>NC_142097.1:27857319-28469050 GCF_054644295.1 Miniopterus natalensis
GAGGCCACAGAAATCCGACTAGGACCCAAAGAGAGAACACCTAAGCCTGGGGCTCACACACTGATGGAACAATCCAGAAGCCCCCAAGTCAGAGGCACCTATGTGTAAATCCTGACTCTACCTTTTACCAGGTAGTCCACCTCAAATGAAAATGGACATAAGAAGCATCACTCCTGGTGGTAAGCAGTGAGATGTGTATGCAAAAGGGCTGAGCACAAAGTAGGCCCAAAATAAGTGTGGGTTCCTTCACCCTCAGTTCTCCCTCTAACCCATCGTCCACATGGCTACCAGGTGTTATTGGAGTGACTGGGGACCCATTCTGTCCTCCGACACAACCCTATGTTTGCCTTTGACAGGAGCGGTCAAAACACAGAGAGACCACCCATTTTCCTAAAAAGATCAAGCACCCCTTGAATACCCAGTGTTATTCTTTTTATTTTTGTAGCACTTAGCACAGTACTTAGCACAGGTGCGCCATGAGTGTTCTTTAAATGACTGACTAATGGGCTGAAGGGCACCCTACCCATAACCTGGTTCTTCTCCAGCACACATCAAAACATCCCTCTTGTCACTAAGCCTTTCTCAGCACCAATTTGAAGTGATGCTCCAACCTCAGCTAACAAGGCACTATTCGTGTTCTCTGGGGACTTGTAAACGCCAGGGGATCTACACCAGGAGATCTGCACTGCAGAGGGAGGCAAGACAACTGAACTCAGATTGAAAAGTGCACTTCGGAGTGCTGAGTGATCATCTGATAAAGCGTACAGCAGGTGTCAAGTTGCAAGGAATTCTGCCCTTCTTTAATTAGGCACAAAATACTTCCTGGAAGAAGTGGGATCTCAGATGCCTGTTTCAGTGTTAAAAATGGTTCTTGATGGGCTTCAGGACAATGCTACAATGAGTGAGGCCCAGGTGAATACTGAGAGGGGAATGGACTAATGACCCAGTGAAGAAACTACCAACTTCTGAGACTCCATTCCTGAGACAGAACCCAATAGAGAATGGTAAGGAGTGACTTGCCCAGGGTCATGATGGGAAAGGCATCATTACAACAAACTTAAGCCTGACTGTGAAGGAGCACTACTATGGAGGAGAGAGCAGCCATTACCCAGGAGAGGCTGAAGGGATGAATGACTCCAGCACCTACATAGGTGGAGCAAAAGGAGAACTGGTACATGAAAAATCAAAAGGATTTGACCACAGATTGGATGTGCTGAACAAAAAAGTATATTAACTAAAGATTGAGAGGATAATGACACAGTAGTCCCATAAAACCACACTTTTTCCTGTTCCCCATCAAATGTTATACAAGGAGGCTGTTTATGAACAGCTTTCTCTCTGAAATGCAGGCAATTTATAAAGGTCTCCAGTCTCCTCTATGCAATAGGGAGGTAAACTATTTTTCAAAGTAATAAAATAAGGCAGGAAAAAAGATGAGCCCATAGGTGACTCAGCCAGCATCCGGTTATTGAATTTCGTTTTCTGTGGCCTGACTTTCCCACTGTTCTAAAAAATGAGGCCCCTACCTTGCTTCCCTTCCCACCGAAGCGAACCACCCCACTCCACCCCAACACACTGAGATTGAGCTGAAACCTGCCTGCAGGCCTATCCTGAAATTATGCCTTATGACACAACTTCCCCAAACAGGAAGATGAAGCATCGGGGCTCTAGAAGGAATTGTACTTGCTTGCCAATCTTACCGGTAGAGAAGTCAGTTTATTGCAGGAAAGATCCAGTATGGTGGCCTTTGGAAGGGCAGCCTAGGAAAGGGAATAAGAACAAAATGTCAAATCGACACAAAATGATTCAGTGACATCTGCTAAGGAAGCATTTACCAGTTCCCATTTATTAGGAAAAGTCTTTTTTTAAAAAAAACAACAACACTAAAGTATAATGTTCCTAGGGATAGGAGAGGAAAAATGAGCCTATCAACCACAACCTAGGGAAGAATGCAAAGAACAGGGGTTTCTCTATGGAACATCCAAGAAAGGAAAACAGATTCTTAGAAATGCTCCCTAGCATATTTAATATTTTCTCTAGCACCCTTCCTTATTAGGTTTCAGTTCAGGGGCTGTCTAACATAGTTTTGCAATTTCCATATTCCCTAGTTCAGCCCTTCCAGACACTCAATATACACACTGGCTGATTCATGACTGAATGAATGAGTAAATGAGTAAAAACAACACGCTATGGCCTATCTCCATTTTCCCTGGTGTTCAGGACTGGAGAGGCTCAGCAAAACTGATCCTTCCTTCTCCCAAGGGGCAATGTTGTGCCAGGAGTAAATGGTTTCTCGGACAGCAGTCCTAGGGCCTGGTAGAAATAAGGCTGGCTGCCCGGCTGGGCGTGGCTCAGTGGTTGAGCATCGACCTAGGATCCAGGCGATCAGAGTTCGATTCCCGGTCAGGGCACATGCCCAGGTTGGGGGCTCTATCCCCAGTTGGGAGCGTGCAGGAGGCAGCCGATCAGTGACTCTCGCACCGTTGCTGTTTCTATCTCTCTCTCTCCCTCTCATTTCCTCTCTCTGAAATCAATAAAGATATACCTAAAAAAAAAGAAATAAGGCTGGCTATCTTCCTAGGGTGGGAAAGAAGCCAAATACTCAGTTAAGGACACCCTGGGCCAACCTATACTTTCCAACTGTCAGAAAGTCCCAAGGATAAAGTTTCACAACCTAAAAAAGTTTTAGATATTACAGTGGGAAGAAAGACATAATACCTACATGTATCGGCATTTGCTGCCTGCCAAATAGTTCACATTACAATCTTACTGAATCCTCACAACCTCTATGAGACGGGAACTACTATCACCATTTTATAAATGAGGAAATGTAAGAATAAAGTTAACTAGCTTGCCAAGGGCACTCAGCTATTAAGCAATGGAGCTGACATATTAACTGGGAATCCTGTGATAGCCTCCATACTACACAGCCACAACAGTGGGAAGACTGGGTCAAGTGCCAAAGGCAGTGAATAAAGTCTACCTCATCCAAAGGGAGGCCAGTGAGGACGGTGCAGGTGGGGAACCAGGTGGGAAAAGCAGGGATGACCTATCTCACTCCACTTTGGCAACTAGTTGTGTAATCTCCTAGGGGCCTCTGTTTCGTGGGTGGGAGTGTGAGGGTAGGGGCGTTGGAGGAATGGGCCCCGGCAGCGCGGATCCCGGCTGGTTTCAGCCCAGTAGGCAGGAGACCTTGCCAACCAAGCAGCGAGACCTCTCCTTCTTCAAGGAAGGTCGCCTCAGGGCTGGGGCGGCCAGCTGGGGTTGCTGGCTTCCTAGGAAGCCCTGGTTCTGGGCCACACCCTGGTTTACCCGGAGGCCTACTTCTCAGACCTAGTCATTCATTCATTTGTTCATTCATTCTCCCAATACGTCCAGCAACCACTCCGTGGGCGCCCACTTGGGGTCAGGCACGGAGCTGGGAGCTGTGACCCCCCCCCCCCCAAATGGGGCAGGGGGAGATTTACTCTTGACCCGTACAAAGCCCAAGGCCAGATGAGCAGTTCTCCCCTCCCCCATCTTCTGGAACTGCGCCAAAGTGACACGTGTACATCCCAGGAAGAACACTGGGGCCGGCCGCGGCCTCCCCGGGGGCCTTAGTCCCACTTTCCCCACCTTATTTTAAGTAAAAACTGAGGTATGGGAGAGGAGACGGCCCATGCAAGGGCCAGCGCCAGCCGCGGGTGGATGCCTGGGCCTCGCACGAGTGTACTGACCAGCTCCTTGACCGGGACCTCATTCAGGTCGCTGAGGCTCAGGTCCAGCTCGTTGCCGTCCAGCTTGTCGCGGAGATTCCCGCCCTTGCTACCGGCCTTGGTCATGGTGACGCCGGCTGAGCGGTCCCGGCTGCAGGGCTCCAACCGACAGGAGATGCTAGAGAAGCCGCACTTTCGGCTCAGAGGACTCGCACCCAACCGACAATGCCTGCGCCCTCCGCCGCCCCAGGTGCAAGACCTCCGTCGCCCGTCCGCCCGCCGGCCGCACTCTGATGCCCGCGCCCCACTCCCACCGGTGCCGCCGCGACGACGACCACTTCCGTGTCCACGTCACCTTCCACGGCCACCGAGACGGCTGGGCTAGAGTGGCCCTAGCAGGTGCGTGAGCGCCCTCTGGCTCCTGGGATAGCGCGCTGCAGCTGCCGCCAACACCAGAGGGGTGGGGTTCAAGGCTCCGAGGTCGGTGGTGAGGCGGGGCCCGCTGAGTTCCCTGGTGACTCCGGGACACACCCGCAGGCATCGTCGCTGGCCACACTAGGAGGCAAAGGGGCACGGGAATGGGGGCCAGAAGACCTGGGCTGCATCCAAAACTGACCTCATGAGCGCAACCCCATTCTCCTGGCTTAGGAGCCGAAACTGTGTGTCCTTCAAAATTGCTCTCTGTCCTCTACCTAACAATCCCTGAATCATCATCCGGAAAACTCAGCCTCTGAATGTCTCTTATTCCCTCCTCACCGCCCCAGAGCTTGTCCAGGCCATCAACTCGCTCCTGGGATTACTCGGACTCTCTTCCTCTCATCCACCTCTACCCAGCTGCCCAGATGTTGTTTCTAAAAATCTAGCCAGATCGCTCCTGTGCTTAAAACCCTTCAAACCTCCAGCTACCCCTAGGATATGGACCACTTTCCTTTCTAGACTGGGCCCTGCCTGCTTGGGCAGCCTTCTCATAAGCTCCAGTCCCTGCCTGGGATGCTGTGTAAGACTTTCAATAGGTTGCCTCCTCACCTTCCCTCTCCTGGAATGGCCCTGCCTTCCCCATGTCCCTCTGCTAATTCCCCCAGTCCTTCAGGAAATCTCTCTAACCACCCGGTGAACTCCAGACTGAGTCCCTCCCTGGGGCTCTGCCAATGCCCCCTATGTGCTGCCTTATTATCAGAGGTGGTAGAGCTTGGTGACTAAGGTGAGGCCTCTGGCACCAGACCAGTTGGGTATTCATCTTGGCTCTGCCTCTTGCTACTTACGAAACCTTAAGCAATCACCATGCCTTACCTATGAATACATGAGAAATGTGCATAATAACATTACCTGGTTGATAGAGTTCGGGAGGGACTGAATGAGTGAAACCCAGAAAGAGCTTGCCACAGTGACTGGCACTTAGTAAGAACCCAATAGATATTAACTATAATTCATAACCTGCCTTGTGTTATGCCTATCTTTATGTGCCTGCCCTCCACTCTGGACTGTGAGTGACAGGGGTTTTGTCTTTGTATCCCCAGTATCTGAGTGTCTGATGCATTGCAGTTGCTCATTCAAGTGTCTGTTGAATGAATGAAGTACTTTACCCACTCCAAATCTCAGTTTTCTAATCTTTGAAATGGGGATATTAAAACTTATCTTAGAGGGGAAACGTGAAGACCAAATGAAGTCAGTGCCATGGCCTACTTAGTTAACAAATCCTTGTGCACACCCCTCCCACCCCCAGTGAGGCACTATGCTGAGCTTTGGGAAATAGACAAGGGCAGTTGGTTAGTAAGACATTAGTGCTGGGCAATCCATTATCTTATTTTGATGATATACATGAAAAGACTATGGGACATTTTATTGTGTATCTTCCTTTTACAAAGAAACTCAGGGAGGAGAAATACCTTGCCCTCAATCACATAACTGGTTGAGGGGCAGACCCAAATCTTTTGATTCCAAATCCTGTTTCTTTTACTACACCCTATTTTCCCTACCCCATCCCACCCCAGGAGCCTGCAGTCAACACAAATAACTATTATATAAGGTAAAAAGAATAAGGGCCCTAACAGATAAAATCTGTATGTAAATTTCAAGGCTGTGAGGAGGTATGTGATAATGTCAGACTAACATATGTAAGTATATTCTGTGTCCTAGGACTGTGATTTACATATATTATTTCTCTTAACTCACAGCAGCTGTATGTGGCAGATATTATTTCAGTTTTACAAAGGAAGTAATTGAGGCTCAGAACGGTCATCTATTTAACTATTTAACTAATACACTACTCACTTATCAGGACTCATTTATAAGTCACAGCAAGTAAGTAAATGCATTCCCAGGAAGGTGGATCATACCCACCATCGCAGGAAGGAGGAGCCTAGAAAGAAAGGAGAAAAGGCTCCATGAAGGAGGCGGCATTTTAGTTGGGCTTTGAAGAATGCTCAGGTTCAAACAAGAAGAGACACAGTCCAGAGGAGCACGGCAGCAAAGTGAGGAATTAACAGCAGCTGTTCACATTAAGGAAGATTTTCTATGTCCCTAAGGCTATAAACTTGCATGTTCATGAGAAAGTGAAGCCTATTGTCTACTGGCAGCTTTTTCTTTGGGAATGATAGACTGGTCTTGTGCTGCAGCCTCCAAACCAAGTGCCACCTTGTGCCTGGATGTTGAGGCTGTTTGGGGGAGCTGCCAAATAGCCCTTGAGAAGCCAAAGATCAGGATCAGGATAAGAGGCAGCTGTTCTGCCCTAGCTGGTTTGACTCAGTGGTTAGAGTGCCGGCCTGCGGACTGAAGGGTCCCGGGTTTGATTCCAGCCAAGGGCACGTAGCTCGGTTGCAGGCTTGATCCCTGGCTCAGGTCAGGGCTCCTGCAGGAGGCAACCAATGGATGTGTTTCTCTCTCCCTTGCACCTTCTCTGAAAAGCAATAGGGAGGGGGGGAATAGCCTCGAGTGAGGATTAAAAAAAAAAAAAAAAGAGGCAGCTGCTTCCCGGAAAACCCCTGGGGATCAGGCCAGCATTGTGACTGTTAGCTCTAGTGTGGTGTGATCCTGGCAAGTCACTCCATCTCTCTGAATTTGTTTCTCCCTCTGTAGAATGGGGATAATAAAGTGGGAACATGTGTTAAGGACCCACAGAGAGACATTTGAGAAGGGGCCAAATAGCACTACGCAGCATGAGCCAACCTTTCAGAGGGCAGCTGGGCCCCATTCATGGTTTGTCATCACAGCCAGAGGTGGATGGAAATAAAGACAGACTCAGATAGCCCTTGAAGATTGGAGTCCTCAAAGTACTTTTTAACGCAAATAATCTCTGTTTACATAGTTTACTTATTTATTTAAAGCAAATGTGTGGATTTGCTTTAAATACTTCCAAGTGTAGAGCGATACCCCATTTTCCTGTAAATCAGCCCATCTCCAAATAAACTTCAAATTTAAAGCCTCTACAATTAGAAATCTTAACAATATTTTTATTTTGTCCTGTTTTTTATTGATTTCAGAGAGAGGAAGGGAGAGGGAGAGAGAGATAGAAACTTCAATGATGAGAGCCATTGATCAGCTGCCTCCTGCATGCGCCCCCACTGGGGATTGAGCCCGCAGCCCGGGCATGTGCCCTGATGGGGGAATCCAACGGTGACCTACGGGTTCATAGGTCGACTCTCAGCCACTGCGTGACACTGGCCGGGTTGTTTCGTACTTTTTTTAAATGAGTTTATTTGAGCTAAAACTGATGAAAAATGCTGGGAAGCACGATCTCAAATGCTCCGTTTTGTTTTTAGAACTAGGTAAAAATGATCTTAAAATTCACATAAGAGGGGGAAATCTAATTCTTATGGAAGGATTAATGTACAAGAATTGCCAAGAACACTTCATGAAATTAAAAAAAAAAATGTCACAAGGGTCCTGGCCAACCAGATATTAGGCCTTATAATAAAACTCAAAACAGCCTAGCATTGTCATAGGCAGGTATCAGTGGAACAACATAAACAGTCTGGAAACAGACAGAAATGTATATGAGTCCTTAATATATCATTAAGATTGCATTTAAAATCAAATCCATCAAAAGGGGAGTGGCTGAATGAATTAGAATGTAATTAATTTAAGGATCTTGAGATGGAGAGATGGCCCAGGATTATCCAGGTAGACCCTAAATGCAATCACATATGTCCTTACAAGAAAGTCAGAGGGAGATTGGACATAGAAGATGAGGCATTGTGACCACAGAGGCAGAGATGAGTCTGTGGTCACAAGCCAAGGACTACCTGGAACTGGAAGAGACAAAGAACGATTCTGTCCTGAAGCCTCTAGAAGGAACCAGCCCTGCAGTGCTTTGATTTTAGTCCCATAAGGCTCACTTCAGACTTCTGATCTCTAGAACTGTAGGAGAATTAACTTCTGCTGTTTAAGCCACTACATTTGTGTAATTTATTTCAGCAGTGATAGGAAACTAATACACTACTCATTTATCAGGACTTGGCTCAGACCTCTAAGAGACCTTCTGTGACATGCCTGTGGTAGATACCTGTCCCCCCGTCCCCTCCCCAACAGCACAGTCTCAGGGTTGGTGTCCTCTACTAGACAGTGAGCTCCCTGAGGACAGGTGCCCTGTCTCATTCATATCTCCAGACTGAGCACCCAGCATTGTGCCTGGTATTAAGTCAGCACTCAGTGAATGTCTGTTAGACCATGAATGAGGAAAGGACGATAAATTAGATTTGGTTTAATTTATCAAGACACTGGGTCTTTATCCAAGACTTTACAGTTAACTTTAGTTCTTGACTTTGACTTGAGTTAAAAATGCCATCATCCAAAGATTTTTGTCCTACACTCTATGAAAGCAAGGCTTTCACAACTTCTGGCAACTGCTGGGATTGCAGCTTACTTAGTTTTTCGATTTGGAGCTGTCAGCAAGAAAATACTGATTATTTAAGACCACATCTGCCTGTGTCCTGCCATCAATTATTAGTCGTGATCAAAATAATTTTACTCTACACAGCAGTTCAGAACAAGCTCCTTATTTTCACTCTCCGTTTGAAAATCAGAAACATTCGTTTTTTAGAACAATTTTTATTAGCCTTTTTTTGTGTGTGGTATTGGTTGCTGTTTTGTTTTGCTTGATGTTGGATCTAGTTGGCAAAGTATAAACATTATATTCCAAGTCACTGTCATCTCTTCTTTCAAAATTAAAACTCCCTTCCTCATATTCCTCTCCTCTCCTTTTTATGTGGCTGCCAGCAGTCTCTCCTTTTCCTCCTAGCTCTCCTTCATGACTGCTGTATTTCTTATTACACCACTCCCTTCTCAGACACACAGTGAAGAATTCTTTAAAAGGGACAGTTTTCATATACTACTTGGGAACAGTCAATTACAGGGAGCCATGAAAAATTACATCAGAGAGAAGACATTTGCTCAGGGTCATTGAGAGAAAAAGAAGCAGAGCTTGATTCTTCCCAGATCCAACTCCGAGGCTGATTGCGGGCCTGTGTAAGCCCTTTGTACTCATTGCTCTAGAGGGAAAACCTCACGTTAACTAGTCCCTGTTAACTAAAAAAATTAAGATAAAGCATGTACACTGTCTTAGGAAAAGAAAACAAGAAAAAGGCTTTTAACAAAAAGCAGTAGTTCTCTGCTTCATGCCTCCTCTCAGTTCCCTGCTCCAAAGACAATCATTTTCTGTTACTGTGGTAAAATAGACATGAATAAAATTTACCATTTTATTTTTTTAAAATATGTCTTTATTGATTTCAGAGAGAGGAAGGGAGAGGGAGAGAGAGACAGAAACATCAATGATGAGAGTCATTGACTATCTGCCTCTTGCACACCCCCTACTGGGGATTGTGCCTGAAACCCAGGCATGTGCTCTGACCGAGAATCAAACAGTGATCTCCTGGATCCTAGGCCAATGTTCAACCGCTGAGCCACACCGGCCAGACTAAAATTTGCCGTTTTAAACACTTTAGATGTACAGGTCAATAGCATTAAGTACAGTCGCTGTATTGTGCAACCATCCATTTCCGGAACTTTTTCATCTTCCCCATTTCCCCTCCCCCAACCCCCCAGCAGCCACCATTCTACTTCCTGTCTCTAGGAACGTGACTCCTCTAGGTTCCTCATATAAGTAAAATCATACAATATTTGTCCTTTTGTATCTTTTTTTAAAAATATATTTTTTTATTGATTTCAAAGAGAGGAAGGGAAGGGAGAGAGACAGAAACATCAATGATGAGAGAGTCATTGATCGGCTGCCTCTTGCAGCGCGCCTACTGGGAATCAAACCTGCAACCCGGGCATGTGCCCTAACCAGGAATCGAACCTAGATCTCCTGGATCCTAGGTGAATGCTCAACTGCTGAGCCTTGCCAGCTGGGCTGTATCTGTCTTATTTCACTTTAGCATAATGCTTTCAAGGTTCGTCGCTGTTGTAGCATGTGTCAGAGTTTTCTTCCTTTATAAGGCTGAATAATATTCTATTGTAGGTATAAGGGTGGGGCAAAAGTAGGTTTACCATTGTTCATATGGAAAATAATACAATAATTAATAAATAATAAATGCAAGAATAAACTCTGGTGTTTTGTGTACTCACAACTGTAAACCTACTTGTGTGGCACCCTGTATACCATTTTTTATTTATCCATTCATTGAAGAACATCTGGGTTGTTTGTCTTTTGGCTGTTTTTAATAATACTGCTATGAATATTGGTATACAAACGTCTGCTTGAGTCCCTACTTTCAGTTCTTTGGGGCTCACACCCAGAAGTGGAATTGCTGCGTCATATGGTACATTGTTTTCAATTTTTTGGGAAACTGCCATACTGTTTCCCGCAGCATCCGCACCAGTTTGCATTTCTACCAACAGTGCACAACCGTTCCAATTTCTCCACATCTTCACCAACATTTGCTGTTTTCTGTTCTTTTGAATAGCCATCCCCATGAGTGTGAGGTGACATCTCACTGTCGTTTGGCTTTGCATTCCCCTAATGACTAGTGATGTTGAGCATCCTGTCACGTGCTTATTGGCCATTTGTATATATTCTTTGGAGAAATGTCTATTCAAGTTCCAAGGGAACTATTTTGAGCTATGTTAGCCATTTCTGTTTTATCTTCTTCTGTTATTTACTTCCAAACAATATATTTAGTCAGCCATTTCTTGGTTTTGTTTGATAGGTAAGGATTTGCACTCTCAGCTCTCCTCCCCAAGTCCTCCTAAATAGTTTTACTGTTATTTTGTATATATACTGGTTGCCTTTGTAACTTTGAATAACATACTCTTTATTTCATGTTCCATCATTGGTAGACAGGATCTCTTGACACCTTGATTTATAAGGTAAGGATATTTGCCTCCACTCCCCATCTCCTACCCTTTACCTCTTAACCGCAGCCAGGTGTCACTTCCAAGTTCGTAGTATTTACATTGTTTCCTAACTACAATTAAGTCTTCCAAACTCTTTTCATAGGTTGATAATAAGAATTTAAAAAATCAATACCCTGTTTGGCTCAAAGGTTAGAACGTCGGCCTTCGGACTGAAGGGTCCTGGGTTTGATTCGGCCAAGGGCACATACCTTGGTTGCAGGCTCAATCCCTGGCCCTGGTCCGGGCACATGCGGGAAGCAACCAATCGATGTGTCTCTCTCACATCAATGTCTCTCTCTCTCTCTCTCTCTCTCTCTCTCTCTGAAAAGCAATGGAAAAAATATCCTTGGGTGAGGATTTAAAAAAAAAATCAATAGATGGTTTTTACAGTTGAAGCCGTTTTTGAAACACAGATGGTAAGGATATTGATAAAGGGGAGGGACTAAGGGGTGTTCCATTTGCAACACCTAATGCAGAGGACGGTCTCAGAGTGTAGACACAGGAGGAAGGAGAGGATGGTGAAAGAAACGAACAATCACTGAAAACTGGTAGAGCAGCAGTTCTGTACCATGGTCCTCAGTCCTTACCCCAACCCTCTGCATGAGGCTGATATTACCATCCCCATCTTAAAGATGGCAAAGAAGGCTGGCGAGGCTCCGCAACTTACCCAGTCACAAAGCCAGTATGGGGAGAGCCTTGGCCTGCGCTCACTGTGCCCACCTTGGCCTTGGGCAAGCAGCCGAACCTCTCTGAGTCTGTCTCTTCACCCATTAAAACAGATCCATATTCCAAAGCATGCCTGTTCTTGAAGAGTGTGACTTGCAGGAGGTATTCTAAAACTGCCGGCTGTGATTCATTCCATGGCTTTTGTGTCTGGAAAGCCAGGAAAACCCAGTACGTCGAGAGCCAAGGCTGGAGCACAGTTCAAGGATGAACTCATCCTTCTCTGTCTCCAAGACTGACCCTCAAACTAGCAAGGTAAGTGGAAGGGCCTGCAAGGTTGGTATCCACTCCTCACTTCACAGGCCCAGAGAGGGGCAACGACTTACCCAGGGTCACCCAGCAAGCTAGTGGCAAAGCCTGCCAGGCAGGTTGATTCTCTAGATTGGGGTGCTCATCCTTGCCCCACATGCCTGGGCTGGGCCATCAGAGTCAGTAAGTTAGTCTCACTGATGAACAGGAAGGTGTGCCCTTGCAAGCCCAGCTCCTCATAATCTCTCTGCTCCTCAGTCTTCCTTCCTGTTCCATCCCACACCATTTGAAGTGTGGAGACCCTTCCCAGGAGCCAGGGTTTCAGGGGGATGGATCTGAGGTCCCCTCAGGATCACGAAGGGGAGCAGCGCACAGTCTCCTTCTCAGTTGAGCCAAAGTTCCCTGACAAGGGCAAAGGTCTTCTCAGGCCAGACTCCACCCTTAGCTGTCCCTTCTGTCTAGAGTGTAGACACAGGAGGGAGGGGATGGTGAAAGAAGCTAACAATCACTGAAAACTGGTAGAGCAGCTTTCATCACTGCCTCAGCGTCATGAGTGAGAAGGGAGGTCACCCTGCCAGGGCCTTTCCCCCCATTGCTCTCCCTCTCCTCCTCTGGAGGAAGGGTCAAGGCTCCAGGCAGAGAGGGTGGACCTGGCCCACGTGCCACTCTGGTGCCCAGGGCCACCTTTCCCAGCCAGGACCAGAGATGGGCAGGCTCCTCTCAGTCCTGCAGCCACACCTGGGCCTCAGGGGACCATACAGAAGATCTGGAGATAGAGTGAGATTGCTTTCCACTGACACCTGGGGCAGCTGGCAGGACCTGTGCTGGGGGGGGGGGGGCAGAAGAGGGATGGTCAGACACAGGCTGCAGTGCCTCGAGGCCACCTCACCGCAGGGTGGGGGGTGAGAAGATGAAGGCCTAGGCCCAGGGGGAGGGATGGGAGGCTGCCCTACGGAGATGGGGTTACTAATTGGCCTCCCTTCTGAAGCTAAGGAGTGGCCCAGCTGGAGCTCGCTCACCCGAGGCACCTTTCCTTCCGGCGGGCACGCCCTTGCAACCCCCCCCAACCCCCCCCCCCGCCCCCATGGGCCCTCTGGCCCAGCTGGCAGGCCTTGGGAACAAGGGGGGCGGGGGGCGGACCGGGACGGGGGGACGGAACAGCATGTAACCCGCGCGCTAGGCCGGTCTCCAGGGATGCACGCGGGGTGCCTCGCCACACGTCCCGCCTTCAGGCACCACTAGCTCCCCTCTACGAAGTCAACCAGATCAGGCGCCCCAAAACCCAGCTCCCTGGCGGCTGGGAGGGGAACGAACCTGTCTTGGTTTGCAGCCCGGGGCCCTCGGATCCAGAAGGAAATCGGGGCGATTCTTGGGGGGCGCGAGGGGCAGAGCCGCGGGAGGCCGAGGAAGGCGGCGGGCGCGGAGCCGCTTCCCCCGCGGCCGCCTCGCCCGCCCCGCCCCGCCCCGCCCCGCCCCGCCCCGCCCCGCCCCGCCGGCCGAGGGCGCCGCGCGATAGGCAGAGGGACCTTCCCGCTCCCCGCTCCCCGCTCCCCGCTCCCCGCCTCCCGCCTCCCGCCTCCCGCCGCCCAGCGCCGGCCCCGCCTCGCTGCTCTTTAAAAGTTTCCTGCGGCCCGGCCGCTCGCGGAACGAGCCATGGCCGGCTGCGTCGGGATGCTGCGCCTCGGGAGGCGGGTGCTAGGGACCCGCACCGTGCTCTCGCGGGGCTGGCAGGAAGCGAGGTTGCAGGGCGCCCGTCCCCTCAGGTACGGGGACCCGGGGAGACAGCGGGCGGGCCAGCCCCCCGGAGGGTCCCGCAGAGCTTGGCTGGGGGACCAGTCCACCCAGGCTGGGAGGCCCGCAGCTGCGGCACCTCTGGATGGCCCTCGGGGCCGGGGGTTTTGGGGGGAGGCAGTTACCCCGCACCAGCACATAGGCAACAGGAAATGCTGGCCTAGCAGGCGCAGATTGGAGCTCGGTGGTGGCTGGCAGTGACCCTGCACTGACTCCGGGTCCTGGTCCAGGACCCTAGATTCTTCCATTCATGGGCACGCAGAGGGCCAGGAGTGCGGGCCTGTAGCAGTCTAGCCTGAGGGGGAAGGGCAGGGGCAAGGCCCGGGCTCTGTCCCCTGTCCCCAGGGCACTGCCTCTGAGCTGGACCCCCTTCAGGGATTAAACTTGGGGATTTTCAGCCCGGTCTTGGGGTCTTACCCACCCCAGGCCACTAAACTCAGCACTATTCCCTCTCCTCACTAGCTGCTGACAAACACTGCTTTTGATCCTGCTCCTTGTTACAGGGCCTGTTCTGGCCTCAGTGCAAAGGGTAGGGTGGAGGCTGGCAGGTGGAAGATGCTTTGCCGCCTCTAGAGCAGCGTAATAAGTGCTGCTGCCTTCTTGTCAGATTGCAAATGTGAAAGTGTGTTGGGTAAGCAGGGCTGGGCTCCCACGGATGTTATTAGTGGTGGAAATTATCTTCAGCGCCCTGGAGGCCCGGGCACCACGGAGTCTGCCCTGCCACTCAGCTGAGTCAGACACAGTCTGGGGTCAGGACACAGTTTTGAACACGAGATCTCAGAGTGTGGGCCTGGGCATGGAAAAGGGAGGAGAGGCCCAAAGAGGTGTCTTATCGGAGAGAACTGTTTGGTTAAAAAAAGAAAAATTGGATGGCGGGAGTTGGAGGAAGGTACAGACTCCTCTTTTAGCTAGAATTCCAAGATCACAGTTTTGAACTTGCTTTGAGATGCCTATGCCTAATTTTCTGGGAAACCCAGTGGCTCAAGCCTGGTCAGTAGATGGGATTCTGGTGAAGAGAGCTGGGTTCTCTCTCAGCTCTGTCCCTTACTACTTCCTAGTGTCTCCCTAGGCAAGCTCAACCATTTGTGTTACCCCTTAGCCTCCAGTCCCCACCCAGGAGCCCTCCTATACTGTGAGGGCTCTAAGGAAAGTTACCCCCTAAAGTGTACGTGTTTCGTGATGCTAAATCAGACCACCTCTGGACACCGGGCAACATTTCTGACCTTTGACTTTTTTGGTGAGTAAACAAAAGAGGTCACCCTCCTGCTACCAGCCTGCAGTTTCAGCATAGGGGCACCAGGCCACAGAGAAAACCTATTTGTTCAGAGAGAGAAGATTTCCAAATCATTTGGCCTAATTCCTCCCCATCCCTTCCACTCCTTCTATACTCTTCAGAAACCCTCAAGAGTCTCAAGCATTCAACAGGCATTCCTGAAAACATGTTATGTCAAACACCCGGTGGGTGCTGTGGCTATGGAAGCCATCAGGCCCAGTCCTCCAGACACTTACAGTGTAGTGGGGGAAAACATAAACCAAGGTAACATGACTCAGTGTTCCTAGTCCTGGTGTGTAGAGCTCCTGGACTTCTGTCCTTTGCTCTCTCTAATCTGCTTTCATGCAGCCTGATTGTCTGCTGCTTAACACCCTAGACTTGTTACTTATTAGAGTCCCAATTTGGTCTGTTAGGATAGAGCACAACTGCTCTTGCTTGGGTTAGGGCCCTGGCATTCCACCTATTTGCTGCACGACCTTTGGCATATTACCTAACCTCTGAGTGTGGTGAGTTTGTCACTAATGCTACCTACTTGCTGGACTGACAAAGGCTTGCTCTTCTCAGCCTTTCCTTGGGGTCAGGGCTGGTCCCTGGGAACCTTCAAATGGTGCCTGGATAGGAATTCTAACCGATTTGAAAGTAGGAGAGGACCTCCTCTCAGTGGCCTCTTTCTTGCACCTGGCTCTCTCTCTAGGCCATTGCCAAGATGGTGGTCTCTGCCTTGCATCTGCTGGACACTCCTCTCTCCATCAAAGTCAAGGCTGTCCAGAGCCTTTTTCCCCAGAAGGAAATAAGAAGCTGTATGTTGCTCTCCAGATGTCCTGAACCACCAACTCCTTCCCCTTGCCACCACACCCTCCTCCCCAAGGAAACCCCTAGTCTGGGGCTTCAGAGAGCCTTGGAGGGAGCAATCCAACACTGATTCCTTGATGAAATGGAGAGGAACAGGCTTCCTCCAGATCTCTGAAGCTGGCCTGGGGCTACCTGTGATATAGTTGCATCCATCTAGGACAGTGCTTTTCAACCAGTGTGCCTCAAGGATTTTTAAAACATGCAATACCTGACTGCTTAGTCAGGGGCACTGACCTCTTTTCCCTTAGATTGTCAAATAAAAAAGTGACACCACCAACACAGTAATAGCTGTCCAGTGTAAATGAATCAAAATTATACTTATTTTTTGTCAGATTGGCAAAAATATTTTTTGGTGTGCTGCAGAATTTTAGTAATTAGTTTATGTGTGCCATGAGATGGAAAAGGTTGAAAATGGCTGGGCTAGGGTGATGGGAACACTTAGAGCTGGGAAAAACAGAAAGAACAGTGACTTCAGCCTCTCAGATTTGGGTGTGGTGCTCAGAGCTGGGGCTCCAGTGACTTGATGCTGATGGTTGGGGCAGAAGGGTAAGTGGCCTTCATGGACCTCCTTCCAGGGGGATGGCTATCATCAGATGGGACCAGTATCGGAAACTATAAAATGCTAGCCCTATGTGAGGGGATTGTATTAAGCCAGGAAGTGTTTTGGATGGAAACCATAATAGTTACGGAAAGCAGGCTCTTCTCCTAATTCCCCAAAGACGATTAACAAGTGATGCGGTAATGATACCCCTATGCGTTGTTATACACGTAGGTTCCTACACTGTAAACGTAATAATAGAAAATAAACTATAAACTTGAACATTGTAGTCAGTGAAAGGTACACATTGGTTTTAGTTACCCTTTTCTGCCTCACATGAGGTAGGTGTGCAAACTACTGTAGAGGATGCAGTGTGGGGTACAAACTAGTTTTCATTGAGTTCTTTGCCTGAGAGAGATCTACAGGGAAGACCATAGACCCACTGACTCAAGGCAGAAAGGGTGCTGCTCCATGGGTGATGTCAATCAAAGCAGGAGAGAATTTGATTTGTGGAAATGGGCTTAGGGGATGCTTCCTAAAGAGGCCTGAACCCTCCCCCCACAGGACTGTATTGTAGTTTCAAGCATGAAGCCTATAGGCTTATATGAAATCGTGCTTGTGCTTGGATTCTTTGAATCTGGGTATGAAGCCCTCCTAACCTCCTCAACATTGTTTTAATTATTCAATCAAAAGACAGAAGCCTTAGAGTCACACAGATCAGGGTTCAAATGAACCACTTTCTAGCTGGTAGCTTTGGCACTCAAGTTGAACTTGCCTTTTCTCACGTGTCATGTTGTGAGGGTTTAATGAGGTCCCATGAAAAAATTCTTAACCCACAGTCTGGTGCCAAGGAGATCTTCAACTCATTGCAGTGATGGGCTATTGTACAGGTCGTGCTTGGGAAACAGTGGCTTTGCACATGCCTGCGATGACTCCAAGGCCCACAGTTTAATAACCTTATCTGGAGAGGAGGAGGGACACAGGTTGGGCGGGAGCAACTGCTTATGCTGAGTGTTGGGATGAAAGACTGCTCTTGTTCCTTTTTTTTCCTTCTTTCTTTTTCTAATTGTACAAACCAAAAAGTACAGGCTGTCATTTCATCTCTCACGTTTTAAAATTTTTATTTATTGATTTGAGAGAGAGACAAGAGGGGAGAGAGAGGAACATCAATCTGTTGTTCCACTTATGCATTCATTGGTTGTCTCTTGTACTTGCCCTGGCCAGGGATCAAACCCGCACAACCTTGGCATACCAGGACGACGCCCTAACCAACTGAGCTACCCAGCCAGGGCTTCCTTTCATATCTTGCGTGGGCCTTGCTAGGGGAATATCTGATAAGTGACAGGAACCAGCAGTCCTGCCAGGTGCCCTCTCTTCAGAAAGAAACAAGTTGTGTTTCTGCCTGACAAAGCATGTTTTGGTGCTCATGTGTTTCTCAGCGTGGGAGTCAGATGACAGCAAGGCCGAGCCTTACCTCTTCTGACTCACTATGGCCTAGGCAAGTCACTCAACTTCTCTGCACCTTGGTTTCTTTGTAAAATAGGCCACTTAGACAAGAAGCACTCTACATTTCTGAGATGTCCTGTGATTCCTAAGGAAGCTGGGCTCTGAACCTGAATCCAAGAGGGCTGTGGTTGAAGTATGCAGCCTTCATACTTATATGAAGTATTACTCTGTGATTCTCTCTGAACAGAAGACATCTTGGGTTATGACCCTAGAAAGCTAAGATCCAGACCGTGTATGTACCTTAATTATCCCATCAAGGGGTCAGTGTCCTGAATCAGCCTCCACCCCTTACTCTTGTGCGCTTTCCCTGGGGGCCCCATAAAAGTGGCCCAAGGGAAAACCTGCAACATGAATGCCTCCTAACCCCAAGTATTTCAGGCTTTTGGAAATGTCTTCTGTCTTTTTGAGTCTACTGGACTCAATAATTTTATGTGTACTTTCTCTACATACCCACAAACACATGCACCAGTGATTTTATCCAAGGTGCTAAAAATGAATTCTTCCACCAATGTAGAGTACCTTGGGAGTTCTTTGTAGTTTGTGTCCTTGGCAGGCTGTAGACTCCTTCAGGGAGTATATGTTGGGTGGTGGAAAGAACATGGTGCTTTGTGGTATAATTACATACAGTAAAATGTACAAATCTTAAACGTACAATTTGATGAATTTTAACAAATATATACACCCATTACTCAATATCCCAAGATACAGAACTTGTCCAACACTCTAAAACAGTGCCGTTCAACAGAAATATAATGTGAGTGCATATGGAATTTAAAGATTTCTAGCAGCCATATTTAAAAAGTAGTAAGAACTAGGCGACACTAATTTTAATGATATATTTTCTTTAACTTAGTTTAGCCAAAATATCATTTCAACATGTAATCAATCTTTTAAAAATTGCTAGTGAGCTATTTTACACTTTTCCCATAAAATCTCCCAAATCTGGTGCATATTTAACCCTTACAGACCACCTCAATTCAGACTAGCCACATTTCAAGTGTTCCAGAGCCACATGTGACTAGTGGCTACCTATAGATAGATAACACAGCTCTAGAAATTTCTCTTGTGCCCCTTTCCAGTCAATTCCCTTCCCCAACCAGAGGCTACCAGTGTTCTGATTTCTAATCTCCACAGGTTAATTTTGCCTATTCTTGAATTTTAGAGTATATACTCTTGTGTCTGGATTCTTTTGCTCAAAAACCAAGGGATGCTTTTGGAAGGAGCATTGACCTTGACAAAAATTCATGAAAGTGTGTGTTATACATTAAACAGTTTAGCTTTCCTTGATAACCATGGAGACAAGGACATGGTCTCTTCTGCCCAATATTTCACCTCTTGGGTATGGCAGCGAAAGGGCAAGCTGAGAAGTGAGCGCCCCAGAACAGTTCTTACAAATGTGTCAAGGGGCCATCCCAGCAGAGAGTGGTGGGACAGTGTGGTTTCCATGCCCACTGAACTGGGCAGCCCAGTTACACCTTGTAGTCCCCAATATTATATAATCTAAGAACTTTTTATTTTGAGATAGGGACATTCACTCATTCATTTATTTTTCAATCTTCTCCGGAGGATATTTTTTTCCATTGCTTTTCAGAGAGAGTGGAAGGGAAAGAGAGAGAGTCACATCGCGGTGAGAGAGACACAGCAATTAGTTGCCTCCCGAAAGGCCGGGGATCGAGCCTGCAACCGAGGTATGTGCACTTGGCCAGAATCGAACCTGGGACCCTTCAGTCCGCAGTCCAATACTCTAACCACTGAGCCAAACGGGCTCGGGCAAGCTATGAACATTTACATGCAGTTGTAAGAAATAATAGAAACAGGTCCCATGGACCCTTTGTCCATCTTCCTCTAATAGTAACATCTTGCAAAACTGTAGTCCAGAGTTACAGTCAGGATACTGACACTGATACAGTCAAGATACAGAACAATTCTATCACCACGAGGATCCTCCAAGGTTTCCTTTTTTCGCCACAGTACTTCTCTTCCACCTCCACTCCTTCCTTAACCTCCAGCAGTCTGTTATCTGTTCTCCATTTATATGAATGCAACCTTTTGGGATTTTTTTTCCACTCAGCATAATTCTCTGGAGATTCATCCATGTTGTTTTGTTCATCAATAGTTCCTTTCTTTTTATTGCAGACAATATCCCTTGATATGGGTGTGTAGTTGGTTTAACCATTTGCTCACGGAAGAACATTTAGATTGTGTACAGTTCTTTCCAATGGGCTGCTATAAGCATTGGTTGTACAGGTTTTTGTGTGAACATATCTTCATTTCTCCGGAAACATAATTCTTCATTTCTTTGGGATAATTGCCTAGAAGTGCAATTGCTGGCTCATCTGGTAGTTGCATGTTTAGTTTTGAAAGAATCTGCCTGTTTTTCAGAATGACTATACCATTTTACTTTCTCACTAACAATGTATAAGTGATCAGCGTCCTTGCCAGTATTTGGTATTGTCACTATTTTTATTAATTATTAATTAATTAATTTAATTAATTTTTACATGTTTTTATTGATTTCAGGGAGAGGAAGAGAGAGAGAAACATCAATGATGAGAGAGAATCATTGATCGGCTGCCTCCAGCCCACATCCTGGGCATGTGCCCTGACCAGGAATTGAACCATGACCTCCTGGTTCGTGGGTTGACACTCAACCACTGAGCCACGCTGGCTGGACGCTGTTTTTGATTTTTGACATTGTGATGGGTGTATAGTGATATTGTACTGTAGTTTTAATATGCATTTTCCTAATGGTTAGTGAGGTTGAATATCCTTTCATGTGCTTTCTTGCCATCTATTCATCCTCTTTGGTGAAATATCTCTTCATGTCTTTTGTCTATTTTCTGGTTGGATTGTTTGTTTTATCACTGTTGAGTTTTCAGAGTTCTTTATATATTCTAGATACTGGTCCTTTATCAGATTTGTGGTTTGCAAGTATTTTCTGACATTCTTTAGCTTGTCTTTTCCTCTTAACATGATCTTTCACAGAACAAAAACTTTTAATTTTGATGAGGTCCAGTTAATCAGTTATATGGATTGTGCTGTGGCAAGTCTAAAAACTTTTTGCCTAGCCCTAAATCCTGAAGATTTTCTCCACATTTTTTCTAAATGTTTTCTGGTTTTATGTTTTACATGTAAGTCCATGATCTATTTTGAAGTTGTTTTTTTCTAAAAGACTTCAGTTGCAATTCTTTTGTTTTGTTTTGCAAGGGAGATGGAAGAGGAAACCTGCCTCTCATCTGCCTTGAGCTAGGAGATGGCATTGGCACATTTAGCTTGAACTGTGTCTCACACAAGAGTCAGTGTGTTGACTGAGGACGGAGGCTTGCCTGTGAGTATAGCACATGAACCTCATTGCATACATGTTAGTCTTGCCCTGGCCCTTCACACAACAGGTGCTGTGGGTCTCATCTGTCCATGCCAGGAAGTTACTACATCTTTTGAAGGTTTTACATACCCTTTCTTAGATCATCAAGCCTCTCATATTTTGCTTCTTTAAAATTTCATATGCAGCCCTGGCTAGCATGGGTCAGTGGTTAGAGCGTCGGCCCGCGCACTGAAGGGTCTCGGATCCCCAGTCGAGGGAATGTACCTGGAATGCAGGAGGCAACCAATCAGTGTGTCTCTCTCACATCAATGTTTCTCTCTCTCCCCCTCCCTCCCTTCCATTCTCTCTAAAAATCAATGGAAAAAATATCCTTGGGTGGGGATTAACAACAACAAAAAATTTTCATATGGAAAAAAATTTTTAAACCCCATTATTGTGACCACGAGTAGCAACCAAGAATTGCCGTTTCCCCACATCCTTGCAAACGCTTAGTATTGCTGAATATTAAAGTGTTTGCCACTCTGGTTGGGGTGAAGGGTATCTCATTGTGGTTTGAACTTACATTTCCCTGATTGCCAGTGAGATTGGGCATCTTTTGAAATGTCTTTTGTGAATACTCTATTCATATTCTCTGCCCATTTGTTGTGTTAGATTACATGTCCATATTGATTTGTGGGTTTGTTTGTTTTTCTAAAATACAGGCTGAATACTAATCCTTTGTGTCTCATATATAAAATGAATTTGTAGACCTGGGCCAGGTAGCTTAGTTGGTTAGAGTGTCATCCCGATACGCCAAGGTTGCAGGTTCGATCTCTAGTTAAGGAACATACAAGAAGCAACTAATGAATGCGTAAAGGAATGGAACAACAAATCGTTGTTTTTTTCTCTCTCTCTCCCCTGTCCTCTCTCTCTCTAAAATCAATAAATAAAATAAAATTTAAAAAAAAAATGAGATTTTTAAACCTAGGCAGTTTCTTGTTTTTTAGCTTTGCCGATGTATGTTTTTCTTAGGGCTAGGGGCCAGCCTGGCATCAGATGCCCTTGGGGTAGGGGCAGAGATCAGTTCAAGACCCGGAACAAAAGCAAGCTACTGCTTCAGTTTTGTTTCTAAAGCCTTTCTGCTGGTGGCTGGCGTGGCACCTTGCCCACGGAGCAGTGATTGGTCTCAGCGTGTGGCATGTTTCTGCAGACCCACAAGTCCCTCACATTTACTCACCCTCCTTGCCTGGTGACCTCTAAAAGGATTAAGAGGCTTTGTTCAGGATCTGGGGAAATTCTCACTCCAGCCTCCAGCCTGGGGCAGAATCTACCTGCAAGCCTCTGGCCCAGGTCCTAAGCACCTCTACCCAGCAGGTAATCTGACGGGAGACAAAACAAACAGCTTCTCCCAAAGTGTTTGCTCAGGTAACCTAATCGCCCCTGCTTCCCATGGCTACTCAGGGCCCAGCTCTGCCTGTGGCCTCGGCCTGATCCTTTATGATCCTTGGTGCCCAGAGAGGCCTCAGGCCTGGACTTTAGTTGTCAGTCCTGGAAAGTCCCAGAATGTCACAACTCTTTCACCGGAGTTCCCTGAACCAGCAAGCCCATATTTTCTGTCCAGCTCCTGCTTGAAGGCCAGGCTGGCCTGGGCAGGGCTGATGCTGGGACACCAGGCTTTCCAGGTTCGTGTAAACAGGGGCTGTGCAGTGAGGATGCAGGGCCGTTACCTTTTGTTCCAGGCGAGGTGTGCAGGAACCACGAGAACAGGACGGTAAGATCAGCAGCAGCGAAGAAGATGAATCAGGTCCACGAGTAAACAATAAACAGCGTGTGCTTGAGGGCAGAGACGTGGCGGGGGCCAAGCCTGTGGCGCCTGGAGGGCTCCGCTGCGGGGCCCCAGGGGGCTGTGGGCGGGCTGCAGGGTAAAGAGCAGTACACACAGAAAGGGTCCAGGATTGCCACCCACCCGAGGTGGACCCTTAAGAAAATGAACCTCTTACTCTTCATCCATAGAAAGAAATAGTCCCTTTTTTATTAACCCTCACCTGAGGATATTTTTTTTCTTTTCCTTCCTTCCTTCCTTCCTTCCTTCCTTCCTTCCTTCCTTCCTTCCTTCCTTCCTTCCTTCCTTCCTTCCTTCCTTCCTCTTTCTTTTTTTAAAAAATTGATTTCAGAGAGAGGAAGCGAGAGGGAGAGAGAGATGGAAACATCAATGATGAGAGAGTCATTGATCGGCTGCCTCCTGCACGCCCCCGACTGGGGATCGAGCCCACAACTGGGGCGTGTGCCCTGACTGGGAATCGGACCACGATCTCCTGGATCCTAGGTCGATGCTCAACTGCTGAGCCACACCAGCCGGTGGGGGGGTGTCCCACCTTTTGTTTACCCATCATCCATTGCTGACATTTGGGTTGTTTCTTTTGGTGATTGTGAACAGCACTGCTATGCACTTTGTGTACAAGTCTTTGTTCGAACGCCTGTTTTCAGTCCTTTCGGGCATATACCTAGGAGTGGAATTGCTGGGCCGTATGGTAACTCTGTGTTTGACTTTTGGGAAAACCACCACCAAACTGTTTTCCACAGTGACCGCCCCATTTTTCATTCCCTGCAACAGTGCGCAAGGATTCCAGTTTCTCCGCATGTTGGCCAACACCTGCTATTTTTCTTTTTTTAATTATAGCCTTCCAAGTGGGTGTGTAATAGCATCTCATTGTGGTTTTAGTTTGCATTTCATGTGCTTGATGGCCATTTGCATATCTTCTTTGGAAACAATATCTATTCAAGTCCTTTGCTAATTTTTTAATTGGGTTGTTATGTGCATCATTATTAATTCATTTATTTGATCATTCACTGTAAGGCACTGAGAGTGAACACACCAGATGCCAAAAACGACAAGTCGAGCAACTTTTTATGAAATCAGATCTGGCAGCAGATCTGGGTCTGAGTTCGCCTGTGCCAACTCCGCAAGGTAACTTTAGGTGAGGCTGTGCTTTGTCACCAGTCCCCTCACAGCTCCCACCTGGCTGGTTCACACAGCTTCAGTTCCACCTGGGGCCTTGTGTTCACAATAACCATCCTAGTAGCTGAGGCCTTACTAAATATGTATTTACTTCAGTTCTTTGAGTTGAGAGCAACTGGGACTGCTGGCTATGCTCCAACTTCAACACATTTAAACAAACAAATGACTTGTCCTAAAACCAAATCTCTTTATTGTCCTTTTCAGGTTTACATGGGATATTTGCCACACTGTTTAAGAAAAGAAAAAGAAGTGGCCCCCTTTTTTGCCCAGGGCCTCTGTGGTGTGTTGGAGGAAGCAGAATCAGTTCTGTCTGAGCTTGAACTTTTTGCAATGATAGGAGGTTCTGAAGTTTATGAGCAAATTGCTTTGATAGGAGTTTCTAGAACTCTTAAGTCCTTTGAAGGAGCCACCTGTTTCCACCTCCACCCCGCCCTACCCCAGCCCCAGTTTCTTGGGTTCAATGAGTAAACAATTGTGGAAAAAATCAAATTGAGATTAGACAATCTCTAGTGACCAGATAGGAGGTAAACCCAAAACCTAGAGCACAGGAATGCCCACACTACTCCTTTCTCCCCGATTCCTGTGGGAGTATGTGGCAGTCATCCTGGGTTCTCCACTTTGGGCTCAGCTGTTTGCTGCCTGGGTAGTCCACTTGGCATCTTTGAACTTCGGTTTCCTTATCTACAGAATAAAGAGTTCATAATTCCTACCTTTGTTTTTTTAGGATTTGCTTAGTGTCATCGACATAAGAACGTCCAAGATGTAGAGAATTTTTATAAAGATTTATTTGAGACAAAAAAAGAGAATACACCTGGAAGCAAGATCTCAACAGACTTCATAAATGCTTCAGAGAACAACAGTTTGCAGTTTCTTTTATGCATTTGAAATTCAGGAGGGACGCTAAGGAGGATTACATGGAGGTGGGAGAAAGCAAGGTAGGGATTGGGTTAATAAGATTATGTGCCCCCTTGGGGGTGGTTATTTTTATTTCAAAGGTTGTGTTAACCTAGATGCACAGAAACAATGGACAGGCTTATTTAAGGCAAAGATAAACCTGTTACTAAAGAAGTTATACGCTTGGTGCACAACTACACACCATGACCTGCCCAGGTAGGAATTTATGGTCAGATCACCCTACTTTCCATAGAACCTCCTTTTTTGGCCACAGTGCATAGCAGAGAAAACCAATTTCCCTTTTGCTTAAAGGAGATGGAGCTACTTTTTCTGGGAGACAGCCAGTCTGTAGCTTGCATGGTGCATCCTGCCGTCAGACTCCAGCCCCCTTCTGTCTTGCTGCTCTGTGGTGTCCAAGCTCACCAGGTAGTCCGAGATAGCTGCCATTCTTTTCATGTCACAAGCTGCATTCATGCTGGCCAGAAAAAAGAAGAGATGAACCTTCCCTTTGAGGACTCTTCTCAGAAGTTACACCCACTACCTGTCTTTAAATCCCATTGGCCAGCCTGACCAGTGTAGGTCAGTTAATTGAGCTTCATCTCAGGTACCAGCAGGTCGCCAGTTCAATTCCAAACCTGTCAGGGCTCGATCCCCAGTAGGGGGCATGCAGGAGCCAGCCGATCAATATTTCTCATTGATGTTGCTCTCCCTCTCCCTCTCCCTCTCCCTCTCCCTCTCCCTCTCCCTCTCCCTCTCCCTCTCCCTCTCCCTCTCCCTCTCCCTCTCCCTCTCCCTCTCCCTCTCCCTCTCCCTCTCCCTCTCCCTCTCCCTCTCCCTCTCTTTCTCTGAAATGAATAAAAATATATATACATATATATACATATATACATATATATGCATATACACACACACACACATATATATATATAATCTCATCCGCCAGAACTTAACCTTTGGGCCAGATCACCTGCTGGGGAAGCTTGAAAATGTGGTCTCTATTCCATATGGCCAGAGAAACATCTGCGGGTGTATTGTTAAGGAAGAAGGGGCTGTTGGAAGTCTCTGTCACAGCATCTATCAGAGCTGCTGGGAGACAGAGGAGATAGCACATGTGACAATTGAACTGGATTTTTTTTTTGCTTGTAAATCGTCCTGTTCATTTGCAAACTAGATTTTCCAAGAGGCCACTGCCCAGTCTGAAAATAATGGTGAAAGGGGAGAAAACCAAGTTACAAACCAAATAGGACTGTGGGTCATTGTGAGAATAGGAGAATGCCTGTTGTGAAACAGACACACACACACCCGCCGCCACCACACACACACACACACACACACACACACACACACACACCTTCAATGCTTTGTTGCACAATGAGACCATTAAACTGGCAGAGATTTGCGCTTTGCTGCCTCCTAATCCAGAGGCTGGGCTGTGTGAGGTGGCCTGCTTGGCCTTCAAGGGCAGTGGTTATCCACTGACTGTGGAAAATGTAGGTATAATTATGATTCACCAGTTGTAAGCAACAGAAACCCAACTAAAATTGTCATTAATTAATTAATATTTTAGATTCCACTTATAAGTGAGGTTATGCAATATTTGTCTTTCTGTGTCTGGCTTCACTTAGTATAATGTCCTTCATGTTTCATTCGTGTTATCACAAATGGAGTTCAGCTACTTTTTCCCCCCCAATCTGGGTTAAATTTAGAGGGGCCCTGGCTGGTGTGGCTCAGTCGGTTGGGTGGCGTCCCGTGCACCAAAAGATTGTGGGTTCAATTCCCTGTCAGGGCGCATGCCCAGGTTGTGGACTCGATCCTTGATAGGGGGTGTGCAGGAGGCAGCAGATCAATGTCTTGCTCTCACATTGATGTTTCTCTCTCTCCCTCTCCCTTCCTCTCACTCTAAAAAAAAAAATCAATTAAAAATATTTTTTAAAAAAACATTTTTTAAAGAACATATTAAAAATGTTTTTTAAGAAGGAATTTATTGGCTTTTGATAGTGAAAAGTTCCAAGGTGGGTAGACTTACATGGCTGGGTCTAGGGATTCAACAACCTCAGGATTAAGTTGGCCACTGTGTCTCCCTGTTTCTGTTTCCCTCTGTCTCTCTCCTTCTCTCCCTACTTTCCCCTGTGTTGGCTTTCTTCTTAAGCAGGTTCTCTCTACATGCTTGCTCTTGCAACTATGGCTTTGGCAAACCCAAAGAAAAGAATATATCTATTTCCCAGTGGGCAAAAATGGGTGCCCTTACTGATCTAGCATAACCAAATCAGGGGGCTTTGGCTAGAAATAAGTGATGAAGTTTTATTCAAGGCTCTTAGGATTTTCAAACCATAAACACAACTAGGCAATATGCAGAGTGTTCAAAGAAGAGTAAAAAGCTTAGAGATCTCATAGTAAAAATTGCATTCTTGAGAATGAATTCTTAGCTCCTGGATTGTTCTGAGATGCTAATCTTCCAGATATCCAGTGGACACACAAACTTTCTTTCAGGGGATAACTAGAGGGTCATCAGGAGGATATCCATATAAAACTTTAAGTTCCTGGGCTAGTTAAAGCAAGAATAGAAAGAATCATTTCCTCATGCCTCAGCCTACTTGATTTTAGCAATTTAGCAGCTTGACTGGAGTGACTCCGTTTTATTTCTTCACTCTATTCCTCGCCCTCTACAGTATGCCAGTGAGGTAAGAATGTAGGGTACGCAGTCTTTCTTGAGGGGTGACCACTGGGAACCACCTCAGCAGTTCTTTAGGTTTATCAACCTGTGGACAGTAATGAGTGTGGACTCACAGGATCTCAGTCCCCTGCAATTCTTGGCTGTTTTCTGCCCAGAACACCTGCAGGAACCACCCAGCTTAGGTGGCTCACCACAGCCCTTTGAGAAGATTGTTTGGAGAATTCAGATGACATTCCCTGGAGAATTATCCCTGATTCAGACCCCGAACTTTATAGGCGGGGAAGCTGAGGCCTAGAGAGGATAAGTCCTGTGTCTTAATTTGGATTCCCCTGAGAACAAGGACTTGGGTGCTGGTGGTTTGTTTGTGATCCTAGGAAACAGGAGTGAGAGAGTGGGAAGAGAGGAGAGAAAGAGATGCCAATATCGGCTGTGTTATTAAAGCTGTCACCGCAGGCAACCATGGTTTTACTCACCAGGACCTCTGAGAAGGTACAGCTGCCTCCCAGAACTGCCCCGCTGCAGAAAGGGAGACTTGAGGAGGTCCCTGAGCAGACAGACTCCCAAGGAACTGTCGCAGCAGCTGAAACCAGAGATGCACTGAGGAGATGTGACCCGGGACACCTACAGCATCTGCCACAGCCACTCACCCAGCCAGCAGCACAGCTCAGGCCTCCCACCCCACCTAGTGCTTGCTGGCTCCTTAGAGAGCTGCAGCAGCCCCCCACTCAGTCCCCCACTGTGTGACTCATCCTTCCCTCCCCAGCTCTAGCTCAGGAGTCAAGCCAGGGCCACCTCCCCATCTGTCCGCATCCATACCCACCCTTCTGTGAGATGGCAGCGGTTCCTCTCCCTTGTACAAGGTAACCCAGTTTTGCTCCCCCCTGCCCTGTATACCTTGTTTTCCCCAGAAATTCTCCCCACAAGCCATAACCGATCAATCAACAAAAGATAGCCATGGTATTTTTAGCAGCTGCAGAATTGAATCATCAGGATTGGGCCTCGGGGCCCACACCACCCAGTGGTGGCCTGGAAGGCTGGAACCTGGAGCATGCCCTCTGACGGGGACTGTTATGCTCCTACTAGGCCTGGGTGGGAGCCCAGCTGCTGTCACCCAGGGTGGGCAAGCAAGCACACTGGCCTAAGCATGTGATACTTGGACTTCTGGAGACCTTTTTCGGTTTTGTTTCTTTAATAATTAATAGACTTATTATTTTGCTGTTAACCCTCACCCAAGGTTATTTTTTCCATTGATTTTTTAGAGAGAGTAGAAGGCAGGGAGGGAGGAAAAGAGAGGGAGGGGGGAGAGAGAGAGAGAGAGAGAGAGAGAAACATCGATGCGAGAGAGACATTGATTGGTTGCCTTCCCACACCCCCTGATTGGGGCTGGGGATGGAACCTGCTACCCAGGTATGTGGTCTTGACTGGGAATCGAACCTGCGACCCTTCGGTGTATGGGCCAATGCCCTACCCACTGCTCAGGGCAATAGACTGGATTTTTAAAGTACAGTTTTAGAGTTACACAATAACTGAGCAGGTCCAACTAGAATTCCATATACTCACCCCACCCCAGACACAGTTTCCCCTGTTATTAACATCTTGCATTAGTGTAGTGCATTTGTTACAATTAGTGCACCGACATGGATACACAATTATGGACTAGAGTCTATAGTTTACATTAAGGTTTACTCCTTGTGTTGGACTATTCTGTGGGTTTTGACAAATGCCCAGGGGCTTTTTTATCAGGGTGTCGTGTCTGGGATGAGGCCTTTGTTCTTAGCCCTCTCAGGCAACCTCTCTGCTTAGCCAAAGCAATGTGATTTGCCTCAGTTTCCTTTCCCAGTGTTTTTGCACCAAGGCTCCAGGCTGCTGGCACTGAGTGGAGACTGGAGAGTAGGATGGGAAAAAGACCCTTCTCTCTGACTAAGGACAGGAAGTCAGATTCTGGTTTGGGTCTCCCAAGGGTGAAGCAGCCCCTAAGCTCAGGGGCGATGGTTCCTGGGGATGGGGCAGATCTGACCGTTTCTGCAGTGGTCCCTACCACTTCGGAAGCAGCCTACCTCCCAGCTGGGTGTGCCAGGGAGGCCTGGCCTGGAGCAGTGGAGCCCATGGCACCTCTCCCCACAGTTCCGGAGACGAAGATCGCACTGCCCCCCTGCCTATCGGAGGCCTTAGCTACGTCCAGGGCTACACCAAATTTCGTCTGATCAACAAGACCGTGGGACATTGCCTGGATGCCACAGCACAGAGGTTCCCGGACCGAGTGGCCTTGATTGTGGTCCATGAAAACATCAGGATGACCTTTGCCCAGCTCAAGGAAGAGGTGGGTCATGACCTTAAACCCTGAACGTGGGAAGGTGCTAGCCCCCAGGCTTTCCTGGCTGGGTGGAACCACAAGGGCGGCACCTGACCGTGGGGCAGGGTGTTGGGGCTGCCAGAGAACCCCAGGGGACGTTAGGAGATGGGGACAGGACTGAGGCAGAGGTGGCCCAGATGCCTCCTGCGTCAGTTACGCTGGGGGCACTTAGTAACTCTGTGTATTCCATGCCTCACTCCAGATCCACTAAAGCCTTGTTCCTAGGTGACTCTGATGTGAACCCCTGGGCCGAGGGCTGAGGCAGGAGTCAGAACCCCTTCCTGCTTGCCCACACCTTACCCTTTGTGCCCTATCTGTTTACACCAGGTGGACAAAGCTGCTTCTGGGCTCCTGAGTATTGGCCTTCGCAAGGGTGACCGGCTGGGCATGTGGGGACCCAACTCCTATGCGTGGGTGCTCATGCAGCTGGCCACAGCCCAGGCGGGCATCATTCTGGTGAGGAGGGGCTGACCTGGCACAGCTGGGTATGCAGGGGGACATCATTCACCGCAAGCCCACTGGCCTCTTGGTCTCAGAACCAAACAAGGGCCTGTATGGGTATTTGGGTTGCTTTCTCCTGAAGCTACCAAGGGGAACCCGAGGGGCAGGGTGCCACCTCTGTCTACACCATGTTTCTGTGCCTACTGAGGGTGAAGGGGTAACGAGAGGGACGGGGTATGCCCAGGACACTGACATACCCTTGGTGTCTCCACCAGGTATCTGTGAATCCAGCCTACCAGGCTATGGAACTGGAGTATGCCCTCAAGAAGGTAGGATCCGTTCCTGGGGCCGGGGCTGGGCGGGTGCCTGGAACAGGGGACTTCCAGTTGTCACAGAGGGCTGATGGGGTGGGCTGGGTATGCACAGGTGGGTGATACCTGCAGTCTGTCCTTCCTTAGGCTGTGAGTGGGTGGGAGGAGGAGGGAGCTGGGCAGATACAAAGCTCGTGTATGTGCTGGGGCATGGTGCACGTGTGTGTCGTGGCAGTGGTGTGTGAGTGAGTTGGCATGTGTCAGGGAGTGGTGCACGTGTGTGTCAGGGCAGCGGTGCATGTGTGAGAGAGAGAACAGCTTTTAGAGTGGACTCCACTACATTCCAGTGTGGGGCTTCCTGCTGACTGGGGAGGGGACTCCCTTCCACAGGTGGGCTGCACAGCCCTCGTGTTCCCCAAGCAATTCAAGACCCAGCAGTACTACAGCATCCTGAAGCACATCTGCCCAGAGCTGGAGAAGGCCCAGCCGGGGGCCTTGAGGAGTCATAGGTGGGGATGTCCCGGGTTGGGAAGGGTGTGTTATGTGGCATCCTGGCCCCCTTGCCCCCTACCCATGCCCAGGGAGGAGGCTGTTGTCTGTGGGCCCTCCCTCAGCCCCTGACTCTCTTCATGCTCCCTACCCTCAGGCTCCCAGATCTGACCACAGTCATCTCAGTGGACACCCCTCTGCCAGGGACAATGTTCCTGGATGATGTGGTGGCAGCTGGAAGCAAAGAGCAGCATCTGGCTGAGCTCCGATATGCCCAGCAGTTCCTGTCCTGCCATGACCCAGTCAATATCCAGTTTACCTCGGTAAGGCAGAGGTCTTTAGGACACACGCCCAGGCTGGCATGCTAACCCCTGCCTGTCCCTGTGACCCTTCCCCGAGACTGAGGATGCAACTACGGTCAGGAGTGCAGACACCCTTCTCCTGGGGCTCGCCCTAGCGGTCCTCTCTGACCTAGAAGACGTCAGCAACTAGTGTCCTTGCCACGTGTCCCCTTCCCCTGGCTCTCTTCTCCCCAGCACAGTGGCAGATGCACTGTGCCACCGCAGGTCAGAGCTGGTGGAGCCTGCCCCCTCATTTAGCAGATGGGGAAGTTGAGGCCCAGAAGCAGAATCTGCTGCTAGGTCACAGAGTTCTCAGAGCCGCTTTAGGAGTGGCATGGAGGACAGAGACCTTAGATTCCACATTTCTGGATCCTAACACCTGGCGCCATGAAGGCACGTGATAAACTTTTGTGAACGTGTATTGAATGAATGAACGGGTCTGAGGCAACAGTCCCAGTCTCCTGACTCCCAGTCCAGTGCTCTTCTATATAGGGCATGAGGAGATGGGGAGACAGAAGAGGCCACGTGTCACCTGTGTGTCTTCTCAGGGGACAACAGGCAGCCCCAAGGGAGCCACCCTTTCCCACTACAACATTGTCAACAACGCCAACATCATAGGGGAGCGCTTGAGACTGCACCTGCAGGTGAGGGGGCGCTGGCGCAGGCTTGCCGGCACCCTGCATGGGTGGGGGTCTCCCTGGGCTCTCCCTGCCGGCTAGAGGAACTAGCTTCTGGGGCTCCTGGCTCCAGGACAGACCTAGCCTCCTGCCTCCATCTCCAGACACCAGAGGAGTCACGGGTGATCCTGCCCAGCCCCCTGTACCACTGCCTGGGTTCTGTGGGGGGCACAATGGTGAGCATGATGCACGGTGTCACCCTCGTCCTGTCCTCCCCGATTTTTGATGGCAAGAAGGCGCTGGAGGCCATCAGCAAAGAGAGGTGGGCATCAGTGGGCAGCTACCTACCTGCTGGCTCATGAGACCCTCCTATTCCTCATGCCTGGGCCCTGATCCCCCTCCAGGATGTCTCCCCCCTCCAGCCAGGAGAGATGGAGACTGGGCAGTGGGGGACTGCAGGAGAGCACTGGCGCCTGCCTCCAAAGAGCTTCTCCTGCCTGTTTCCCACAGTTGTAGCCTTGGCCCTTACTACGGGCTCAAGGTGGGTGGGTGAGAAGAGGGAGTTCCCTTCCACATCCAAGCCTGATTTTGAGATGCTCCCCCCCATACAGAGGCTCCTTCCTGTATGGCACCCCCACAATGTTCGTGGACATTCTGAACCAGCCAGACTTCTCCAGTTACGACATCTCATCCATGCGTGGAGGTGGGATGGGGCCAAGGGTGGTCAGGCCAGGATTAGCCTGGGTGAGCTAGAGGTACAACCAGTCCTTCATGGAGGGGGCAAAAAGGTCACTGAAGAAACATGGGTGGAAGGGAGGCAGATTCCTAGCCACCCTGGGCACCAGCCCAAGGCCAGCTGCCAAGTGTAGGAACAGGTCCAGGGGCAGGGAAGATGAGGGGATGTTCCCTAGAAAGAGCTGCAGGCGAAGGGGTTCCTCTGGGCCTGGAGAAAGGGAGAGTCGTGCCAGCCCTCTCTCTGATTCAGGTGTGATTGCTGGGTCCCCTGCACCCCCGGAGCTGATCCGAGCCATCATCAGCAAGCTGAACGCAAAGGAGCTTGTGGTGAGTGGTGGCTGGGGCTGAGGCTGTGTGCGGGAGGCAGGCCAGCCTGGGAGTGGGCATGAGCCCAGATCTCCAGGGTAGATCCTCTCGGCCCACCCTCCTTCCAGAAAGCAGATGTGAGAAAATGCAATCTGACCTCATCAGCAGCTGGCGAGTCATGGAGATAGGGAACAACAGGAAGTAAATATTATACATACATAAATTTATACTTATAGAAATCTGGGGAAGAAATGCAGCATGGGGGATATTTGGCAAAGCACCGGTATCCTGCTGGAGCGTCCTGGCAGGCAGGGGCTGGTAGAGTTGGAGTGTGGGCTTAAGACCCTTTCTGGAAACAAGGGGTGGGGCAAGGATCTGATGTTTGTTTCTAAATGGAAGGGAAAGGGGAGCAGACAGAGGGAAGATTCTGGAAGGGTGGCCATCCTGATGACCACCCAGTTCTGGTTCTGAAGGATTTGAGGGTCTTGGCAACAGCTTCTTTGAGAGGAGCCACGGCAGAGGGGCCAGGTGTGATGGAGCCCTCACTGTCAGGTAGAGAGGTGGAGCTGGGTTCATGCTGGAGGCCTGAGTCCCCCTGCCAGGACAGGTCCAGGTGTGGACAGCTCTGTGCATGAGCAGAGGCTGTGGGAGCAGATGGGGTCAGAGGTGGGGAGGTCAGTAGTTTCTCCAGCAGAAGGCAGAGACCAGTCACCGGGACTGGCTGGACTGGGACCTGCAGTGAGGCAAGGATTGGTGTCAGGACTCCAGTCACCCAGATGATGCTTGGAGAGAATGGTGGGAACCTTGGATGGTATCCCTTATCCCTTTAGAAGGGAGCCCCAGTTCCCCTCCTCTCCCTGCACTCCCCTCTTTGGGGAGGGAGTGCCCTGGGACACTCTCCTCACTAGCCCTGCCCTGTCCCCACCTGTTTAATGGCGACCAGCTTTCTTGGACCTCTTAGTGGGGAACTTGCAGCTGCGGAAGGCGTCTGTGTCACGGATGTGCTGGCCCCTAAACTTGGCAGGCGAGGCACAAGTGGCATCAGGGCGGGAAGTCTTGGCTTCTAGCCACCTGGAGAGACAGCAAAATTCTGGGTGGGGTGGGAAAGAAATGTGGCAATGCTGGGGGTGGGGACTGTGAGGTGTGGGGCCAGGAATCACTTGGCTCCAGGAAAGTCTGGGAACTGTCATCTTCATTTCACAAATGCAGGGCTTGAAGAACTCCCACCTATCAAGTAGCAGATCCAGGCCATATGCCCAGGATGTCTTAGTGCAGAGCCAGTGTATCTCCATTGCACCTCATGAGGGCGGGTAAGCTCTGGGGGTGGCTTGGGGGTGCTCTCACCTCCGGAGGCCCCGGAGCTGGCAGGTACACTTCCAGGGGTTGTTGGTGAGAGTGAGGGACTCCAGGTTGTCAAAGGGGAAGTTGGAGGGCAGCTGGGTCAGGCGGTTGTTCTCCAGATGGACGTTTTTCAGCGTGGTCACACCCACGAAGGCACCATCGGAGAACTGGGGAGCAAAGTGGGCACTAGTGAGCACCCCAGCCCCAGTGTCCAGCCTCTCCCAGCTCTATGGCCCCAGAGGGACAAGGTCCTTCCCTGGACATAAGCAGTAGCACCTTGAGGAGTGTCACAATGTGACCAAGTTGTCTCTGATGATTTAATACAAACAACCACCTTTTGAGATAGCTGGTATTAATTTCAATAAGCAGATGGGAGGGAAAAGTTAAGTCCCTTGCCCAGGGTCACACTAGGGAGTAAACAGTAGCTGTAGGACCACACCTAGCTCCTCTGCCCCTGGCACCACATTCCCTGCACAAACACTGCCACTGGGGAGGCAGCCAGAGTTTGGCCCCAGCGGCCCAAGCTGGCACATGGTGAAGCTGGTCAGTGTTTGGTGGGGTGGGCAGTAGGCCCAGGCTCTCCACAGTCCTAGGGTCCTGGGACTTCCCCCAGCTCTGTCCTCACTGTTCCCTCACTGCCTGCCAGAAACTATTTGTGGAGCCTCCTTGGTGGAGCCTTTGGCCAGGTTGGACAGCTCCAGAGGAAACGTTCTATTGGTGCCCACATCTTGGCCCAGGCGTCACAGATCCTGCCTGGCCTCCCCTGCCCCAAGTCAGTCCCTGCTCCCCCTGCTCTGCTGCCCACTGAAAAGCTGCTCTGGCACTGGGGGAGGGGGGCACAGGGGACTCTGACTTCAGCTGGGTAGGGGCCAGGCTGAAGAAGAGCAGGCTCCATCCCTGCAGACAAAGGTTGGCTGCCTTCCAGGTTTGTTTCTGTCCTTATGTCCATGCCTGTGGCCAGAGAGGGGTGTGACGTTCTCTGGTAAGCAGGCTGTGCTGATGACTGTCTCCCTTACCTTGCCCTGGTGCCTGCCCAAACCTGGCCGAAACCCCTGTGCCAGAGCAATGTTTCCAGACCCCAAAAGGGATTCCACTTGGACCCAAGGTAGCTCCACCTGGCCAGGTGTTGAGCATCACAAGGGAGGAAGGATTCAATGAGGTTGCAGCCAGGAGATGGGTCTGTCTGTCTGGTGACTGGGGTGGGGAGGGGACAGTGAAACGCATCTAGTCTTCCCTGTAGGGAGACACCTGGGGACCTGTGCCAAAGGTTGACAATGGTGTGTGGTCCTTGCCTTTGCCCTTCACAGAGCTCTTGGGTGCCATGCCTACAATCTGGGGGAGCCTCTGGTCCCTGGTCCCCATTCCATTGAAACGGACCTGAGAATGCAGTGGAATATGTATGTGGACTAGGGGTGGGGGCATCCACCAGGGCCTCTAGGGTGCGTGGAGGAGGTCTTCCTCAGGTATTTGCTCCCGCCTCACTCCCCAGCCCCCCCGCCCCCCCACAGCACACATGCACACCCCCTTCCAGGAACAGGGTCTCTTTGTGGGCCTGATTCACCCAGCTCCTCTGGAAGTCTCCTCAATAAACAAACCTTCCTTTATGGGGTGGTAGGTTTACTGGAGACGGGAAAAACAGTAGAGGAGGGGCAGAAGGCCCAACAGGAGGAGGTGGCTGCTGCCCACAGTGGGGGGTGTGGGAGCACTGGACATGCTTCCTAGGGGCCATTGGTGGGGCCAGGACAGCCCTGCTCCATTTATAAGTAGAAATGCTAGGAGGGCAGTGGCTGAGACTAGGGACAGGGGCTGCAGGGCAGGGTGGGGATGTGACAAGATGAGGGACAGAGCTCCTTACCTTGGAGATAGCCAGAGGGACAGAGGCAATTTTAAGGGAGAGGGAGTGGTGCCCAGCTGTGGCCCTGGATCCTGGCCTCCAGGCAGAAAATAAGGAGCCAGGGCAGAGCTCTGCGGCCAGGAGCTCACCTTCTCCAGGTTGGTGTTGTCCAGCCAGAGGGTCTCCAGGTACCTGCCGAAAGACTGGAACGCATTGTCAGGGATGCTCTTCAGGGGGTTGTGGGACAGCTTCAGCTCCTCCACTACCCGCAGCTTGCTCAGTGCAGCCGAGGGGTAGCTGGACAACTGGTTCCTGTCCAGGTGGAACTTGGCGAGGTTCTCCACGTCGTCCAGGGCTCCGGGCTGCAGGGAGCTGATGGCGTTTTCTGACAGGTAGAGCCAGCGCAGGTCCTTGGCGCCTTGGAAGGCGCCGGCCCGCAGCTCGCGGATCTTGTTGTTGTTGAGCTGCAGGATGAAGAGGTTGACCAGCGGGGACAGCAGCCCCCGGGGCAGCTCTGTCACTTTGTTGTGGTCCAGGTAGAGGTAGGTGAGCTCGGTTAGGTCGTCGAAGGCGCCAGCGCGCAGCACGCGGATGTCGTTGTGGGACAGGTACAGGTAGATGAGCTGCTTGAGGCCCCTGAAGGCGCCCGCGGCCACCTCGCGGATCTGGCAGTGCTGCAGGTGCAGCGACACCAGGTTGGGCATGGACCGAAAGGAGTTGGCAGCCAGCACCGGGAAGTTGTTGCGCTGTAGGTTGAGCAGTTTGGTCTTCTCGGATACCTTGGGGATCTTCTGCAGTCCCACCTTGTCGCAGATGACGTGCTGCAGGTCTCCGTGGCAGTGGCAGTTCTGGGGGCAGGCGGCCAGCGCCGGCAGCAGGCCGGCCAGGAGGCCGAGGCTGAGCAAGAGAACCGGGCAGGCCATGGCGGGGCGCCTGGGGCCGGGCTGGGGCGGCCGCGACGACGACGGCGGGCACGGGCGCTGGGAAGTCCTGGGCTCTCGGTCTCCCGCCCTATTTATACGGTGGCCCTGACCACAACCGACGGCCGGAGCCAGCTCCTACGTGGAGCATCGAGGCCACCGGGCTTAACTCCCTCCCGCCCGGGATGCGCCCCCGCCCTGCACTGGGAGGGGGCGGCCCCTCCCCCAGCTGGCGACCTTGCGGGACTGGGACCGTGGTCCTCAGCCCTGTCCCCTGCTCTCAGGTCCAGCTTCTCTCCAGACCCTCTAGCTCCTCTCCCCCGGCTTTGTTTGGGGTGGGCGGGGGTGTTTAGAGCCCTGTGATTACACCGCAGGGATGGAGGCGGTCCGTGAACGTATTTATTTGCTCAAGTTCGAGCCTCCAGGCCGCCCCCCCATACGCGCTGGGCCGGGTGCCCTGGACCCGGGGAGGGAGGAAGCGGGGCCGGACAGCCGGACGCGAGTCTCGCCGCGGTCGGCCAGCCGCGGCGCTTTAATGGGGCTCTTGTGCGGCGCCGGCGGAGCGTGCGGGCCGCGCTGGCGTCGGGCTCCCCCTTCTGGCTGCACTCGCAGCCAGCCCCGGGGAGCCGGGCGCTCCTTCCCCACCCTTGGATTTGCCTCGGCCACCTCTCTACCGGCCTGAAGCTTGGGAGTTTCCCCTGCATCCACTCTCCCCTTTTTTCTATGGCTGAAGACTAACCAGAAAAGTGTGTGTGAATGGGGGGGGGGGTGAGGAAAGGAGGGGGGAGTGACCAATAGGACTCGAAAACACACCTGAAGACCACAGGCAGGAGTCAGGGCAACTGAACAAGCATAGTCCCACCCCACCCCACCCCCTTTTTAATCTCCTTAAAATATCCCATCCCCTCATTCCCATCTCCAGGGTGGTGGCCAGAGTGGCGCCAAGATGTACTTGGCAGAGGCCACACCTGGGCAGTGGCCTCAGGACTGGGGGGGCCCGGTGGGTGAGGGGGCCCAGGTCCTGGCTACAAGGGACCAGCCCTGGACAGCTCAGGTTCTGTGGACAGTCCTGCCCCAGCCAAACAGACCTCTGTGTCCACTTGCCAGCCATACTGTTTGGATTCCTGTGGAAAGGGGAGGGTGGGCAGTCAGGGTCTCAGCTTTAGGCTTCCTGGAAGGGAATGTTGTCTGTGTTGGGGGAAGGGGGATGGAACTGGACCCCAGGTCTCACCATACTCCAGCTGTGCCTGAGCTATGCAGCTAACACAGGAAATTGGGGGTGGGGGGGCATGGAGGACAAAGGTCTGGTGTCTTTGCTGACTGGAAAGGACATAGAATACAAAGTGGCTAGCCCTCCCCTCACCCAGTGCCCAGGTATGGGGGCTGCCCCTCATGCAAGCCCCTTTCACCCAGTTGCCTCTAGATGAGGGTCATACTTGGCCCAGGACATTCCCTGATGGTATTTAGGCTCCTCCAAAACTGGCTTCTGGTTTTCTGTTGCTCAGGATGTTCCAACCACTAGAGGGGGAGGGGGGAGGGGGGAGGGGGTAGAGGGGGCCACTGGCTTTTAAAAATCCTTGCTTTGGCTGCATTTTTATTTTGATGGAAATAAAATTCACAGGAAACTCTCCAGAGCTTAGGGGGCACCCACCCCAAGGCCAGGCACTTGTCCCGGGTTTGGGTGGATGGGGCAGGATGGGGGGATGGGGGATGTATGTGCAGCTCCCAGCTGGACCAAGGCAGGCTGGCTTTCTCATCAAGTTTATGGGAACTTTGGTTTGGAAGGGAGGGGGAAGGGATGCTGTGACCTGAAATCAGGAAGTGGAGCTAAGGCAGCCTGGGGGAGAGAAGGCTGGGCATGGGTAATGCTAGGAGCCACAGACTGGCATGTGGCTGCTCCAGGAAAACAGACTGAGACCCTGGCTAGAATAGAATGGCTTCCCTGCTCTCAATTTCACATCTGGAGCTGTTAGTTGATTAGTCAGCTCAATGTCCCAGTGCCTCTGCCTCCTGACCCCTGACCTCTACCAACTGTGCCTCTCTCCCCACTATTCAGCTGCCCTCCACATTCCCCTGAGTTCCTTCCATTCCCTCAGGGTAGCTCACCCCATCCATCTGCATTTCCCCAGCTCCCTCCAAATATCCTTTCTGGGCCCTCTAGGTTGCTTATGGAACCACAGAGAACAGCCCTGTGACCTTCATGAACTTTCCCGAGGACACCGTGGAGCAGAAGGCCCAAAGTGTGGGCAGAATCCTGCCTCACACAGAGGTGAGCCCCAGACCAGGAACCCCAGACCCCACCTCCTGCAGAGACTCCTCATCTTCCCCACAGAAGGGGCTTTCTCTGTGGGCCAAGACCTGAGAGGAAGAGCTGAGCAGCGGCCATGAGCAGCTGCCAGCTGAACTTCTCCACAGCCTCCCTTCCTGTCTGAGGTGTGTTTTTGCCAAGCCCCACTGTCTGTTTTGGGGCAGCCAGGACAGCCTCAAAGAGGAGCCAGAGCACAGAAATTTTTCCTACGCAGCTCTTTCTCTCCCATAGCCCCCCTACCCTCACTTCAACAAAGTTCCTCTTTTCGCTTGGTGTAAACACTGAATTTCCCAAGCTGCCTGTCCCTTTGGCGGTCCCTTGCACCTCAGGGCTGACCCAGATCATCTCTCACTCTCAAATTCCCAACTGTGACTCCTTTTCTGCTCTATCACTGGTGCTTTATGCCAGTCCACACCTGGTTTCCCTTGCCCCCTTGTGCCTTTGCGCCTCTGAGGTCACTGCCAGGGTGCCCCAGCAGCTGCTTTCCCCTAGAGTCAACCGCCGTCCTGGTGTGAATCTTTCCTGCCCTCCTCCCTGGAGTGAGTGTGCAATAACATTAGCCCCTTCCCATGCATCCCACAACCTCGCTGCCACTTGGTGGAATGCCCACCTGTGAGGTAGACAGGGCCAGCATAGTTCTCCCCATTTCACAGAGGTGGATACTGAGGCACGCAGAGGCTAAGTTTTCCTTTCACATTGGCTTCGGCCCATTTCTCCGCTAGGCTTTCAGACTCCACCTCTCTGTCGCCTCTCCGGTTCACATGGCCTGGCCACACCACCCTCTTTGGCTTCTCTATTTGCTGCTTAATGGGAAGTAAGAGAACACTCCCTTTTCTTCTGCAGTTTATAATTCTTCAGCCTGCCTGGCCCTCCATAGGCCTCCTTCTCTGTGGCAGCTCCTGTCCACTCCGTTTCCTCAGCACCCCTGGCCTGGCCCTCACCTGTTCTTGTTGCCCAGCTCAGGTGTCTGATTGGTGATGGATCCACTCTGGCCTTTCTTTCCCTTCTCTGGATCGGATTGGGCAGAGCCAGAGGCTTCATTATTGGGGGGAGGAAAGGCAAAGCTCCCACCCATTCCTGAGACCCCATCCTGAAGTGAGAGGGTGGGAGGCCCCCACCTGAAGCTGCCCTGTTCCAGGCCCAGATCATAAACACGGAGCTGGGGACCATGACAGAGCTGAACACACCAGGAGAGCTGTGGATCCGAGGGTACTGCGTCATGCTGGGCTACTGGGGCGAGCCCCAGAAGACTGAGGAAGTAATTGGACAGGACAAGTGGTATCGGACAGGGTAAGAGGGCGGAGCGGAGCAGAGGGTTTGGTTGCTGAGGGGAAGCTGGGGGTCCTGAGGCTGAGCTGGGAACATTAAACTAGAAGAGGGAGAATATGTGTGTCAGTGTGGCCCCTTCACAGACCCGATGGCCACAGTGTGTAAATGGGGATGATCACAGTCAGTACATAGGGCTCCTGGAAGGATCCAATGTGGTACTGATGAGAGTGCCCAGCACAGTGCACTGCAGCAGGGTCTGTGAAATTGGAGCCAAGATTTAGTCACTCATTTGTTAATGGGACAAATTTTCCTCATTCACCTGCCATGTGCCATCTCTATTCTAGACACTGGCACACCAGTGGGAAGCAAGATGAGCAGGATCCTACTCAGTCAGAGAAGGCCTTTAACTGGGAAATGTTTGAGCTGGGACTTGAATGACAGAAAAGAAGCCAAGCCCTGGATGGGTAGCTCAGTTGGTTAGAGCATCATCCTGATGTGCCAAGGTTGCAGGTTCAATCCCTGGTCAGGCACATACAAGAACCAATCAATGAATACATGAATAGGTAGGACAACAAATCACTCTCTCTCAAATCAATAAATAAAAATAAAATAGAAAGAAGCTGGCTATGAAAAGCATATGTATAGACATGTCGAGAGAAAGAATGTGTTTAGGTATTGGTTTGTTTTTTATCTGCCTCCTCCAGGGAATGTCTTGTTCATGCTGTATCCTCCAGAGTCTAGAGCAAAGCAAGACACATAGTAGGTGGTCAGTAAATGTTTGATGAATGAGTAAGCCAGCTGGTTGGGGCAGAGGCAAGAGGCCATTTCTGGCTTTCCTTACAGAGACATTGCCAGCATGGATGAGCAGGGCTTCTGCAAAATCGTGGGCCGCTCCAAGGACATGATCATCCGGGGCGGCGAGAACATCTACCCCGCAGAGCTTGAGGACTTCTTTCAAACACACCCGAAGGTGCAGGAAGTACAGGTGAGGCACCCAGTCCAGGCGAGCCCAGGTGAGCCCCAAGAGTAGGAAACACAGATGGGGATGTCTGATCTCTGTCTGTGACTCTGGAAGGTGGTGGGAGTGAAGGACGACCGGATGGGGGAGGAAGTCTGCGCCTGCATTCGGCTGAAGAACGGGGAGGAGACCACGCCAGAGGAGATCAAGGCTTTCTGCAAAGGGAAGGTGGGAGCCTCAATGCACCCCTAGCTGATGGTGCTCTGTTCTTCAACTCCCTTCTCCCTGCCAACCACTCAGCCCACTGTCCCCCTCCCGCAACCCTATGACCCCCACACAGCCTCATGCTTTATCTCCCTCTGGTCTGCAGATCTCCCACTTCAAGATTCCCCGATACATCGTGTTTGTCACCAACTACCCCCTCACCATCTCAGGAAAGGTGTGTAAGGTGGGGAAGGTGAGGGAGGGACAGGATAGCCTGGGGCCCAGGTGCAGAAGGTCAGGTGGCCCCAACTCTGCCTCCCTCAGGGATGGGTAAGAGTCTGGCAGTAGGATGACCAACTAGTCAAACGCATCCTGGTTTGCCCCAAAGTTTCCTGGCTTTAGCCTGAGAAACTCCTCAGTCTCAGCAAACCAAGATGGTGGTCACCCAAGCTGGCAGTGGCCACAAGCCTGGCTCTCACTCATTTCTCTTTCCTCCAGGTCCAGAAATTCAAACTTCGCGAGCAGATGGAACGGCATCTCAACCTGTGAATAAAGGGGAGGGAGGTCCTCCCAGGCCCTCCCTGCCCTTCCCCCACATCCCCCTCGTCAGTCTTAGTGATTTGACATAAAGAGCTTCTCTGTTTTCTTTGGTTGATGTCTTGCTAGTGTGGTCCCTTGGCGGCTACTGTGGGACGGAGAGGGAAGAAACCAAAGGGAAACTAGCACTTTCAGACCTATTGCTTATCAACGATGGTGCTAAGCACTTTGGTGTGCATTGTCTACTTAATTTAATCTTCATTCAATCCCTTGAGATACCAAAGGGATTCAGTGAGGATTTTAAAGACTATACTCATTTCTTTTCCATATTGCCACCAGATTAGTCCAGCAAGAAGTATTCTTTTTTAATAACAGCTTCATTAAGATATAATTCACGTACCATCCACTTCACCCATTTATTTTTTTTATTTTTATTTTTTTAAAATATATCTTTAATGATTTCAAAGAGAGGAAGGGAGAGGAATAGAGAGATAGAAACATCAATGATGAGTCATTGATCGGCTGCCTCCTGCGCGCCCCCGACTGGGGATCGAGCCCACAACCCGGGCATGTGCCCTGACCGGGAATCAAACCCTGATCGCCTGGATCCTAGGTTGATGTTCAACCGCTGAGCCACGCCCGGCTGGGCACACCCATTTAAAGTATATGATTCATTGGTTTTTAGTATGTTCACAGATATGCACCACCATCATCACAGTCAATTTTGAACATTTGCATCTCCTTAAAAAGAAACTCCATACCCTTTAGCTATCATCCCACATCTCCCTCCCCCCAAACAACCCAACTTGTATGTGTGTGCGTGCGTGTGTATTTCTTGACCCAAGAAATAAGAAGTTCTTCCTGTTTGTAATCTTTATCCCCTTGTCTGTCTGCTCCCAGCAGCAGTGGCCTCCTCCTTTTAGAAAATGAACATACGTTTAGGATGCTCTGGCTGCCACGCACTATGCTAGGTGCTTTCTTAAAATCTTCCCAACAACCCCATCAAGTAGACATTAGTCCCATTTCACAAATGATGAAATGGAAACTCAGGGCAGTTCAGTGTCTTGCCCCAGGCCACACAGCTGGAATTAGAATCTACTTGTCTGACTCCAAAGCCCATGATCTTTCCACTTCCTGGGACAGTTCAGGAGCCTGCTTTCCGAGCCCTTCACCTGAACTCTCACAAATATCATCCCTGACTCTCCTCCCAGCAGATTGGGGGGGGGTGTTGGACCCCAGGAGATGACAGCCTATTCTCCTGGCCTAGCGGTTTCCCCTGGGATTTTTCTGCTCTTTCAAAGTCCAGCCCAAATGTCCTCTCCTCCCATCCTGACTCCACAGCCCTTGTAAGAGATCGCCCCACAGCTCAGAGCAGACCTGCCCGGTATCCCGCAGGTGCTGAGTTAACATCTGTTGCCTGCTGTCTCTTGTTGGTTTGCTTCTCCTGTCGTGCATCTGTACTGGGACCTGGTCTCATGCATCTTATGTGCCCAGCGCCCAGCTCTCTGCCAGGCACATAAAATGTTAAGGAACTCACTGAACGAACGAAGAATTCCTGGGTGGGTCAGGGAACTCGCCCCCGACAGAGTGCCTAAGCCGGGGAGCCCAGCCCACGGCCTTCTCCCCGCCGCCAGGCAAAGGCAGCCCGGTGACTGCGGTGAGCGCCTATGTGCCCGGCAGGTGGCGCCGCAGACCCGAGGCCCGGGTCCTCCCGGCGCGTCGCCGGGCGCGGTGCTCGGTCACGCAGCCCCTCTTCCTTCCGCCGGGGCGGCCCAACCGGTTCGGCTCCGCTTACACCGTGCGCCCCGGGCGCGTCTCGGGCTCGCGTCCCGCCCCGTGCACCAGGCCGCCGCCCGCCCGGCCGCAGTGAGCACCATGACGCTTCCCCGGGGCCGGGCCGGGGCCCGGGCCTTGGCCTCAGCGGCCAAAGTGGCCCAGAGGCGCCGCCTCGTGGAGGACGCGGGGAGATCGCCGAGTCCTGCGACCTGGAGCCGGCGCGCCGCGCTCTATGTCCACGTGAGTGGGAAGGAGGGGCCGAGCTCGAGAGGCGGGGCGCGCCGGCGGGAACCCATCTGGCGACTCGTCAGTCGTGAGCCCACCGGCCGACCTTCCCCGCCCCCAGGCGAGGTTTTGGGAGGGAGCCGGTGCCCTGGCTGGGAAATGTCTGAGTCCCGGATCCTGAAGTCCCTGGTGCTCACCAGCTCGGTGACCCTTGACGGTGTGGTCTCCCTTCTGAACCTCAGTTTTGTCTCATTGAAGTGGGCATCATAATCCCAGTCCGACCTGCCGTGGGGAGTTTTGTGGCGCAGATGGCGTAGCCACTGTTGACAGACCTGGAATAGGGATGGGGGGGTGTGGGACCGAACCCTGGAAGTGGCCAGGGCAGCCCTGAGTTCTCTCTCGCCCCTTCCAAACACCCCTTCCTCCCAGTGGCCCTACTGCGAGAAACGCTGCAGTTACTGCAACTTCAATAAGTACATCCCCCGAGGCGTGGAGGAGGCTGCGGTGCGGAGCTGCCTGGTGACTGAGGCTCAGACGCTGCTGCGACTAAGCGGGGTGCAGCGGTGGGTCCTGGGGCCGGAGGCGGGGCTTGGAGTGGACAGGACAGGCGCTGCGGGCATCCCGGAGGGCTCCCTCAGGTCTCACCTTCTTTATCTTCTTCACCCAGGGTGGAGTCTGTGTTCTTCGGTGGGGGCACACCCAGTCTGGCCAGTCCCCACACTGTGGCTGCTGTCCTGGAGGCAGTGGCCCAGGCAACTCACCTGCCCGCCGACTCCGAAGTCACACTGGAGGCCAACCCCACTTCTGCCCCTGCCTCCAGGCTGGCAGCATTTGGGGCAGCAGGAGTCAACAGGTTGTCCATTGGCCTCCAGGTAACCAACCTTATCCACCCCATCCTGGGGCACCCAGCCCTTCAGTGCTGTCTCTCCTCTGGGCACATTTGTTTACTGGGCAAACATTTTTTGAGCTCCTTCTGGGTGCCAGAGCCTCGTAGGTACTGAAAAATATATGGTGACACTTTTGTAACTATATAATTGTCTACTTCTGTAGTGTCTGGCACATAGTAGATGCTCAGAAAAGATCTGCTACATGATTGGAGACACAGGAGGAGACAAACGGGTGGTCAGATCGTTGCAGCATGGTAAAGGGGGTCTCTGCAAAAGGCTTTCAGAGCACGGACTGAAGGGCATCTCAGTCTGATGAAATCATTGAACCCTCCCGGACAGGTGATGTTGGAATGAGGCGGAGGAGTTCACCGCAGAAGAGGGTGTGGGAGGAAAAGACACAGGATATGGAAAAGCCTTGCATGTTTTGGGGGAGCGCTGAGTCATTCATTGTGACTGGAGAGGCTGGAGAGGAGGAAGCCTTCAGCACCATACTAGAGAATTTGGGTTTTGCCTCGTGGTTTACAGGGGAACCGTTGAAGATTTTTAAGTAGGGAGAAAAATATTTCTCTCAGGTTGACCCCTCGTGTTTTCATACCCAGTATTGCTTTCCCATTTCTAATACATTTACCACTTACCATAGAGTTTGGGGTCAGAGCCTTGTCCTCATGGGATGTATTGAAAGGGACACATCATTTCTGAGATCATCCGGCCCCAAATGCATACATATCTTGACTATAATTATGAGGAAACCTCAGGAAAACCTAAATTAAGTGACTTTTTATATGTGTGGTAAGAACAGATAACATGAGGTTGGTCTAACCTCTTAAATTTTTAGTATACAGTATACACTAAAAATCTGTTAACTGTAAGGACAGTTATATACAGAAGATCTCTAGAATTTCTTCATTAAGAGATATTTTGAAAAACAACCGGCCTATAATCTTCAAAAATGTCAGTATCGTGAAAGACATAGGAAGGATCTAGACTAAAGGAGACTAAAGAGACAATGACAGCTGAATGCAATGTGTGACCCCTGATTGGGTCCTGGAGTGGCGTGGGAAGAGGAAATTACTACAGTAGACATTATTGGGACAGTTGGTCAAATTTGAATATGACTATGTATTAGATAATGGCATTGTATCAATGTCACATTTCCTGAACTCTATAATTGGCTTGTGGTTATATAAGAGAATGTCCTTGTTGTTAGGAAGTACACACTTAACGATTTAGGGGTAAAAGGGTACAGTATTTAAGTTAATTAAATTTAAATAACCAGCTTGCAAATGCTCACTAGCATATGGCCAGTGGCTACCATATTCTACTAAGCTCGGCCGGTGTGGCTCAGTTGGTTAAGCGTCCTCCCATGCACCCAGAAGTCACTGGTTTGATTCACAGTCTTGTGGGCTCGATCCCCAGTAGGGGGCATGCAGGAGGCAGCCAATGACTCTCTCTCATCGTTGATGTTTCTACCTCCCTCTCTCTCTTCCTTCCTCTCTCTCAATCAATAAAAACATATTCAAATATTTTAAATTATCTTAATATTTAAATAGGCACATGCAGTTAATGCCTACTGTATTGGACTGTGCAGCTATAGAACATTTCCATCATCGCAGAAAGTTCTTTTGGACAGCGCTGGTCTGTAACATACTCTCAAATGATTCAACGTAATAATAATATGTGTGTATATTTATATAGAGACAAAGCAAATGTGGCAAAATGTTAGCTGGTGAATCTAAATAAAGGTGTTCATTGAATTTTTTTTCAACTTTTCTATAAGTTTGAAATATTTCAAAATCAAAAGTAAAATTAAGACTCTTGGCTTTGGGGCCAGACAGTCCTAAATTCCAGGTCTGACTTTACCACTGTATGACCTTGGGTAAGTTACATAACACCTCAACTTTAGTTTTCTCATCTGTAAAATGGAGCGGATGTTGGAGGGTTATAAGGATGAATTAGACATTGCATAAAAATGCTGGGAACATAGTGACCCTTCAGTAAATGGTATACCCTTGGTATTGGCTTGACCATCCGCTTTCTACTTGCCTGTCATGTTCTATATTTTCACCTCTGTCTGTCTACAGTAAGGTCAGTCAGGTGCCTTTGTTTCCCTCTGAGCTGGCCTGTGCGCTTACACTGGACCCTCTCTCCCCAGTCCCTGGATGACACTGAGCTCCAGCTGCTGGGGCGGACACACTCAGCCAGTGATGCTCTGCGGACACTGGCAGAGGCCCGGTGCCTATTCCCTGGGCGCGTATCTGCGGACCTGATGCTGGGGCTGCCGGCACAGCAGGTGAGGCCGTGGCTCAGGCAGCTGGAGGAACTGCTGCTCCACTGTGATGATCACATCTCCCTCTACCAGCTGACCCTGGAGAGGGGCACTGCCCTCTTCACCCAGGTGCAGCAGGGTGCCCTTCCTGCCCCAGACCCTGAGCTTGCTGCTGAGATGTACCAGGAGGGACGGGCAGTCCTTCAGGAGGCTGGCTTCCGCCAGTATGAGGTCTCCAACTTTGCTCGGAACGTAAGTCCTGGGGCTTATGGCTGAAGGTGGGAGTAGGCGGGCTGAGGTGTGGCCTGGGAAAGTGGCCCTATGGGGAGAAGGGTCTCTGCTGGGTGCTCTGAGGCCTGAGGGGAGGGACATTCTAACAAGGTGCCCCTTACCTGAGCAGGAACAGGGCTGCCAGCTGTGCCCTGTTCTGACTACTCCCTCTCTCCCCACAGGGGGCGCTTAGTACCCACAATTGGACTTACTGGCAGTGTGGTCAGTATATTGGGGTTGGACCTGGTGAGTCCCCTGTGAACCATAGAAGGATGACTCAGGAGTGGAATGTCATGGCTGTGTGATCTTGGGCCACTTATTAACCTACCCAAGCCTCTGTTTCCTCATATGTAAAGTGCAGGGGGAAAAAAGATGCCGTTGTGTGTGTACTTTTGAGGTGCTTGACAGTGACTGGCACTGTGGTTTGCGGCCTTTAGCACACATCGGAATTACACAGAGGCTTGTTAAAACCCAGATAACTGGGCCTTACTTCCAGAACTGCTGATTGTTCAGGGTGGGAGTAGGGCCCAAAAATTTAGGTTTGTAGCATATTAGGTGCTGTTGGTACAGTGACCACACTTTGAGAACCACTGGCTTAACATCTAGCAGGCACACAGTGTTAGCTGATATTAAAGGGTGTGGTTGTTGATGTTGTCAGGGGCCCATGGGCGCTTTATACCCCAGGGGGCCGGGGGCCTTGCTCGGGAGGCTCGGATCCAGACCCTGGAGCCTGACAACTGGATGAGGGAGGTGATGCTGTTTGGCCACGGCACCCGGAAGCGCTTCATCCTGGGTGAACTGGAACTGTGAGTATTGGAGAGCACAGGGCTTTCCCCGGGGTTCGCCTGCACCCCCAGAACCACCTCCATGTGCACTTTTTTATTCCTTGCCTTGCCCTGCCCCATACTGCATGATCCTCATAAGCCCCCCATTCCCACATCCCAGCATGGGGTTTGAAGACTGGGAGAAGCACAAGTCTCCTCTCCAAGACCTCTTAATGGTTTTCCTTTCAGGCTGGAGGAAGTTTTGGCAATGGGACTACGCACAGACGTGGGGATCACTCACCAGGTAGGGGGTCAAGAGGCTCTGGCACACTGCTTCCTCCTAAGCCGTGCAAAATCATTACACACACACACACACACACACACACACACACACACACACACACCCCACCCCCCCCACCCCCATTCCTCTGGGGCTGCAGCTGGAGGTTGGACTTTAGTCCAGCCAAGGCCTGATGGGCAGAAGCAGTGGGCGGTGTGGCGCAGTGGTGAGAACCCTAGACCAAGGGCTGCAGAGACCCAGGCTCTAGTCCCCTTCTACTGCAACCTTGGGTACACATCCTTTCACCTCTCTGAACTTCAGTTTTCTCAGCTGTGTGGGGGAATAGACTAGATTAAGCGTTTTCAAGTGTTTTTAAGCAGCGCTGAAAGCTCGGATAGGAAGTGCAGTAGATGATCAGTCAGACTCAGAGCCGCTCTGGATGAAGGCAGGGCTATAAAGCCCTGGCCATTCCCTGAGCAGGGGGGGGCTGGGGAGGAACCGAGGGAGACCTGGCTTGGCTGGGAGCTGAGTTTTGGCCTAAACGCAGAGGAATGAAGGTCCCCACATCCCTGCTGGCCCATTGGCCTGGGCCTAGTGTGCACTAGAGTCATTTGGCTGAGATCCCTGTGCTGGACTGTACCCTCCCTCACCCTTTACCACACCCCCAGGCATGTGGCCCAGAGTAGCCCCATCAGTTACTACCCTGTGGTTCCTGCATCTCTGACCCTTTGTTCTCCGCAGCACTGGCAGAAGTTTGAGCCCCAGCTGACCCTGTGGGATGTGTTTGGAGCAAGTGAGGAGGTGAACACACTGCTGGAGCAGGGCCTGTTGCTGCTGGATCACAGGTATTTGGGGGTTGGGGAGAGGTGGTTAGAAATCCCAGGGAGCCCTGACTACAGATCACACACCTGGGAAAGTAGAGAAAGACTGAGGAGGGGCCTGTGGATGCCGGTGGCACTGGTAGACAGTGGGCATTGAAATTGGTAAGATGAGGCAGTGACATCCAGGCCCCTTGGTTTTCTAGGGGTCTTCGGTGTTCCTGGGAAGGTTTGGCTGTGCTGGACTCACTACTACTGACCCTTTTACCTCGACTCCAGGAGGCCTGGCAGCAGAAAAACCCCTCCTGTGTGCCAGGAGGGTGACAGATGTCCCTGCATTCCAGGACAGTATCCCAGGTGGGCTTGGAGCTGGGCTGATGCTACAGGCATCTCCCCTAGCAGGTGCCATCTCAGCTCTGGTCATTACCTGGCCCTGGCATCTCCAGGGGACCACCTACAGTGAGGTGGGTGGGAGGACTTTTCTGGTCTGGGAACTGGCATCAAGTGCGCCCACCACTGCCAGAGAAGGAGTAGTGCTTTCCAGGAGTGCCTCTCACTCTCTAAAGCAAATCCTGGCTGGCAAGAGATTCTGAGGAATCCCGCTCTCAAGCTTCCAGCCCCTACAATATAGAACAGGACATAGGAGGGACTGAAGTATGCTGGCAGACCATATGTGAATCTAGAACAGCTGTCTGCTGGACTCTGAGAACAGAAGGAAAGGTCAGAGCAAGCCTTGCCCCGTGTCTCTTGGCAACCAGGATATGTTTGGGGTGTCAGGAGCCTCACAGATCTTCCTGAATTTCCTTCCCCAGCCCCCTCTCTCTGCAACCTTTCCCTTAAGAGAGTGAAGGTAGGGGTGGGGAAAGCAGGGAAATGGGAGGGAAGAAGAATTCAGAAAAGACCCAGAGCCTGCTGATTTTCCCCTGGCCTGTTACTTGCAGAAATGGTCACCTGGTCTTATTTAAGTAACCTAATAAGATCCTCTGGAGTCTGTCCTGATGGTGGTCCTCTCCTTTGTCTGGGCTCCTTTGTGGAGCGTGCAATCCTGACTTGGGGGCTAGAGGCTTAGTCTAAGCTGAGATTTCTTCTTGTTCCCTAACAGTTATTTACCCAATGATTTTAGCATCCAGCAGGATACCTGCCTAAATCAATGATTAGATTGAGGGTTGCAAAATGTTAGTTTCTGACTCTATCATTCCATCTGCATTCATTAACTGGCATTCATCCATATGAAAAGAGCTTTCCCTTTTTGAACAGCTGATACTCTTAACCTAGAAATTGTATTCAGGGTGTGTGTATGTGTGTGAGTGATAAAGGCATTTTCCTGTGAAAAGGCTTCATAACTTTTCATATCAAAGGGTACTGCGATGCCAAAAGTAATTTAGTACCGCTGCAAATCAGGGCGTGCTCAGCTCAGCCTCTAGCTGGGTGACTAAGGATGGGGTTCCCCACCCCTCAGAGGTGAGCACGTGCATTTCCCGTGTGCCTAGTGGGTGTGAATATCAGTCCTTCCGTGACCCTGTGGTAATGTGGTAAGTGTTACTACCTCTCGTTTATTCATGAAATATTCAGCAAGCACCACTGGTGTGCCAGGCACTGTGCTGGGTACACAGAGAGGAATAAGACCTGTCCGAGCCCGTGAGGAACTCACCACCGTGTTGATAGATGTGTAAAGAGATAAGTTTCAGGGTTATCAGTAAGGATGTGCAGGAGGATTGTGGAAGACCCTCCCGGACTCTGAGGGGCTGGGAGCAGAAAGGGGGTATACATTTTTCTTACTACCGCCACTGGCCCTGGGCAGCTTGCAGGGTGACCTGTGCTGCCCAGGGGAGCCTCTTCCCAAGCCTTCCCCTAATCTTGATATTCAAGAAGTGAGCACGGGGCTGGAGCAGGTGCTCCATCAGATAACCTGGGCCTGCTTAGGTTTCTCCCAGCGGCCAGGGCTCATGCCACCTGAGACACTCAGGCCCTCCCTGTTCACTAGGCCTGTGCAGATAGCCTGGACAGGAGCCAGGGCCAGGTGGAGGTGGCAGGGATCAGATTCTGTGACTCAGCCTGGTCCCACCCTCCCCAGGTGAATCAGAATCTCCTGGAGGCGGAGCCCAGAAATCTAGTTTTAAATGCTTCCTAAAGGGCTCTAATGATCAGGCCAGTTTGGGAAGCCCTGTCATCTCCTGCCTTCCATCCTGAGAGACTGGGGTCAGGAGGAATGAGGGGGACACAGCTACTTCCCTCTGCATCCAGGCCTTCCATGGCTCATCCATCAAAGGGTGGATGAGCCGTGGAAGGCTCCACATTGAGGCTTCAATTGTCATTTTTCACCTGCCCTACTGAAAAGCACACGAACACAATTAAAAGGGGTTAACAAGCTACTTTGGTGATGAGAGGAGATGAGGAAATGTAATATGTGTGAGTGTGTGGTTACAGCTTGAAAGACCAAACCTTCCTCGTACAAGAGCACTAACAATTTTAGAGCCCTACGGTTGAGCCACCCAACTCCCATCAAGTAGGGTGAAGTAGGCAGGGCAGCTATAATTTCCATTTCACATTCAAAGAGGCTCTCTAACTTGACTCAGGTGATATAAGTAGTAAGCAGCAGAACTGGCATAATACTTCTGGGCATCCAGAACTTTCTGTTACATCATTATATTATACTTACTGTGGGTCCAGGTCCACTGACCTGTCTCTTAAATTAGGCAAAATCCTGACCTCTTTCTGGCCCCTATGCCTCAGGCTTGAAGCTGCCATCTCAGCCTGGTGCTGGGTAGCTCAGACTCAGAGTCTGTGTTTTCTCTCCTGAAGAGACTTGAACAGTGAGAACCCATGTGTCCCATCTCCATGAGACCATCCAGTTCCTGGGACAGAACTGCATTCTACAAAGAAAAGGATTTGAATAATAAAATTGCTATCGACTGAGTGTGCCCCCCAGAATTCATATGTGGAGACCTCATCCCCAAGCTGATGTATTGGGAGGTGGAGCTTTGGCAGTGATTAGATCATGAGGATGGAGTCCTCATGAATGGGATTAGTGCCCTTTTAAAAGAAGACCTCAGAGAGCTCCCTAACCTCATGTGAGGACATGGAGAGGAGACACAGAATCCACTGGCACCGTGCTCTTGAACTTCCCAGCCTCTGAAACTGTGAGAAATAAATGTTTTTTGTTTAAGCCACCCAGTCTGTGGTATTTTTGTTATAGCAGCCAAATGGCCTAAGACAAAGATGAATAACTTGTGTGGTAGGTTGTATTATTGTTCAAATGTTTACCACCCTTCCTCCAGTACCCCTTCCTGAGGGCATGTGGGGGATTATCAATCCCTGCCCTGTTGATTGTGGGAAGGACCAAGAGACTTGCCTACACTGACTATAAGAGCCAGCAGGTGGTCCGCCCTCTTCTCTCTCTGTCATAGAAACCTGCATTGTTCAGACTGAGATCGTGTCGTCAGCCTGGGTCCTAGAGTTAAGATGCTGGGCAGAGGAGCAGTCAACCATTGAGACAAGAGCAGCAGGGGTGAGAAGTTCACATTCACTGTTGTAAACCAGAAGATTTGGGGTTGTTTATTACTGCAGCATAACTGAGACTAAACTGACTGATACAGTCATAATCCCATCATTCAAAGATTAATCACTGCTAAGATTCTGGTGAGTGTATTAGCAAAAATCCTTACATGCAAATGAATATATTTAGATATACAATCGTACAAAAGTGAGATAACATGCATCTTTCTTTGGAGCCTTCTTTTTCCAGCTAATGTGTATTGGGCATCCTTTCATGTCAAGTTTGTAGCTATATCCTGTTTTTGTAGTGTAGCTTCATAGCGTACCCCTGCATGGTTATGCCAAAATTTAGTTTACCGTTTCCTTTTTGGTGAAACTGAGGGTTTAATTTTTTATTTTTATGAACTCTGTGATGAACATCTTATGTAAATTTTTTTATGCACTGACTTGATAATTTTGTTATGTTTAGGATAAATCCCAAGAAGTGGGTTGCTGACAGGAGACTCACATCCTTTGTTTGGATATGCAATACCAAACTACCCTCCAGTCAGCCTTCAGTATTCACACTTTTGCCAGCTTGCTAGTATTCTCATTTCTCAAAATTATAATTTTGTCAATAGCAAACATGATCCATTTTTCCAAATGATTCCAATCTGAGGATCACTCTTAACCCTACCTTTAGCCTCAGCTAACATACTGTCTCCCTAACTTTGGCAATTATTCTGCCCATCTGATCACTCAAGTCAGAGAGCAAAGGGGATGCAACCTCTGGGGCCACCCAGGTAGAAGACCAAACTGGAAGTGTTTGCCAGTGTGTCGCTCCTGAATTTCTCTTATTCAGACCCCCCTTCTGGGAGAATACCAGATCTCCCTTCTATCTTTCTCTCCCTGCTCCCCCTTCTTTTCCCTGTGGGGGCTTTTTTAAGCCAATTTTTTTTTTATTACACAAACAACATTATAGAAACATTAGAATTCTAAATGGGAAAAAAGTCACCCACAATCAGTGGCCCCAACAAATTAAACTGTTTTTATCTGCCTGTGTTCCCTCCCAGCCCTCATCCAAATGCATGCAGGCTCTGTGCCCAGTAGTGCTCCTGGCACGGATCTAATTTTGCATTCTGCCCTTTCTGCCTCTCATCCGGCCATAAGCATTTTTCTGTGTTGTTACATGGGCATCATCTTTCTCAGTTAAATTGTTGCACAGTGTTCCAATGAGTGAATAATTTAATCATTATTACCCTGATGTAAGTCACTTAAGTGGTTCCCCGTTTTCCTCTGTTACAAATAATGCTGCACTGTGTGTTTTTATGGATAGAGTGTCTTTCTTCATTTGGGTTATTTCCTCAGCTTGGTTCCCAAGAGTGAGACAGCTGGGTCAAAGGGCATGAAGGCTTTAATAATTCTTGGTGTGATTTGTAATATTGTTTAACAAAGGATTTTTCTTTTTTTATTTTCCTACTTAAAAAAATAATAATGTTTTCCTCTTTTTTCAACTGTATAGAAGAAAGAAAAAAATCTACTACCCAGAAATTACCATTACTAACATTTGGATAACCATCCCTCCACACATCTCCTGATGCATAGATATGCATATAGATGAAGAAATAAAAATAATTTTTCACAAAAGGGATCGTACTTGTGCCAGTTTTGCAACCTGTTTTTTTACTCAACATGTCCTGGGCTTTTCTAGTTGGTTCTGCCACCACCAGTGCTTAACGCAGTAGCGTAATATAGCACATACAGTAATAGCTGTAAGCCAGGCACGTGCCAAGAGTGTTCTCTGCATTAGCTCATTTAAGCTCCACAACAACCCAGTGAGATAAGTTCTATTATTATCATGCCCATTTTTGCAGATGAGGAAACAGGCTCAGAGAAACTAATTGACTGCTCAAGGTCACATAGCTAGGAAGTGGTGGGGCTGGCACTCAACTCAAGTTCTCTGGGGATCCCAAACAGATGCTTATACAAATCATACACAAATGCCTTCTTATTGTAAAAAGAATGATAACAAATGCAAGCAGTACCATAGCACAGAAAGTGAAGGGTGAAAGTCCCCTTTACACTTCCACGGAGGTTTGATGTGTGTGTCAGTTAAGTTTAGGTTTAACTGCATATGACAAAATCAAAGTAATGTAAACTTAAACAAATACATTTATTTCTTTTTCTTCCACATAAAAGAAGTGTGGACAAAGCATTTCAGGACTAGCACAGTGGACCCATGCTCACTGGTCACGAAGAACCAGGCTTCTATCTTTGTGCTCTGCATCCTCAGTTTATAGCTTCCATTCCTAAGGTCTCCATCTGGCCTAATGTGGTCCCTGGAGCTCCAACCATCACATCTGCATTCCAGGCAGCAAGAAGGAGAAAGGCTGGAGGGGCCACAGTGCAGTTTTCCCCAGGTAAATGAGCCCCATCTAAAGAGCTTCCTGCCCCATGACATAAGCTTACTTTTAATTGGCCACCCTTACCCATAAGGGAGCCTGGGAAATGTAGTTTTTAAACTGAGCACGTTGCTGCTTTCCCCCACCTCAATCCTGCATAATAGAAGGGATGGTTATTTTAATATTAAGAGGCAATCAGACAGCCCTGCCACCATGTGTATCCTTCCCAGTTCGTTCCTGTCAATATACACATATGTACCTATAGAAATATATAGTTTAGAAAAAGTCTAATGTGTAAATGGGACCTTGCTTTAATTTACATTTCAAAGTTTACTGACCAGATTAAACATTCTCCATTAAATATTTGTTTACTAATAATTGTGTTGTCTGCACATTTAAGCCCTTTGTTTATTTGGCCAGTTAAAGCCTTGATTTCCTGATTGGCTTGAATGAACTGGATGGATAGTTAGACAGGTAAGAGAGATGTTACAAGTACATTGACTCTTTGTCTTATTTGCTGCAAGTATTGCTGGCACTATGCTTTACTTTTTATCATTAATGGATTTTTACTTTTTTGGAAGCGAATTATCTAAAAATTTCAAATATTTATATAGAGAGTCCATCTTTTGCCTGTGACTTTCTGATCAGTTCCAGGGTCCAGAGATTTGGTCAACTTTCAAGTTGGCTTTTTTCTCCTAGGAGTGCAGTCTAGCGACAGCTGGGCCCACCTGGCTCGAATCTCCACTCTGCTGCTTCCTTCCTGTGTGACTATAGGTAGCACACTTCCCTTGTCCAAGATCAGTTCTCTCGACTGTTCAGTGAAGGGGTTGGACCAACCCCAGGTTCTCAAACCTGGCTCTGCATCACAACTACCAGGGGCCCCATAACATGTACATCCCTGGACGTCCCCCCCCCCCCCCCCGCCCAGGTCTACAGAATCTAAATCTCTGTATCTAGGAATCTGCATCTGTAAACACACTTCAGTGAGCCTGATGCTCAGACATGTTTCAGAACCTCTGGAGCAGCCAGTGTCTGAGATTGCTTCCTGTGCTGGGCTCCCTGCATAGTGAGGGAGAGGAGGGTGGTAGCCCTTAGCCACTGTGTCTGCCAAAGCCAGTTGGCCCTGCCTCTTCCTCCTGGGTTACAGTCCCCATTTCACATCCAGCCTGAGCAGCAGCCCCATCGTGCTGCTTCCTTAGGGGTGGGGGTGAGGTGAGATGGTGGTTGGGTTCTTAGGGTATAGCCTGGGGGGATGCCACAGCAATGTCCCTGGGAGGGGGCCAGTGTCACTTACTAGCTGGGTGACCTTAGTTAAGCCACTCACTCTGTGAGTCTCCATTTTCTCAGCTCTGAAAGTAGGGACTGTGCCTTCCTCAAGGTTATTATAAGGTTGGTGATGATGGATGGATGGATGGATGGATGGATGGATGGATGGATGGATGGAGCCTATTGCAGTTCCTGGCACAAGATGCACATTTGACAAATATGGTAGTTATTACTATTGTTTTCATTGTGATTTACAGTGCCCCGGGCATGCCAGCTCTAAAGGAGGCAGGTCCCAAACAGGGATTCCTGGTGCCTGACAAGACAGAAACCTGTTGTTTCCCTGTGACTCTGAAACGTGTCAGTAGGTAACCCTGGGCTTCTGGAAAAATTTCCCCCTGGCCCAATGTAGAACTTGCCACCTCCCAGGTAGCTGGGAGGGTGTGTGCCACGGGGCAGACTGACAGCCTCCAGACAGTGGCACCCACGGCGGGAGGAAGGGCCCCTCAGCAGGTGACTCCTCATACCAGCACTCCTTGCTCTCCCCGTCAGGTCAGACAGGAATGGCCCCATTCCTCGGGTGGAGGGACCGCCTCCGCCTGCCGCCCAGGCCCCTGACGCCTGGGACTCACTCCCAGCATGTGCCTTTCCTTTGCCCAAACCTCGAGATTAGGTCTCTCCTGCTGCCCTTGCTCCTCAGCCTTCCCTAACTGGGCTTGACTTCTCCTGACCTTCACTCCTGCTGTCCCTGACGCAGCCAGGGGCTTCCCCCTGCCCTTGAACCTGACCAGCTTACACAGGCCTCGCTGCCTTGGCTTGTAGAGATTAAGACCCCAGTAAGGGCCTCGGGAGCACTGACGGGGGACAAGGTGGGCAGAGCTTCAGCTCAGGGGAGCTGCTTTAGATCACTGAGGAAGTTGCTGTGGAAACGCCCCTCCTCCTGGTCCCCATCCCACACTGACCCTTCAGATTGATTTATGAACAATACAAAATGAGTTATAAAAACTGTCAAGCAACCCTGGCTGGGTGGCTCTATTGGTTGGAGCATTGTCCCGTGCACCAAAAACGGTTGTGAGTTCAATCCCTGGTCAGAGCACATACAAGAATTACCCAATGAATGCATAAATAAGTAGAACAACAAATTGATCTCTCTCTCTCTCCCTTCCCCTCTCTCTAAAATCAATATCAATAAAAAGATTTTTAAAAGAAAGAAAATGCAAATCAAAACCACTCCACACCCACTGGGACACTTATACTTTTTTTGAAAAAAGGAAAATGTGAAATGTTGGTGAGTAAGTGGAGAAATCGGAACCCTCATACATTGCTGGTGGGAATGCAAAATGGTGCAGCTGCTATGGAAAAGTCTGGCCGTTCCTCAAAAAGTTAAATATAGCCACCATGTGACCCAGCAGTCCCACTCCTCGGTATATACCTAAGAGAATAAAAAACACATTCACACAAAAATATATACACAAATGTTCCCAGCAGCATTACTCATAGTAGCCACAATGTGGAAACAATCCAAATATCCATCAACTGACAAATGGATAAATAAAATGTCATAGAGTCAGACAGCGAAATATTATTCGGCAATAAAAAGAGATGAAGTACTGACACTTGTTACACAGATGTACCTTGAAAGCATTTTGCTAAGTGAAAGAAACCAGACATGAAAGGTCACATATTGTATGATTTCATACATATGGAGTGTCCAGAATAGGCAAATCCATAGAGACAGAAAGTAGATTATTGTTTGCTAGGGACAGGGGAAAGGGGGCTGGGGAGTGACTGCTAATGAATACAAGGTTTCTTTTGGGGGTGATGGAAATGTTCTGGAACTAGATAATGGTGATAGTTGTACAACCTTGTGAATAGAGTAAAAAACACAATTGTACACCTTAAATGGTAAATGTTACAGAAAATGGTATGTGAATTATATCTCAATTTTTAAAAAGTCAGTACACATAAAGTGCTTAGAAGGCTACCCAGTCCGTGATAAGCACACGGGTAAAGTTAGTTGTCACTGAGCTTAAACTCCACTGGATTTATGTGTTGGTCCAGATGAAGCAGAAGAAAAGAAATTTTTAAAGGCTTATTGCCTTTAGAGAATGAATTCACATAATATATGTTCAAGCATTTCTTTGCATGTAGCTTCTTTCATTGATTTTCATACTCAGTTTTGATTTCACAGACTTTATACACATGTATATGTATACATATTGATATGTAAGCATTTGTTTGTGTGTTGTTTTTAAATTTTATTTTCATGATGACTTTAGTAGATATTTTTAAGGTATGAAGAGGGTTTCTGAGGCTCAAATTGCATTTGTTATTGAGGCTTCAATTGGGTTGTGGGTTCAGGGCTGCCATGTGGCCCAGCTAGTCTACTTGAGGTCAGGCCTATGATGGAGCAGGATGCTCACTGACCTTGGGGTCTAAAGATCTCAGATTGAGGCTTAGTTTTTCTTGCTTTCAAGACTAAGGTTGCTTGATTTAGCCAACAAGAATATAGATAGATACCCAGATACATTTGAATTTTAGATAAAACTATGAATAAGTATTTAGTGTGTGTCTCAAATATCACATGGGATATACTTAAATTAAAAATAACAATTTGTTCTATGTGCAATTCAAATTTAACTGGACCTTCTGTATTTTATCTGGCAACCTAGACACGATCCTTAATTTCTGTGAAAGACGTTTTTGAGTGGTCTCATATTTAATTCTCACAGCTCCCTATTTTTGCCATAGAAGAGACTGACTCAGAGAGGTTATGACCTAGTCTAACGTCACCCAGCTAGATTGAGCTGGGATTTGAACTTGGATGCGTCAAGTTTGGCATGCTCTGCTAAAATGGGACTCGAAACAGATAAGCAGTGATCTACTTAATGATAATGTGGGAGTCCTGAGCTAACCTGGTAAGGACAGAAGATTTCATTAACTGAGAAGGAATATTGAAAATGAGAGTTGGAGAATCAGATTTGAAACAGTGTTTATATGCCTGTCTATATTAACTTCCTGTTGCTGCCGTAACATGTAGTGGCTTAAAACAACACAAATTTATAATCTTAGAGTTCTGGAGACCAGAAGTCTGCAATGGCTCAAATCAAGGTGCCAGCAGACCTGTCTTCCTCCTGGGGGCTCTAGGAAAGAATCCATTCGTTGTCTTTTCCAGCTTCTAAAGGCTGCGGCATTTCTTGGCTCATGGCCACATCATTCTGACCTCTGCTTCCATCATCACATCTCCTCTGACTCTGACCCTCCTGCCTCCCTCTTATAAGGACCCTTGTGATTACAGTGGGCCCAGCTGGATAATCCAGATAATCGCCCCATCTCAGAATCAATCGCATCTGCAAAGGCCTTTTTTGCTCTGGAAGATAACAAATTCATAGCTTCCGGCAGTGAGGACTTGCATATCTTTAGAGAGCCATTATTCTGCCCACCGCAAAGAGAAATTGTCTAGTGGAGTTGAGTGTTCTGGGCCTGAACAATTATGCCTTTCATCTGTACAGTTTTCAGAGTACTTACACAACTTTTTTCTTTCTGCTTGCATTGATCCGGGGAAGTCGATGAAGGCAGCGGTCCTGAGGCCATTCAGTAAGGGAAGTAGGTGAGACTGGATATAGCCGTGAATCGCACAGGCAAGGCCCCTGCTCCCCCAGGCCCTGTGCTTTAGTGGGGAAAGACAGGCCATACAGAAGTATGGGGTAAAGATTCTGAGCATAGCAAAACAGGACGAGACAGACGGTTAGAGGGGACGGCAACTCTGAGACTTGCATTCTCCCCACTCTAGGAGCAGGGAGATGGCCTAGGAAGCAGCACGATTGAGATGCAAACCCACATTTTGCACCAAAGTCCCCCCTTGCTCCTAACACCTACTCTCTGTGGCCTCCAGAAGGGGATAAGAGCAATTTCATCCCTGAGGCAGAAATCAAGCCATTCTGGAAACAGAGTCCAGCAGTGGCCTGATTCCAGGGCCAAGAAGAACGGAAGATTACTGCTCCATGTGAGCTGAGCAAGGTCTAGTAAGGAGAGTAATGGTGCGATGGGTTGTTTAAGAGGGATAGTGGCTGGACTGAGGGGAATGAACCAGATGTCGAGAGTGAGTCAGGTGTGGGTGTGGGGGGGATGGCCAGGTGGAGGGCTTGGGATGCAGATGACAGGGGAGATGGCCAGGTATGCAAGTGGAGGTGAGGCAGAAGTGACAGGATGAACTGGAGGAGGGAGCCAGATGTGAAGGGGGTGAGCTAGCTGTGAGGGGCTGGAGAGCAGCTCACCCCAGCCTCAGGCTTTGGAGGGTGGCTGTCCCTGGAAAGGGATGATGCAACTGGTGCAGGAAACACACTTACTATTTAGGGAGGCTGTTTAGCCTCTGCAAAGAGGAGCTGAGGACATGTCCGGCACCTGGCCAGGTGGAAATAAACAGAGACATGAAGCAATAATTGACGTCTTGTCCTCTGTCAACCCTGCCACTTCCTCCTCCCCGGGCTCGAGGAGGTTGCTCACTGTTGCCAAGCTGGGAGGAGACTAAAGCTATGGTGGCTAAAGGATGCTGTTCCCTGAATTCAAACTTGTGTCTCATCCACTCTGGGTCTTGGCTTCTGCCGTATCCTTACGTGGAATGCCTGCTGCCCAACCTGCCTGTTGAACTCTTTAGAGGCCCACCTCAAATGCTCCTCCTCTAAGAAGGCTCCCCTAATATCCATTCTGCCTTTTCCAAGTTGCGATTAATCACTATCCCTGGGCACATGCATTAGAGTTGAAAACCCACTTTCAGACAACCCAGCTCTGTGACGAAGGCATGCTGATCTCAACCCACCCCACCCCAGGGGCACATGAATGAACTTCAGGGAATCCCTGGAATTAGATGGAAAATCATGTGCAAAATCAAATGCACAGATGAATAGATAAACAAAACGTGATGTGCAGTGTAATATTATTCAGCCACGAAAAGCACTGGAGTACTACATGCTACGACAGAGATGAACCTTGAAAACATTACGCTAAGTGAAAGAAGGCAGGCACAAAAGATCAAATACTGTATGATTCCATTTATAGGAAACATCCAGAAGAGACACATCAATAAAAACAGAAAGTAGATTAGTGGTTGCCAGGGGCTAGAGAGAGGGAGGAAATGGGAGTGAGTGTTCAATGGATACTAGGGGTTTTTTGGAATGATGAGAAAGAGCATATTCTCAAAGGATTAAGCAGCTCTGAACTTCATGATGTAGATAGTAATCCTAAGGCACAAAGAGCGGAGGAGAGCTGTTCAAGGTCACTGGGGCTGGTGGCAGAGCCCAGCCAGGTCGTGTGCCTGCCTGACCATGCACCATGTCCACCCCCTCTCCCCTTGTCCTTTAACCTCTACTGAATCCTCCCAAACAGGCCCCAGCCCACAGTCTTGCCCCAGCCGGGCTCCACAGAAGCTGTGTAACTTCCCAAAGGTAAAAGGCCCTTTCAAAGCTGAGTGAACAGTTTCATGTTTGGAGGGTTTAAACGCAAACTCTCAGTTAATCCTCACAGTGGCCCTGTGCAGGAGGGCGTTATGACTTCCATTTTATGAGTGAGAAAACTGTGGCTCAGAGAGGTTAAGGGAGTGGCCCAAGAACACACAGCTAACAAGCAGGCAGGGCTGGGACTAGAACCCAGTTCTGTCTGGCTCTAGAGCCAGAGTGACTACTACGGGTTAAACTTTGGGTTGGGGTGGCAACAAGGGATAGGCTTCCCTGCTCTTATGGAGTTTACATTCTCACAACAAGCTTGACAACAGGCAACCACATAAATAAAATAATTTGAATGAGTTAAGGGTCCCCTGGGGAAAAAAAGGAATTAGGTGTAATTATAAAGTTGATATAAGACTGGGGGTCAAGCACTGACACCAGCAGTATGAGAAGGCCCTGGCGCGGGGTGGGGGTGAAGGGAAGTTGGTTGATTTGGGAAATGATGGAAGGCCAAAGTGGCTGCAGCGAGAATGCGCGGGGAGGTCACCAGGCGCAACTGGGGGACAGGCTGGGGTCCTCCAAGGGTTTTGGGAACGGGTGAAAGGAACGACCCCGTGTTGGCTACGCAGGGGCAGAGGGAAGGCGGGAGTCGGGCTGTTGGGAAAGGGGCTGGGCTGGCGGCCACCACACCCCCTAGCCCAGTGCCCAGAGGGGCGGGGCGGGTCACGCAGCCCCCCTCCCCCTCCCCCGCTCCCAGGGCCTCCGCCCCGTCGGCCCACCGCGCCCCAGCCGGCCGGTGATGTCACGCGCTGGCCTGCACCGCCTGTGACGTCACGATCGGGCCCCGAGGCGTCCTCAGGGTCGGCGCTGGGGCGCAGCGGCCCCGGGCCGGGCCGGGGGGGGGGGGGGGGCGGGGGGGGCGGGCAGATGAAAAAGACTTCCATCAAGCCGTCACCAGCCAAGCCGGCCGGTGGGTGGCGCCCCCGCGCGGGGCGCTGGTTGCTATGGACGCGGAGGGCGGCCGCTGGGCGCGCGGGGGCGCGGGGCCGCCACCGCATCCCGGTCCCCGGGGTAGGACCGAGTTCTCAGACAGGGCGACACTATGAAGTCTCTAAAGAAGGAGTCCCGCCTCCGAATACCCCCAAGCAAATTCCTGGAGGCCGCAGAGAGCTTGAAAGGTTGGTGCTGCCCGCCTTGGGCGCTCAGGAGGACCCGGCAGGGGCGGGGCGGCGGTTCCTACCCGGGGCCTGGAGGATGGGGGTGACACCAGGATGGAGGTGCGGAGGACTGCGGGGGCCAGGCGTACTCCACACCTGAGGGAGGATGAACACCCTCCTTCCAAGGGCGGGGGCACAGGGCCCTGGCGCCTTGAGGATGGGGACAGAGGAAGTGGGGGGCTGACTGAGGCCTCGGGGATCAGTTGTTGGGGAGATGGCCTTGGACAGGAAGGCACAGGAGACCCCTACTGGGAACCATGTCTTAGGACTGGACGAAGGGAGAATGGGGGGGGGGGAGAACCCGATGTGTGTGGGGGCGGCACATGTTGAGGTGTTGAATCCAACAACCTTGGTGGGATTTTGGGGGGAGGGTGTCACCTAAGAGTTCTGCTGGAAAAACCCGAGAAATGCTAACTTGGCTAGTTCTATTTCTGGCTACCTTTTCCCACGACTTGCCTTTTTCAGCTGGGTGACACCATCCCACTTGTTTAACCTGGAGACAGTCACTAGACGTGACAGCTTCCTGGCCTCTGCAGCTCCCCTCTGGTCGCAGGTGGGAGAGCCCCAGGGTGCCTGACAGCGGACCGATCCCCAAGGACATGTTCCCATTTGCAACTCACCCTCCCTTCCATCTTTTTTTGCTGTTTCCACTTATTGAGGGCCTGATGTGTCTGGGCACTAAGCTGGGCAACGAAGGTATTGGGTGTTAACTGTGTGACCCCAGCTCTCAAGAAATCAATTCTAATGAACTCCCAGAGGAGTAAGCAGACAATATAAATGCTATCATTTAGGTGCCTGTAGGCATTAAGGGGGCTCAGAGCTCCTGACCCAGGCCGTGGATGGTAGATTTAGGGGGGAAGTTTTTCTGAAGAAGGTGGCATTTGTGGCCAACCAAAAACAAAAAAATGGAGCAGTTTACCTCTCCAGGTCTCAGGAGCAGCATGAGCTGAGGCACGGAACCGTGACGGTGTATGATCTTGGTGGCCAGGGCAGAGGTGGTGAGTGTGGAGGAGAGGGACAGGAGCCAGAGGGGCCTGCACAGGTGGGCAAAGGTCAGACCATGAAAGGGCTTTCTGTGCCCTTGCAGGCCCTGGGGAGACCCAGCCTCAGAGTCACTGCGAAAGCCCAGTGTGAGGAGAGGGGCCGACCTGGAGTCAAACTAACAGCTGATTTTCAGTATGGCTTTCTTTAATGCTTCCTTATAGTATGAAAGTCCAGTTTAGGCTGCGTTGCGATGCTGTTCCAGATACACTTTTTAGCAGCTAAGAGAGAAAGAGAGAACAGCTGGTCTCCTTTCCCAAGGGTAGTCAAGGGCTTTCCTAGCTACTGCTTACTTAGTTTCTGGAGATCTTATCAGATTTGAACAAATCAAGGAAAGATTTTTCACTGCATATTTTTAATAAGGGGAAACTGAGCTTATTAAATAGCCCTTGAGTTAATAACATGCACCAGGGTGAGGAGGAAAAAAACCAAAGTGTTTAGTTCCCCTAAATATCTCAGGGAAAGCCTCTAACTACTCCCTTCCCCCCACTAGAATACAGCTAGTCTAAGAGTGTAATTTTGTAGTCTTGTGTTATGTTGCTCCAAGGTCTCTCTGAATTATAAGCAAAAAGGCAAGCAAATATTGTGACTGTAAACCTGTTATAGAGGCCCCAGCCCTTTTTACTCTCAAGTCTTGTTACTAAGGAACAGGGGAGTCCCAGCAGTTCCAGATCCCCCTCGCCCATCAAGTAAAGCTCTGCCCTGATAGGGACAGCCCCTCCCTGGGTCTCCCCAGAGCAACCCTGAGGTCAGAATTTCCTGAAGACTTTAATCAACACAAAAAGAATAACATTTAGATAAAACAAGAAGCAGAAAAATAGAGTCCAGGTTTCTTCTCCCTCTGCAGCTATCCCCTCTCCCCCACCGCTCCCTCCCTACCTGACCTGAACACCTTGTTTCTAGCTGCCTGGTCTAGCCCCAGCAAAGGTGTCACCTGACTGCCCCATGCAAGGGGGCTGGTGTCAGGATCAGCTATGTGACTCACCAGGAGCCCCACTCAGCTTGGGTTTCCAGACCAGAAAAAATGAAATAGCCAGGCTTCTGCGGGGTCAATAGTGAGACACACTTTGACCCTTTAGAGTCTTCCCACAGTTCCTAAAGTGACCCCCATGGGATTGTTCTTCCTCCTTGGTCTCCCCAACTTGCCTCTGCCCCTCTGGTCCCCCTGGCTTATCCTCACTGGATGAATCACTCTGAAACGCTGCTCTTATTTCAGTCCCCTGGGCCAAACCTCCTTCCTGCTGATGCTTCAACTTCGCTTTGCAAAGCCATCATGCCCTGGGGTTCCTCTTGTCCTCAACATCACCCCCACCTCCCCAACAAGCTTTCTGTGTCACCACACCTCAGAAATGCCATAATCAGTCCCGCCTCATCTTTGCTCCAACTGTGATGCCACCTGGAACACCTCTGTCTGCTGCTCCACCTGTGCCAAGCCTTCCTGTCCTTCAAGGCCTAACGTAGACTGGGAAGCATCCTCTGAGCCCTGCAGCTGCTCTTCTGAACCTTTGGCTAGAGCCCTAAACTGTGTGATCCACATCCATCTGTTCCTGCTTTGACATGGAACCAAACCTATTATCTGTGCCACTAATTTTAGGCCCTTCTTTTATGATTGGTGTGCGTTAGTGTCTGATGCATTTCTCAGTTCCCCAGCAGAAGGAGCCATATTTTAACCCTTTATACCATCTTCTCCATAGTTTATAGCACCTAGGAGGTGCTTGGTAAATCTTCTCCAGGGTGAATTGAAGTTTAAAATCTATGTATGATTTGGAATATTATATTTACTAGAGCACACCATTCCCTGACTGTATATTAAAATAATAACCTCAGAAAAACCTCAGCCCATAGTTTCACTGACTGTTTCAGAAATCTTCAGCAATGGTGAAGTTTTATCAATTCATACACAGTCATTATATACCCACCAGTAAAAAGCGCAGAGCTGGAGATGTTTAATTCCCTTGGGAAGGTGTAGAACCAGCCAAGGTGATGGAGAGAGGAAGCACATGTCCTGGAAAATAGAAATAATACAAAACATTTATAAAAGCAGACCTTCAGGTGGTCTTGGGCTGCCACCAATTTTGGTGACTGTGTAGAAGGAAGAGGGGAAGTAGAAATCAAAACCTAATGCTGCATGTCCACGTGGTGGCAGGTGGGACCAGAGCCATGCGGTTTAGCTGACAATGCTCCTGAGTTTCCACTGACCCCATTGCTGAGGGGATGGATTCTGGCCCATAGGCAGAATTTAAAGTTATGTTTAGAATGATTCTGGCTTGGGTTTTTTATGTGGGGTTGTGTTTTTTTTTTTGCCACCAATTATGTGGGCATTTCCTAAAAAAGAGTTTGACTTTGGTAAGCAAAGCACTGGCTTTGATGGTATAGCGACGTTGCCTCTGAAAAAGTCGAGTACTGTGAGAAGCAGTGGACCAAGTCCTGTTTTAAAGTCCCTGAAGTCAGGATTTGGGTTTTCCTTTGATTAATTTCTGTAGGCCTTACATCAAACCATTCTAAACCAGAGGGCAGCAGACAGGAGGATACCAGCCAGAGAAATAAGATGCATTGGAAACTGTTAACCCACCTCTGTGGAAGGAAGGTAGGGAGTGTCCTCAGTGGAGTGTAACTCACTCCTGCCCCATGAGTTCTCAATGCTGTGCTTGGCATGGTGCGTGAGAAAAACAGGCTCATATCTTTCCACTTTTCTCCAGTCCCCTGTAACCGCTTCATTACTGCAGTAGATGCTTCAATAATCGCCGTCTCACACCCCCTAATCCATTCCTTGCTACGTCATGACCCGCGGGGTGAAGACTTAAGTCCTTTACACGGCTCACTAAGATCTTCATGATATGACTCCTACTTCCCTCTCCAGGCACAACTTCCAACCTCCCACCTCGCTACACTCCAGCTATTTTAAAAGCATGCTTTGAGTTCCAGGGGTGTGCTCTGTTCTCTCTCGCCTCTAGGCCTCTTTATGCTAGTGCCTTTAGAATGCCTGGTCCCCAAACCCTTCCCCTTATCTATGTTCTCTTCATCCTTCAGCTCTCAGTTTAAACAGCACCTCCTTAGGAAGCCCTCTTTGACTATCCCCAAAATTGGGCTGGGACCCCCTGGCTGCTCCTATAGTTCTGCCTGACAGCCTTGTCTCCCATGGGTGTGTGCTCTTTGAAGCCTGAATCTCTGCCTTGTATCCCCAGAGCCTAGCACAGTGCCTGGCACATAGAAAATATTTAATTATTAAATGAAAGAGCATGAAATAAATGGTTAGCGATAAATGTTTTTGTTTCCTCCCAGAGCATCTGTAGTTTAACCAGTGTCTTAAGAAACCTGATGCCTTCACCCAGGAGAAGGGATCAATGCCAGCGATGGAGGAGGCTGAGAAAGCATCTAGCCCAGTTGTCCCAAACCACCGGGCATCAGAACCACCTAGGGAGTTTTTAAAAACACAGATCCCCAGGCCCTGGCTCCACTCACGAGCCAGAAAGCTGTATTTGTAAAAACTCTCTAGAAGATTCTGAGGCAGACATTTGACAAATACTTGGAAACCACTGATTGAGCCTAGCTTCCTCTTTTTTTACAAAAAGGAAGACTGAGACTAAGACAGGTTAAGTGATATACCCAAGGTTGTCCAGCTCATAAGTAGCACAGCCTGGAATGAAACATTTCTTGATCTCAATTCCAGCTGCAGAAGCCTCAGTCCCTGTGGCAGGCCAAGGGCAATGGGTAGGGGGGCCTTCAAGAAGGAACTCCCGTTGCCCCAGTGAGGTGCTGCCCACGTCACCTTGGCAGGCTCCGCTGTCCATCCGTGTGGTCAGCTCTGACTCCCACCATGGAGTCTAATATAAATCTGTTTTGAAGCATTTGTAACTTTCTGCTGCTTTTCAGAAAAGAAGCGGGCAAAGGTACCTGAACAGCCCACACCTCCCATTCAGGAAGAACCTGAGCCTATTAGCAATGTCCTACAAGGAGATGACATTCTTGCCTTAGCCATTAAGAAGGAAGACTTGAAGAAGGTAAGAACGAAGTCCCGGGATCCCTTCCTGCAAAAACTTTTCTTTTCCAGCCTGTGTGTTCTAGAACATCAACCATGTCCTCCATCTCTACCGCCTCCCTCCTCATAGGGAGTGTCTGATTCCATGGAAAAATCCATTGGACACAAATTCTTTTCACTTCTGCAGCTAAAGGAATTTACTGTTTGTTTTAACATTCCTGAGATTCATATAGAACCACAGGGGAATGAGACGGTGAGGTATCTTGCTCCCCACGGAGGCAAGAGACATCATCCCCATTTCACAGAATGGAAAAATGAGTTTAAGAAGCAAAGCTACAGATGTGGATAAAGCTGCTAATCCCTAACCCCAGGCTTTACCTGGAAGAGTCAGGCACTTCTCACCTGAACTGTCTGGAGGCATAAGATGTTTGTTTTTAAATCCTCATCAAAGGATATGTTTATTGATTTGGGGGGTGGGGGCAGGTAGAGAGAGAGAGAGAGAGAGAGAAACAGCAGTGTGAGAGAGAAACATGGATTGGTTGCCTCTCCTACGTGCCCCACCTGGGGATCGAACCCAAAACCTAGGTATGTGCCTTGACCTGAAATCGAACCCACAACCTTTTGGTGTAGGGGACAGCACTCAGCCCGCTGAGCCACGAGCCAGGGCATAAAATGTTATTTTCCCTGCTCCAGGACATTATCAAGTCTCATGTCTGTTGCATAGGCGTTTCCTCGACAGAACACATGGACAGAGCTGGAGAAACAGATTTGTCAGCCTTCAGGAATTCCACGAAGACTGGGGACAGGAGATGGGTGGTGTTTTCCCTCCTCCAGATCGCAAGTGGAATTCTCCTCTGTTTTCTTTTTAGCAACACATTCCTCGCTTTATTAAAGCAGAAGATAAACCTGTCATTACCCAGAAACTTACCATCCGTAAACTGAAACCCAAGGATCCTAGGAGGAAGGTCTGCCACTTTGTAGCACATCCTACCACTCCAGATGCAACCACGAAGCCCCTGGACTACTCTGGTATGCCCAGCCCTGGCCCCGGCATCACTGGTCTCTGAATTCATGGGTCAGCCTTGAAAGACAGCGGGGTCTCCATCAGAAAGCAGCCCCCTTGAATCGTTTACATTCTCTAGCTACAGCTTGTCTTTCCCCTCCTCTTTCCTCCACCCAGGTCCAGGTGACAGTTTCTGTAGCGGTAACCAGATCCTGCCTCACCACATCTTGGGAAGTCTCCAGGACTTCAGGAGAATTGCAGTTGCTCAAGGGAACACCCAGGTCCGTTTGTACAGAGCTGCCTGGACAAGAGAAGTCACTGAAGTCATTTCAGTCTCACACCTGGCAGAGCCAGGCAGACCCGGGGTTAAAAAGACAGTCCAGTCTCTGGGTCCTGGGGGTCTGAATTGATAAGTGACCCTCTCCCAAATAGTGACAAGGACTTAAGCTAGTTTCAGCTGATGTCAGAAAGTCTCTATAAGGATTTGGAGGTGCCTCAAGGAACTCCCAAGGCAATAGTGTGTCTGGCTCTGTTAGACTGAGCCCAGAAAGGCATCAGGGCTCCAGGCCTATTCTCCCTAATCGCCTTCTGCTCCTCTGTCCTGCTCTCCTGGCCGCTCACAGCTCCCAGGGCCACAAAAAGTCAGCCCGTCTCTGACTCTCCCATCATGCAGTGCTGCTCCTTCTCGCAGTTCCTCAGCTTCTCTGCTTTCAGGCAAAGAATCTCATTGGTTAGGGGCTAAGAGGCCTGAGGTCATATAAAAATGGCTCAGTCATCCTGCAGGCAAAGGTGTCAATTAACATCAGTTGTAAGACAGACACACGGACAGATTTTGAACATGATCTTAGAACAGAGGTCCCCATTCTGGGGGGGAGGGGACTGACAGTGGTTTCCAAGGCCCCCTGGTTCTGTGATTCGTTTTCTGTCACAACCTTAGGGTCCTAAAGAGGAGGGATCCTCGGCAGAGAGGGAGGACAGCAGGGATTCAGGCCTAGAGAAATCTCAGGTCATCCCCAGTTTATCGCCTCTCACCACCCTGCGCACGCTTCTGTTGTACTTTTCAGCTGGCTGAGCTGATACACACCCTTCCCTCTATGAAGAGCACCCTCATCTCAGCTACAGAAGAGCTGAAGCAGAAAGCACCCAAAGAAGAGAAGGCACATCCCTGGGCCCCGCCTCCGCAGCACAACTTTATGAAAAACTGGCAGCGTAACCTAGCCCTGTGGAAGAGGCAGCGGGAGGCCCTCAGCGGTGAGCAGAGAGGCCTCATGCGGCACCCAGGCCCTGCTACTGCTGTGCATTTTCCAGCGCCCGTCCAGAGGTGGATTCAGGCCGAGCACATTTGTGCCATTCACTCCCTCCCCAGTGTTTCTCACTTAGTGGGTCCTGAAATCAGCCCAGTGCTGAGTGCTGAGCCCCTGTTTGTGCTGACTCGGTGGAGAGGCTGCATTCTTGGCTGTTCTCTCTAGAAAGTCTGAAGAAACCTGTCGGCGAGCTGCTGATGCACATCGGGGAGACCTACAGACAGATCCGGGAGGAGCAGGAGCTCATTGACCGAGCGCTGCCGACACAGCACGATGGGAAGGCAAGGACAAGGACGGCATTCCCAAAGGGCCGTGTGAGGAGGTTGGACGCCGAGATGGCTGCCTCAGTTTGCACATTGGGGGACAAAATCTATCCATTGCAAAGCATTGTTAAGCCCTGGAGGCCTTTACCAAAATTACATCATTGGTCCTATTATTGGGCATTCAGGGACTGGCCAGTTAAGGAATTCAGCCTGTGCTGGGCACTGGTAGTGAATTTGAGGAGAAAGATAGCACAGGTGCTGAGTTATTACAATAGTCGTAGTGTTCTCTCTTAAATGCTGAGGCTCCAGCTTTTGGACAACCCAGGGTCCCATGTTGTGTCTGGTATGTCCGTGCAGTGTCTGTACCACCCACACTGCCTGGGGCCAGATAAAGGCTACGAGAGGGCGTCCTGAGAACAAGAAAGTGCGTGCTTCTCTCCCGCTCTCCTGGCTGCAGCGAATCCCAAGAGCGAGCACCTGTGGTCTCCCAGGCCCCCCACCAGCCCTTCTCCAAGGTGTCCAGGTGATCAGACTGCCTGCCCTTTCTTGCCAGTGCTCTGAGGAGACCAGCGGGTTCTGGAGTCGACTAGAATACTTGGGAGATGAAATGACAGGTCTGGTCATGACGAAGACAAAAGCTCAGCGTGGCCTCCTGGAGCCAATCACTCGCATCAGGAAGCCTTACTCCATCCAGGAGGAGATGGGTGAGGAGCGGGGCACCTGGTGACTGCCTAGGAGGGGGGGCAGCGTCCCATAACCTTACGGAGGTCCAGTTCCCTCTTCTGTAAGACAGTCATATATGGAAGAGGTGGCAGAAGAGAGTGGGACAGAGGCTCTAGGGCAGTGCCGTCCAGTGCAGCAGCCGTGAACAGCTGTGGCTGCTGAGCACCTAAATATGGCTAGTCTGAACGGAGATGAGCTGTAAGTGTAAACTACACACTGATTCGTATGAAAAATATATTGTAGTAATAATTTTTATATTGATTACATGTTGAAATGATAATGTTTTGATACAGTGGAGTAAGCTGTATTACTAAAATTAATTCCCCGGGTTTTTTTTACCTTTTTCAACCATCTAGACAATTTTCAATTATGTGCTTCCCATTTGTGGTTTGCACAATATTTCTATTGGGTAGCACTGCTTTAAAGGCTGCCAGGCTGCCTAGTTTCAGAGCAAGCTATTTGGCCTCTCTGGCCCTCACTGTCCACATCTAAAATACTGAAGGGACTGGGAGAGGGTAAAAGGAAGCATGATGTATAGTAAGAGGTTCTGGCCCGTTGTTAAACACTCAATAGAAGGCAGCTGCTATTGTTTTTATCACCATCCAACAATTTGATGGTTTGGAAGCTCGTTTCACTGGAGTCCTGTGTGGGATTGCTGAGGCCATAGGAATGGGGCAGGAGGACTGGAGCCCAGCTACACAGGGAAGCCGTGTTTCCCCCTTTCCCAGAAATGCTGCTGGGATGGATGTGTCCAGAGCCCGTGAGAGTGAGGGGAAAGGGGCACGCAGCAGCCTGTTCTTAGGGTCCTTGTACCCTGCTGTAGGATTGCTGGCCCGGAAGGATGCTTGGTACCGCTACACCTGGGATCGGAGCCTGTTTCTGATCTACCGACGCAAGGAGCTGCAGAGCGTCATGGCAGAGCTGGATTTTAGCCAGCAGGTTGCTAGTACCTCTGTGCCCTGTCTGAGGCCCCTTAGGGTGGCACCTGTCTTCGGTCAACTAAACTTTCCTTTCTTTGTCTCTCTGAGGATATTGATGGCCTAGAGGTGGTGGGCAGAGGGCAGCCCTTCTCAACTGTTACAGTGGAAGACTTTCCAGTGTCTGAAGAGAGCCAGAAAAGTTCCTCTGAAGACACAGTGAACTTGTGAGTCAGGCCCCGGGCCCCAGGGAGAGAGGTCGGGGAGTGGACAGTGTTAAAGGACAGGTTTCCCTTCCTGAAATCAGGGTGCCTCCATCCCAGCCTCTCATAGTGGCTGCCACTCCCTCCTCGAGCCCGTTCCAACACCTGTGCTAGCTTCCCTGCAGCCATCTGTTCCCTCCTAGCACCCAGCTCCTAGTGGGGATTTCCCAGACCTCCCTTCACTGGTAAGTGGGGCTGCTGCAGATGCTCCACTGTGCACACTGACTGCCTCAGCAAGAAGAGTCCCCGTGTGTCCAAGAACCTCCCACCTATAGGGACAGAGCAACACTGAGCTGACCTCCGGTGGAGCTGATGATACTCCATCAGAGACAGAGCAGGGTACCTCTCCAGACTCTCTGGCAACCATGCCGTGGGCTCCATGTGGCAAGACTATGGCAACTTCAGGGAAAATACATCATTTTTTTTTTTTTTTTACAGAGATGTATTGACCGGTTTCCCTGATGCAGCCCCCATGCCTATTCTTGGCCCTTCTCTGCTGTTCTGTGGGAAGCCGGCCTGCTGGATCAGAGGCAGTAACGCCCAGGACAAGGTAAACCAGCCTTTACTCTCACCCATCTGCTGGATAGGCCTCCCTTGGGTGCAGTCTCAAGGTGACTGGCAGTCACAAGGAGCTCGCAGTCTCCTACTTGCCTTTTTATCTGGTCTTGCATTCAGCGCGTCTGAAAATGGTAACAGCGACACTAGCTTGAGCCAGAATAAAGTCACAAGGCTGAAAAGAAAGTGTCACACTCCACTCAGTCTGTATCTAGCCCTCAAGCATATAAATAAGCAAACTTCTCAAACTGGTGTGGCTCTAAGAAGGTTCTAAAATATTCTTCAGATGCTAAGGAGCAGAAATGTTCATCAGATATAAAATCTGTTTTAGCTTCTCTTCTTACTGTTGATGGCACCTCAGGGACAGCCACTATTGGGGTATGACACCACTCTGTCTGAGAGAGGCCAGGCCCTGGAGGCCCAGGACACAGGACTTTCAGTGTCAAACCCAGAGACGTTCCTGGCAAGCCAGGATGCGTCGGTCACCCTAGGCCAGGGCCTCCCTCAAAGACGTTTCTCAGAACGTCTCCTCCTTCCCCAGAAGCATGTTGGAATTGCTGTCCGCTTGACCTTTGAAACTCTAGAAGGGCAGAAAACATCTTCGGAACTGACTGTGGTCAATAACGGCACAGTAGCCATTTGGTATGACTGGCGGCGGCGGTCCCAGCTGGACTCTCTTCAAGGCCTGAAGAAGAACAGGACACAGCGGTTTTACTTTAATAATCGGGAAGGTACATAGGAAAAGTGGCCCTACTCCCCTTGATGTCCGAGAAGCTAAAGTCTAGCCAGTGCTCTGCCTCCTGAATGTTTAAGCCCCTCTTCCCTGCCTCCTCCCTTTCATTTCTTCTGTGGCAGTGTGATCTCCTGACTCCTCATGTCTATTGGGGGTGGGGAGGTGAGCCACTGGGGAGCAGAAGCATTCTAGGAGTTCAGTTAACTGTTACACAGGTGTGAGGCTAGGATGACCAGCTGTGCCTGTTTCCAGGGGCTTTGCCATTTCAGCACTGAAAGTCCCACATCTTAGGAAAACCCTCAGTCCTGGGCAAACCGGGATGGTTGGTCACCCTCCCTGGGGCTCAGTTAAATGTATCTGCATAGGCTTAGGGCTCACTTAATTAAGACATGCAGGCTTGGAGGTCACTGAGCTCCTTGGTGCAAATCTCCATCTCTGCCCTTCTCAGGTGTGATTCTGCCTGGAGAAACGAAAACCTTTACCTTCTTCTTCAAGTCTTTGAATGCTGGGATCTTCAGGGAATTTTGGGAGTTTGCAACTCACCCCACCCTGTTAGGAGGTTCTTCCCTGCAAGTCAATCTCCATGCAGTCTCCCTGGCCCAGGACATTTATAGGGATGAGAGGAAGTTACTGGAGGTAAGGGAGCCCGGACCTTGGCCCCTGTGGAAATCAAATAGGTTACTCAGGTGTGCTTCCTAGCTCTGCCTGCAGGGGTCTTCTTTCTCCCAGCTACTCTTGCTCAACAAACACTTCTCAGGACTTTGTGATATAATAGATGGGTGGGCAGGCAGGAGGAGGGGCAGCTTTGAGCTCCATGTGCCTGGCTCCCACCCCCAGAAAGAGATGAGACTGGGCCTTTAGATGCAGACAGTGTGGAAGTGCTTGAGCACAAACATAAGGAATGACCCTGCACCCTGGTACTGTGTCTGTTCACTGCTGTCTGGTACCCTCCAGTGGAGTTGCATTTACCTGGCAAGACTTCACAACCAGGCAAAACCACAGAGAGCAATTCAACTGGTGGGGCCAACACCCAGGAGTGAGTGTGAGGTGTGAACTGGGAACCTGCTGGGCCCCTATCAGGCCCAAAGCCTGGCCATCTAGTGCTGCACTTCATCATTGAAAGCTGTGCTGCTTTATTCACTGTGGTCCCCAAACACGAACCAGCTACTTCAGCCAGAGGCTCAGCCTGCGGTGATCAGAGATAATTTTGACAAATGCAGTGTCTGCTTTACTCGCTAGTATAGGACTGGCCTCTCTCTCGAGATGACCTTGTTTCTGTGATGACTGTGTGGCCAAATCACAGTCTCAGCACAGCCCAAACCACACTGCACCTGGCCCTGGCCCCACAAGGGAGCAACTTCTCTGAAAATGGTTCCTCCTTGGGATCTTATCAGCCTCTTCTAGGGAACAAGGATTTGGGGGGCACCCAAGGAGTTCTGGGTCTGGGAGTAGTTTTGTGTGTGTGTGTGTGTGAGAGAGAGAGAGAAAGAGAGAGAGAGAGAGAGAGAGAGACTGAGACAAACAATGGCAAGAACTCAACCCCTAGGAGGCACAAAGTCCTGAGGGATCTGGCTCCCCTCTGGGATGCAACATGGGTTTTAAAAGCCTGAGCTGCCGCCTTGTGCCACCCTTTCTACCCCAGAAAGAGCTGGCTTCCCACGAGGCAGTCACCATTGTGCAGAGCATGCTACAGGAGCTGCTGGAGGGGATCCTGACCCCGGAGCGTGTCCCATCACCCGTGGACACCTATCTCACGGAGGAGGACTTGTTCCACCACAGGAATCCTCGGGTAAAGGCCCAGCACTGGCCCCTGCCCCTCGTGAGTGCCCCGGGTAGAAGGAATAGCAAGCCCTCCGATGTGCCAGGACCTGTTTTGAGAGTGCATCTTCTATGAGTAACTCGCTCTCCCCTCCCAGCAGCCCTGTGAGGTGGGCACTATTTCTATCCTCACTTTACATAGGGGCAACTGTGGCCCAGGGAGGTTAAGTAATTTGCCCAAGATAACAGCCCCTAAAATGGATGCTTGGTGAGAACTGTTTCACAGACTCCTTCATCCAAACCCAGTATTACTTGGAAGCTCACAAGCAAAAGAAATGCTTGACGTTGGAGATGCTCAGGTTGAAGGGGAAGCGGGGAGGCCCTCTGGCCACAAGCACTCCTGCTGGCTTCCTCCCTGCCTCCTCCACCAGTGCTCCTGAGGGAACAGGAAACCAGAGCAGGTTCACGGGCTCTGGGTGCCCCACGCCAGCCTCCCCGTCACGTGCCCTCCCTTGCCTCTGCAGCTGCATTACCAGTACCAAGTGGTGCAAAACCTGCATCGACTGTGGCACCAGCACATGATCCTGCCCTTCAAGACCGAGGAGGTCAGGCCTGCAGAGGAGGAGCACGTCGGCCCCAGGATCAGGGCCACCAGGACCCAGTCAGGCTATTTGGAGAAGGCTCCACTGAAGGCCGAGACTTTCACACACTCTCGGACCCCAGTCTCGGAATCCCAACCAGCCAGGCAGGACAGTATGTACCTCAAGGACTCCCAAGATTCTTTCAGGTCCCAGAAGACCAGAGTAGGGACCAAGAGTTCTCAGCGGAAGAGCATCATGGAGGAGATCCTGGTGGAGGGGAGCCGGGATGTGGAGAGCGCCAAGAGTGCCAAGAGCCCCTGGGAGCTGCAGGGCCTTCCCCCGCTGGAGTGGAACCTCAGCCTGGAGGACTTCAGAAAGGTGCTTCCTTGACCCTGATGGGGTGGGTGGGAGAAAATAGCTCTGGCACAGCTGGGTGAGGGAGGGCTCCAGCAGTGCCTCTTGTCCCCATGGACAAAGAAGTGAAACCTTCTCCCAGAGAAAGCAGTCTCTTGGGTCTTCTTTTGTCTCAGGTGCCTAGGCCACTGTGGTGCAGGAAGGGGTCCTTCTCTGACCCTGGCAAGCCTTGGAAAAGGGATTTGTGGGAACAGATTTCTGAGGGAGGTCCCAGGCTCCCACCAAAGGCACCCCAGACAGCTTCTCCATGGCTGTATCCCCTCCTTCACACCTGTCCTCACAGCACCCGTCACTAGAGGACACAGGGGCCCTTAGTGTCCTTGGCAGAAGGGTTGCTCATGGTACCTGTGAACCCTGCCAGGCAGTGATGACACTCCCTGAGGAGAACCAGAGAGAAGACGTCCTAATCACGCTTAACAAAGCAGCCCTGGAGCTGTGCCAGGGACAGAGGCCACTGCAGTCTGACTTCCTGTACCAGATGTGGTAGGTACCCCACCAGGAGAGCTGGCCCCATCCCCTCCCTTGGTGGCACCTGACCAGAGGTTCTGAGCAAATAGTCCCAAGACTCAAGGGAACTGAGCTCCCCTTGAGCTCTGATTGCTAAAAGATTGCTGCAAACATTCTATGCCTGGGGAGGGGGAGAAAACAAAAACAAAAAACACATTCCATGCTTGGCACCTGCCACGGCAGCCCCTACAGCCACCTGCTGCTCCCTGCGGAGCAGTCACAGCAGAGGAAGCACCTAGACCTTTATTTTTTTCTCTATCCTTGTTCCTTCTCAATGAGCAGAGGAATGAACAGGAGAAACCAGAGGGCGGTGAGAAGAGGGGCATATTCCACAAAAAGCCTCACTTCTTGGTTGTCAGCCTTCCTGTCGCCTGTTTGGAACTTGCTTGGACAGGCTCAGAGGGGATAGGTATTTGCAAGGCCCTCAGAACACCTCCCCGAGAGCCTCGTGCTGGAAATATCATGCAAGGTCCAGTCATGGTTTCAAGCTGGAGTTTCGACTGACCTAGCCCTAGGCCCAGGTGACTTCTCCTTGGCTGAAACCAGATTTCCAGCTGAACATTTGCACAGGTGCTGGTGAGCATGCTGGCTGGATAGGGGCACAGCATTTCCGTGGCAGCTCCTGGCACCAGTGTCTTGGAAGGGAAGGATCCAAACCTCTGTAGGTTCCAGGGCAAATAAAGGGTGATGGCTTTTCTCCACTGTGTCTTGGCCCCTAGCTTGCAGCTGTGGCGGGATGTGATCGACAGCCTGGTGAGCAACTCCCTGTGGCTGAGAGCTCTGCTGGGCCTGCCTGAGAAGGAGACCACCTATTTGGACATGCCAGAAGAGCTAGGTCAGACTCTGCACAGCCATGCCTGCACATAGTCTCCCCCATCCCACTGCCTCAGCCTCTCGCACCCCTCTGGTGGAACTTCTGTTGATCCATGGAGTAGGCCCCTGCTACCTTTTTACCTGTTGCCAAGATTTGGAACCCAGAATCAACCTTAGTATCACCTTGGTTCACTTCCCTCATTTTACGTATGGAGTCCCAGAAGGATTAAAGGATTTGCCCATGCCATACATGGGGAAGTGGTGGAGCTGGGACTAGAACCAGTCCTCTTGCGCCTGCCCCACAGTCCTGTTCCACAAGGCCACGCCACCCCCAAACCAGGGGCTCTGCTCCTAGCCTGTGGGAATTTTCTCAAAGCTGCTGAGAGCGCTTTGCTTTTCCCGACTCTTGCCTGTGGGGTCAGCTAGGCCACAGGCTCCATTCTCTTCCATTCACCTCCCACAGATCGAAAATCACCTTCTGTCATGGAAGCGAAGGTGACTTCCGGGAGAGCTGGGAAGGAGGACCGGAGAGGGGCAGGCCAGGAAAGGAAGCAGTTGGGAATCAAAGACAAAGAAGATAAAAAAGGAGCCAAGATACTGGGGAAAGAGGCATGCTATGCTCTAGGACATGGTCTGGCCTGGGCCGGGGCTGTGGGGGACACCAGAGAGGCTTCAGAAAGTCCCTCCTGCTTGCTGCCCCCGCTGTCTCGGTGAGCTGTGGACCTCCCTCAGGAGCCACCGAAGACTATGCATGTCTCATGTCTCCAAGCAGGACCGTTTAAACAGCAGGAAGTACAAGACAAAGGACGACAAGAAACCTATGAAATCTTCAAGTCGGGACAGGCTTTCCTCAGAAGACCCCACCCCTGACAGCACCACCGCTTCTCAGGAACCCATAGATCCCCTGGTCATGGAGAAATACACCAAGAGGCTGCACACCGAGGTGAGGGCAGCAGAGCGCAGGGCTCAGCCCGCCCCTCCCTCACACCTGCCCTGCACACTTTCCTCCACTCGCTCATTCATCCCATTTGTTCTACGAATGATAAGTGCCTACTGCACCCTGATGGAAGCAGAGCTGCCCTTGTGAAGGGCATCCTCGTGTGTGAGACAGACTTCGTGACTAAGTATCACATCTGGTATGCTAGGGGGACAAGGAAGGTCCAGGTGGGGCGGGTGGGCCTCATCGAGATGGTGACATTGAACAGAGACTTAAGGGAGGTGGGGGTCGGCCATGTGGACCCCTGAGGAGGAGTGCCCTAGGGAGAGGAAGCAACTGATGCAAGGGGAGGGAGTAGCCAGGAGGACAGAGGGCAGCGAGGCCACCCAGAGAGAACAGATCATGTGGTCATGTGGGGCTTGGTAGGCCATGTGAGGACTCAGGGTTTTTCTGAGTGAAACAAGAAAGCATACAGGGTTTTGAATAGAGATGTGACATGGTCTGACTTATGGTTTAGAAGATCAGTCCCTCTGACTGCTGTTTGGAAAATAGTCCAGGGGGAACAGAACCGAAGCCCTTCCCTTTCTGCTGCTCCCACTTCCTCTCTGTGTCAGATGGCTTCTTGGTCGATGTGCTCCTTGGGGGAATACCACGTAGAGTGGATTTCCAGCAAGCATACAGGTTTTGAAACACTGGAGCAACTTCATAACAATGCAGTCTTAAGCAGTAGGTCCTTAGAAACTCATCCATGTGTTGGGTTGGGGTCTCAGTTATTGTTGCTGTCAGTTTCAGAGGGGAGGGCCACAAAGCCACATTCCATCTGTCAGTCTAATGTGGGCAGCTGAGTGGCTGGGATTACATCATGCATTGGGGTAACACTCTGGATCTCATTTGATCAGAAGCTCCATTTGCTGCTGGTGACATCACTGAGATTTCTGAATGTTGATGGCAAGTTATCATAGGTCTCTGAGGACCCATGCGGTGGACTTCCTTGGCTTTCTGAAATTAAGAATCAACTTGCTGAGGCTTGTGTGGTCCAGCCCCATTCAGGGAACAGTTTTGGAAACATTTCAGTATGTGGATCTGTGATCTTACAGGCAGGAAAGTTGGTGTCTGTGGGCCAGAGTAGGATTGGGCCATCTCAGGGACTGAGTGGGCACTGCTGCCGGGCACATGTGGCTCAGTTGATTGAGCATCACCCCATGCACCAGGAGATTGCCTGTTCAATTCCTGGTCAGGGCACATGCTGGGGTTGCAGGCTGGATCCACAGTAGGGGCACGCAGGAGGCAGCAGATCAATGTTTCTCTCTCTCTTCCTCCTCCTCTCTGAAATAAATAAAATCATTAAAAAAAATAAAAATAAATGGGCACTGCTCCTTGGCCTCCCTAAAATTGCCCCTTTAACCATGCTGGGCTCCAGTGTCCCCATTTGTTCTAGGGGCCAGCTCAGGATTGCCTGCTCAGACTGGTTTGAAAAATATTGCAAAAAGAAAAGTTCTACAGAAATTCTCACCACTTTGGTTTTATCCCCTCTCCAGCTGTTCTCAGTGTGGTGTGAATATATCCACCCTCACAGCATGGTGAGTGCTCCCCTGTGTAGGTGTTTTCCATAGAGCAAACCTTTGCTTATGTTTGTCCTGTTCTTCCAGGTCTATGGGCTCCTGGACTCCCTGGTGACAGACCTGATGGTTCTGGCTGATGAGCTCAGCCCCATAAGGAATGTTGAGGAGCCTTTGCGTCTTTGTACTTGACTAATATGGCCCAAGCAGCCTTCTGGGCAACCAGTTAACAAACAAATCAATAAAGAACCTTTTAAGTTCCTACCATTTCCATCAAGCTTCACGTCTTGAATGCTGCATCTCAATGAAATCAGCTCATGGTCCAGGTCCTCCATGTCCCACCTGCACTCAGGTCTACCCCACCCTACCCTGTCCCAGTTCCTAGAGTCATCCAACAGGAGGAGAGAGACACACATCTGGGGAGGTGATGTGTGGGATGATGAACCTAAGAACAAGTTGGTAGCAGGACAAGAAATGAAGCAGATGATAGGACAGATAGCATCACCCCTCCTAGTTCCTGCCTCTGGCCTTTCTTGCCCCACACTTTTGGGGTAATGCTTCCTGGAGCCAGATCTTCCCTAAGTGTCATCACCAAGTATGACAAAGCATGAGACTAGGAAACTAGACCTCCTGGTACCTGGTACCCTGAGATCCTCCCACTTCAGCTGGGTCCAAGCGTGCCGTCCCAGTGTCTGCGGATCACGCTCACCACACTCTTAACCCCTAGAGGCTGGATCCCTTTGTGCTCAGCCACGGTTATTATTCTGGATTCCAGTGCGTCATCTTCCTCCTCATGTCAAACCCTCTGGCCTCCTTGAGCCACTTTTCTGCCTTAAAACCAGCCTCTCGACTTTACCCTCCCTCCCTTGCTCAGGGAAATGTGAAGTGGGTAAGAAATGGCTCTTGGAAAGAAAGGTGCTCTTAGCTCAGTGTTGTAATTGTTTTCCCGGCCTGGCTTCCTGTTACAGAGGAGGCTCTAGGCTCCCCGAGTTTGAAGAACAATTTTGCTAATGGTGGGCTTATTGCCTGAAGAACTGATGGAGCAGAGGTGGGAGTGGGAGTCTGGGGGAGTGGCCACAGTCTCCCACCCACTTGTCTTTGCATTTGGTGCTTCTGATAAGGACCTAGTGGGCCTCAAGCATCCTTCAGTTGAGACGGGGAGGAGGTTTAGAGAGAGCAGAGCACTTTGTGTTGGAGAGGCAGAGGAGGAGCTGTGCCTGCAGTCCTGTCAGGGCTGATGCCCCTGTCAGGGTGGCCAAGGGGGTCAGCTGGGAGCCCACCGTAGGCATTAACTGTACAAAAGGGCCAGCCCCAGGGAAAGGTCCTCTAGGCCCAGAGTGGGAGGAGGAAGGGTGGGGTGGGTGTTGAGACCCCTAGCCCTGTTTCCTGTTGAGGAGGCAGGGGAAGGGTTAACTCACTGCAGGGTGGGAGTGGGCCCCCAGCACGGGCCCTCGATCCGCACTTCCTGGGGACTGCCCGCAGGCAAGCCTCCCGCCCACCTCTGAAGGTGCCGCCCGCCGGGCCAGCAGGAAGGGGTTAACACGCCCGGCGCTTCCTCCTGTGTCCTGTTACTGCTGAGGCAGACCTGCCCGGCCAGCTGAGCAACTTTCCTTCCGAGCGCTGCCTGCCGGCTGGGCATCCAAGAGACCAACGGGCAAGAGGCAGAGCTGCAGCCAGTCCAGGGGACCCTGCCGCGCCCTTCCGAGGGGTCTGCGCCTCCTGGGAGAGGGTGGGTCTCCGGGACAAGGGTCTGTGGTGGATGGCTCTGGGGTCGCTCCCGAAGCTGTGCCGTCCCCCCGCCGCGCAGGTCGGAGGGCCACTGCAGAGGCTGCTCGTGGTCCCGGGGCAGGGGCCAAGGGAGCCTGCACCAGAGGTAAGCTGGCCCCTCCCTGGCAGCGGTGGTACCCCAGTGGAAGGTTTGGGGCTTAGTCTACCTCCCAGGTTCCAGGGAAAGGGGTGAGGAGGGCAGGGTGGTGGAGTTGGCTTATTGCCTCAAGTGGCCCTCCCGCCTGCAGCCCCTCCCTCCCTGCTGGCCCCAGGAAGAAGCACTGGGGGCTTATTCCCCGTCCTGGGACTAGCATCTTTGGCGGCATTCTCCACAGACTCCTGCTCCTCTCTACCAACCCCTTCTCAGCCCCCGATGCATCTTTAGACTCAGGGCAGCCCCCACGCACTCCAGTGCCCCCAGCTCACCACTGACATAAGCTTCGAGCCAGAGGGCACTCCCCTGTCCCTCGAGCAGCAAGAGTCGGGGCACTGCCACTCCCACCCACTGCTCCCCGCTGGACCTGATGGGGGGCAGGGGCCAGAGTTCGCCTTAGCAGAGGATGGGAGGGGTGCGAGCTGGTGGGGCAAGCACAGACTTTGGACAAACTCTAGACATCTGGGCTCTTTCTATCTCCCTGAACCCCCACGCTGGGGATCCCATCTTCTCCTCAGCCCTGACAGGTCCCCCAATCCTCTGGGCCCTGGGAAGAGCAGTCCCCTGTAAAGTTCTCCTTGGGACCCTAATTATAGGAGAGAGCTGATACCTGACCCCCCTCCCCAAGCTGGTCCCATCTCCTGCTGGCCCTTCTCCCATCCTCCCCACCCCCAGCGGATTCTTCCCCTCTCCCCTGCCCTCCTGCCTCTCCTGCCCTCCCCCCCATTTCTGAATTGGCCTCTCAGGCCCTGACTTCTCAGTGTCCTTCCCTCCACCTGACAGGGTCTGGCTCAAGGTCACTGCAGTAATTCCATACCGGGTGCCTGGCCACCACCGCCGCCACTGCTGCCTTATCGGCTGCTGGGTTTCTGTTTCACTCCCTTTTATTTCTGGGCATATTGTGTTCGATAAAACCCTTTGCTTGTAACACCGCTGGCAGAGCTCCCAGCTGCTCCCTCCCGCGTTCCTTCCTCTCCTCCACCCTCCCCTTCCAGCTCCCTGGGCCTCACCCTGCCCTCTTCTTCCTCCCTACCTTGTTCCCTTCAGATTTCAGGTGTTTCTGATCCCTCCCTTCCCCCAGCTCAGACAGAGGTGTGCAGAGAAGGCTCCTCCATGCCCACCTCCCTGGAGAAAGGTCCAGGCAGGGCTGCAGGGCCCACACCAAGGGACCTTCCCACTCCCCCTGGTTGGGCTGGAGGGCCCCGTAGAGCTCCTGCTGGAGTCACGAAGCCTGACTGGTTCTGCTGGTTTCAGTGGCCAGCACCGGGAGGGGCATGCACTCAGGGCGGGCTTTGGGGCACAATTATTTTTCATCTTGACTCCTGCCACCTGCCAGCCCACCAGTTAGAGAGGTAAAGACAGGTTTGAGTCACTAGTGAGGGGGAGGGCAGGAGTTAAACAAGTGTTGGCCCAGCGGCATCCCCTCAGAAGGCCAGCTGGACAGAAAGACAGCAGACAGAAGGTAGGCATTGCTTTCAGCCCACACTCTCCATCCCTCCGGGTCCTCCAGTGGCTGGGCGAAGCTCTCACTGGCACCTGAGCCCTAAAGAAAACTACCGAGGCATGCGGGCCCCTTTGATACGAGCCCTGTGTTGCCAGAATTGGGTGGAGGGAGAATGGAATTTAGAGGTGAGAGGGTAGAACAAACTCCTTCTGACTCCTCCTGAGTCCCAAGGTAGAGTTGAGAGGTGCAGTCTCTATGGATGCTGGTACTGGTGGGGGTTCATTGGTGAAACTCTGCAGGTCCAGCCTGTGCGTGTGTGTGTGTGTGCGTGTGTGTGTGTGTGTGTGTGTGTGTGTGTGTGTGTGTACTCATGCCCATGTGAACCTATACCAGAGTAATGGTGATGGCAGGGGGACTCTGGTTTGGGTTTCTGGTAGGGCCCTGTGATAACATTCGTCTGATTTGGGCCTGGGTTTGCTTTCGGCAGATGGCCTGGTCCTGTGGCTATGGGGAGGGCATCAGGCTGGCCCTAATCCCCCTGCAGCTGGGATACCAGAGTTCTGCCATGTGCTTCAGGCCTTGGGGGCTTGGGGAGCCCAGACTGCCTTGCCCTCAAGGAGCTTATGTTCTGGCTGGGAAGGTGGGGCTGAGACAGTAAAGCAATCATATGAATGAATTACAAAACTGGTGACACTGACAATAAGTATTGAAATAGTCTTCTGGAGACCTAGGTGTTAGTCCAGCTCTGCCACCTACATGCTCTGTGACTATGGGCAAGCCATGTCCTCTCTCTGGCCTCAGTGCTCTTGTGTGTGTACAACGGGTGGAGGTGGATAGATGATCTGTTTGAGAGGCAGCCTCTCCCAATGCTCCTTCCTCTCTTGCACTGTCCCTCCTCCACTCCCACCTTGCTGGCTCACTCCTCCTCTCCCTTGTCTTCAGATCTCTGGTCTCAGCTCAGCCATCACCTCCTCTGGGGAGTCTCCCGTGATTTTCTTAGCTTGGGTACTCCTGTGCTTCTCTGCACTCCCACCTGGGCTGTGATTGTCTGTACCCTCTCAACTGGACTTGGGTGCGCCAGGACTTGTGCCCTGTGTCTGGCTCAGAGAAGGCCCCAGGAAATAGGTATTAAATGAATCAAGCTACAAAATTAACAATATGAGGAGAGGAAAGTGAGGACTGAGATGCTGGAAAGATCTTAAGCTAGATCCTGGCAGAAAGGGGAGGGGTAGTCAAGCAGAAGCTAGGCTTGTAGGCATTCCTTCCTGGGTGTTATTGTCTTGTCCCCCAATAAGGGCAAGGACTGTGGAGTGTGTCTGCCTGCTTTTATCCTGACTCCCCACTTACGAGCTCTGTGACCTTGGACAAGTCAATGGATCCTGCTCTAAGCTTCATTACCCCCTTTGCGAATGGAGATCATAACAGCATCTTTGTAGTGTGATGGTGAAGATAAATGAGCATGCAAAACTAGACATGCCTGCTAGTAATAAGTAAAATAAGAAAATAAAAAGTGCCTGCTGAAGGCTGTTCCTGGCAGCAGGGACACCCTGGGCAGGCCTTAAGTTGGTGACTGAGTGGCCAGTGAGGTGGGCCATTGCCCCTGAGTTGCAAACCCTCTCTTCCTCAGACCCATGTGGAACCCAAGGACGCAGCCGCCCTGCTGAGAGCACGGCGGCCCACCCTTGGAAACCGTGACCTCACGACGGTGGCCCTCGGCCCTCCACCTCCGGCTGGGGCGGGGGGCGCCCATCTCCAAGTCCCCAGCCATGACGACCTCAGCGCTGCGGCGCCAGGTGAAGAACATTGTGCACAACTACTCAGAGGCGGAGATCAAGGTGCGCGAGGCCACCAGCAATGACCCCTGGGGCCCGCCCAGCTCGCTCATGTCAGAGATTGCCGACCTGACCTTCAACACAGTGGCCTTTGCTGAGGTCATGGGCATGCTGTGGCGGCGGCTCAATGACAGCGGCAAGAACTGGAGGCACGTATACAAGGCGCTAACGCTGCTGGACTACCTGCTCAAGACGGGCTCTGAGCGGGTGGCCCATCAGTGCCGAGAGAACCTCTTCACCATCCAGACACTGAAGGACTTCCAGTACATCGACCGTGATGGCAAAGACCAGGGCGTCAACGTGCGTGAGAAGGTCAAGCAGGTGATGGCCCTGCTCAAAGATGAGGAGCGCCTCCGGCAGGAGCGGACCCATGCCCTCAAGACCAAGGAGCGCATGGCGCTGGAGGGCATGGCCATGGGCAGCGGGCAGCTGGGCTTCAGCCGTCGTCATGGCGAGGACTACGGTCACTCTAGGGGCTCCCCATCCTCCTACAATTGTGAGTGAGCCCTGGGTTCAAGGCTAGGGGCAGAGAGGTGGCCTGAGTTCCAATCCTGGCTCTATGACCTCAGAGGGACGTAATGGGGATTCAGTGAGCTAAGGAATGTAAGGTGTAAGGCAAAATGTCCTGCACATAGTAGGAGCTCAACAAGTTAGCATAAAAAACAATGTTGGTATACATCTGTTGTTATTGTCAATTCACTGTCTAGTAGGACGGTGTGGTGGCAGAGGCACAGGCTCTGGAGTCCAGTAGCATCCCTTACTCTGCCCCTTCCAGGCTGTGTGATCAGGACAACCACCTCTATGAACCTGAGCTGGCTCATCCATTAAGTAGGGATACTCTTATCTACCTAGGTGGTTTGATGTGAGAATTAATGAGGCCCAGAAATGCCCTCAGCCCTTCGCCCAGACACATGGCACATGGTGCTCCATCAGTGGCATTCCCCATAATCCCCCGACTTGAGGGCACTGTCCTTGAAAATGGGGGTGGCCAATGATCAGTTCCTGACTCTCCTCCCCATCCTGGTGGTGCTTCCCTGATGTAAGATTTACTCAGCATGGCCCTCTGTTCATAAAGCCCTTGGCAGTGGGCTGTGGGCTGTGAGAGCTGTGACCTTGACTGGAGCTTCTCACCCTCCCACCCCACTTGACCTCAGGCTGGATGGGGCCCAGCTGAAGAGTCAGGGGACCTGGATTCAAGTCTTACTGCAGGACCCTGGCCAGGCACCCCTTAGAGTTGTTTGCGGGTCTGTAAGGGAGGGATTGGAGTCTTGATGGGGTGGAACGGGAAACCTTACAGAAAGTGCCAAACGCATGGCCTGGCCCCTGGGTCCCTCGGACGCCTGCTGCTCTCTTCCCCTCAGTTTCCTCCTCTGAGCCTTGGCCCCCTGGAGGGGATGGGGTGTGGGAGCCCATGAGCACCTGTGTGGTCACAGAAGCCATGGTGGTCATTGCAGCTTCCTCCTCATCTCCCCGCTACACCTCAGACCTGGAGCAGGCCCGGCCCCAGACATCAGGAGAAGAGGAGCTGCAGCTGCAGCTGGCCCTGGCCATGAGCCGTGAGGAAGCTGAGAAGGTGAGCCCCTCCTGGGGCAGCCCGGGAGGCCCCACAGCTGGGCTGGGGGTGGCATGGGGAGGGAACTGTAGAAAGGAGAGAGGCCTGCATTCACCACACCTTGACTCTTAGGCTCCCCTACTCTGGGCCCCAAAGCCCTAATCCTGCTCCCAAGGATTGCATAGGACCTGTCTGTGTCCCTGGGGTTGTCCCTGCAGGGACCACCTTCCCGCTTCAGTCCTCTCTGGCTGGGCCTGGAAAGTGTGTGTGTAGTGGGCTGGGGGTAGATGAGTGTGGTATGGGCCTGCTGCCGCCTCGTAGAGGGGGAGGGGATGAGTATGCTGACAGACACATTCCTGGGAGACAGAGACATGCTACCCCCCCCCCATCAGCTACCCTTTTTGGGGCAGGGACAGCCCCTATGCTACCTTCTTCTCTGCCATCACCTCTGTAGGTCCTGGTAGACCAGACAGGAAGCAGGACTCAGGGAGACTCAGGAGACCCAGAAGAAAAAGATTGAGCTTCTTGATTTTTAAACTGCGTCTCAGATCTGGACAGGGAGAAGGCCACACCCACAGAGCTGTCTGGGTGGCATTTCTCTCTCCAGCCCTTCCCCGTGCAGTGCGGAGCTAGGTTGCCTTTCGGCCCAGGAGTGACAGTGCCGGGCCAAGCTCACCCTTCTCTTCCTCCCTCGCAGCCAGTCCCCCCAGCCTCCCTCAGGGACGAGGACCTGCAGCTGCAGCTGGCTCTTCGCCTGAGCCGGCAGGAGCACCAGAAGGTAGTAGGCCGAGCCTCCTGTGCTGGTGCTGGTGCTGGTGCTGGTGCTGGTGGAGGTGCTAAAGGGGCACTAACCAGGCTCCTCCCGCTTCACCTGGTGGGCCTGCTGTGCCTAACCTCTCAGCTGCCTCCCACTCTGCACTTTTCTCGACTCAGCTCAGGCCCCCTCAAGTCCAACCTGGGCTCCCATGCTCTCCTCACTCCCTCTGTGCCTTCTGCAGGAGGTGAGGTCCTGGAGGGGAGATGATTCCCCCATGGCCAATGGTGCTGGGGCCGCAGTCCACCGTCGGCAAGACAGAGAGCCTGAGAGGGAAGAGAGAAAGGAGGAGAAGCTGAAAACCAGCCAGGTAGGGAGGGCGCTGGGGTGTGTGGGCTGACAGAGCCTGGGAGACAAACTGAGTTCATATTTGTAAAGAGTGCAGAGCAGTGCTTGGCATACAGTAAGCACTGCTTAAGTGTTTATTCAATGAAAATGGAGGCGGGGGGTTGTAGCAGCCTGGGATTGGGTCCCATACTGCATAGGCTGATGCCCAAGCTGAGGGCAAAGTGGGTTGCAAAGAATCTTGATCTAAGAACCCTTGAATTAGGTTCTGGATTTGCTGCCACTCTGTGGTTGGGGCGCATCGTTGTCTTGGCCTCAGTTTCCTCCTCTGTGGGCTTGTCGGAGTTCCAGCTCTGATATGCTAGGATGATATGGTGTGTGGATTAAGACTGGGGGTGGACTCAGGCATATGGTGCTAAAAACATCTTGGGCTCATCAGCATATTTTTCAAGAAGAGGGTGTAGGTAGCTGCTGGAAACAAGGCCACCCTCCAAAGATGTCCATATTACCCCCAGTTCTGCATGTTCATTGTGACCAGTTTCTCTTGGACACTACTTAGGGAGGCAGGCTAGTCATATAACAAGCCTTACCACTGATGGGCTGAGGAACAGGACAGTTGAAGAAGGGGTCAGACAGGCCTGAGTTCTAGCCCAGCTCTGCTTCTCCCTGGCTGTGTGATTTCAGGCAAATTATTCCCCCTCTCTGGGACTCATCTGGCACATCTGTAAAATGGGCACAGCACCACCTTCTGCACAGGGTTGTTAGGAAAATCAGACACTAAATGGGTGAGGAAACATTTTATAAACTGAGAAGCACTGTGCAGAGGCGAGGGATCTACTAGATGTTTATGGAATGGGTGAAGGAGAGAATGAGCTGGAGTCAGAATGACAGGATAGGGCCTGCCTTCCTCTGGGCCCCGCCCTCCTCTGAGCCACTGCTCCCTCTCCTCTCCACAGTCCTCCATCCTGGACTTGGCGGACATCTTCACACCCACTCCTGCCCCACCCTCCACACACTGCTCCGCTGACCCATGGGACATCCCAGGTAGGTATGCAGGGCTGCAAGAGCCTCCCAGGCTGGCCCCAGAGAGCCCATTCCTTCCTGGCCACTTGCTGGTACCCCATTTCCCACAGCTGAGGGCCACTGGGCAAGTCACCCATGTCTCTGAGCCTCAGCTTCCTGTGAGACATGGTGTCATAGCGAGGAAGGGGGAGCACAACTGAAGAGCCCAGCTCATGAGAAATGATCTCAGAAATGTGCTCTTGTTGCCCCTGTCACCCTGGCTTTCCTGCCCCAGCCAGTCCTTGACTGGGAAGGGGGCCTGAGCTGCCTGTGCCAGGAAGTCCAGGCTCCTGGGATAACTTGCTAGATATGGGCTCCAGCTTGCTGGGTGGTTCTGAGTCAGCATCCTGAATCTGTGAAACGGATCCCTTAGCCTCGAAACTTGGCCTGGGTAACTTGGCTCTGGGATGGGGGTAAGGGTGAGCTTGGGGTCATGTCTGTGCTGTTCCCATTTCAGGTTTCAGGCCCAACACAGAGCCCAGTGGTTCCTCCTGGGGGCCTTCTGCAGATCCCTGGTCTCCAGTCCCCTCAGGAAGCATCCTGTCCCGAAGCCAGCCATGGGACCTGCCCCCTACCCTCTCCTCCTCTGAACCCTGGGGCCGGACCCCAGTGCTGCCTGCTGGAGTCCCCACTACAGACCCCTGGACACAGAATTCCTCCCCGCACAAACTCCCCAACACTGGGGCTGACCCTTGGGGGGCCTTGGTGGAAACCTCCAACACCCCTAGTAAGTGAAGGGCCAGAGAGTGTGGGTGAGGGGCTGGACAACCTCTGGGTCCCCCTCCTTCAGGGTCAAGGGGCAGCAGATCCTATCTCTGTTAGGAGGGCTGCTTGCCCGGAAAGAGGTCAGTCTGGTGCCTGCTCTTTTTACCAACCCATCTCATCTCCCTTTTCTTTCTTGGCTAGCTCTAGGTGGCACCTCAACCTTTGACCCATTTGCCAAACCTCCAGTATCCATAGAGACCAAGGAGGGGCTGGAGGGTGCCCAGGCCCTGCCTTCTGGGAAGCCCAGCAGTCCTGTGGGTAAGCAGGAGTCAGGGGATGACTCATCTCTGGGGAATGGGGGCCTACCCAGAACTGGTCTCTGCCCTCTTCCTCCTACAGTGATCAATCCCTCTTCCTACCCATTTGTATTCCAGAGCTGGACCTGTTTGGAGACCCCATCCCCAGTTCCAAGCAAAATGGTACCAAGGAGCCAGAGGCCTTTGACCTGGGTGTAGTGGGGGAAGCCCTAACCCAGCCCAGCAAGGAGGCCCGCGCCCGAACGCCTGAGTCCTTCCTGGGCCCCTCAGCCTCCTCCTTGGTCAACCTGGACTCCTTAGTCAAGACACCCCAGGCCGCAAAGACCCGGAACCCCTTCCTGACAGGTAGAACACCCCGTTCCCTACTAGGTCTCAACACTGTCCCCCTCCCTCCGTTCAGCCCTTGCCCCAGAATCTTGCCCTTCTTCCTTATTTCTAAAACCCCAGATCCTGTCCCCCCCCCCGTTTTAGGACTGCGCCCCCGGCCTACTCCAAACCCCCGCCCCCTCTCGTTCTGCAGATCTCAGCGCTCCATCCCCCACCAACCCGTTCGGCTGGGGCGAGCCGGGCAGGCCGACCCTGAACCAGATGCGAACCGGGTCGCCCGCGCCGGGCGGGGCGGCCGGCAGGCCGGGCGGGGCGCCCTTGAGCTCCATGACCTACAGCGCCTCCCTGCCCCTCCCCCTCAGCAGCGTGCCGGCCGCCGCCCTGCCCGCCTCGCTCAGCGTCTTCCCGCGCGCCGGGGCCTTCACGCCGCCGCCCGCGAGCCTGCCGCCGCCGCTGCTGCCCGCGCCCGACTCGGCCGCGCCGCTCAACCCCGCCCCGCAGGCCGGCACCAACCCCTTCCTCTGAGCCCCGCAGCCCCCGCAGCCCGGCGCGGGCGCGCGAGGCCCCGCCCCCGACGCGCACGGCGCGGCCCGGCTCCCCTGGATCCGGGCAGCGGCGGGGCTCCCACCTGGGCTCCGCCCCAGGACGCGGAACGGCTGAGACTCCGCCCCGAGGAGCGCGGGCCGGGTCCCGGCCTTTGCGGACCCTTTGCGGCTCCTGGAACCAGAGACCGCGCCCCCGTAATAAAGACTGGAGCCCGGGTCTCAGCTCCCACCACGTGGACTTTTTGCGGGGCGTGGCGCCAGGTCTGGACGTCAGCGCGAACCACCGGCTGCCGTGGAAACAAATGCTCCACAATGTGGGGGGCACCAAAAAACGCTCCCGCCTCCCCGCACAGCCACCGCAGCCTGGCACTTTCCCTTCCAGATGCTCCCTAGGCTCTCCCTTGATCACTTTCATTCATTTATCACACACAGGCGCTGGGGATGACCTGAGAGCAAGGAACCCATTTATTCAGCACTTACGTGCTAAGCACTTTAGACACATTACTTCATTTAATCCTTGCAACAACCCTCTGAAGTAGATAACACCACTCCCATTCAGGACTGGCCACATCATTTGTGGGGCTCGGCGCAAAATGAAAACGCAGGACCCCTTGTTCAAAACTGGGTTAAGAGCTTCAAAATGGGGGCAACGGAGCATTAAACCAAGTGCAAAACCCATTTTATAGGTGAGGAAACTGATGCTCAGGGAGGTTAAATGGCGTGATCAAAGTCACAAAGCTAGCTACAGAGTGGGGCTGGGATTCAGCATCAGACAGTTTGGCTCCACTGGATTTGAGGTCCCAGGCTGCGCAGCAGGTTTAATTTTGGCAAATATTGACTGACTGTAGTGAACGCAGTGCTGGGCATGCCTGTGGAGGAACAGAGCATTATTAAGCCCACAGCCTCCAGCGTCGGGGAGCTCAGAACTCAGTGGGGCAGGCAAGCTAGGTATAGAAGCCCCCAAGCTCTGTTGTTTTACTGAGTCACCTTAAATCCTTTCCAAGGGCTGGCAATAAACTCAATCTCAGCCATGCAGAGGGAGCCTGGGCTTATGTGGGATCTGGGAAACCAAGGGGGAGGGCCTGGTACCTCATCGTGGGGGGGCACCATGGTCACCTCCCTCCTTTTCTACTCAATGCTCTCCAACCACAGGACCACCAGATACTGATGTGTCCTCAGTGCTCAGGGTCTGGCTCTGCAGACAGTCTGCTGCCAGCCCCACCCCCGTTGGGGTGCTGGGAGAAAATGGCCTTCCATAGGCCAGAAACACCAAAGTTGAGGTCCAGGAAGACACACAGCGCTGCTCTCCTTCCTAAGGCTGGGGTGGGGAAAGGTGCTGCTTTTTTGTTTTGGAGGGAGTCCCACCTTGGCTGTTGAAGGCAGGGTGGACAACAGCACCTACTTAGGAGTCAGGCCGACAAGAGTTCAAAACTCTGTTCCAAGATTTGCACTTAATAATAATAATAATATAATCACTTAGTAATAAGTGGTTATGCTCCCTGGCCTTGAGTAAATTACTTAACCTCTCTATGACTCTGCCTCCGTTTTCTTGTCAAATGGGAACATGAGTTCCTTCCTTATGAGGTTGCTATGTGGCTCCTCCCAGGCCATTTTCCATTTGGCCCAGGGTTCACCCTCTTCAGAGGCAAACCAGGAGGAATGAGCCCGCCATACCCCCTCATTCCTATTTGCCAAGCAGTGCCAGAGTCCAGACTCTGTCTGTCTTCTGCCACACACACAGGAGGTCCCCATCCTTGGTAGCTGACCACCCTTTGCCCCTCCCCTACTTGGGCTCTCTTCTAAACTGGCTGTCACTCTTACACTGCTTCCCTGACCCCTCCCCCAACGGGTGCTGTTTGGAGTCCCATAAAGAAGAGGTTGGTCTCCTTGCTCCCCATAGCTGCTTCCAGACCATCTTCCTCCTGTAAGACCAAGACTCCTCCCTCCTTGAAGGCTGGGAGCCACTGGGCTGCCCTTGCCTCCCCTCCCCACCCCAAGGACTGCGTTCCACTCGTTCTTGCCATGCTTCAGTCTTGGCTCACAGTCTTCTACTCACCCAGATCTTGCTTAATCCCATGTGACTTTGTTGTCCAAGAGGATGACCTTGCCACCCCCATGACGTCTCAGCAACCCTCACCCATGGTCACACTTTGGAGATTGTTATCAGCCCAGATTCCTCCACATTCACAGCAGGCTTCGTTCTCTGATCTGACCCTCATTCCTCCCACGGAGCACCCACCAGACCCTCCGGCTTGTCATTCCAGCTTCTCAGAGATTTCTCTCCTCCATATCATCAGTCGCCTTCTCTAAACCAAATCTTTCCCCTTGGTATTTGTCATAATTAGTCTTGCCCATCTTGAAAGCATCTTTTCCCTCACATCAAGTGTCCATCTTATGTCCCCCCACCCCCAACCCAGTCCGTCAGCCTCTGCTGTCAGCCTCACCTCACTGGAACACCATCTGCCAACCCACTGAATGACCTCCATGTTGCTAAAGCCAGTGCCCCTTTTTCTGTCTCATCTCAGTTGGCTTCTCTGTTCCATTGCCTCTGGGGCGCCACCCTCTCCTGTTTTCCCTCGACACTGTGACCATTTCCTCTCTTATCTTTCATAGATGCGTTCCTGAGTTCCCCAAGCCCGGGCATGAGCCTGTGCTCTCCTCTTCCTGCAGCCTTCTGGGCCCGCACTGTCTCCACACTGAACACCCGATTCCTCTCACCCACCAACCTCTCCTCTGCATCCCAGAGCCTTGTCATGTCTACCTGTACGTCTCAAGGGCACGTCAAACCAACATGTTCAAAACTGGCCTCATCAACCTGCACCTAAGCCCCTCCCTGTATCCCCTCATCAGCAAATGGACCCACCACCCAGCACAAGCCCCACTCTGCAAATCACTCCTGACACCTCCTTCTCCTCACTACCAATCCTGACAATCTTCCCTCCTTTACAGACATCCCCTTCTATCTCCACCTCCACCTGGTGCAGACCTCCACCATCTCCCCTGGTCCGGCCGTGGCCTCCTAACCACTCCTGCTGCCACTCTTGCCCCTTTCCAGTCCATTCTCCATTGGGAAGCCAAAGGGAGCTTTCCAAAGTGCAGGGTCACTCCCTTGACTAAAGCCCTTCAATACTTTCTTCTTCTCCCATCAATAACCAAAACTCCTTCTCATGACTCACGAGTCCCTCCAAGACTTGGTCCCTGCCCTCTCCCTCAACCTCCATCTCATCTACTGCCTTTCTTCCCTTTGCTCTGTTTTGCAGCCAGGCTGGCCTTCTGCAGTCCCCCAGCTCTGACTCACTGCTATGCCACAGGGCCTTTGCACATCTCTTCCTCCTGCTTCCCCCGTACTCCCTGCAGGCCCTCTTCAGATTCCATCCCCTTGTTCTTTGATGGCTGCTACACAAACGTGATTTCCTCAGGGAAGCCTTCCCCGCTTGCCTCTCCCACCAGACTAGGTTCCTTGTTCTAGTCATGGCACTTCTCACAGTGGCTGTTGGATTAGCTTCTACCTCCTTCATCAGACTGCATGCAACACAAGGGCAGGAGCCTGGTCTCTCTCTGCCCACCTCTGTACTTAGTAGAGTGTCTGGCATACAGCGGGCACTTAATAAATATTGGCAGAATGTACCAAATGACACAAGTGAGTGTGTAAAGTGTAGGATAGGACGTAAAGTTGGGTCATCGTTATTAGCCAGGGAAGGCTTCCTGGAGTGGGTGGGGTTTGAGCTGGACCTTGATTTGGAGAGGCAGCGCCATAGGCAGAGCTCACTGGCTGGATGGGCCAGGACAAACCATAGCTTCTGCTCCGGCCTCATTTCTCATTTGTAACATGGGCAAGGGTTGGACAAAATAAGTCAGGGCTCTGGTATTTCACTGCCTTGGCATCCTCACAGTCCTCCATGTTCTCTTTACAAGGGTGATTCTTCCTCAGGCAGCTGGTTTAGGTCTAGCAGAGTCCGCCCAATTTTGTGTACAAACTGGGCTCCTCCCAAACCCAGGCTGTACGGTATGCAATCCCGCGCTCGGCCACAGGGCGGCGCTCTGAGACCGGTCACCGGCCAGGAGCGTCCTTGAAGACCTGCCCGCGGTTGGGTCGCTGCCCGACCCCTACCCCGCCAGGCGCCCCCGCGCGACCCCCCCCCCCCCCCCGCCGCTTCTTGTGGGCAGCGCCCGGGGCCACGACCTGGAGCAGCCATGCAGGGCACGCGGGCTTGGCTGTGCCGCGGCCTCCTGCTGCCCCGCGCCAGGCCCTGCCTCGCCTCAAGCCGCAGGTACAGACGGGCGAGTGGGTGGGCCCCAGGTCCGGGCATCCGTGCGGCGCGCGTTCTCAATGCCTGCTTGCCCAGCCCTTCCTGCCTGATCCCCAGCCCCCCACCGCACCTCCCTGTTGGCTCCCTTGACCTAGTCCTGGCAATAGCGCCCTCTTCCCTACCCATCCTCCGCCCTCCTGCTGCAGAGCTAGTTCCCCTGGGACTCTGTTCTGACACCGCCTCCAGGAAGCCTTCCTTGAACCCCAGTGCTGGGCCAGGGTCCTTGTTTAACAGCACCCTAGGCTGGCCTGTCATAGCCCTTATTGCTGCAGGGGCCTGTCGTTAATTAGGCTACCCTGCAGCACCACCCTCCCAGACTGAGTCCCTTGAAATCAGGGTCAGTTTCTGATTTCTCCGGGATCCTGGGGGACTGGTACAGGACCTGGCCCCACAGAAGTGCCAAGTAAGTTGATATTGAGTGAGGATGTCCTCTCTATTGATTTTCCTCATTGCCCCTAACCTGTTCCAGTCCAAGACTCAACTTTTCCTGCCCTGTCCAGCCACCAGCAACGGGTGGCCTTTCTGCCCAGATCACATACTCAGGCGTGCCAGAGACACAGCTCCAGCACCACCACCCTGGGGAGGGGGCCCGGTTAGGGGGAGAGAATGGAGCCTGAACCACCATTCTTTCCATTGTGACTTGCCCTGACCTCACAGTCATCATCCTTCCCACCACCGAGTCCGAGAAGTTGGGGGAGACTAACCTGGCAGGGAGCCCCCAATGAGCCACCTTTCTTCATCCCCCCCAAAACACAAGGGGGAGCACAAAGGCCACAGTCTCCCCCGTGGTTCAGAAAGGTGGGTTGGGCTGGGAGCAGGGGGTTCTGGGAGGGGTGCCAGGGGGCAGGGTGGGGTGGAGTGGGCCTCTGGGGTAGTGGAGGGAGACCCCTGGCATGACCCGCCTGCTCATGCCAGGGGTAGCTCCTCCCGGGACAAGGACCGAAGTGTGACGGTCAGTAGTTCAGTGCCCATGCCTGCTGGCGGGAAGGGAAGCCGCACCAACTGCTCCCAGTCCACGCCCCAGAAGGTCCCCAACCGTCTGATCAATGAGAAGTCACCGTACCTCCTACAACATGCCTACAACCCTGTGGACTGGTGAGTACCTTTCCTGATGCCCTTCCTGGGGCAGCTGGGCTTTCAGCCTCTCCTACACCCTGGGCTAGTGAGTGATGCCTCATCATGCCTGGCCTAGGTACCCTTGGGGACAGGAAGCCTTCGACAAGGCCAGGAAAGAAAACAAGCCAATTTTCCTTTCAGGTAATGCAACTGCCTTCCCTGGGATGGGGGAGCAGAGTGGTGGTGGATATGGGAAGGGTCATCCGGGTCTGGGGGCCTCCCAGAAAACCAGAAGTCAGGGCCTCTTCAATCCAGCTGGGCCCCCTTGGCTGGCACCCCTCTGACCAGTCACTGGTCCCCACGGTGGCCCCATGGCCCCATTCCAGTGGGGTACTCTACCTGCCACTGGTGCCACATGATGGAGGAGGAGTCCTTCCAGAATGAGGAGATTGGCCGCCTGCTCAATGAAGACTTCGTCAGTGTAAAGGTGGACCGGGAGGAGCGGCCAGATGTGGACAAGGTGTACATGACCTTCGTGCAGGTGCGTGGTCTTCCCGTGGGGGGATTGCCCATGCACACGGGGCATTCCCCTCACCCTTGCCCTTTCTCCACCAGGCCACCAGCAGTGGTGGGGGCTGGCCCATGAGTGTGTGGCTGACTCCCAACCTCCAGCCCTTTGTGGGGGGCACCTATTTTCCCCCTGAGGATGGCTTGACCCGAGTTGGCTTCCGCACAGTGTTGCTGAGAGTACGGGATCAGGTGGGTATGAGTGGGGGTGTTCATGGCAGGGGTCAAGGACGGGGGAACAAGGGTTCCCCTGCCCATGCTGACCTCCAGGTCTGCTCCTGCCTTGCACAGTGGAAACAGAATAAGAATGCCCTGCTAGAAAACAGCCAGCGTGTCACCACAGCCTTGCTGGCCCGGTCGGAGATCAGCACAGGTGACCGCCAGCTGCCACCCTCAGCTGCCACCATGAACAGCCGCTGCTTCCAACAGCTGGATGAGGGCTATGATGAGGAATACGGTGGCTTTGCTGAGGCCCCCAAGTTCCCCACACCAGGTCAGTGCCCCACCTCGCCCACCTCGCCCCAGCCTGGCTTTCTGATGCCTGCCCTGGTCAATGGCTCTCCTTACACTCAAGACCTGATTTATGACCTTAGCAGTGACCCTGACACTGACCTGAACATAGATCTTCTGTGCACGGGGTTGACCATTGACTCTCTGACCCCAAGCCTGTCAGAGAGACTTCCTGCTGTGTGAACTCCTAACCCCAGCCTGGCCAAAAGCCTGCTGACCACCCAGATCTGCACCCTCTGTCCACCCCATTCTCTCACCCACATGCTCTTGGTGCCCACAGTGATCCTGAACTTCCTGTTCTCCTACTGGCTCAGCCATCGACTCACCCAGGATGGCTCTCGGGCCCAGCAGATGGCTTTGCACACCCTGAAAATGATGGCAAATGGGGGCATCCGAGACCACGTAGGGCAGGTGAGGGGGGCTAGGCGCTCCCTAGAGGGGGCAGCAGGAGGCAGCAAGGTGGGGCAGAGGCTGGGGTCGGCCTCCAGACCTATGTCCCACCTGGCGTAGGGCTTTCACCGCTACTCCACGGACCGCCAGTGGCACGTCCCCCACTTTGAGAAGATGCTGTATGATCAGGGACAGCTCGCAGTGGCCTATTCACAGGCCTTCCAGGTGACCCCCAACCCCAGTCTGTCTACTACCCCCTGGCTGCCCCTCCCAGGGTCTTTCTGGTGACTTGTGGCTTCCCCTTGACCCCACTCCTAATCCCCTCCCATAAGTCCAGTACCCAGGTTCCCTCCTCACCGTCCTTGGAGAATGTTGACTGCTCCCCTGTACTAAGGCTGCCCAGGGACCTCTGTTGACAGCCTCCTTCCTCCCCCTCAGATCTCTGGTGATGAGTTCTATTCCGACGTTGCCAAAGGCATCCTGCAGTATGTAGCTCGGAACCTCAGTCACCGGGTGTGTGTCCACTGAGGCAGGCGGGCCTGGCTGTGGGAGGGCTCGGGGCCTCCACTGCGCGGAAGGCTGGGGCCAGCAACTGTCCCCTCCCCACAGTCTGGAGGCTTCTACAGTGCAGAGGATGCAGACTCGCCTCCGGAGCGGGGCATGCCGCCCAAAGAGGGTGCCTTCTATTTATGGACGGTCAAAGAGGTCCAGCAGCTGCTCCCAGAACCTGTGCAGGGTGCCACCGAGCCACTGACCTCCGGCCAGCTCCTCATGAAGCACTATGGGCTCACAGAGGCTGGCAACATTAGCCCGAGTCAGGTGAGGACTCCCGGGAGCTCAGGAAGCCGGGCAGGCTTAGGGCCCAGCGGGCTCTCTCAGATAAGAGCTGTTTTCCTCAGGACCTCAAGGGGGAGCTGCAGGGCCAGAATGTGCTGACCGTCCGGTATTCTCTGGAGCTGACTGCTGCCCGCTTTGGACTGGAGGTGGAGGCTGTCAGGACCTTGCTCAATACAGGGCTGGAGAAGCTCTTCCAGGCCCGGAAACATCGGCCGAAACCGCACCTGGACAGCAAGATGCTGGCTGCATGGAATGGTGGGGCGGCCATGTCTGAAGCCCAATCCAGTCCTAGAATTACCTCTCAGAAGGCTCCTTATGTGTGTCAGGCACCTGCTGTATATTAATTTTTCCCTTATCAGGTTTATTGTCTCTGAACTGAGGCTCAGAGAGTAAAGTAATTCACTCAAGATCATGAACAAGGGCTAGGAGCTCAACCCTGCCTGGTGCTGGAGCCCAGTCCTACCCACTCACCAAATTGCTCCGGAGAAGCATCAGGGCTTGGGGGGGTTAGGGGAGGGAACATTCCTGGAGGGCCCCGGCCAGCTTCTCATGACCACTGGTGTCACTTCCCTCTAGGACTGATGGTGTCTGGCTACGCTGTGACTGGAGCTGTCCTGGGCATGGAGAGGCTGGTCAACTACGCCACCAATGGTGCCAAGTTCCTGAAGCGACACATGTTTGACGTGGCCAGCAGCCGCCTGATGCGGACCTGCTACGCAGGCTCTGGAGGGACCGTGGAGCACAGGTGGGGTGCCAAGCAGCTGGGCAAGGCTTATCTCCGTGGGCACCCCAGGCCTATCTCTGCCCCTCTCCATCCCTCTGGGTGGACTCCAATCCTGGCTCTACCATCTGTCTGCTGTGAGCTCTTGACCTCCCTGGGCCCACTTGCCCATCCGGGAAATGGACTAATGGTGCCCACCAGATAGGTAGATTTTTAGTGTTAAGTGACAGAATGCACAAAAAGGGCCTCCTCTGTGAAAGCCTCTCTCTCCCCTCCCCTGATGCCTGTCTCCTCAGCAACCCGCCCTGCTGGGGCTTCCTGGAGGACTACGCCTTCGTAGTTCGGGGCCTGCTGGACCTGTACGAGGCCTCACTGGAGAGTGGGTGGCTCGAGTGGGCTCTGAGGCTGCAGGATACACAAGACAGGCTCTTCTGGGACTCTCGTGGTGGCGGCTACTTCTGCAGCGAGGCTGAGCTGGGGGCTGGCCTGCCCCTGCGTCTGAAGGATGGTTAGTGAGTGGGTGCAGAGCTGTCCTGGTTTCCTGGACCCAACTGGGGCTTGGTTTTCCCTGTAGGAGGCGTAAGCTCGATGTGGTCATGGAGAGCCAGCATGGACAGGGGCCAGGCCCTTCTGGGTTCACATCTCCAGCACTTATTAATCGAGTGACTTTGGGCTGGTCTCATTATATTTCAGAGCCTCAGTTTCTTAATATTCGAAATGGAGCTAACATTGGTACTACCTTACAGAGTTGATGTAAAGATTAATTTAACTGTCCTATGAATATGCTTAGCACAGTAACGGACATGCCTGGATTCATATACTGAACAAAGCTGACTTGTTTCCTCCCTTCATGAAGCTTACAATGAAGTAGGGGAGACAACTAATAAATAGTAATACTTAATGCAAAAATGTACTCACCAAGTGCATAGTTAAACTTATGAGTGCCATGAAGAAGTATGAGGCCTTCATTCTGCACTGTCCCCTGACTTTTCTCTGTAGCACTTATCACCACCGGATGTGTCTGGTCTGTTAATGCCCCCTGCGCCCCAATGTAAGTGTCTGGGGAGCAGAACTTTGTCACTGCTGTATCCCCAGGTAGCACAGGCATGGCACATAGTAGGTTCTCAATAAACAGTAGTCGAATGACTAAAAAGCACTGAGAGAAAACAACAGTGGGGCAGAACTCAGTTGGAAGGAGGTCAAATTAAACCAGTGGCAAGTATCATTTCAGCAAGGGTCAAAGGGCAAATGGGACCCTGTGGTCATGGAGGAGCTGGGCTTTCAGGCAGAGGGAACAGCCTGTGAGAGGCCTAGAAAGGGCAGCCTGTGCCATAAAGGATGGAAACAGAGGTCAGCTTGTGAGGGAAGGTGCCCAGGTGAAGAGCGGGGCTGGCTCCCTGCAGGGTCTTGTGGCAAGGAGTGGAAGGTTCTGAAGGGTTTTAAGTGGACTGTGACCTGCCCTGGTTAGATCTAAGAATGTCACTCTGATGGTGGAGAAGGGATGGGGGCAGGGGGAGTAGGGAAATTAGTCAGGAGGCTGTTTGTTAGTGGCATTCAGTCCAGGCGAACACTGGCAAAGGCCTAGACAAGGGAGAAGTGTGAGATGGGAGAAGTAGAGAATTTGGGTCTATTCTGGCTGTAGGCCCAGCGGTCTCATGGAGAAATTAAAAGTGAGAGGCGAGAGAGAGAGAGGAGCAAGGAGAATGCCACTCTGGCTGGAGCAGTTGGGTGGTTGGATGGAGGCGTCATCAGCGAGATGGGGGAGCTGGGGAACCAACAACAGTTCATCTAGGGTAAGGGAGTTGAGTATGCATGTGGGAGAGCAAAGGATCAATAACTGCTGGTGCTGGCTGGCATTCCACTCAGGCCTGGGCCAGGTGGATGGTCAGGGACTCCTCTCCTTCCCATCCCTCTAGCTGCCCTGGCCACAGTCTTAGGGCAGGGTCCTGGAACCCAGGGACCCTCCCTTATGGCTTTGCCCCTGTGCACCCTGCAGACCAGGATGGCGCAGAGCCCAGCGCCAACTCCGTGTCAGCCCACAACCTGCTTCGGCTGCACGGCTTCACGGGCCACAAGGACTGGATAGACAAGTGTGTGTGCCTGCTGACCGCTTTCTCTGAGCGCATGCGCCGTGTTCCCGTTGCGTTGCCCGAGATGGTTCGAGCCCTCTCAGCCCACCAGCAGAGCCTCAAGCAGGTGGGGGGTTAAGGACACTTAGGCTGGGACCCTGGGTGGGAGGGAAGCTAGGGCTGCAATAGGAGATGGAGACATGGGGTGGGGCTCCTGGGGCTGTCCCCCAGAGCTCAGGTCCATGAGTGTATGGCCATCTAGGAGTGTGTGGGGGACATCTGTAAGGGCTGCTGTGCAGGTGGAGGAGTCTTTGTGAGTGTGTTTGTATGTCTTCCAGTATTCGAGTCTCTGTGTGTGTGTGTGTGTGTGCATGTGCAGGTGTCTCTGCCCATGTGTGTGTCTCCCCATGTTTGTATCTCTACCACTATGTATGACACCACCACCATGTGTATTTGCATTCGTATGCTTGTGTGTGTGTGTGCCCACTTGCCAAGCAGTAAACTGAGGCAGCCTCCTGGCAGCTGGTCTGGGAATGCTGAGCTGAGCCCCATTCCTTTTTAGGGATATGTGGGGGTGGAGAGACAATGGGGAAGCCCTGGTAGTACGCCCAGGTTAGGGGGGGCTGGGGTGCCTATGGTTGGTGGGTCCCTGAGTTACCTTTCTGTTGCGGCTAGATTGTTATCTGCGGAGACCCCCAGGCCAAGGACACCAAGGCTCTGGTGCAGTGTGTCCACTCCCTCTACATCCCTAACAAGGTTTGTGGCTCTGAACTTGGCCCCACCCTCTCCTCCTCAGTTCCCCAATATCTCCTCCTCTGAAGGCCTGGGGAGAGGAAACCCTCCAGTGGGCCCTGCCAATGTCTCAGCAGCCCGAAGTGACCCTCTCTCTTCTGCCACTCCCCAGGTGCTGATTCTGGCCGATGGGGACCCCTCGAGCTTCCTGACCCGCCAGTTGCCCTTTCTGAGTACCCTGCGACGGGTAGAAGACCGAGCCACCGCCTATGTGTGTGAGAATCAAGCCTGCTCCATGCCTATCACTGAGCCCAGTGAACTGCGAAAACTGCTGCATCAGTGACTGCCTGGCCCCCCTCGGCTGGGGCTGGAGTAGGAGGCTGAGCTCCCCAGAGACTGGGCCGTGCAGGGCCCTGCAGAGCCTGCGGCCATCCCTGGGCACCCTGTTACCAGGTCACCTGGCCATCCTCACTGCCCCCCATGGGCATCCACTCACCTTGAAATAAACCTAACAATGTCCCGTGGTAACCTCAAGGTCTTGTCCTTACTTGTGTGAGAGAGGGGCCTTGGGCTTCAGCCTGGGACCCAGCAGCCCAGGGCCCCTTCTTCTGGGAGCCCCTAACTGACCCCTCTGCCTTCTCAAATTCTTTCTTCACCTTCACCAGGATGACCCTGCCCCTAGCCACCGTCATTGTGGTCTGGATAAAACTGAGGTCAGGCAACCAGTAATGACCACCAAGGGTGGGTGTAGGGTGGGGATGTGGGCTTGTCCAGGAGGAGTAAAGCCAATTCTTGGCCTCAGGTGGGGTTAAGCAAGCAGCCTGCCTTCCCCTTTCCATTGTTCCCTCCTGTTTTAAGCTGGAGAAGGGACAGGAGGATGCTTTATACTAACTTTTATTTTTCATGAAATGGCAACATTTGCATATGCTCTGTAAATTGTGGGAGCTGCTGTTATCAGGGACAAAGACATTTCTTTTGGGGTATCCATCCAGCCCTCAGCCTCACCAGGATGGACCCAAAGCCTTCCTGCAGGAGATCACACTGTCCATCCCCCTGCTTTCACACAAGCCAGGCCAGGAAAAGAGTTCTCTTTCATTTGGAACATCTGTTGAGTTGGAAGTCTTTCTCCAAATCTGAGCCCTTCCTGCTGCAGGGAAAGCCGGTGCCTTCTTGTGACCTCCTCCTGTTCCCTCAATATTGGAAGATACAAGTCTCATTCTTGGCACCCACCTCTTCACAGGCCCCAGAAACCCCATCTAGCTTCCCCCATGGGGAGGGGACTAGGAAGTGTGCTTTGGGAAGGGCAGGTGTAGGGTGATGGGGCTGACAGGTGGAGAGGAAGGGAGGGAGCTGTTTCTCCACCCCTGACCTTCAGGGATCTGCTAAGCTTGGGCACCCTTGTAGCCCCAGTGCCAAACAACACAGATAGCCAGAAGAAGCTGCTGGACACAAAACCCGAATGAGGCCACTGCTTGCGGGGATGCCAGCGGTGGGGAGGAGCGGGGCATGAAGGAGCTGGGAGACTGGACTGAGTCACTCCAAGGTCTGCTGAGGACCATGGCCGCCCCCTGGGCATGGTCACACACAGCCACACATGGTCACTGGGAAACAGGGTTTATCTGGGCAGCTGGGCCCTCTGTGCAAGCCACCGGCCCATCTGGAGGGGATTAGGGCTCCGGCCAACAAGGTCAGCTGTCCCCTTTCTGGCTGGAGCCTGCTTAGCCTTGCCAGGAAATCTGAGGGCTGGGCAAATGGAGCCTGGTCTGGGGGGCAGCGAGGAAGGAGGGTGGAGCATTGTGAAGCACAGGTGGCCTTTTTTTGGCAGCCCCAGACTTGGCTTTGGAAAGGTCTAGGCAGTTTGCAAAGTCCTCTTGTCTCTGTCGTCCCACTGACCCTCATGAATGAGGTGGAAAGGTAATAGGTACATTTGGCTTCTTAGGGATACAGATAAGCAAGGCCCAGAGTGGTTAAAAGATTGGCCTGAGACTGCTCAACACACATGGTTCTTTCTGGGGCCTTCAGGATACAATAAAGACCACTCAGGCTTCCTCTTCCCAGAGGAGGTGCAGACACTGCTGTGCGGGAGGGTGCATTTAGTGTCATCTTCCCCTCCTTCCAGTCTTCCTTCTGCTCTGTGTCTCCTCTTTTCCTTCTGCTGGTACCAGACAGGCACCTGACACTGGGACTCTGTAAATGGGTTCAGAGGAAGTAGTTGGGGCTTTAAAGTGTTTGTTCTCTGGGGAATGCTGGCATTTTCTAAAGAGGACAAGGCTGAACGTAAGTCTTGCTCAGATGTGGGATTTTAAGTCTGTATCCTCTCTTCCTCATGCTGGTCCCCCTTGGCTATGCTCCTTGCTCTGCGGGCAGGACTCTCCTGGAGGAGCTGTGGGCCAAGGCCATTGGAGACAGGGCCTTGTGGTTTGGGCAGTCACGTAAGTAATTTCATATCTCTGAGCCTCGGTTTATATAAAAAATGGGACAACCACCACCCAACTCCCAAGGCTGTGAGGTGACTAAATGGGACAATGTATCATCGCTGAGCAGAGAGCATCACAGATGGAAGATTATCTTGGTTCCTGAGGAAGCCAGCCGCGCTGTGAGGGAGGTGCAAAGGGGAGAGGGCTGGAGGGGCCGCTGGAAGAGCAGCCCTACATGGGGGCGCTCACTCAAACCCAGAAGAGATCTTAGACAACACTTTGGCCTAACTTCTTTGTTGGAAAACTGAGACCCAAAGAAAGGAATTTCTTGTCCCTCTCATTCCCTCTCCCCACCTGAGGTTATTTATTCATTCATCTAACATAACAGATTTATTAAGCACCTACTATGTGCCAAACACTGGATTAGGCCCTGATGTGTAAAATGGACATAGCCCCTGCCCTCGGGAAACATAGAACCTAGAGGGGGAGGCAATCATTTCATTATTACAAACATAACCATATAATTCCACCCTGGACTCTTGTCTGGCTCAGTGCTGTGTCCTCAGCACCTTGGCACTTAGACACTGCAAAATTGCTGAAAGAAAGCCACTCTGAGGAGGTGATGTCAGAGATGAGGCTTGGAAGGTGGGAGTAAAACATGGTTTCAAGGTTTCCTTTGCCTTTTCTGTGGGTCCTGCCTGTCCTCTCCCCTCCCCTACTCAGACTAACAGTGAGCATCCCTGAGGGGGATGTCAGAGTACCTTGGTGCCATGAACAGAGACCAGGATGCCTTAGGTGGCAAGTCACCCCAAGACCCCAGCCCAGGGCAGTAAGTGTGGGTCTGAATTTGTTCAGATGGTGCCTGTGTCGGTCCTCCTTTCTGCATATGTTCTAAAACAGAGTTCAGCCCTGAGACAGGGGTGACCTGAATGGTGGACGAATGTGTTGGGCTTGCTGGCCGCCCGGAAACCTGACCAAGCCTCTCTGGCCTTACTTTCCCCTTTGCAAAGAGGGCATCACTACCTTCCTGAGGCCTTTCCACCTGGTCCCCCAGGAAGGGCAGGCAGACCTGGCAGACTGCGGACCGGCGGGAGGCAAGAAGGTGTCAGACACGTGGAGTCAACCATAAATAGGCCCCTCTCCCAGAAGGCCGCTGCGAGTTCAGGACTCTGGCTCCGCACACGCAGAATGAGAGCAGAGACTCCCGCCAGGAGAAAAAGGCACTTCAGGGATCTACTCATTAGCATGAAATGCAGATGAGCCCGGCCTCATTTGCACAACTCGGTGCGGGGATTTGGCGAAAGGGCAACCTGGGAGGCGACGGCGCAGCAGCCGCTGTGCCCCCGCCACCGCACCCCCCGAAACCCGCCGGGCACGGAGCTGAGACACCCGCCCCACGCGGCGGGAGGCGCGCGGGGACTGCGCGAATGGCGCAGCCTTGGGGGGATCGCGGAACGCCGGCGGGTGGGGGGAGGGGCGGGAGCGGGAGGTCACCTGGTCCATTCCTCTGCCTCTCCGCAGCGGTGTACGCTTCCGGAAGGCTTGGGAGACACTGGCCTGCTAGGTTCCTCCCCGTCTGCCTTTTGCACAGGTGGGGAAGTGCTTCCGGACCTTTAATCCTCGATGCCCGCCCCGCCCCCACCTAACCCAGCGCCCAGCACTCGCGCGGCGCTCCGCTCGCGGGTACCCGCAGCCCTTCGAGGTGGCGGCGAGCGGGGCTGGAGCTGCCTGAGCTCCGGGACTCGGGAAGGTGAGGCGGGGCGGGGGCTGGGGTCTGCACCTGAATGGACCCGCTTGTGGTGGGTTGGAGGTGTGCGAGGAGAGCAGCCCCACGAAGCTCCTGTCCTGCGGGCAGCCTCCCCATAAACCATATTGGAACTTGAGAAGGAGAAACTGAGGCACGGAGTGGAGGGTTGGTGAAACTTTGCAGGTTAAGAGTCAGGAAAGCCCAGCTCTTGAGCCTCTCCCCACCCCAGGTCCCCTTGCAGGAGTCTATCTCTGCTTCGCAGCTACTCTTGGGCATCCGGGCTCTGAGTTCCGCATGACCTGCCTGCCTGGGGCCATGTGTTCCAGCGCGAAGCCCCCGCGTGGGATGCACACCCTCCCTATGCTCCCTGGGGGCAGAGGGAAGGAAGCTCAGGACTGTCAATGTGAGGTCAGGGTCTGCGGGTTAGGGTTAGGAGGTCAGGGTCAAAGTAGGAGGAGTGGGCTGGGAGCAAGATCAGAAAACCAAGAGGTTGGTAGAGGCCGCGCCCAGACCTTGCCCACCCTCGCCTTTCCTTGGCTCTGCCTGTTTCCCTAAGACTGGCTCCCTCCAGCCCGAAGCCCTACGCCCGGGACAACGGGCTCCGCTCTTCTCCTTCCGTAGTTCGGTCCCCAGGCTCTGCTCCGGGGTGGGCTATGATCAGGTGGATACCTAGATTTCGCTATGGGACCCTGGTCACGCCCCGCATCCCGCACCGCCAGCCTCTCTTTTTCTCCAGGCCCGCCCAGAGCTGAGCCCCGCCCTCCGGCTAAAGGTCCAATTCGAGGGTCTCGGACAAAGGATGCTGTGGGGGGGCTGGCGGCGCTATCCCAGGACCCCGCACTGAATACACTCTGATTTCCCGGGGCTTCCTCCAGGGGAGTCCCAGAGACCCCAGCGGCCAATAGGAAAGTGGGTTCGGTCTGGGTAGTTGTCTAATTGGCTCCGGCCTTAGGGAACGGACCCAGGGGCAAGAGGAGGGGAGAGGGGCGGTCCTGGGCTTTGGGGTGGGAACAGGATTCCAGCTGTGGTTCTCTCCCGGGGCGCCCCCGCCCGCATTGCCACGGCGGCCGGCCAATGGGCGCGCGGCTCTGTGTCGACGGCGCGCGGCGATTGGCTGCGGGGCTGGCTGGGGAGAGGCGGGGCCGAGGCTTGAAGTTGGAGTGAGGGATCCAGCTGTGGCGTGCGCCCGGCTCCTAGCCGCCGCTTTCGCTCGCTCGCTCGCTCCGCGTCTCGGCCGGAGGAGGCGGCTGTGGCGCCGGCGAAAGCTACGGCAGCGGCGGCCACCGCGGCGGCTGAGGCGGCGGCACCTCCGCCTCCACCCCCGCCCGGGACTGCACCCCACGGCCTCCCCGCCTCTCCCAGACCGTGAGCCCGCCGCGGGGCGGAGGAAGAAGCCGGCCCCCACCCCCTCCAAACCCACCCCCAAAGAGATCCCTCCTCCCCTCCCCCCCTCCCGCCGTCTCTGGCGCGGAGCCGGGACGATGCTGACCCCTTAGATCCTGCTCCAGCGGCGGCGCGGGAAGAGGGGGCGCCCCTCGCCGGACCCCCCGCTCTCCGCCCCCCTCCTCGCTTCCTCTGTCGGGGCCGCTTCACCGAAGGTAGCGCCAAATCGGGCGACTGGAGCCTAGGCGCGAAGCGAAGGAGCCGGAACAAAGTGAGGGGGAGCCGGTCGGCTGGCCCGGGGGTCCCCAGGGGCCCTGGGGTAGCGGGACTCGCGCCGGGCGGGGCTTCCCAGCGCCCCGGCGCCCCGCGGGCAGCATGCCCCTGCGGGCAGGGGGAGCTGGGCTGAACTGGCCCTCCCGGGGGCTCAGCCTGCGCCCTAGAGCCCCCCAGATGCGCCCCCTCAGGGGCCCCCCGGTAGCGTGAGGACACCTCCTCTGAGGGGCGCCGCTAGCCCCTCTCGAGACCGCCCGGGGCCGCGGTTGGCCAGAGGATGGGCGAGGAGGAGGATGGCGCGGGCGCCGAGGAGTCAGGACAGCCCGGGAGCTTCATGCGGCTCAACGACCTGTCGGGGGCCGGGGGCCGGCCGGGGCCGGGGCCGGGGCCGGGGCCGGCGGAGAAGGACCCGGGCAGCGCGGACTCCGAGGCGGAGGGGCTGCCGTACCCCGCGCTGGCCCCGGTGGTCTTCTTCTACTTGAGCCAGGACAGCCGCCCGCGGAGCTGGTGTCTCCGCACCGTCTGTAACCCATATCCTCGGGGCCGCGACGGCCGGGCTGGGGGCCCGCGGGGGGGCGGCCGCGCCGCCGGAGGGGCCAAAGCCAGGTGAGTCGGAGCCGTGAGCCTGGACGGCGAGAGGGGCTGCGGGGGGGGCGTCGGAGCGGAGCGGAGGCGCGAGCAGGTTTGGCACGCGCCCCGGCGAGCCCCACCTCGGTACGCACACCTCAGCCCTCCTTGGGGGCTGGGATCCAGGCCAGGGAGAGAGAGGAGACGTGCCCCGCCGGTTGGCAGCTGGGTGCTCTCCAGATGTGGGCCGAGGAGGGTCGGCATCCTCCAGATGCGGGAAGCTTCGGGAGCCTGGGAGCTCTACTCCGCCCGCCGCCGGCTAGCGAGCTGGGTTCGGTTTCCGAGTTTGGGGGGGGTGGGGTGAGGAGGAAGCTGCGGGGACGGGGGAGGGGGGACCGCAATCTCCTGGGTTTCCCTTCTGACCTCCCCCCCTCCCTCCAAAGTTTGCAGTGGATTCTAGGGTCTGATCCCTTCGCCCCTAACCTGGTCGTTGAGGCTGAGGTTTTCACGGACCCAGAGGGAAATGTTGGGGGGGGGGGCGGGGACCAGGTCCTAACCCCCCCACCCCCACCCCGCGGGTTGGAGGCACAACAAGGAGATTCCGGCGGCGGCTGATGTCAGGGGCGCAGAATGAGAACAAGATGTGGTGGAGGGGAAGCTGTCTGCCCCCAGAGCTGGAGTAGAGACCCTTTCAGCTGGAGCCCGGTGCCCAGAGCGCCTCCCTTCGCCACAGTTCTTTATCCAATGCGGGGTGCTTAAGGTTGGGTTGGGAGTTTTGTGCTAGATTTTTTCTTGTGGAGGGAAAGACTGTGGCTAGAGCTTTGGCAAGCGGGGGATGGGATTAAGCCGGTTTAAGTTACCCATTCTCTTTCTCAAATAAAGAGTGCTCCGGCTGGGTCACGGAGCAGGTATGGGAGACCACAGCCCTTCAAGAAAGTGCAGGCAGGCAAGGGGTGCGGGAGTGGGGGGGCTGAGACGGGTGGCCAGTTCACCAAGGAGGACTCGGGTCCACCAGCCCAGTGTCTACTCCCTGGATGGGTTTGTGGAATGCAAGCCCCGAATTCCAGGGGGACGGATTTAGCACTGCCTCCTACCTATCCTCTGCCCAGTCTGGAGTGGTTTGGGAGACCCCAGCCCCCTCATCCCCAGGGCCTCTCCTCCTAAGCCCCTAGCACAAAGTGTCGCTTGACTAATGCCAGGCTCCAGGCTCCCGGGTGGGTCCTGGAGAGGGTGTGCTGCCATCCCAGGTCTTGACAGCTTCTCCTGGCTCCCGCTTCCCAGCTCAGGGGCTCTTTTGGACCCAGGGGGGAGACTGCAGGTCTCCCTTGTAACCCTTGAGAGCCCAACCAGGACTCTGCTTTGGGGAAGTCGCGGGTGGGGGGGAGGTGGGGGGGGAAGCTTGGTGCCGCCCTCACTCTCTGCAGCTCTGCTGCCTCTAGTGCGCAAAGCAGGGATGTGAGCTTGGGTCCCCCCAACCCCCATCCTGTACACCCCAAGGGTCTTTAGGAAGCTCTCTTCATCACACTCTCTCTCCATTCCCTGCCCCTGCCTCCTTTTTCTCTGAGCTACAGGAAGAGAGAGGTGGGGGCCTCAGAGGTCTGTGGACCTGCTGAATAGGCACATCTTGGGCTCTGACTCTTCCTCCCCTCCACCCTCTGTCCCCAGGCCCCTTTCTCTAGGGCAGAAATGGAGATGTCTCTGAGAAGGATGGACTCTGCATCCCTCCTCTCCACCCTTGACTACCCACACTCTCCAAGAATGAGAGAAAGCTCCAGCCCCATCCCCTCCTTCTCAGGGGTCCAGGGGAGGTAGAGAGATCTCTCACCTTTCCCTCCCCATCCAAAAAAACCAGACCTCTTGGCTAGCATCTCCCCACCTGCCGTATCTCCAGTTGCTAGTGGATGGTCTGGGGACAGATTCCGTCCTTGAGGGATTCTGGGAGGGGGCAAATGGAGAGGACTGGAATGAGAAGAGAAATAGGAGCCCAGTGCTTGTCTTGGGGGTAGGAGAGCAAGCTTTCCTCTGGGGTGGTGGGAGTCCAGCGTGTGAGGCATGGCATCACTAGGTCTGGACAAGCCGCTTAGTCTACGTTGGCTGAGGATGGGTTGAGAACAATTTCTTGGCAAGTGGGCTGCCTAAGTGTGCCCCCACCATTCCCACTGCACCCAAGTGTCAAGGGAAACCTGGATTTTTAGTGCCAGAGGGCTTTGAACCAACTCTGGGCCTCAGTGTTTCCCTTTCTGTCTTTTTGGTTTCTGTAAAGCTTTCCTTGACTCCCCAAGGTTCCTCTCTGCACCTCTGAGCCTGAGGGACCTAAGGACACTTCACTCAAACTAACTGAAGCTAGTTAGACTCTTCATGGCATTCTTCTCAGTCCCCTCCTCTCTTAGCCTCTTTAAGAAACTAGGTTTCCTAGAGAGGAGATCTAGACCCAGGTGGAAGGGTGTGGGGGGGGGGGGGGGAGAGGGAGGGAGGGAAGGAAGAAGGGTGAGCAGCAAAAGGAAGAAGGGCTGGGAAGTTCATGTTTTGGTACTGGGGAGACCAGGGGTGCTTCCAGATAGTCAATTCAGAGTCAGAAAGGCCCCCCTCCTCCCAGGTTATCGGGAAGGGTGGTGGACTTCCCAGTTTGTGTTTCTTCAAGTGTGAGGGAGTATGTTTCCCCTCCCGGGAAGGAGATCCTGAGCATTCCCTCTCCGGCTGTTGTGTCACATCTGGAAGTTTGTGTAGGAGTTTCTCCAAGCTCAGAGCCCAGCACAGCTTTTTCTCATTTGGAAATCACAGGCTGGCATTTGGGATGCTGAGAGGGGGAGGGGGGCCAGAGGAGGAGAGGGGAGCTTGCCAGGAGTGGGGGGAGGAGAAGGGGGAGGCCTGAATGGGCAGGAACCCTAATGGCTTCCAGAAGTGAGTGTGAGTGTGTGACTGCGTCACTGTGTGTGTCTGAGTGTGTGCGTCTGGAGGGGAGGGGGCACCCGGGATTTCTGGAGCTTTTCTTGCCACTTTCCCAGTGCCCCAAGTTTGCCTGTTTCTCCTACCTGGGGAAAAATCACCGTTTTGGTCCTCAAAGGAAAGGGGAAAGGGGTGTTCTTTCTGTCTCCACACCAGTGCCCTCCTCCCATTTTCAAACCCAAGGTTCTCCAGAGGGGGTTCTAGGGAGAAGGGCTGGGGCTGAAGAATTGAATAGGACTAGAGGGGCCAGAGTACCCCCTGGCACTCTTTCTGTCCCAGGCCCACCTTCCTTCTGGGTCACACACCCACTCTGCTCCACAGAACTGTTGGGGGACTCCTCATCACCCATAGTGCCAGTTGGAGCCATTCCTGGGATTACCCCCACCATACAGCCCCCCTCACCCCTTGCCTGCTCTCACCCCGCCCTGCCTGCCTCAGCCAGGATGGCGACAGACACAACTGCGCGCGCTCGCGCCCTCTCTCTCCCTCTCTCTCCCTCTCTCTCCCTCTCTCTCTCTCTCTCTCTCTCTCTCTCTCTCTCTCTCTCTCTCTCACACACACACACACACACACACACACACACACACACACGAGTCACAGACATTTGAATCAGATTTCTGGCCTATTTCCTCTCCAAAGATTCCAGCAGGCCGGCTCTCTTGTGTCTCTGTCTCACGTCTCTGTCTCTGGGTGGGGCCGGCTGCCTTTCTTCAGGCTTCAGTTTTCAGTGCAGTTGGAAACCTCTCTCCCCACACACCCACATGCTGGAGCCGGTGGCGGGGAGACCACTGGGAAACAGGCGTGTGGGAGTGGGGCTCGGCTGGGGAATCCCACTTTCTGCCTTCCTATCAGGAGTCTTGCTGCTGAGCCCCTATATCCCACCTCAACCCAGGGAATCCCATAGACACCAGCCTCTCCATGGGGTGAGTGAGAACAGCTCCCCGCCTTCCCACCTAGGAGGCCAGGATTCCAGGCCCGGTTCCTCCTCAGTGCCCCTCCTCACTGCTCCTCTATTTCAGATTCCCAGATTCCTAGTGGGGACTGGGCAGCTGGAGGGCCTGCTCCCCTTTTCAGTCATGCCCTGCTTAGAGCCCCCTGCCCTCTGGAGGTGCCCCAGCCCTCCTCCCTCCTCTCCCCTCTCCTTCTCCCTTACAGTGCCAGGCTAGGCAAGAGCTCTAGATAAAGCCCCACGGAGAGGACTCAGTTGTGCAGATAACATGCTCCAGTTTTCTCTCCTGGAGGGAGAAGAGGAGGGATGGAAGTGGTGTCCCTCTCCCTGCCATTTCCTTTTTCTCTGTTTTTGATGGTGGGTTGTGGGGAAAAGCAAGATCCTCCCCTCTCCTACCCACCTCTCCCTTTGGGATCCACTCCAGCCCCGACAGTCACCATAGCAACAGTAGACATGTGACTGCACAGGTCTCTCATAGTCACTATGGCAACCAGTGTCCCCCGTTCCCTTGGTTGCTATGGAGATTTGTCACATGGTTTCCCCCTAACCTGATAACCTGTGGATCTCCCTGATTTTCCTTCCCTGCTTGAGGACTAGACAGCAGCCTGGGTAAGGAGAGTTCATGTGTGAGGGGTCCTTTTAATTACTATGGCAACAAATCCACACCACCTGGTGACACATCCTCCTGTTGTTATGGCAACAGAAGAACATCACACAGTGACATACGGCTGTTGCCAAGGAAACAAGTCCTACCTTGAGAAGGGTGAAAGACCCCCACCCCCATTAATTATTCCTCAATTCAGATTGTTCTAAATTTTTCTGTGCTTTGGTGTCTTCTCTGTCCATTTATGTTTACTTGTAGGGAAAGGAGAGAAGTGGAGAGAGGGTGGGATGTACCTGGGAGTAAGCTGAATTGGCAAGGGTGCCCTTGAGAAGTGGCTTCTGTGGTTAAGAGCTGCGGATGGGACTATTTAGAGGCAAACCCTGGCTATAAGAGGCCCCTGTCTGAGCATTCCTGAGATGGGGACAAGAGGGACAACTCCCCTATGGTGTCACTGCTGCACCTCTCCCTGCTTCCCCCTACCCCTCGCCTTGGTTATCATTATTTCATCACTATCAAAGCAAATAAGGCAGGAGAACATGAATGGGGAAATACATCTGCTTCTAGGCAGGGAGATTGATTGATTAATTGATCGACTCATTCATTCATTATTCCCATGCATTGATCATCTGCTATATGCCAAGCACTACTCTAAGCTTTGTAAGGTATATAAAGATGTATCCCTTACCTTGGCAAGGGAGATAAGACAGGTGCACAGAATGACAAGGTGGAATCACCGCCATTAGAGGAGTTCAAACAGGTGTCCCAGGAGCCCCTCTTCCCAGGAGAACTAGGCACTTCCCCCATGGGTCCCTTCCCTGCAGAAGAGAGGAAGGGGCTAACTTGGGGAAAGCAGGCCAGTTTTTGAGGGTAATTGTGTCCTTCCCTTTCCAGATGATGGCTCCAGGGGAGCTCCCTCCCTGTCCCCCCTTTTCCAGGGTGACCCCTGGCTGACCCCCATTCTGGAGAGAGATCCATTGGGCTCCAGCTCCACTCAGGAAAACAGCTCCATGGAAACAGAGCACTCTTTTTATTTCCTACTTCCCTTTACTTACCCCCCAAACCTAGAACTTTTGTTTTTTAACTTTTATTCTTGTGAGGAGGTGGAGGTTAGGGAAAATGCTGTGCCTGGGGACAGTTGGGTATCAGATGGTGGGAAGTGATGTGAGTCTGAGGGAAAAGGGCCTGGGTGACAGAGGAGGGGTTAGATGGCTATGAAGGGATTGAGGGAGTCATGGGCTCATGGGGAGGGGGCATGGTCTGAGGTTCAGGACAGAGATGGGGTATGGCTAGGATCAGCTGGGAGGAAAGTCGTTGGGTCCTTGGTCAAAGGCTTCTCACTCTAGAAGTGGGATTACAACATGAAGATCCCATCTCCTCTGCCTCTCTCCACCCTACTGTGTCTGGCTGGGTGGGTCATGCTGTGAGCTTCCATGACACACTTCCTCCTTTCATCCCTTAGGTCTTCTTTCCCTAGACCCTAATCTCTGCTTGTTTCCAGTCTCTTTGTTCTTCCCCACTCCTCTCCTATTTTCCTTGAGAAAAATAAGCTGCTTGGTCACATAGCTGTGAGTCTGGTGTCCAGAACCTTCTAAGGTCCAGAGGCCATTTGATACATCCTCTTGTTGATGGGCTGGAAGTGAACCCCTTAATAAAATGCACTATGTGGAAAGAATTGGGGTTAGAAAGACCCCTCTCTCCCCATTCCTGCAGAACAGAGTCTGTTTTAGTTTGTCTGGGCTGGGGCTTTGCTGAAAGCCACAAGAAGGTGTGACGGTGGCCTGGTCTGTGTGTGCCGGGTACTGTCCATTCTGCACAGGCTGGGGGCTTGTGTCCAGCACAGGGTGTGGTGTGTCGTGGGTCCTCATTATTTAAATGGGTGACTGTGTTCAGAGGCCATCTGAGGCCTTTGAGAGGCCAGGGGGCTGGTGGTGGAAGAGGCAGCCGTGGGCTCTGTGCTGTGGTGAAACTGGACCCTCTGGGTTGCCTCTGCCTGTCCGTCTGGTGCCAGCATGGTCATGACAGTCCCTGCCCTGCATGCCTGAGCCTATCTCATTCTGGCTTCTCTTGTGACCTTCAGCTCATGACTTTGGCTCTCTGAGCCTCAGTATCCTTGGGTTCCGGGGAAGAAAATGATCTACCCCACATACTTCACGGTGCTGTTGTGAGCACCAAATGTGGCATGGTGTGACAGTGCTCAGTAAACTGTAAGGCAGACATAATCTGACGTTAGGTTTGTGTCACACATTCACATACATTATCTCATTTGCTTCTCACATCTTCCCTGGGAGGTAGGGAGAGTAGGATTCAGATTCAGCAGCAAACTCTCAGTGTCTGGCATTTCCATAAGCGTGATCGATTTCATTCCCCAAATGGCTTGTGTAAATAGTCAGGGTATTTATGGCTTTTCTTACTTTACAGATGGGGAAGCTGGGTCCAGAGGGGTGAGGTGACCAAGGTGGGACAGGGACAGGGCCTTCCCATTGCACCTATCAGATGGGGTCGAAAAGTCAAGAAGCAGAAGGCACTGGGGTGGGGTGTCCGGGTGTGGGCTCAGCTCCAGCCCTGGCCAGCTGTTTCCTTGACGGCCAATTTACGTGGTTTGAGCGCATCAGCATGTTGGTCATCCTTCTCAACTGTGTGACTCTGGGTATGTTCCGGCCATGTGAGGACATTGCCTGTGACTCCCAGCGCTGCCAGATCCTGCAGGTGAGTGTGTGTGGTGGGGGAGGGGGAAGCTCCTGATCTTAATAACGCTGACCCCTTTTCTGCAAGAGGCCCTGATCCCACTGATGGAGGTGGGGGTGGGGCATGTTCCTCCGCCCCCTTCTCAGTTTCAGCAGCCTCTCATCCCCACATCAGGCCTTTGATGACTTCATCTTTGCCTTCTTCGCCGTGGAGATGGTGGTGAAGATGGTGGCCTTGGGCATCTTTGGGAAAAAGTGTTACCTGGGAGACACTTGGAACCGGCTGGACTTTTTCATCGTTATTGCAGGGTGAGATCCTGGGCTGGGGGTGGGCAAGAAATGGATCAGATCAGTCCCTTCCCCAGGGCCAGAGTCCTAGGCCTGACCCCCGCTCCCAGCCCACCTACAGCGCTGCTTTACCCCTGGCTGTGCACTAAGGGTCCGAGGCTGTCCTGCCTGCAGTGCTCCAGACTGTACTTCTCTGAATCCATCGCCTCTCTTTCCACTGCCTCTGCAGGGTCCCTGGGTGGAGGAGGGGGAGGAGTCAGAGTTTGTGCTGCCCCTCTGAGCAGGATTCCTCATTGACCTCTTTTGACCCCCATGGCGGCCTCAGACTCAAAGGGCCTCCCTTTGGGCCCCTCCCTGCAGGATGCTGGAGTATTCGCTGGACCTGCAGAACGTCAGCTTCTCAGCTGTCAGGACAGTCCGTGTGCTGCGACCGCTCAGGGCCATTAACCGGGTGCCCAGTGAGTGACCCCTCGGCCCTCAGCCCCTGGACGGAGAGCCCCAAGAGGAAATATGGAAATCTCAGGCCCCATCCCTACCTCCTGACAGCTCACAAGCCTCATCAGGGCCCAGCACTCTGAGGCCAACCTCATCAGGAAAGGGCTTAGTGGGGAGCTGGGGTCACTAGAGCCCGAAGGAGCCCCTACCCCTGGCTGTGGCACTGTAAGAATTACCTGGAAAGACACTCGCTCCTCATTTTAGCCTGATTTTGGATCAGAGTCTCAGAAGTGTCTCAAATGACCCCTTTCCTTCAGCTAGATGACCACCTCCTCCCCTGGAATAAGAGCGATGAGAACAAGGTAGAGAGGATGGCAGGCCAGGAGTGGGTGCAGGGCACCATGGCCTTTTCTAGCCAGAACAGTCTCTCATGCAATCTGGTTCTCATTGTTGACACCACGGTGGCTACGCTGAGCATGACCTCTGTCAAGACAAAGCCACTCCATTCCTCACCCTCCCACCTGTATCCCCTTCTTCATTCCCATTCCCTTCCAACCCATTGTAGGAACTGACTGCCGGGACCATTATCTAAATTAAACCGCATTGGTTCCCCGAGCCAGCGAAGCTTTGGCAGCTCTAGCTCCCCATACATCCTGCCCCCCACCCTTGCTCAGGCCCCCTTTGCAACTCTTTAACCTACAAAAGCTGCAGATGGTCTCTGCTGCAGTCCTAAGAGTGGGGTGAGGTGAGGGAGCAGGTTTCCGGGTCTCTGTGCCTGACATAGCAGCAGCCCCCTTTGCTGTGTGTGTGTGTGTGTGTGTGTGTGTGTGTGTGTGTGTGTGTGTGTGAGGCAGCTGCCTCTGGGTGGGCAGAGCTGCTCAGTGTGTCCTCCAGGCCTTGGGGTGTGCTGGTGTTAGCAGAAGCTCCAGACGAGGCATGCTTTCCCCTCCTCTCCCGCCCCAGGTGATGGCTGGCAGATTTATAGGCTTCTGTCTAACCACCGGTGTAATTCCCTTAATGTAAACCCTGAGGAATTGATCTCAGTTGGAGCACTGAGGAGCTGAAGGGGGATGGGGCTGGAGGAGGGAGAGAGGCACAAAGTGAGAACACTGGGCTGCAAGGGGCAGGGACTGGGCAGTTGCAGTCACCAAGCCTGTTAATTAGCTGATGCTTAGAAGCTTTCCCCTGGAGGGAGCAGGGGCTGGAAGCAGCACTTTGGGAGTCAAAACTGGCTTTTAGAGGTCTGTGCGTCTGACAGGGGCTTGGTGGTCTGGAGGCTGGTTGAGATCTTGTGGGCTGGTTGGTCCTAGACCTGGAGCTACATTAAGGGAGGGCAGCTTCTCTAATAGGGCTTGTTGGGGTGGGGTTGTGGTGGCTTTCCCCAGGGAGGATGTTGTTAATTGATGGCCATCTGAGAAGATAGCTTTGTGTCCCCTCAAGTCCTGCTGTGGGAATCTGGACCACACAGAGAGTAGACTCAGGGTAGGGGGCTGAGAACCATGATAAGCGCAGGACATCTTGGCCCCTACTGAGGGCCTGGATCTCAAAATGAGATTCCTGCCTGCTAACGTCCCTCCTGGAGTTCTCTGCCTTAGTTTCCCTAATGCCTGTGGTGACAATAACTTAGAAAGGTCAGCTGACTGTGGTGAGAGCAAGAGTAGGAGGGGAGTGTGTGTGTGTGTGTGTGTGTGTGTGTGTGTGTGTGTGTGTGTGTGTAATCGGATTTGGAAGCAGAAAGCCTGGTTGAAGTCCTGGCACCTACATTTAGCAGCCCTATGATACTGGTCAAGTTTTGTCAGTTCTCTGAGCCTCGATCCTCATCTGTAAATTGGGGGTGATATTCGAGCCGTGATGATATTATGTGGGATGCAGCCCAGGCCGGTGCTTTGGAAATTGCAGTTACTCTGGCTCACCCTTGGTGGTCCCACACACTGGTTAATATGAGGGGGGGAGGCAAGAGGTATTGCTGGTAGGGTTAGTGGCTGCAAAGGGCTGCCTGTGGAGTTAGAGGTGTCTGTTGGTCTCCCCTCCAGCTTGAGCCAGGCCGTCTCAGCCTCAGAGGCCCCAGGGGGCCCCCTGTGGGAGTGCTGCCAGGCCCGTGGCAGCCAGCCTAGGCCAGCCAGCCTGGCGCCCCCAGCGTGGCTTCTGCCCCCCACAGGCATGCGTATCCTTGTCACGCTGCTGCTGGACACCCTGCCCATGCTGGGCAACGTCCTGCTGCTCTGCTTCTTCGTCTTCTTCATCTTCGGTATCGTAGGAGTCCAGCTGTGGGCAGGGCTGCTTCGGAACCGATGCTTCCTGCCCGAGAACTTCAGCCTGTGAGTGTCACACGGTCTGAGGGTGACCTGGGAGTGGTTGTGGGGCTGGGACCACCCGCAGTCCTTGTTGCTGTGATTCACATATCTGTAAACGTATCAGTGATGTGTCTGGTTCTCAAAACTACACACTGGAGTCACTCGGGCAACTTAAGAAATTATTGAGGCCTGGGTCCCACCCCTACAGATTTTGATTTCATTAGTCTGGGGGTCAGCCTGGGCCTGGGGATTTTATTTACTTATTTATTTGTTAATCCTCAACTGAAGATAATTTTTCCCTTGACTTTTTAGAGAAAGTGGAAGGGAGGGAGGAGAGTGGGAGAGAGAGAGAGAGAAACATGGATGTGAGAGACACATCGATTGGTTCCCTCCTGCATGCACCCTAATTGGGGTCAAGGACCCGAACCTGCAGCCCAGGGAGGCTTCAGTGCGAGGCCGATGCTCTAACCACTGAGCATACTGGCTGGGGCAGGCCTAGGGATTTTTATAAGCTCCTCAGTGAGCCTGATATACAGTCTTGTTGGACATCCATTGCTCTAGGATGTAACCTTCCAATATCCCAACTCTGGAGTTTCACACTCAGTCCTCACACTCCCTATCCACAATCACCAATCCCCACGCCTATCTGGTGCTTGCCCGACTCTGTTCCCTTCCCTGCTCACTCTGCATGCCTCGGTGCACTCATCCAGTTCTCCCTTCTCGGGCCTTCCCCGTGGGGAACCCGTCCCCAGCCTCATCCCTGTCCCCACTGCAGCCCCCTGAGCGTGGACCTGGAGCGCTACTACCAGACCGAGAATGAAGATGAGAACCCCTTCATCTGCTCCCAGCCTCGGGAGAACGGCATGCGCTCCTGCAGGAGCGTGCCCACCCTGCGGGGGGAGGGGGGCGGCGGCTCCCCCTGCGGCCTGGACTACGAGGCCTACAACAGCTCCAGCAACACCACCTGCGTCAACTGGAACCAGTACTACACCAACTGCTCCGCGGGGGAGCACAACCCCTTCAAGGGTGCCATCAACTTCGACAACATCGGCTATGCCTGGATCGCCATCTTCCAGGTGGGGCAGCCCGGGCCCCGGGAGACTCCCCAATTCAGGCTGGAGTGGTCATTCTCGGGGTGGGGATGGGGTCAGGGCCTCTGGAGGAGGCTGCAGGAGGCTTTCGGGGACCAGAGTCAGCCTGCCCCTCTGCCGCCTTCCCAGGTCATCACGCTGGAGGGCTGGGTCGACATCATGTACTTTGTGATGGATGCTCATTCCTTCTACAACTTCATCTACTTCATCCTGCTCATCATCGTGAGTGATTCCTCAGGCCCCCGAAGGGGTGGGGGATCCTGGGGAAACAGGTCGGGGAAGCCCAGAGAAGGGATAGCTTGCTTGGTCTGAAGTTCTAGATCTCAGGACAAGTCCCATTGAGACGCAGACAGAGAGGGCACCTGTCAAAAGCAGTCAGGAGATGCAAGGTCAAGGCCTGACTCCATCACTTAGCACCACTTACAACCTTGGGTGAGTCATTCCCACAAGGCTCCCAACCCCACCCTGGACCTCAGTTTCTTCATCAGTAAAATGGGTGGTTCTCAACCCAGGGTGATACCACCTCCACAAGTGGCAAAGGGTGGTCCTGTTTTTCACCAGGACTAGGAGAGCACTATTGGCACTTTGTTGGGCAGCAGGCAGCAGGTGGTAAACATCCTGCAAACAAAGCAGTTCCACTCCAAATTCCCATCATTTGTTGTTGAGAAACACTGCGTGATCTCCTGTTCCTTCCAGCTGAGAAGTTCCAAGACTTAATGAGGGCAGAAGACAGAGGCAAAAGTAGCAATATTTAACAGTTTAAATCACTACCATTCATAGTTTAACAATTTAATTGCTACTACTTATGGCTAATATTTATTGAGTGCTTACTATGCGCCAGTCCCTGTCCTAAGCACTTTTTATGTTCTAAGCATTTAATTCTCACCATGGTCCTTCATTGTTTCCACTTTACAGATGAGGAGACCAACATTTCCTCTTTTGTCTGACCCCAGCGTGGGCTTTGCATGTGCTGTGGATTAATCTTGCTGGGTGGGGCGTTGATGCTGTTGTGCGCTGTAACAGCTGCTGCCTGCTAAACCTTCATAGTCCCTGGGGGGTGGAGGGGCGTGCAAAGATTGGGGCCCCAGCTCCTAAATGAGAACTCTGAGCTGCAGACGGCTTGGTCACCAGGCTAAGTAAGTGGATTTCAGCCCCAGGCTATCGACTCCAAGTCCAGCCCTTTCCCCATGTCACCAAGAGGCCAATGACAGAGCCAAACGGACAGATATTGAGATAAAGAGATTAAAATCTACACAGGATTTAGGACAAGCTCCAGAGAGAGGTGGAGACAGGATAAGGCAGCTCTGGATGAGTGAGAGACAGTGGGTAGACCCTGAGAAAGAACAAGTCCTCCAGGCCACCCCCTCCTGCCCCTGCAACATTCCCTAGTGCAGAAGAGTGGCCAGGCTGGGGGCCTGTTCCCATCCCCCATCAGCACCTGGGGTGTCCAGACCAGTGCTCTGGGAAGCCTGGTTTTTTACTATGCTGATCTCTCTGGGCTTGGGGGAGGGGGAGGAAATAGACAAGGAGGTAAGGGGCCATATCTGCACCTTCCCACACACCCATGAAAAATCTTTCCAAACAGCTCTCTGGAATCACACTAGTGAAGCTAATTATCATACTTACTAGGACACAATCTACACAAACAAAACTGCTTTGTCACCATAAATATTCATGTCCTTCATTCTGGATTATTATCCAAGTAATGGCCATCCCAGAATCCTGGGGAAACTGAGGCATGGAGACAGGGATGGGAAGTGTGGGTAAGTCAGAGTGGCAGCTCGGCTAGTCTGCAGGGTTCAGAGCTCAGCCCATCTCCTGGATGGGGGAGGGGAGAAACTTGGGGAAAAGAGATACAGACAAAGTCAATGGTCCTGAGGATACTGACGCCCCATGGTTAAGGGTCTCTCACTCAAGGTCACACAGCTAGAATTGGAACGGGAAGCAGGAGTCGTGTGAACAAGGTTTTTGCCAACATCTCAAAGGCTCAAGACAATTCACAAATGATTGCATTCATTTCCCAGCCTTCTCTATGCTTAATGGGTATTGGAGAGTGGTGTCCAGAATCTGTGGAGGGGCATGTTTAGGGGCAGGGAGTTTGGGAGACATCCTTGCAGGGTAGCATCAGGATCAATAGCAACGCCTTAGAATTCGTAGAGCGTGGTTTAGGCCTTAGCTTTGCTGTGCATTAGCTGGATGATCTTGGGCAAATACTTCAGTCCCTCTGAGCTTCAGTTTCCTCGCCATCAGATTATCACCTCTTGAGACTGTCATGAGGATAAGATGAGATAACGCTCGGACAATTGTTGAGCCCAGTGCCTGGCACATAGGAAGTGCTTAGTACTCGGTGGCTGGCGTTGTGATTCCCTTTTCTTCAGGACGTCTCCTCTTGCTGTCCCCACCCCAACAGGTGGGCTCCTTCTTCATGATCAACCTGTGCCTGGTGGTGATTGCCACACAGTTCTCAGAGACCAAGCAGCGGGAAAGCCAGCTGATGCGGGAGCAGCGTGTGCGCTTCCTGTCCAACGCCAGTACCCTGGCCAGCTTCTCTGAGCCTGGCAGCTGCTATGAAGAACTGCTCAAGTACCTGGTGTACATCCTCCGTAAAGCAGCCCGCAGGCTGGCCCAGGTCTCCCGGGCTGTGGGCGTGCGGGCCGGGTTGCTGAGCAGCCCGGCACCCCTTGGGGGCCAGGAGCCCCAGCCTAGTGGCAGCTGCTCGCGCTCCCACCGCCGCCCGTCTGTCCATCATCTGGTGCATCACCACCACCATCATCATCACCACTACCACCTGGGCAATGGGACACTGCGGGGCCCCCGGGCCAGCCCGGAGATCCAGGATAGGGATGCCAATGGGTCCCGCCGGCTCATGCTGCCACCACCCTCGACCCCTGCCCTCTCCGGGGGTCCTCCGGGGGGCGCAGAGGCTGTACACAGCTTCTACCATGCTGACTGCCACTTGGAGCCAGTCCGCTGCCAGGCACCCCCTCCCAGGTCGCCATCTGAGGCATCGGGCAGGACTGTGAGCAGCGGGAAGGTGTACCCCACTGTGCACACCAGCCCTCCACCAGAGATGCTGAAGGAGAAGGCACTTGTGGAGGTTGCCCCCACCTCTGGACCGCCTACCCTCACCAGCCTCAACATCCCACCTGAGCGCTACAGCTCCATGCACAAGCTGCTAGAGACACAGAGTACAGGTGAGAACTCTGGGTGAGGGAATGCTGGTTCCTCTCACCCCGGGGCCGAGTGGTGTCCAGAGAGGACCAGGGATCTGGAGTCAGAAGGACTGGGCTCGAATCCCCATTCTGCCACTCACAGCCTTGGGACCTTCAATCAGTCATGTGGCTTCTTTGAGCCCTAATTTTCTCACCTGTTAAAATGGGAATTATAATTCCCATATTGTAATAATAACAATAACCGCCGTGTAATAAGCTCCTGTTTGCTACATGCACTCCTCTGCACTGTTTGCAATAACACCTAACGGTTGTTGACAGATTACTAAGTGCCTATTACAGGCTTTGCAGGCAAAATCCTATTGGCTCCTCCAAACAGTTTAGGTGATAAGCTTTCTTTTTGACCCCCTTTTACTGATGAAAAAAAGGAGGCTCAGGGAGGTTGCATGACTTGTCCAAGGTTTTGCCATTGGTGAGGGGTAGACTCAGGAACCATCTGATTCTGAGACACACTCTATGTTGAAACCCTTTGTTGCAAGGCTCAGATGAGAAATGGTGTGTGACTGTGGCCAGCACCATGCCCCATACTAAGGAGACTCTTGTGAGCATGAGGTTCATTCCCTCCTCACAGGGAGACAGGGGGCCTGGCACAGCAAGCCCTCAGGGGGCTGTTAGTCTGATGAGTGGAGCTCCCACTGTCAGGGAAGTGAGCTGCCTATGGTGTCACCCAGTCAGGCAGGGGTGGCGGGCTCTTCCACTGTTATTGCAGTGTAGGACCTGTATTTTAAGAGCCCAGGGCTTGTATTTCAGGAAGGACTTGGCACATGGGGAAGTGGTGTATTTATGGGATGCTATGTGGGAATGTGGGCTGGGACAGGAAAGTGTTATCACAGAATGCAGTGAAAAGGGTTCTGGTGCCAACTCTTCCACTACCCCGCCACATGACTCAAGCCAGTTGCATGTACATGCGCAGGTACATTTCAGTTCCCTCCTATGTAAAAGGCAGGACTGGGACCATCACTGTCAGTGGGTGCTTACAGACACCCTCCTGTGTGCAGTCAGAAGGGGAAACAATGTTGGACGCCTACTAGGGGCTGGGCTCTTAGCCTGGTACCTTCACATTCCTGCTTTCCCTGGGTGGTTCCTTTCAGCAACCATATTTTATGATCCGAGCTGGATTTAAATGGACATTGTTGTCTTAGAATAGGTCACTGTGTATGCGCATGCACAGTCTGGTATGCGTGTATGTGTGTATGTATGCATGAAGGTGTATGGTGTGTGTGTGCTTGCATGTGTCTGGTATTCATGTATGCATGTGCATACAGGTATCTGATGGTTTGGGTGCATGTCTGTGCACACAGGAGTGATGCTCTTGTCTGGTGTGTATGCATGCTCATGTGTGCTTGTGCCTGTTACATGTGCATTGTGTGATGTGCATGTGTCTGTGTACACATGTGTTTGGCCGTGCATGATGTGTGGTATGCAAATAGTATGTGTATTTACAGGAAGGATGTACCTCGTGCACATGTGCGTGTGTCTGATGTGTGTACACGAGCATACATGTGAGTGTGTGGACCTTAAAGATCTTTTGGAAAATGCTACTCAGAGCAGTGTTGACACAGGGCTGGCTTCCCTGGGACGTAGAGATGATCTAAGCTCTTTGTTGAAGGCTCCCTCTTAGGACATAAGAGCTGCCCAGGACCTCAGAGGATATCAAGGCCACCTACCTGACCCTAGGACACACAACAGTGACTGTCAGTAGGATGCTATTGGCGTTTGGGGGCATTCTGTTGCTCAGAACTGCCCACATTGCAGGGCATTTAGCACCCCTGGCCCACTAAGTGCCCAGCACCCCCATCATTGTAACAACCCCATGCTCCCCCACTCATTTCATCCACCCTCTAAGGGAAGGGCCGCTTCAACTAGGAAACCCTGGAGCCTCTAACCTCTACCCTCCTGTCTCAGGCGCCTGCCAAAGCTCTTGCAAGATCTCCAGCCCTTGCTTGAAGGCAGACAATGGAGCCTGTGGCCCAGACAGCTGCCCCTACTGTGCCCTAGCTGGGGCAGGGGAGGTGGAGCTCGCCAGCCACGAGATGCCTGACTCAGACAGCGAGGCGGTTTATGAGTTCACACAGGACGCCCAGCACGGCGACCTCCGGGACCCCCACAGTCGACGACGACGGAACCTAGGGCTGGACGTGGAGCCCAACTCCGTGCTGGCCTTCTGGAGGCTGATCTGTGACACCTTTCGGAAGATTGTGGACAGCAAGTACTTTGGTCGGGGGATCATGATTGCTATCCTGGTCAACACGCTCAGCATGGGCATCGAGTACCACGAGCAGGTAGGGCAAGGGCACGGCCCCTGAGGCTGGGGACCCTCTACCTTCCTCCCCTCCCACCCGCTGTTCAGCTTCCTCTCCACTCTGCTAGCCTGCGTGGCAGGGAGGATAGGAGGGAGGTGCAGCAATGCATGAGGATGCTTTGGAGGGTGAAAAACTGAATGTCATGCAGTCTCTGAGTGTGGAAGTTGCCCAGAGCAGGCGCAGGGTCTGAGCTGAGTGTGTTCTACCTGGGAAGGCTTCCCCGGGGAGTCAGGCTTTGAAGGATGTGAATGAGTGACATGCATCACGTGTAGGCAAGGCCTCTTTGGAAGAGATCTGGGTCTTTGGAAAAGATATGGGGGGAGGGGAGTGGAGGGGTTGGGGGAATCCCCTAGCATTTACCTGACTCAGTAATTAGGGTCATAACTGACTAGAGACCGAAAGGGACCTGTGTCTGTAAGGGTGAGGGGTGGAGGGTTGGTGGCTGAGCCTGGATGGAGCCAAGGCCACCTGCTCCTGGCCTCTGTTCCAGGAGCCTTGCTGTGAGCGGGGTGCTGGGTGGATGCGAGTGCCGAGAGTGGTGAGGGGACTTGAAACCGTCATGTTTGAGGAATCAATCTCAGAACCGGGATGTTTAAGTCAGGAGAAAAGGGGGCTCAGCAGGGGCAGGCGAGCTGTCTTCAAATATTTGAAGGGCCATCATGTGGAAGAGGGAGCAGGCAATGGAGACTGGGCTGAGGGGGAGGAGGCTGCCCTCACTCTCAGAGCTGTGCAAGGATGGAAAGGGTAGCCTGAGGGATTCACTGACCCCGACCCCTCACACTGACTGGGGGTGGGAGCAGGCACCATGGGGTCTCACACACGGGTTTGGCTGCCTCCCTGACAAAGTTCCTTCCTGAAGGCAGTCCTTGCCCCCAGGGTGACTTTCCAGGTCACCCCCTTGGCTGATTCTTGGAAAAGAAGGGGGACAGCAAGCAGGTGCTGCCATCCACAGGCCCTCTTGTGCTCTTCTCTCCTGGGTGTTCTTGCCTTTCTGGGGCTCAGGGAGGGAGCTGGGTCACCAGAACTTGACCATTTCTGGTGTGGCATCAAGGCTGTGTGCTTGCCTATCCCCCCTACGTGTGCGTAGAGGCATGTAGAGGTCAGAGGTGTGGATGAGGCACCTGCATGGGTGGGAGTGGGGAGGGCGACTATGAGGCAGGGGCTGAGTCTGGCTTGCCAGTGTCCACGAGGAAGGGAGGAAGTAGGGGCCTCGGTTGAGGTTGGGGAGTCTAAGCTGGGGCTGGGCAGACATGAGCTGCTTATTTTTCAGGGGATGAGAAGGCATCTCCCTCACCCCACTGACCTCTGTGCCCACAGAGTTGTAAGTGCTCAGCTCTTACCCCAACTACCCTGTCCAGTCAGGTGTGTCCAACCCCAGCCTCTTCCCCATCACCATCATACCACCTGGGCATCCCTTCTTGCCTCAGTGCTCCCCACCCCAGCCGGCTATGCCTGATTCCTTTCCTGTGGAGGTGAGATGCAGAGGGGGCAGGAAGGACACCAGCTGCAGTGCCAGCAGGAGGGGAGTATGGCACTGTGGTGGGTGTGTTGCGTCTGGGCGCATGGGGCGTGGGGGTGTGGGCACTTGTCTGCTCAGCCAGCCTCCTGGGGAGAAGTGCTCTGTTATTCTAGGCTGGTGGGGGCAACATTTTCTTCTGCCAGGCCCCAGGTGGAGGCAGGCCCTAACCTCCCTTTACCCTGGCTCCCCAAGCCTGAACCTCACCTCCTCTCTCTCACCCCAGATCTGGCTGTGGTCAGTGCCCATCCCTCAGGGGTCACCTCCTTAGTCCCTTCCCTGGGGGCAGTGTGCCCAGCAATCTCTGCCCAGCTGGATGCCATTGGTGGAAGCTTTGCTCTAGGAAGAAGCTGAGTCACAGAGACCGAGGGTAGATGAAGCCGCGCAGCAAGAGGGCTTTCAGTAAGACGTCAAGAAGGACACCCACTTGGGGAGAAAGTAGAAGCTATCAGTCAGGGGTGTCTCAGTATCTCCTTACCCAAGTTCCTAAGGAAAGCAGGAGACAGCCCCCCCTCCAGCCCTCAGTGGTGGGGAGTCCCCACTAAGTGGTGGCACAGTGTCTGCTCCAGGGAAAAGTTTGTTCCAATAACTGATTGCTGAGAGCCCCATAGGAGTGAGTGGGAGTCCCCAGCAGGCCGGCTAGATGACTGACTGCTGCTGGGTGCGCCCAGAGGGTGGGGGTGGCGAGAAGTCCCAGAAGCAGCCATGGCCCTGTGCTTGCAGGCACTGTGGCGTGAACGTCCTGCCATCTGGGCCCTGGAGCCTGAGCAGGCTGGTGGGGGGGAGGTGGGCAGGGAGGGGAGTGAGGAGCCTTGGGGGCCAAGAGACAGAGACACAGAGGCAGAGATGGAAGCATGGAGAGAGACAGAGACATAGATGGAAACACAGCATAAGAGACAAAGAGAGAGAAAGGGGAAGACAGAGACGGGGAGATGGGGGCACAGAGGGCAAGATGGAGCCCCAGGGGAGAGAGACGGATATAAAATTAAGAAGACGGAGACAAGAGTGACCCAGATATAAGGGGGTGATAGAGACTCAGGGGAGGAGACAAACAGATGGAGGCACAGAGACATGTGACAGAGAGGGAGATATGGAGAGGGAGCTGAAGACACAGACCAAGACCCAGATACAGGTGACAGACCAGGGCAGACAAGGCCAGGGATGGGGAGAAGAGCTCAGATGGAGCCTCGCAGGCTAAAGGGGAGAGATGGAGTCGGTTAAGGAAGAGGGCTGAGAGAGACAGCCAGGAAGAGCGGCAGCAGATGCTGACAGAGGCTCATGGTTTCCCTGCAGAGCACGTAATGAGGCTGTTGTGTCCATCAATCCTGCTATTGATCAGGCTGGGGGCACTGGAGACAGTGTTGCTGGTGCTTCCCTGGGGGAAGACCAACCCTCTTTCCTGCCAGGTGCTGTTGCCCTCCCCAGGCCTGTTCTTTTCATTGTCATCTACCTTGCCCATCATTCAGTTTTCCTGCTGGGGATGGTGATGCCCCTCCTGCCCCTCTCTACCAACATCTTGGCTGAGGAGGAGCCTATGTTGTCATACCCCACCCTACTCAAGGGAAGCCCCATGCTGTCCACACTGTCCTCCTTCCCCAGCCCCTTAACACACCAGCTGGAGAACTGGCAGGACTGGTTTTGTTCAGGGGGGACTGGTAAGGGTGATAAGGACAGGACACTGAGGAGGGAGCAAGAATATGATCTGGTGGGGAGTGAGCATATGTGTGCTCCGTCCACTAGGGGGCAGTATGTGGAGCAAAGAACTTGTGAATTTCCCATCCATCCATCCATCCATCCATCCATCCATCCATCCATTGCACACACATTTCCTGTGTGTCAGAGTTGGGCCTAAGCAGTGGCATACTGATAAATATTTAACAACCAACCCTTAAAAAATAATAATAATAAGCCTTGATTTGTGATGTTTGTAGTATTTGCCAATTACCATGGTGTAAATGCTCCCACCAAGGCTAATTTTAAGCTACCATCATGATGTCACTGAGTGTGGAGCTGGGAAGAGATGTGCAAACTGGTCCTCCTGAGCCTGTGCAAGATGGCTCCAGCACACCATTGGGCCTGAGGCACTTCATACTTCCTCTCAAAGAGGTCACCAAGTAGTCACATTTGTTTGATTAGTACAAGCTTGGAGAGGGATGCACAGAGGCACAACCTGTGACCCAGACTGGGAAAAGGATTCAGGGAGGGTTCCATGTAGAACATGACCTTGGAGCTGAGTTTGAAGAAATAGTGAGAGGTAGTGGTGAAGGGGGAGGGGAAGGCACAGTGTAGGGTGGGCTAGAGGTACCAGGCACCCAAATGGAAAGGTTTATAAGGAGTTCAAGCACTGGGTAGGGGATGGGATGGGCACATGATAATACATGGGCTTGGAAAAAATTCAGGGTCAGGTCCTGAGAGGCATAGATGGAGTTTGGATTTTATCCTGAAGGGATAGGTTTCCAACAAAGGTTTTAAGCAGGTCAATGATACGAGCAGGTTTGTGTTCATGGAAGCCATGTGGGGAATAGAAGGGGTGGGGGTGGGGGTGAGAGAGGAGGCAGGGAGGCCAACAGGAGGGCTGCTGCAGTGGTCCGGGTGGTTCATCTCCCTGGAGATGGAGAGGAGAGGGCTAGGAGAGCTGGCAGGTGGCCAAATCTGCAGAACTCAACACCAATTGGATATTTAGGAGAGGAGGCAGCATGGACAGCACCCAGATTTCTGCTGGGGTGCACTGGGGCTTGAGCAGATTTGGGCTGGAGAAGGGTGCATACAAGATGCCCACAGGACACCCGGTACCTATCTAGCGGGTAGCTGGAGCTCAGAAGAGAGGTTGTCTCTCAAGACCTACCTCTGCCTGGGTCTTCACTGGGGCAAGGCCGCTCCAGGAGGAGGGGGAGCTGGGAGGAGGTCTTGGGGACACAGGAGCTTCCTGGCTCTGGGTTGCTGAGGGCAGGAGCTAACTTCCTATTCTAGAAGAGAGACAACAGCGTGTGGGAGAAGGGGAGGCTCATTCAACCCAGTGGTCTCCTGGGCAGCAGGAGACAGAGAGAGAGAGAGAGGGAGGGTCCAGAGATGATGACCTTTCAGGCCGGGAGAGGACTCCGCTCGTTGCTCCAACTGTCCTGGGCCCATCCTGTCACTCTAGATACATGTCCAGAGAGGGTTTCTATTTATAAGTGAGTGAGATCGGCTGTTCAAGGTGAAGGAAGCTGGGGGAGGGGGTGGGGGAGAGTCCAGATATGGTAGGTCTCAACTTTAGGGAAGATTCACAGACTCCTTTTGGATTCTGCTAAAAGCTGGGGACCCTCTTTCCAGAAAACACATACATGCATTGACACCCCAACTGTGGCCTTAGAGAACAAGGGTTTTTATGGACGCCTTCCGTTCCAAGGCTATTCCTTGGACCTCCCAGGAGTCCTTTGCCTCCTGGCAGAGGAGCCCTGGCTGAGGAGCTGGGGCTGGGGTCCAAGCAGGACTTTGCTGCCCAGGCCTGAGACTTAAAAAGGATCACCATATGTGGGAGGGAGAAGGGTGCTGTAAGGAGATGGCCAACTAAAGGGATGCTCACATTTTTTCAGCATCCTCTGGCTCTAGGTTCCCCCAATTCAGCAAACACAGAGCACCTCCTGTGCACAGCACACTAGAATAGGACAGTAAGATGTCGGGGTGGGGGGCAGAGCCAGAAGTGCCCCTGAAACTTAGGTTCTAGGGGAAAGGTCATTCTGCTTCATGGACAATTATGCCACATGCTGTAGGGGAGGCTTCTGGGGACAGAAAGATGCTTACACCCAGGTGGGGGATGGGCTTCATGAAGGAAGTGGCTTTTGAGATGGGCCTTGAACTATAAATGAGATTGGCAATAGCCGAGAGGTTTAGGTGGAAGGATTAGGGTGAATTCTGGCTGCCTGGCCTGGAAATGCAAAGGGTGGTATGGGACACTCTGGAGGACAGTCATGTTGCCTCCCACCCCCACCCCTAGGTGCCTGAGCAGGAGTGATGTGAGCCCACAGAGTTGAAGGAAGTCTGAGATTCCAGTAGGTGCAGGCTGGGTTGGGGGAGGGGCAGGAGGCTATTTCTGTCGTTCAGATCAGAGACAATGAGGGCCCCAAGTCTGGTGGTGGCAGGAGAGCGAGGGGGTGGGGGAACAGCTATCCCATTGGCAAGGTCTGCAGCTGGCACCTGCTGCTGGAGGGATGAAGGGGAGGCCTGAATCCTAGATAACTTCCAGGTTCCAAGACAGAATCCTGGACAGTGAGGGAGCCGGGAAGTCGGGGAAGGATAGGTTTGGGAGAGGAGGTGAGAGGGTTTGTTTTGGACATGCTGCCTTTGAGCTGGCCCTGGGCCACCCCGGGAAGGCTCTCAGGCAGGCTGGCTCTCGGGGTGAGGAGCCAAGCTCTTGGGGGAGATTGTTTAGTGTCCTCTACACTCAGTGACAGCTGGGGAGGTAGGAGTGGGGGAGGTGATAGAGGAGGGAGCCAAGGGGAGGGAGTGGGCTCAGACTCAACTTAGGAATGTTAGCCCGAGAGGAGAAAGGCAGCCCTGGAGAGCAGGAGGTGGCCACCAGCACAGGGTCAGGGAAGTCAGGGCAGGCTGGCCACCAGGCAGGAAGGGCTGGCAGCTGAGTGAGATGCTGCTCAGGCATCCACTAAGAGGAGGCCTGGGAAGAGGGTCCTTGGAGAGAGCTGGAAAGGTAGGGTCCAGGGTCCAGGGTCCAGGTGTGAATGGGCCTGGATTCAAAGGTTTCTGCTTTTAGGCTGGGGAAAGGAGATTAGAGGAGCTCAGGAACCAGGGATAAGGGATGGAACAGAATGGGGCCCAGGGGAGTCTGGGGGATGGAAGTGAGATGGAGGTGCAGGTGGAAGAGCGGCTGGCTCCCTTCCAGGAGGGGAAGAGAGAGGAGTAGGCTGTAGGACCAGAGCTGTATGGGAGAGGGAAGGGAGTGGAGGCCAGGTTGGGAGTGGGGGTGGTGTCTGAGGAGAGGGAGAGGTTTGGGGCAGCTTCTTGGAGGAGAGACATAGACAGTTAGCAATAAAAGATGGCGAATAAAAGTGCACAGCAGCCATGGGGCCCCCAGCAGGGCGTCACCCCATCCTGTCAGCACAGGTTTGTGACTAGCAATGCTCAGCAATTCGACAGCCGCAGCAGGGAGGCAAAGGGAGTGGGGACTTATCTGGGCTGGGGCTGGGCAGAACAGGAGCCTTCTAAGGCTTGTGGCATGAGGGCATCCTTTAAATGCTCCACTGTGGGCTCTGGACTGCGAGGGTGTCCTGGCAGGTGAGGGGCAGGGGCCACAGTTCCAGAATTTGAAGTCGAAGGGGCTTTAGGTTAGCTGTCTCCAAGCTGAGTGAGCACTGTAGGTGCCCTGCGCCTACTTAGCTTGTGCATTTACTTGGGGTAGCTTCGGGAAGCTTGTGGGAGATTGTGGGGAAAGACTAAAGCCTCCCCCACCCCCTTCGTAGGAGGCACTGGGACACAGTGACATTCCAGAAGGCAAAGGTCCAAGCTGGAGAGCTTCCAGGGGGATGGTGAGCAGCAAGGCCACAATCTATATGACGACGCCTGTGGGGTTTCCTGGAAACCTCCCGCCACACAGGTGTCTCCTGACCGCCCACACCTCCTTGAAGGAGAAGAAAGAAGGAGTTCCCACTGTCCCACTGACTCTTACCCCATCCCTGTGGCTGCTTGGAACACCTTTCCTGGGTGTGTGGGAGCAGCAGGCAGGGCTGTCAAAAGCAGAGGTGAGGCTAGGTGGAGAGTCAGAATTGGGGAGCAGAGATTACAGGGTCAGTTGAGCAGGGAACAGGGGAGATGGGGGTGGGAGTGGCACTTTGGCAGTGCTGAGGTGACTCCTGCAGGCCCCCACTCCGCTCTCATCTGGCTTGTCCACTCCCTCACACCTTCTCTGCAACAGGCACGTCACTGTCGCTGTCTGCCGAGCCTGCTCTCAGGCCTCCTGCCTGGACCTCTGCAGTATCCCCTAATTGGTCTCTGTCTCTCCATCTCTCCAAGCCATCTGCAGGCTGCACCACTGCAGCCAGATTAATCTTTTTAATACACAGCTTTGCACATCTCCTCCCTGCCCCCCATCCCCACCCCGGCGGCCTCAATGGCAGCCTCAGAGGCGAGTCCAGCCTGAGCATGGAGCGGAGTCATTCTGCCTGGCCCTGCCGACCCTGCAGCCTTGTCCCCCACCAGCCCCTCCACTCTCTGACCCAGGCAGACCACTGGATTCTTGGTCCCGAGCATGCCCTGCCCGTTCCCATGGTTCACACTGCCCCCAGCTGGGGATGTCCCCCATGAGAGTTCTCCTCCCACCTCCTCCTCCCCACTGGCCCACTGACCTCAGCTGGGTTGGAGCTCCTGGGGCGCTCCTGGTGTTTGCTCCCCAGCATGGTGCTTAGTCACAGCCTTGCGGGCGCTTTCCTGCCATGTGTGAGGCCTGTTTCCACTGTCAGTGCCCACGGGGCCACCTGAGCGTGGCTCTCGGCTGGATGTGTTCACAGGCGCGATCTCCTGTGTTCTGCAGAGCAGGCTCACACGAGGCAGTGTTACCCTGTTTAACAGAGGAATCAGAGAGGTTAAGGGACTTGCCCCAGGTCACACAGGTAGAAAGTCTAAGAGTTGGCGGGTCTCCTGTGTTCAGGTTCAATCCCACCTTTTATCACCAGTGTTGCGCACACCGTGGGCACGTTAAAGGTTAGTTGATGGAGGTTCTGTGGGTTTCAGGGGAGACTTGGTGCTGGGAAGTACTGAATAGCTTACCTGGGGCCACAGATGCTCTCAGGTGACAGGCTGAGGGAGGGGAAGTGTTGGGGCATGGGAGACGGGAGATTTACAGTTAGCATCAGCCCAGAGAAGAGCCTAGGACCTCTGGGTGGGAGAAGCTCAGGCTGCCTGGCCTCAACTCACCAAAGACCTTCCTGGGTCTTGACATCTGTGAATAGAAGGGAAGATACAGTCTAGACCTGAGAAGGGCTTCCTGGCAACTGAGGAGAGTAATGAGGGGTCGCTGGTACCCTCCTGAGGGGCTTTGAGCATCTTCATGGGCTCTGTATGAGGGTGGCAGCATGGAAAGATGCAGAGAAAGACACAGCTGGATCTAGCTCTGCACCTTTCTAAGTGACCTCCTTTAAGTGACCACACCTTTCAGAGCAGGCCGCCTAAGAGAGAGGGAAGAAACGACATTTGGGAGGAAGGTATTGGCCATGCAGGGCCTGTGCAGGGTGCTAGCAGAAGTTGGCTCCCTCTCCACCCCTTTGCAGCTGCAGTGGCCAGGATCACTGCTCTGGTCCCTGGGGCAACTGTGTTGCTAAGATTTGCCTCTGCTCCCTCATCCTGCATTTGTAGAACATTCCCAGCCTCCGATTTAGTAACTTGGACAGGCCTGGATGTCTGGGGGAGGGGGACTTTTTTCCCATGGGTCATGGGGCATCCCAGGGCCCTGGGATGGAATAGGCATGGGCCCTAAGTGTGCCCAGTGAGGGTGTGGAGGGGAGAGAGGGCAGGCCGAGGGAGAGTGTCCAGTCCTCCTCCCCACCCGCCTCTCCAGCCCCAGAGCTGCCTGGAGGGATGAAGTGAGGCTTCAGGCTTTCCTGCCCCCCCTCCCGCCCCCATGAGAATCCATCATGCAAGCCTTGGGGGCACCCTGCACCATCCTTCTGATGAGGCTCTTAGTTGGTGTGCGAGCGTGTGTGTGTGTGTGTGTGTGTGTGTGTGTGTGTGTGTGTGAATGAGCCTCAGGTACAGACTGTTTCTACTCCAGGGATAATGTTAGGAAATGATGAGAACATCCTCCCTCCGTGCGCCTGGTAGTAGTACTTTTAGGGCTCACTGAGTAAATACATGATAACAAAAGCTACTAAAAAAAGTTTTATTCATTTTTATTGTTGAGGTGTAATGTATATGCTCTATATGCATAGTGTCCTCAGTTATGCTTTCAAATCAGTTTGTTCTTTATACATCCATGTTCATGTGAAATATAATTGTATATATACATTGGGAGACACGTCGTGTATTCAGTCCACCTATGTGTCTGGATTCACAGACCTGTCATTGTCACTGCACTGGGTTTGGGTCCTGCCTGGTATTTATCAGAGTCAGAGCAAGGTGGGTTGGGGGCCTCCAGGGCTCTCCCCACCCTGTGACTTCGAACCTGTCATTCACCGTCTTCTTGACTTCTTTTGTTCATCTGTAAAACTCAGTGTGACCGCTATCGTGTGGATGGCATGAGAATGAACTACTGGGCAGGTGGCAGAGCGACAGGGAGGTAGGCTCGCTGCTCAGGCTTCCTGGCAGACTGGACTTGGGAGCACAGAGTGGGGGCCCACTCCGTCGGAAGGGGCCTGGGCCACGGACCCCTGTCCTGACAATGGCCCTTCCCAACCACATGCACCGCACTCACATGCGTGACCAAAGGTCCTGTCCTGTCTCTCTGTGGCTTCATTCACTAGGTCAGATGGTGGTGCCCTCTGCTGCCTCACTCACAGTCTGGACAGAAAAGATTTGATCCAGATCTACTGGAGTGATGGGCTCTGTGCCATACCGGCCCCTATCATGGCCACTCGCTCTCTGGGCCCTGCCTGCTGACCCTGGCTCTGTCCCCCAGCCCTGCCTTTGGAGAGAATGCCTGTCCAGTTGAGAGCTTCTCTCCTTCTGAGCAACCATGGACCCCCAAATGTCCCTCACCTGACAGTCAGAAGGACTTTCCTTCCAATTCTCCCCACCTTCTACCCAGGCTGGTCATACAAATTGGGGCCATTAGGATCCATTTGGTGGTGTCCAGGGCCTGGCTCCATGCTTGGGTGGGGTGTCTGATGGGCTAAGGGCTTCATCTGGTTATTTATTTATTATTCTTGAGTGGCTGCCATGAATCTTGGACTTTTGAATGGTCAAATGCCCCACCAGATGGACAGTCAACCAATCATCTCCACCCGAATCTCCAGCCCTGCCACACCTCTCTTTCTCCCCAAAGGGCTCATTCCTGCAGCTGTACCTGTGATGCCTTCCCTTCCCTCTGCTTGGAGCGACCCCACTCACCCTTCAGAGTTCATTTCAAGTGCTGGCTGCTGCCTAAGGCTTTCCCAGTGTGTTCTTCCCTCACCTTCTGTCCCCACACTCCTGAATTTACTGTCTGGATAATTTATCTTGTCACTGACGCATCTAAGGCCTCTTGTGGTTATTAAGCTGTTTTGTGTGTATACAACTTGTTTCCAGCTAGCTGCTGAGCTCCTGGGAGGCAGAGAGCATGGGTGGCATGTTTTTGCAGCCCCTTTAATACCTGGTGCATTTCTAGGCATGCAGTAAACACTTAATATTGAAAAGAGGAGGGAGGGAGGTGACTAGTGAGCTGGAATAGCAGATGAGATAAAAGTTGTGATTAGTTCTGATGACCTCTTTAGGATGTGTCCTTGGTCCTAATTCCAGATTTGGGTTGGAGCAAAAAAGTAATTACCTCCAGTGTTTTACGTTTGGCCAGAGAGGTTGAGAATCTTGCTGAGGGTCACACAGTAAGTCGATAGGATAGGCTGAGAATTAACCCAGGTGTCCTAGTCTCAGGGATAAGCTTCAGGAGCTTCCTTTCTGTGACAACCCTTCTTGGGGTTTCCCTTCTGTGTACCAGCAAGTTTGTGTGCGCATGCAAGTGTTTGTGTGCATATGTGTGTTTGTGTGTGCACATGTGTATGCACGTTTGTTTGTGTGTTGTATGGAAGGAAGCAGGGTAGCCAACAGTTGCCCAAGAGAAGACTGCCAAGTCTACAGAGTAATCGTAGAGCACGTGTGACTTTGCATGTGGCCGTGTGACTGGTATGCGTGTGAGGCCTTGGCAATCATCTTGTGACATGAGCCAACATCGTTGCGCTGCTGGCCTAGGCCCGCTGAGCTGACCTGACAGCACAAGACTGGATGGGTCTCAGGGCTCCCAGCAGGAGGTGGGCAGAACCCACAGGGCAGGCCCCAGGATCTCAGACCCAGAGCTAGGAATGGTGGAGGGCCGAGGGTTTCATGTGATGGCTGCCCCTTAGTGAATTTCCTCATGGACCCTTTGGGGGAGGGTCTTCCTCATAAGCCTGAGCATCCAGAACCACCCTGGTCCCCTCCCCCAGCTTGCTGTTCCTGTTCCTCCTCTCCCTGTGGTCCTGTGTTTGGGAGGACTGGGATGAGGGGCTCAGGGACAAGCCACGGCTGCTTCACGCCTGCCCTGCCCTCCAGCCCGAGGAGCTTACCAACGCCTTGGAAATTAGCAACATCGTCTTCACCAGCCTCTTTGCCCTGGAGATGCTGCTGAAGCTGCTCGTGTACGGTCCCTTTGGCTACATCAAGAACCCCTACAACATCTTTGATGGCGTCATTGTTGTCATCAGGTATGACTGCCCCTCCACTGCCTCTTGCCTGAAGAATGACCCTGGGGTACCTTGGGGTGAGGAGCCATGCAGCCTGTTCCTCTGGGGTGAAGGGGTCTGGAGTCAGACCCCCTTCATCCACAGGCCCTGCTGCTCCCCCAGGTGGGGACTCTCCTTGCTCCCCATGCTCCATTCTGCCCTGTCCCTCAACTCTACCCTGCTCAGGAGGAACTTGGCCTCACATCTCCTTTGGCTAAGCCCCTCTGCAGTCTCCTCTCCCCACTTCTACTTGTCCTCAACCCCACTCAGGCCTGGGGTGGGTGAGTACTGGGGAGTTGACTTTGGACAGGAGTTGGAGGAGGTATGAGGCCCAGCCAGCCATCCCTGCTTGCAAAGTGCTTGGAAACCATCTCAGACATCGGCAGCTTGCTTTAGGGTTTCCAAGACCTTGGGAAAGTGCTCCGTCCCTCCAAGCCAGGAGCCAGGAGAACTGTTTTATTGCCTTTTGGAATTGGCTTTAGATTTCATTAGAAGAGAACAAAGCAAATATTCCATAACTTGATGTTGTTGCATTGGCTGATTGAGGGAGAGGGCTGTCCACTGCCAGGATGTGTGATCTCTGGCCTGGTGGGGAGGGTGAAGAAGGCTGGAGCTGTCACCCAGATTCTTGGCATCTCGGAGGCCCAAGGGCTGGTCTGTGCCCCACTTTCTCCGACTGTGCTGGCAATCCAGGCCCCCGGGTGCTGCTGCCCTCTTGTAAAGGGAGGGGCAGGCGGAGGGTGGGCATGCGGCAGGCTCAGGCTCCCCCTCCCCTTGCAGTGTGTGGGAGATCGTGGGCCAGCAGGGGGGCGGCCTGTCGGTGCTGCGGACCTTCCGCCTGATGCGGGTGCTGAAGCTGGTGCGCTTCCTGCCGGCGCTGCAGCGGCAGCTCGTGGTGCTCATGAAGACCATGGACAACGTGGCCACCTTCTGCATGCTGCTCATGCTCTTCATCTTCATCTTCAGGTGAGGGTGGGTGCCAGCGGGAGAAGGGCCTCGGGCAGGGTTGCTGGGTCCTGAACTCATCTTGTGGCTCCTGTGTTTTCAGCATCCTGGGCATGCATCTCTTCGGCTGCAAATTTGCGTCCGAGCGGGATGGGGACACACTACCGGACCGGAAGAATTTTGACTCCCTGCTCTGGGCCATAGTCACTGTCTTTCAGGTGCGAGGGAAACAAGACAGGGTGGGCAGGGATGGTGGGGTGACCCTGGTAAAGGCCCTGACTCGCATCCTCTGTGCACAGATCCTGACCCAGGAGGACTGGAACAAGGTGCTCTACAATGGAATGGCCTCCACGTCGTCCTGGGCTGCCCTTTACTTCATTGCCCTCATGACCTTTGGCAATTATGTGCTCTTTAATCTGCTTGTTGCCATTCTGGTGGAGGGCTTCCAGGCAGAGGTAATCCCTTGCCCAAAACAGTTTACTTCCAGGAGGAATCAGCCGCCCAGCTTGAGCTTTGGTGGCCTGGCAGGTCCTAGAGCGAGCACCCTTCAGATTAGGTGGGGTGACTAAGGATGGGAGGCTCCAGGTCTCAGGAAGCCCCTTGGCACTCAGGAAATGGGGTGGTTGTGGGGGGTCTTTGGGTTCCCAGGTTAGCTGCCCAGTGGGTTTCTCCTTCAAAGTCAGCCAAACCCCTCCCCAGAAAACTGGACAAGTGTCAGCACACAGTGCAGCTGGACCCCTCTTGGAGACATCTGTGGGGGACCTATCTGAGCTGAGGGGTGGGGGAAGCTTGTGTGCAAGTCATCTAAGCTCTGACTGAGATGATGAAGATGCCACCAGGGCCCGGGCAAGGCCGAGCTGCCCAGGGTGAGAAATGAGCCCAATTAGCTGCGGGCATGGCAGAGATGAGCGTCCTATTTCCAGCTCAGGCTCCATCACCTTCGTCACAGGCAGCGTCATCAATTAATATTGACTTACATTGATCCTGCCCTTGCTGGGCCAGGGCACAGCCTCTACCAGAGAGGCTGCACCCTCCTCCTCTCCCTCAGCTCTGCCTCTCTTCCCACCCCAGGCCCAGCCCAGTGCTTGGCACAGAGCAGGTTGACCCAACCTAGAAATGCTCCAGTTGGGCGTGGAGATGCTCTTGGTCCAGTTCTCTTTGGGTGACCCGGATGGAAACTCCCGCTGTGGCCTGGTCTATAAATACCCAGCACACGGTGGAAAAACAAAAATCTATTTTCCGCCTTTTTCCCAGCCTTGCAAGGGAGGGCTGTTCCCTGAGGGCCAGGCTGGTGGGGTGCGGGGGCATCTGCCCCGCACTGGCCTTCTCTGGCTTCTCCTGTAATTCTGTGGTTACCCATTATCACATTTCTCCTGCTGGGTGAAAGCGAGGGCAGTGGGTGGAGCCCTGCCTCCCTGATGGCAGGGCATCTTGCAGGAGGGAGGGACATTGGTGCTCTCCCTGCAATAAGACACCTATTTAGCGGTTCCCTGGGGCCTAAAGGGTTAAGGGGTGCCACCATGCTCCCACAAAAGCCAGGATCTCTGGGGAGACCCACCACTTTCAGCCACTGCTCTTGGTCCATAGGAGGAGCAGAGTAGGGACTCCGTCTTTCAGACCCTTTCAAACCACAGCTCCTGACAGCTAAGATTCCCTCAGAAAAATGTCTGTGGAACTATGTGGAGGGAAATGGAAAGCGCCCCAAACCTATTCTGCTCCCCTCAACTAGCTGATAGCTACCTCGGCCGTCCCGGAGGTGCCCACCACAGACAGCCCCCTCCCCACCACTGCCTTTTTCAGTGAACACCTTGTTAAATCAAGTGCCACTGAGCCGGCCCGGTTGCTAGGCAGCAGCAAAGTCTGTGTGTGGGAAGAAAGCAACCTGGCCCTAGGGCCTGGCCTGGTCACTCTGGCCCTCCTAGTGGCCTGTGGCTGCCTCAGCCTAAGGAGTCAGCCAGGACCTGGCGCACATCTTCCTCAACACTCAGAGTACAAGTGACTGCTGGGAGGGTCTCACTCAGGGCGTGATGCTTCCGGTCTGGGTGGGATGGAGAAAGGATTTGGGGACCAACACTCCCTGCATGGGGGTGGGCAGTGGCATGGCCCTGAAGTGCATGTGGAGGGGCTGGACCAGCTGCTCACTGTCCTGCACGTGATGAGCCTGTACCTGGGTGGGGGGCGGTCACTCAGTGCCAGTGACCTGGATGCCTCCAGAGGCACCTGCCTTCTCCTGCACCAAGTATCAGGGGGCTGCGGGCTGCACCAGAGGCTCTGAGGGAGCCCCACAATCTGACAGGGGAGACTGGTTCTTTCCGCTGTGATGACGTGAAGCCACCCGCCTCCCTGGAGGAAGTGGCTGCCTCCATTTTGTTGGATGACATTAGCAGGAGCCTCAAGAGTGGCCCCCTGCTGGCCTTGCCACCCTGCCAGGGGACGGAGCCGGCTGGCTGTTGATTTCCTGACTTGTAGGGGGCAGCGCCCTGAATCCTGGTATATTTATCATCCACACACTTAATTAAATGAACAGGCAGCAGGCCCTGTGTGAGACCATTAATTGATATTAAACAACATCATAGCTGTCATCCCAGTGTTACTTGTCACATCCCATCCCAGTTGGAGGGACCAAGGCAGAGCGTATGGGAGTTAGGAGGCCTATTCTCAGCCCTGACCTTGTCTCCTCCCCAGCCTCTCACTTCCACCCACTCCTCCTCCCTGCCTTCCCTGTTCATTCCCCAAGCCTGCCGGCTCCCAGCCAGGAAGGGGGAGCTGGAGTCTCAGGTTTGAGGCCCCGAGGCACCTCTTGCTCTCCGTATGACTTGTGCAGTTTTCTTAACATCTCCAGACCACAGGTGCCTCCTCTTAGATTGCTCTGGCAGTACCTGCTTCCCACCCTGCGAGGAAGCGAGCTAGTGTTAGCGAAGCAGTTCCGTGACGCCTGGCGTGCCCCACTGAATGGTGGCTGTTATTAGGATTATCCGGGGGCTTGAGCTCCTTCCCTGCCCTTGTCCCCATCTTCGTGGGCTCCGCCCTCACCCTCCAGATTCATTCTGGCCCTAGAGCCTGTGGTTGAATTCTGGAAGGCCATCCTCTCCCCTTTCCTCTCCCACCCCGTGTCTCGTTTCCCCTGCTGTTGGGTTTGCATCTCTCCTTTTCTTCACCCTCTTTGAACACTGCTGATGTTTGAAAGCCTGAGCGCCTGTGACCAGCGCCCGTCCCCTGCCTCCCCCTCTCCCTGTAGGAAATCAGCAAACGGGAAGATGCGAGTGGACAGTTAAGCTGTATTCAGCTGCCTGTCGACTCCCAGGGGGTAGGTACGCGATCCCGAGTCGGCATGCCCCCACCCTGTGCCCCGTCCCCCCTCCGCTCCGCCTCTGTGTCTCTGTGCTCATGTTTATGCTCAGCTCCAGTGCAACCTGTGGTCGCCGTGGTGGTCATTGGTGTCGTGAGGCTGGCTTCGGTTTTAAGTCCCTTCCCCCTTGAGGACATCGAGGAGAGGAGCCTCCTTGCCTCTGCCCCATCCACCCACAAAGGGTATATTCCGTCCCCAACAGACTGGTGGATGGAGGGAGAAGGAAGGGACTTAGAATCCTCTGTGTGCACGTGTGTGGCACACCGCGTGTGCTTGCCTACGCAGAGGGCCACTGGGAGTCCCGGTTGCCAGGCCTCAGTGGAGTCCAATCCGTGGCCCAGACCATGCTCCCCCATCTCTCTCCCTCCCCCTTGCCCTGAGCCCCTGTTGGAGACCCCACAAGCTGCCTCAGCTCAGGACAAGTCTTTGGAGGATGTGGGGATAGGGATGGCTCTTGCCAGAATGTGCCAGAATTTTAAATCCACTTCCCAGCCTCTGGCCCCTTGGCCACCCAGGAGGTCTAGCAGGTGTTTGGGAGACACACTCCTCCCCTGGCCCCCACACTGAGCCTGTGCCCTGCTGTTTCCTGCACTGGCACCAGAATTCAGGGCGAAGTCAGGATTCCCGCAGGACCCCACGGTGCTGCACATCCCGAGCAGCCCCCTGGAGATCCCACTTGATAATTAAAGGCCTCGTTAGGGACGTAAACTGAGTTAATGGAAATGATCCCCTGAGATGCCAATTACGTAATATTTATGTCCTTATCAAAAGTAGCAATCAAGTATTTTTTAATAACTTCTTAAGGAGAAGTGTGTAATTACTGGGGAACCTACTGACCTGCTAAGAAGGAAGAAAAACTGTCCCAGAAACAGAGAGAGAGGTAAAAATGGGGCCAGGGAAGGTGGGGGACTTTGGGTAGGACGGAGGGAGAAGCAGAGGGACTGAGCCACTCTGCCTGGGGTCTTTCAATTTCCTTCTGGGGTCCTTGGGTCTGAGGCTCAGGAAGGGCGGCCGTGGAAGGAAGGCAGAGGGCACAAGTGGCCTTTGGAATGAGGCTCTAGTGACCACTTCACTCAGGTTCCCAGCTCCTTCTGGCCTGTGCCACCCACCCACCCAGCTATCCTATCCTCAGCCATTCTTGGAGCCAGTCCCAGCCAGGCTGGTTGTGCTGTGGGCTCTGGGGTTAACAGTGGCCTTCTCTGAGGTATGGCTGGTGGGAGGCAGAGGTGTTGGGGACCTTGGCGAGCCCTGGGCCCCAAGCTTGGGTGGTCTGGTTTACGCCAGTGCATGTGTCGTGCCGTGGTTGCTGGTTCCTGTGGCCTATATGTAGTGTGTGCGTGTAAAGACAGGGAGAACTCCACCTAGCCCGTCGACCCCTGCCCAGCCAGGTCACTAATGGCCAGCTGCTCCCTTACCCTAGGGAGATGCCACCAAGTCCGAGTCAGAGCCCGATTTCTTCTCACCCAGCCTGGATGGTGATGGGGACAGAAAGAAGCACTTGGCCTGTGAGTATCTATCCTGGGGGTACAGCCTGTGGCCCTGGGCCAGCTTTGAGTGGACTCAGGGTCTCCCCATCTCTCCCCTGCAGTGGTGTCCCTGGGAGAGCACCCAGAGCTTCGGAGGAGCCTGTTGCCACCTCTCATCATCCACACGGCTGCCACTCCCATGTCGCTGCCCAAGAGCTCCAGCACTGGCCTGGCTGAGGCGCTGGGCCCTGCCTCCCGCCGCACCAGCAGCAGCGGGTCGGCTGAGCCAGGGACAGCCCACGAGATGAAGTCACCGGTAGGGGTGCCTATGGATGCCCAATGGTGGGAGATGTGAGGACATCAGGAGGGGAGAGAGGATGGAGGTGGGCAAGCCTGAGAAGATACCCCAGAGCCATGGTGGACAAGCCCTGGGAGATCAATCAGGGCTGGTAATGCAGGCATGTGGAAGAACCGTGGCCTTGGGTTCTAATCCTTCTGTCCCCTAACTGAGAACCTCTGAGCCTCCTTGTAAAGTGTATGTGTGTGCCGGGGGAGGGGTAACCCCTACCTCCTTAATACCTTAACATAATAATAGCAAACCCCATCCAGTCACTGATTCTGGGCCACACACCATTCCAGACCCTCCTCATAGTGTTCTAGACACATTGAATCCTCACAGCAGCCGTGTGAGGTAAGTACTGTTACTATCCCCATTTTGGGGCCTGCATCTCAGGTTGCCCAAGTGATTTGTGGGAAGCTCCGAAGCAAGTAGGTGACAGAACCAGCATTTTAGACCAGGAGGTTGGTGTCAGGGCCAACGCCAATGGCTCTGGCTATTATTTTATACTGCCACCAGCTGGTGATAAGACTTCTGTCACCAACTAAATGAGGAATAGGTGCTAGTATCCTATCTAGTTTACAGATGAGGAATTGGGGTACAGAGAGGTTAGTAACTTGGCCAAGGTCGCACAACTGGTTGGAGTAAGCCAGGACCTGAATCCAGGCATCTGACACCTGGTGTGATGCCAGGGAAGCTCACAGGAGATGGAGTGTGTGAAGGGGATGCAAGGCCACGTGGTCCTGGCTGAGACCACCCTCTCCTCTGCTCATCCCCCAGCCAAGTGCCCGTAGCTCTCCACACAGCCCCTGGAGTGCAGCAAGCAGCTGGACCAGCAGGCGCTCTAGCCGGAACAGCCTGGGCCGTGCCCCCAGCCTGAAGCGGAGGAGCCCGAGTGGGGAACGGAGGTCCCTGTTGTCTGGTGAGGGCCAGGAGAGCCAGGATGAAGAGGAGAGCTCGGAAGAGGAGCGGGCCAGCCCAGCAGGCAGTGACCGTCACCATAAGGGTTCCCTGGAGCCGGAAGCTAAGAGCTCCTTTGATCTGCCAGACACACTGCAGGTGCCCGGGCTGCACCGCACAGCCAGTGGCCGCAGCTCAGCCTCTGAGCACCAGGGCTGCAATGGCAAGTCAGCCTCAGGGCGCCTGGCCCGGGCCCTGGGACCCGACGACCCCCCACTGGATGGGGACGATGGCGATGACGAGGGCAACCTGGTGAGGCCCCTGTGGGCACAGTGACCCCCTCACCCCCAATCTTGAGTGAGAGGAGCTATGCCTGTCCTGGGGCAGGGATGGACAACCCCTCCCAGCTCTATGGCATTCAAGAAGTTACCATCACACCCAAGGGATATCAGGGGTGCTGGCTCTGGAGGCCAAGCTTCGAACACCCCCTGTATTCCCTCTCCTGGCCCTGCTGAGTCCCAGATCCTCCTCATGCCTGGGGCTGTGGCTCTGAGGTCCTTGGTGGATATGAATGGTTTCGGGCAGCTGTGTATGAATCTTTCATGGCCCTCCCCCTGTGACTCAGAAAGACCCATCACTCATCTCTTCAAACTGATGCCCTCTCCTGTCCCCCTGTCTCATCTGGACCTCATCACAGCCTCGACTTCACACCCATCCTTATCCGTTAGCCCTCCCCAGCCCCCAGCCCCCACCTTTAACCCTGGGGTGGGGCACAGGGATCAGGGACCTCCTTGTCAGCACGTAAGGAGAAGGGGCCAGTGTCTCCTCATCCCAAGTGTGTCTTTGAACAGACGGCTGTGATGGGTACAATGTTTGATAATTGATGCACTTCCAAGCCCAGCGGGGAGGGAAGGAGGGGGGCAGGCGGGGACTGGGCTGGAGTCAGAGATGGGAAAAGAATGGAGAGCTTGGGCATGGGGGAAGGGAGGGCGAGGGAGGAGGGGAGAAGATGCAGGATGTGCGGGATGCTCGGGACAAGAGGGGGCTTAGAAGGAGGTGGGAAGGTGATTTTAGGAATATAGGGAGAAAAGCACTGCAAAGGGCTGGGAAGGTAGGCAAGGCATGGGAGCTGTGGAGATGCTGTGAAAGAGTGAGGGGTTGGGGACTTGGAGGCCTGGCCCTGCTCACATCCCTGGTGATCCCTCCACAGAGCAAAGGGGAACGGATGAGAGCGTGGATCCGAGCTCGGCTCCCTGCCTGCTGTCGGGAGCGAGACTCTTGGTCTGCCTACATCTTCCCTCCTCAGTCAAGGTAAGCAGGGGGCCCCTGACCTGTACCCCAACCTCTCCTTCTCACGGCAAATTACCCCGTGACGTCATCCCAGAGATGCTAGAAGTGTCCCCAGACGTGGGAGTGTGTGAGAGAGCGGTCTCAGGCTGAGAAGGCCCAGGAAGGGTAGGGTCCTCGGGGCAATGCCTCTCACTGCTACCCTGCCCTGCCTCCCACTCAGCCTTGGCCTCTGTCTTGGAGCAGGTTCCGTCTCCTGTGTCACCGGATCATCACGCACAAGATGTTTGACCATGTGGTCCTCGTCATCATCTTCCTCAACTGCATCACCATTGCCATGGAGCGCCCCAAGATCGACCCGCACAGCGCTGTGAGTCCCCGAGACTACACACCAGTGGCTGTTGAGTGCCTGCTCGGTTAGGCCCCTCCCGGGTTAACAAGCAGGGTGGGCAAGGAGGCCCAGAAAGGCTCAGAGGGAGGGAGCCAGGAGTCTACCTTAGGTCACCCTGACTTTCACCCTTGCAACTGGCACCCGGAGATGCATCCTGTGTCCCTCTCCTGCCTCCATCTCCCTTCTGTGATACACCAGTCCAGCTGGGGGAGTGGGCTCTGCTCCCTACCTGGGTGAAAAGTGAGCTCCGTCGCACCCCGGCTATTTGCAGACGGCGTGTTCTCGTGAGCCAGAGCCTTGTGAGGCCCCTGTGTGAGTCGGTGAGTGTTGGGATGAAGCGAACAGCAAGACTGGTCCTGGCTGGGCAGAGCTGTCTTGCTTTCCCTGCTCCTGGCAAAGGGGTCTCAGTTTCACCCATGACCCATGCACTGATGGGGGATGCAGAGCAGGAGAGGGAAGATGCCCTGGCTCCTATGGTTCAGCCATGTCACAAACAAGTAGGTTTTCAGGGGCATGAGAGGGGACATTGGTCACTTCTGCTTGGCTGTGAACCTGTCAGTCTTTAGAAGGAGAAGCCAGAGCCTGAGTATCTGGACAATCTCCCAGGGACCTAGCTTCTTCTGGATGGGCCCAGCTGTTCTAGGAGCTCTCTCTCCCCAGCCTGGCATCATAACCCCTCCCAGACAATGACTCTGGCCCAAGAAGGATGGGTGGGGGTGGCTCTGTTGCCTGTCATGGCATCTTGCACCACTTGCTTGGAGGTAGCTCCCCATCCCCCCGCCTCACTGCCTCCACACCATTGTTCAGATTTCAATGCTGCTATGGCTTCTGGTTTCCATTAGGGTGGGCTCCAGCCAGGCCCGGGGCGGGGTGGTGGTGGGAATGGAGGGAGCCCTGAGGGATGGAGGGGCCAGCCCAGGAAAAGGTGGGTGAGGGAGCACAGCATTAGGGACCCCCACCTCTGAGCCTGTGTAAGACAGAGCAAGGGCAGCTGGTTACACTGGTCCCCTTGTCTGCCTCCTGCCCAAGGCCCTGTTGTGGAGCTCTCTGGCACTGTCACTATGTCTCTCCCCTGATCTTTCCACTCAGCTCCTCCATCTCTAACTGTCACATGCATGCTTCTCTGTTTCCCCTTTCTCTGTTTCTCACTCTCTCTGACACATGCTCTGCCTGCTGCCTCTCAAGCTTTCTACACCCCTCTTGGCCACCCAGCAATGGAATCAGCCCACAGATATCAGGAGACTGGGCTGCCTTTTTTCCCTTCTTGCCCCTGCCTATGCCCAGCATATTCAACCTGGGGATGCACAGCCTGTACTCAGGCCCCCAGGTTGGCCTGTAGCTCCATATCTGGGGCACACAGCAGGAAAGCAAGTCCATGGAGCAGGGAGGAGAGTAGAATGTTGGGGGGGTGGTCAGAGCTCAAGTTAAATTCTGCTCCAGTTTTACGAAAGAAATAAGGATAGGACCTGAGATATGGGCTCAGATCACAGCACTATGGTGGGATCATTTCCTGTTCCAGGCCACTCTGGGGAGGGGAGCAGTTCTCTTCAGGGCAGGGGAGCAAGTGAGTCGGGGCCTAGCACTGTGTGGGGAGGGGGGGAGAGGAGAGGAGATTGTCTGAGGTGTAGAGGAAGGAGGAGGTCATTTTTCTGAGTCAAATGTTGGAAGCAGTCCTGGCTTCTGTATGCAAAGCAGACCTGGCCCAAGGAGGGGGCCCTGGTGGGCAACACCTGCCTGCTCTCTCTTGCAGGAACGCATCTTCCTGACCCTCTCCAATTACGTCTTTACCGCAGTCTTTCTGGCGGAGATGACCGTGAAGGTGATGAGGGGAGGCATCGGTGTGGGGCTGTCTGGTTCCTGGTGTGGGTGGAGAGGATGCGCCACAAGCGGAGGGCAGGGCTGCGGACCACAGGGAGGTGGTGGTGACGTGGTGGGCATCCCCAGGTGGTGGCTCTGGGCTGGTGCTTCGGGGAGCAGGCGTACCTGCGCAGCAGCTGGAATGTGCTGGATGGGCTGCTGGTTCTCATCTCCATCATCGACATCCTGGTGTCCATGGTCTCCGACAGCGGCACCAAGATCCTCGGCATGCTGAGGGTGCTGCGGCTGCTGCGGACCCTGCGCCCGCTCAGGTGAGCCTCAGCCAGGTGTCCTTCTCAGGGACACCCCTGCACACAGCCAGCGAGAGCCCCACCGGCCCCTGCTTCCTGCTTGTGACCCCTGCAGGGAACCTTGTCATCATTTGGCTGAAACTATGGGCTGAGGAGTTTCTATCCTTGTGTGACACTCCCTATATGACACACTGCTCAGAGCTACTGTGCCCCTGGCCTTGTGCAGGGCACAGTACAAGAGGCCATGGGCAGGGCCTCATAGCCTTCAGTTGAGTCACTCCTTTGGGTAATGCCTTTGGGAGTGACCCTCTGCCCTTCCTGGTGAAGTAACAGACTCCCTTCCTTGCTTTCCCCACCTTCATTACCCTCTCAGGGGCCACCCTCCAGATCTAGCAGGGGACCCATCCTCGCAGGAAACCCTCTCGAATGAGGCAGCCACCTCCCATCCCCACCCCAGAGTCAAAACTATCAGTGGATGGGGACACTGATGGGGACTATACTGACTGACTAGTGATGTGTCTCGAGCTGTGACAGTCCATGCCCCTTTCCCTCCCTGCTTGCCCCTACATGTTCCTTAAAAGTGTGTGTCCCTGTCCTCACAACACATTGCATCCCTGGGGAACGCCTTTCTTGAGTTGAGTCCCTACCTAGCTCCAGCAGGTTCCTTTGACATCCTGGGAGTGGGGGTGGAGGTGGGAGTGTCTGCTTCCTGTTTTGAGAGATCACGGGTGGGAATCCCCGTGGCAAGGGTCCCAGGCAGAGAGGACTGCTCTGCACAGCCAGCCCAGAAAGCCAACCTGTTCCCTCAACCAGAGCGCAGGGGACCATTGAGCCAAGATTGGGAGGTGGGGCAGCAGGGCAAGGGACAAAGGAGTGTCCTAGCTGGGGGAACCCCTCTTACCCCCTTCCCTCCCCAGGGTAATCAGCCGGGCACAGGGCCTGAAGCTGGTGGTAGAAACGCTGATGTCCTCGCTGAAGCCCATCGGCAACATTGTGGTCATCTGTTGTGCCTTCTTCATCATTTTTGGCATCCTGGGGGTGCAGGTTTGTGGGGGTCTGGGGGCCAACTGTCAACAGAAGCCTGAGGAGTAGCTTTCCTTTTGGTCCTTGGATGGTGAGGCCCAAGCTGCTGCCACCTTTATTCCAGAAAGGAATGACTAGGGACACTTTCCTCGAGGTCTAGGGCCTCAGGCCCCTTTACCTCCTGGGCACTTTGCAGAAAACTGGAAGCCTGGAAGAGGGCCCCTAAGGGGACGAGGGCCTCTGAGAGGCTTCTGACCTGTGACAGCTGCAGGCTGCTGTTCCACCCCCTTCATGCACTGCAGTCCGAGTGCAGACGCTGGCACAGGCTCACAGTCTGCTCCGGGATCCCCTCCCTGCCTTTCCTGCTTGAGTGGGGTGGGCTACCGGCCAGGCCTGGGGATCCAGGGCCCAGACAGCTGGGCCAGGTTAGTGGTGTGCTGGCAGGCAGGCGGGTGCAGACCCCAGACGAGGCAGGAAGTGGGGGCTGCAGGGGAAACTTGGCCTCTGGCCCAGGGAGGGAACTTGGCTTTGGAGGAAAAAGATCGGGAGCTGCCTGCAAGATTTAGCAGGCGCCTCTGGGAGCCCCTCCACCCCATCTTCCTGAGCCCCTGGTTCCAGCTGTTTCAGCTGCAGGGTAGACAGCTGGCTGTTGGTGCAGCAGGGAAGCTCCTGGGTGGTTACCCCTGTCCCCCTCCCTTCCTTTGACTTTCTGGGATGTCCTCTCTGCCCTGGGGAGGGGATGAAGGCTGTTCCTGGTTTCCTGGAATTCTCTAGCCCCAGGGACCCGGCTGGGGTACAGTTGCCAAGGCTGTGTGGTGCTTCCCTGCATGCCCAGTGCCCCTTCCCTTCCCTCTCTTCCCAGCCTGCTTGGATAAGGAGAGGGAATCATTGTTGAGCCCTGTCTGGGGCTCTTCCAGCAGTTACCCAGGCCCCCTGGTCCTCCAGTTCCTCAAATCCCTTCCCCACCCACAGTCATAGCCTGCTCTATTCTGGAATGAGGGTGAGCTTTTCAGTCACACAGACCTGAGTTCAAGCCCTCTTTCTGCTGTCTACTGGTTATATGACCTTAGTGAATGAATTTACTTCTCTGAGCCTCAGCTTTCCTCATCTGTAAAGTGGGGTCAGTAATATCTAGCTCACACACCCCCCCCATTAAACTAGATCACTTGGCCCCTCTCCCAGACTCTGATTCAGTGGGTCTAGGGTGGGCCTGAGAATTGATATTTCTAGCACATTCCTAGATGATGTTGATACTGGTCCGGGGACCCCACTTGGAGAACCAGTCGCCCATCCCTTTGTAGAAAACAAATGACTGCTCCCCTCTTTCCAGCCTTTTTTTGGTACACACCCCATGACTTTTCCTCCCCTTTCTAGGGCTCTGCTCCAAGGAGCCCAGAGGAAGGGGTGCCTTCAGGGAAGGGGCCCTGACTTGACTGATTCCAGGGATGGGCCCCCTACTCTCACTCAGGATGTGCACAGAGCTCTTGGGCCCAGGGCTGCTGTGGGAGAGGTGGGGCTATGGAGTTCTGGGTTTCCTGTGATCACAGCTCACTTCTCCCTGTCTCCGGGTACATGTGTGTCCAGCTCTTCAAAGGGAAGTTCTTCGTGTGCCAGGGTGAGGACACCAGGAACATCACCAACAAGTCTGACTGTGCCGAAGCCAGTTACCGGTGGGTCCGGCACAAGTACAACTTTGACAACCTGGGCCAGGTGAGCCCCAGGCTCCAAGGTGGAGGTGGGAGTGGTAAAAGGAGTCTGGAGAGGATACAAGTCCATGCTTAGTGATGCCTGTTTCCTGAACTGGTGAATGGGTCATAGTGCTGTCTCCTTGGAGGCTCATAGTAAAGATGCAAGGAGATGATGTGTACTTTTGTTTAGCATGGTACAGAGTGCAGACGCAGTGTCAAGACGATTCCTTTTCTTACTCCACATTCGCAGAAACAGAGAGATGTACTAAATGAAGTGCTTCGCTCAGTTTTGCTGGTGTGTTTCCCTGACTCACCCTGGCTTTGGTTTCTGAATTTCAGAGGATCTGATCATTTCCCGTAGCCCTTCTGGTTTCATGCCAGCTATGGAGCCCTCCAGGGGCCTGGAGTGTGAACCCAACCTGACCTCTGAAGGGCTGGGGTCCCCCAAGCTGCTGCCAGGAGGTGCTTTGAGGACAGGTAGTATGGTGTGACCACACATCCTAGATTTCAGATGGTCTCCTCTCCTCCCCCACCCCCAGGCCCTGATGTCACTGTTCGTGCTGGCCTCCAAGGACGGCTGGGTGGACATCATGTACGATGGGCTGGATGCTGTGGGTGTGGACCAGCAGGTAGGGCCAAGGTGGGGAGGACCCATCTTTGGGCTGAGGTCATTCAGCACGAGCCACTCCAGGCATGACAGGTGCAGGCACTGAAAAGAAAGGGCAGATTGGAAAAATGCCATCAAAGAGGCATTACCTCCTACAGCAGAGGCTGTAACTGGCAGTCTGAGGGCCAAATCCAGACATGTCTTATCGGCTTTGCAACATGTTTAAATTTTTTGAATTGGTGGTGAACATTTAAAAATTGGCGAATTTCACATGAAAATCCAGACGTGGGCCTGCTCAGGAGAAATCCAAAGATCTGGGAACATTGGACTTGCATTCCTTCAGGGCAGGAGTCAGCAGGAGCAAAGATGCAGCTTCCCCTTTGGATAGAGCCACTCTCCACTTTGCCACAGTCCCTACCCCTCCCTACTGTCTAACACAAAACCTACATGGTTTGTTTATATCGCCCGCTGAGTCTCTGTAGCTCATTGAGTTTGTGGGCCCTCTATTAAAGAACTCAGGTTATGGGGCAGCACCTGAGACAGTCCCCTGGGGGCTGATGGCTCCTCCTGTCCTTCCTGCTCCCTGCCAGCCCATCATGAACCACAACCCCTGGATGCTCCTGTACTTCATCTCGTTCCTGCTCATTGTGGCCTTCTTTGTCCTGAACATGTTTGTGGGCGTGGTGGTGGAGAACTTCCACAAGTGCCGGCAGCACCAGGAGGAGGAGGAGGCCCGGCGGCGGGAGGAGAAGCGTCTGCGGAGGCTGGAGAAAAAGAGAAGGAGTAAGGAGAAGCAGATGGCTGGTCGGTAGTCTTTCCACATCTCTCTGAGTCGTGCTTGACCTTGGCCTTGCGACTGTAGGGGGCCAGGGGCTGGGGCTGGGGGCAGGGAGGAGATGCTCCCTCCCCCATCTCCACCTCCTCCCCCCCAAGAGCATGTCAGCCTTTAGAGCCAGCATGAAGCAGACCAGTTCAGCCCTGTGGGGAAGGGGGAGCTACCCCCACCCTGCGGGGCTCCCCGGGTCTCAGCATCATACTCCCCAGAGGATTCCAGGGGAGTTATGCACAGCCTCTCCCAGGTCGACTCTCAGAGGAGCCTCATGGGATGAGAATCATGCCCCATCGTCCAGGGCCGGTGTCCAGAGATTCAGGGATTGGCCCGGGTGGCAGCCTTTCCAGGCCCTGGGCTGGCAAGCCAGTGTCTTGAACCTGTGCCTGCCTGGTGTCTGTAGCTGCTGAGCAAGGTCTCAGCAGAGGTTGCAAATGGACAGCAGCATGAGTGGACCCCAGACCCACTCTCCTCCCTATCTCCAGCAAAGCTCCCTGACTTCCTAACTATTATTTTTTGGTCAAGCTGTAAAAAACAACAACTCCTCCTGGCTCAGAGAAAGCCTGAGGTCGAAGGAGCTCTAAGCACATGACTGTCTGGCCTTAAAGCCTTCAGCCCCCTCACCCGTCATCTCCAACATTTCTTGGCATTGGCTGGGTGAGGTCCCCATCCCACCCTTCTCCACGCTATTCTGCTGTGGGAGGGCTGAGACTAAGGGAAAAGACACGCAGATTGCAGGAAGGATGGAAGAGAAGTGACAGGTGTAGGAGCCCCTTTGTTTTTCTGTGTCTCCAGGTGTGTCTGCACCTGTCTCCCTGTCTTTGGGGCTCCTGCCTGCCTGCCTGTCTGGTACTCAGTAATCTCCATGACTCTCTTTTTCTGTCACTGCCCACGTTTCTCTAAGTGTCTTTATGTGTGGGTTTCTCTGAGCCTTTGTGTGTCTGTCTCTCTTTGGTCTGCGGGTTTCCCTTTCTCTCTCCACTCTTTCACAAACCATCTTCATTACGCCGATAAGATGTGTGCGGTGCTCTGAGTTTTCTCTTTGGTTTGTTGACATGTGAGTATCACCAAATGGGTGAGGGGCTGTGGTGCCCCCCCTCCCCTCTGCCCCTGGCTCTAGCTCCTGCTACCTGTGAGGGGCACCTGGAGTGAGGGGAGAGAGTGTGGGAGTGGGTGAGGGTGGGACAGAACCAATGTGCCCTGTGAGAGGCCGGGACTGCTCAGGCAGGTGTTGAGGGGATACTGGCCTCTGGGCATCAGCGGGTGGTGAGTTGTCCATGTCCCACATCCTCAGTACCTGTGCCCCAGGCAGTCTGCTCAGCTCCAGGATAGGGGTCCCATCTCTGCTCTCTCTGTGGATATTTGAAGCTGAGCAGGCGCCTCACCCCCAGCAGCCTTGCTCCCACCTCTGCTCCGTCCACCCTCCCCTCCTTGCTGTCTCTGCAGGGCATCTGCAGATGGAATTCTTTTGGAATGTGGAACTTGTGGCCCTGCCTGACCAGCTGGCTCCCCTTCTGGAGTTTGTAGCCATCTCAGGTGCTGCTGAGGTCGAGGTTTGGGTAGGAGTGGGCATCTGTTCTGATGACAGGCTGCCTGCCCCTCCCTGTGCCTCTGATTCCTTGTCCCTGTGACCCTGATGAGTTGGCTGAATAGATCATCTTCCTCAAGTGCTCTGTGCCCAGAGCTTGGGGCTGGACACTCAGAACCAGCCACCCACGTTCAGCACACCCCATTCATAGGCAGAGTGAGGGTCGGAGCTGAAGGGGAGCGAGCCGCTGAGGGGGCCCTGCCCAGCCCATTTGGTCCGGCCAGTGACCCATGTCGTGTTTCGTTCTTTTAGATCTAATGCTGGACGATGTAATTGCTTCCGGCAGCCCAGCCAGCGCGGCGCCAGGTACTGCGTCTGGGATTGTGGGTTCCAGGGCGTGGCCCGGGGGTGGTCAGGCCCTGCCTGCTCCCTGGCCCGCCTCATGGGTTCGGGGACGTCCTCTTTGCTCCCTCTCCATGGCTCATTGATTCTATCCTCTCGGGGCAAGGGGGTCAGGGTCCCTGGGGTGCTGGGCTCTGCGTCATCCCATAGACCTGTGCTGCGCTGGATGGGAGGTAAGGGTCTCAGCATACCCCTCCCTCAGACACCTCTTCAAGGACCCACCTTCTCTTCCAAGGCTTCCCAAGCCTGAGCTCCCCAGCCCCCTGCTGCCTCTTCCCACTCCTGCTCCTTCTCCCAGGTCACACCGTTCGATTATTAGAGCTGCAAATCTCTCCCATCTCCATTTGTCTGAAGGGGAGACTTTGATCAAGTGAGCAGGACGAGAGGAGCAGAGAGGGGAAGGATTTGTTTTAAAAATGTAACGATGAATAATTGAACAGACTCATTAATAGTCAAATAATCACGGTGGGCACGTCATCGCTACAAACAGCAGGAATTGGGAATCAAAGGCCTGAGTTAGCCATAAGCTTCTCCCCGAAACCAAAGATTTGGGAGTGAGTTGGGTCCTTCTCTTCGAGAGCCGTGTCTCCGGGAAAGCCTTCCTGGTCCTGCCCTCCCTTGGTCTTCAGGCCCCTGCTCCTCCCAACACGGTCCCCAGACGGAGGTCCTGAGGTCATGAGAATCTGGGACAGGGCTGTGGGACCTCGTTACACCCTCTGATGTCTCCACACTGTGGTTCCCAACCTGTTTATCCCCAAGAGCCCCCCTTATCGTCTCCAACAAACCCCCACATTTTAAAAGACCGTCTTTGAAGTTAAGAGCACTTCAATAATGACTTTGTTTCACTGTTTTTGCTAATCAAAGGCACATGTAATTGCTAATCAGGGCTTCTAAGCCGCAGAAGGTTTCACACTGAATGATGGCAGAAAAAAATCCAAAAACCATTTTGCCATTAAATTCATCTGTGGGCTCTTAATACAGGCATACGTATGATTATTTCTTTTAAGCTTTTAGAAATATTGAAAAGAACATAAGAACCCCCATGTGGCTGCCTTCTCAGGCTGCTGCGGGCGTGGGGCTTCAGGCTGGGGACCACTGGGCTGAACCTTTCCTCGCTATTCCACACTCCCTGGGAAACCAGACTCCAGCAGACACTGCCTGTGGATCTTGGGCTATCTGATCTAAGGGGGCTCAGGGACCCACCCAAGGGGGACCCACTGAGCCACCATTTGGGAGGTCATCCCTGAGGCCCTAGGTGGATCAATGTCTGCTGTCCCCATGGTATGAGCTCTAATGTTTGGCATTGAGAGACCATCTCTCTGAGGCTCAGGCGTCTCCAGCTGGCTTGTGTCTGGATTGCCTGGGTCCCACGTCTCTGCGTCAGCTTGTACTGCAACTCCTGATGTGTTAGGGGTCGAGGAGAAGGTGGGAAGAAGTGGCCTTCAGCTTTTCCTTTGTGGGTTCACCTGGTCTGTAGACTGAGGTGTCCACACATACACACTTACCCCAAAACACCACGGACCAACACATGCAGACTCTCTTGGCACACCTCCTGGCACAACTCCTCCTGACACACCTACTCAATGCTAAACGCTCTCGTTACTCTTGCACTGTAGCCCCGCTCTGGGGACATTCTGCCGTGCTCCTGTTGGCACATGCAGGCATGTACACAGATTACAATAGTGTGTATTACCTTTCCAGTTGGTAATGAATGCTCAGAGACCCTGAAGAGGGGCTCAGATGGTCCCATATCCCTCTTTCCCAGATCTGGAGTCCTGTGTGGTCTATACCAGAGCTCTTCCAATCTCTGTGTACATAAGAATTACCCAGAGAATATATTAAAACACAGATTCCTGACCCCTACCTAGAAATTCTCAAGGCATGGACTAGGGTAGGAGGCGAGTGTCTGCATTGCCAATCGGTTCTCAGGGGCTGGCAGTGCTGCTGCAATGGCCTACCCAGTGGTGTCACAGGGATGAAGTCACACCCTCCAGCCTGAGGATGCATGAATCAAACACGCACCATACCTCCCTGCTAGTATCATGGCCACCCAGTGCTGTGCCCAGCAGACGGGGGTCAGCCAGACATCAGGAAGAGGCAGAAGGGAAAAGGCTTTGGTTATTAGGGGAATGGGCCTGACTGGACACCTGGGTCCAGCCTGAGCAATCAGGTTAGCCCCAATTGACCACTTGGCCTGTGGCACCAGCTCCACTCCCACCACTACCTGTGTGTGACACCTGCCTTTACTGTCCTCTTTCTCTACTGGAACCGTGATCAGGCTTGGCCGTGGCAACTGACCGTGTGGCCTCTGCCGTGGGGGCCTGCGTCTCTACCTTCTGCCTACTCTCTGCCACTCTCCTTTGCAAACCCTCTGCCCTGGCTGTGCCTTGGGCTCCCAGTGACGCCTACTAACTCACTATGCCTGCTGCCCTCACTGACAGCCTCACACCCTTCCTGCACCTCTCCTGTGTTTTTGCCCCTGACTGGGGGCAGGGCAGTCCTGGGGTGCCCTTCTCCCCACTGTCTGACTCTGGTATTTTCTTTCCCGAAAGCAGCCCATACTGTTGGGAGGGAGGGGGCCAGGGCTGCCAGAATGCCAGTGACCATCGGTTCAGGCCCCTCCTGGGCAATGACCAGAGCTCTCAGAGCAGCTGATCCGCCCAAGGTTCCTCCCTCCTCCAGAGCAGGGGCGGGGGTGGGGCTGGGGGTGGGAGGCATCTCTAGTTCTGCTGTGAGCCCTGATGCTGCTGCCTATAAAACCAAGGTTGGGGAGCAGAAAAGGGGTGGCATCATCCAGAGCCCGACAGCAAGGGCCTTGGGCAAACTCTTCGAGGGCATCTGTGTCTGTGTCTAAACCGACCTGGCAGCTGGTGAGGGACTCGAGCTGGGAGTTCAAGTCCAGGCTCTGTCACTGCCTCACAGTGTATGGATGACTCTCCTTTTGCTGGCTTTGTTCTCTTCTTCGGTAAAACAAAGGGGCCGGCCGAGAAGGTGCTGATCAGATTGGCCCTGGTACACTTTGGACCTGTGCTCTAATGGAGGATTTCCAGCAGCCTCAGCACCTGCTGGTCTGGGGTGGGGGTGGGGGTGGGGGTGGAGGGACATTTGTATAGACCTTGGGGGCCTGGGCCCAGACCAGTCACTATGAGTAAATGCCCTGCCTCAGTCTTCCTACGCCTAGTTTCCTTCTGGGCTGCTTGGAGGAGGGGTCCCTGGCCAGATGGCAGAGGTGGTGGCGGAGGTTTAATTGGGCCTGGGGCTGCCTATATAGTCAGACTGGGGTGAGAGGGGAGAGGGGCCACTCTCCCAACCTCTCCTCTGCATTGTCTCAGCTAATAATGGGACTAATAAGGAGCCACTTTTTCTAACCTAATTGTATTCAAACATTTTAGTTAATTCTCCATTCATATTTTAGCATAATGGGATCGAGTGCCCTCGGCACTTATGGAGATTAATGCAGAGAAGGAGTTCCAGCTGCTAAGGCAACACGGGCGGCTAGCGCCCTCTGGTTCCTGTGGGTACTGAAGGAAGGAAGGAAGAGGCCCCCTTGCCTGGTCCACCCTCCACGCTCGCCCTGTGGATGACCCACGGCCTCGTGTTGTCCACTGGGGGCCAAGAGGGCAGCCTGAGCAAACAAAGCCACAGTTGGCTAACCCATGTCTGAAACCAAAAAGATGGCCTAACACCCTGTGGTGAGCCAGATTATTCCGGACCTGCTGCCTCTTGGTTATCCCCACCTCAAGGCTGGCGCTGGACAGTGGCATCAGGCGAGGCTGAACATGCAGCTCTTGGGCACTCTTCTTCCTTCGGCCTTTGGTGGGGGCCCACCCAGGCCGCTCCCTGCCTCATTTTACCTTCCTGTCCAGTAGTCCTCTGCATGGGAAAGGACAATTTATATATGAGCTGGCCTGGGCCCAAAGCTTCCTGCTGCCCCTGAGCCAGCCACCCCTGGCACAGGCCTCAGAGGCTGCAGCCCTTGCTAGCTGGCTTTCGCCCTAGACTTCCTGAGGGGGAAGGGCTGTCTGGGACCTGAGGCTACCCAAGCCTCCTAGGGGAAGCCTCTTTTTTCTTTGTGGCTCCCTGGGAGACCGATCTGTCAACCACCCCTAGATGACATGTATCCCCAACTTGGCGTGGCCTTTCTTCAGCACCTGGAGGAGGGGCCCCCTGCAATCTCTTGCCCTCAGATGCATTCTGCCTGCTTAGCAGGCCAACTTTCTGGCACCATGATTTTTATAACTAAGTGATTCCCTAATTACAGGGAAATATTATGCCTCTGACAGATCTCAGACAGTGCTTTCAGCCCAGCCTGCAGCCTAATGCTGCCCTGACCCCCAGGAGCAGGCTGGGCATCTCCTCATTAGAAACTGGGTGAGTCCTTCAACTGGAGCCCTCCCAGATGAGTCTGGGAGAGAGCAGGGCCCTGTGGCTTCCCCTCTGCCCTCCTGCACATGAGGGTGCAGGAGGTGCAGGCCCTGCCTCCCTGGAGGCGCTCTGGGGCGGTCAGTGCAGCCTGCCAAGAAGATGTCCAATTTCCAATCTCCGGTTTTATCTCCAAATCCCAGCTCTGTGTAATCTCCTCCGCTGCCCTCAAGGGCTGAGCTTAGTGAAGGAGCAAGAGCCTTAGCCTCTCGGTTGATGGAGTTTCCTCTGAGCCTGATAAGACCGGTTGTTTTTCATCTTATTGATCTGGCCTGGATGCAGAACACCGAGTTGAGGGAGTTGTGAGGGGCTGGTAGATTTTGGAGGCTGCCTCGGGGCGGGGGCTCACCTAGTGTCTAATGTGGGTGGGGAGCTCTGCATGTCCTGACCCCTACTGCACCCAACTGTAGCCAGTAGAACAGACGCTTGGAGGGGCAATGCCGAGAGAGCTCCCCTTGCTCCCCGAAAAGGAAGTAAATGGAGGGCGAGGGTGCTGATGATAATGGAATGTTTCAGCTCGGGTGTTGGAGGCTGGTGGCTATGAGGGACTGTGGGTGGAGGGGGCACAGGGATCAGGGCCCGATGGCTGCTCTGCTCTCCTCCTGGCCCCACCAGAAGCCCAGTGCAAACCCTACTACTCGGACTACTCCCGCTTCCGGCTCCTTGTCCACCACTTCTGTACCAGCCACTACCTGGATCTCTTCATCACGGGTGTCATTGGGCTGAACGTGGTCACCATGGCCATGGAGCACTACCAGCAGCCTCAGGTAGGAGTGAGGGACCAGCCATGTGGGCCCTGCCTCCAGCGGTGGGACCATGGGGGTGAGGCTGATCCAGCTTGAGCTGGGGACCCTGCATGGGTTCCTCTTATACCCCTTTCACTACCCTTGTCGGTTAGCCTCATCTTGGTTTTACAGATGAGGACCCTGAGCCTCAGAGAGGTTAGCTCACCTGACTGAGATCACATAGCTTGGAAGTCGAGGACCTGGTTTCTTCATCCAGCACATATTTATTGAATGCCTACCCTGTGCTGAGCTCTGGATCTTTGAGGGTAAAGAAGGCAGGCTGGCCCTGGTCGATATTGCCCAGTGGTTAGAGCATTGGCCTGTGCACTGAAGGGTTGCGGGTTCAATTCCCGGCCCCAGTCAGAGCACGTGCAGGAGGCAACCAATCAATGTGTCTCTCTCACATTGATGTTTTTCTCTCTCTCTTTTCCTCTCTGTCTTTCCTTCCTTCCCTTCCACTCTCTCTAAAAATCAATGGAAAAAATATCCTTGAGTGAGGATTAACAAAGAAAAAGAAAAAGAAAAAGAAAAAGAAAAAGAAAAAGAAAAAGAAAAAGAAAAAGAAAAAGAAAAAGAAGGCAGACTGGTGCCAGCCCTTCTGGAGTATAGATTCTAGTGAATGTACAGCTTCAAAAGTCACCAATGGTCTTGCTGCTTCTCAAGTCAGCCTCTACTGGCTGCCCTCCGGGCCTCAGTTTCCCCACCTGTAAACTAACAATGTTAAGTTGGTAATGCACAAGGCCCCTTCCACTTCTTGCATATTTGTGCCTTCCAGCATATTTGTCATGTGGTCTCCTCACCATCCCTCAACGAGAGAGATCCATTAGCACAAAGTTTGGATTATACACGTGAATGAGGACCCTACTCTGTCCTAGAGTAGTAACCAGTGGTCAGCCATCCTGGCAGGAACAGAGAAGAAAGGTCCCCTTAGACTCACCCTGTCTCCCAGATCTGGGCGGGGGGAGCAGGTGTCATCCCAGGCCTTATCCTTCATGCCCCATCCCTGCCAGATCCTGGATGAAGCTCTGAAGATCTGCAACTACATCTTCACCATCATCTTCGTCTTGGAGTCAGTTTTCAAACTCGTGGCCTTTGGCTTCCGTCGGTTCTTCCAGGACAGGTAACAGAGGGGGGGGTGTGGGAATGGGGAAGGACCTAGAGCTTGAAGACCTTTCTTGACTCCTGAAGTTCATTCAGCCTCTACTCTAGGATCTACCAAGTGCTGATGGCAGGATGGGGCGTGTGACATCCAGGGCCAGGGAGATGGGAGAGAAGGAAGGGAACTTGACAACACAGGGCCTGGGGGACACTGGCAGCTGGAAATCAGTGTGGCCTAGACTGGGGCTTAAGAGCAGAGGGCATGGAGCCGGACTACCTAGACCAGATTTGAATCCTGGCTCCACCACTTAGAAACTGGTGACCTTGGGTAAATTACTTAATATCTCTGTGCCTCAATTTTTTTATCTGTAAAATGGGAGAATATCCACATCACAGAGTTGTAAAGAGTTCCTATTTGTAAAGCCCTTAAAATAGTGTTTGGCACATAGCAAACACCTATAAGCTAAAAAAAAAAAAAAAAAAAAAAAAAAAAAAAGCAAGTGAATAGCAATGAAAAGCAGAGGCCCTCAAGCTAAAGTCGTAGCCCTGCCTATGCCACCCACTGGCCAGATGACCATAGACAAGTCAAGCCTCTGCAGGATGGTGAGGCTGGACCCACTGACCTCCACTCTCCTTTCTGTAGCCAAAACTGCCACCCCTTTCTCAGTGCCCCCCCCTCAAGGATCTGTGTCCTGGGCTTCCAGGTGGAACCAGCTGGACCTGGCTATCGTGCTGCTGTCCATCATGGGCATCACGCTGGAGGAGATCGAAGTCAACGCCTCTCTGCCCATCAACCCCACCATCATCCGCATCATGAGGGTGCTGCGCATCGCCCGAGGTCAGTGCCCAGCTGCCCACCCAGGGGTCAGTTCGGTGGCTGGCCAGGGACTGGGTGGGTGTGGGTTTCTGTGGGTCTATCTCCCAGCCCCCGCCAAAGGGAATGATTGGGGTTGGGCTGAGGGTGGCAGTGGGGCCATAGCAGCCTGCCTGGGGCTGGCCATCCTACCCACCTGGCCCTGGCCGTGGCTCCATTGGCTATGTGACTGGGGACTCAGAGGGGCAGCTCACAACTTTGTCCTTTCTGTAGTGCTAAAGCTGCTGAAGATGGCTGTGGGCATGCGGGCGCTGCTGGACACAGTGATGCAGGCCCTGCCCCAGGTACCTGGGAGGTGGAGGTGGGTGGGAGGGGTCCTCTTGGGGACGGGGGTGCTCTCCGAAGGGGTGGGGGGCTCGGGGAAGCTGGCTGGGAGATCCAGCGGTGCCTTTTCCATTTCTTTTCTTCTTTTCCAGGTGGGGAACCTGGGACTTCTCTTCATGTTGTTGTTTTTCATCTTTGCAGCTCTGGGCGTGGAGCTCTTTGGAGACCTGGGTGAGTTGGAGTGGGGAGGGTGGAGGAGCCAGGACTGGGAACCCAGGGCCTCCTGGACTAACCAAGGCCTCTCTCCCCTTCCCTCCTCCAGAGTGTGACGAGACGCACCCCTGTGAGGGCCTGGGCCGGCATGCCACCTTCCGAAACTTTGGCATGGCCTTTCTGACCCTCTTCCGAGTCTCCACAGGTGACAACTGGAATGGCATTATGAAGGTGAGAGCCCCCTGCAGTGGGATACCCCCAGGGCTGGCTCGGGCCCCAAGAAGACAGCCTACTTCTTGAGCCAAGATTCCTTGGCAACATGTGAATAAAAGCATGTGCCCTTCTATCCCCTCATGCCGAACACTCTGGACCTCCCTCTCCCTGGGACATGCTGTGACTCACACTTCCCAGGCCAGTGTCTAATTCTCTTCTGCACCCAGGACACTGTAGATCCCTCTTCCTGCCCTTCCCTTCTCCTCCTTCAATGCTCTGTGACACCGGTGACCTGATTTCCCATGACAGCTCCCTCCACTGTCCTCCCAGCCTCACCCCTCTAACCACTTCCCCTAGGACACCCTCCGTGATTGCGACCAGGAGTCTACCTGCTACAACACGGTCATATCCCCCATCTACTTCGTGTCCTTCGTGCTGACGGCCCAGTTTGTGCTGGTCAATGTGGTGATCGCCGTCCTGATGAAGCACCTGGAGGAGAGTAACAAGGAAGCCAAGGAGGAGGCCGAGCTGGAGGCCGAGCTGGAGCTAGAGATGAAGACACTCAGCCCACAGCCCCACTCGCCGCTGGGCAGCCCCTTCCTCTGGCCTGGGGTTGAGGGCCCAGACAGCCCCAAGCCCGGGGCCCCGCATGCCATGACCCACGCTGGAGCAGCCTCTCACTACTCCCTGGAGCACCGCACGGTGAGCACACGCCCACGCCTGCTGTAAGGGGTGTGGGGATGGAGACAAGGTGGGCGGATGGCCAGTGGCTCAGTAGGTGGTGTACAGGGAGCCGGCAGCACGGCAGACCCAAGGGCGCCCCCTGAGTCGTCCTGCTGCTCCTGCCTGGATGTGGAGGGGCCAGCAGTCCCCTGCCCATCCCCAGAGATGGCAGCTCACACTCACTGCCCAGGGCCACGTATGTGCTGGCTCATTAATCCCTGAGCCTCCAGCCCGGCCTGGCCTCCCCTTCCTGGCTCTTAGGTTCAAGGCTAAGTTTTCTGTTTCCTTCCTGTTTCTTTCTTACCCTTGCCCGATTACCAAACCAATTTCCTTCCCACCCTCAACCTGCCTGATTCCATCTCTCAATCCTTTCCACCAATCTTCTCTTTCCTCTCCCTCTCCCTGTGGGCTCTTATCTTTCATCTCCCATCTCTCCTTCCTCTTCCCACCCCTCTCTCTTCCCCACCATTCCCATCCCTCCTCTTCTTTGTTGCTGTGTGCACACGTGTGTGTGTGTGTGTGTGTGTGTGTGTGTGTCCCCTCCTCTTTCTCCCTCTGCGTCCTGTGTCTCTGGTCAATCCCCTGCCACACTTCCCATCACTGCCCCTCTGACCCCCGTTCCCTGACTCTCCGGCTCCCCCTATGGGCTGGTCCTTCCCAGGACAGACAGATGTTTGACACCATATCCCTGCTGATCCAGGGCTCCCTGGAGGGGGAGCTGAAGCTGATGGACGAGCTGGCAGGCCCAGGGGGCCAGCCCTCTGCCTTCCCTCCAGCCAGCAGCCCTGGCGGCTCCGACCCACAGGTTACTGTGCCCGTGCTGTGCCTCCTTCCCTCACCCTGCCGAGCTGTGCCATGCTGTGCCTGCTTCTGGGGAGGTGGGGTATTTCCTGCTCACTGGGTATCTGGAGAAAGAGCAGCTTCAGGGTCTCAGCTGAGCTTTAGGCTTGGCAGGAGGCACCTAGGTGTCCCTCAGCCTGAGATGAATCTCTGGAACACATAGCTGGGAGGTAGGGGTGCTGAGATTGGACTTCTGAGTGAGAGGGTGAATAGAGAGAGACAGGGTTTGGAGGGAGCATTGGTAAAAAAGAACCTGAAACAGAAGAGGATGGGGCGGAAGACCGGCTGGAGGTGGGGTCTTAGGGAGTGAAGGAAGTGAGGTGCTAGATCCAGGGGAGAAAGGCCTCTGGGGAGGGTGCAGGTAGGAAGGGTACCCATTAGGGAACATGTCTTAGGCCATAGTCTGTTTCTTCTCTGAAGCCAGCAACCACCCCTCAGTCCTCTGTTTGGAGGTTTTTTTGTCTTTTTTTAATCTTTATTGATTTCAGAGAGAGGGATAGAAACATCAGTGATCAGAGAGAGTCATTGATCGGCTGCCTCCTCCACGCCCCTCACTGGGGATCGAGCCCACAACCCAGGCATGTGCCCTGACCGGGAATCTAACCAGCGATCTCCTGGATCCTAGGTTGATGCTCAACTGCTGAGCCACACTGGCCAGGCTGTTTGGAAACTTTTTAAGCCATGGCGCCCACTGGGCATGACGGGTGCTGTCAAAGGCCAGTGGATCTGACCTGGTGCTGAGAAGGAATGGAAGGCTCCAGCTGGGAATGGATTCTGGGGACTTTGGTGCAACAGCCCCTTCTTACAGTGCCACATGTTTTTCTCCCCAGTCCCATCTAAGCGTGGATCTTCTGCTTTCTGGGGCCCTCCTTTTTTCCCCCTGGCTCCCCTCCACCTGGCAGAGCACACCACCATCCCTCTCCTAGGTCAGGGGCTGCAGTAGACCTGGAGCATAAGCAAGGAAACAGGTATCAACTGGAGATAGAGAAGCCTGGAGTTCCACAGGCCCTGTTGGGTGAAGGGGCGAACTGGCAGGTTCCCAATGTCTGGCATACCTGTAGCGTGATCCAAAGAAATGTACAGTGATCCTCGCATGGGAAGAAACCTCGCCTCCAGGGTTCCTGACTCTAGTTAGGATTCAGTCTCAGATAGGCTATAGGGACCTGAACCTGGCCATGACCTAGAGTGATCAGAGGGAGAGCGAATCCTTCCTGAGGCCTCCTTCCCACCCTGCAGGGGGTTCATGGAGAAAGGTGCCAGGAGAGAAGGAGATGCGATGAGAAGGGGTCAGGGCAGCCAGCTCATTTGGGAGGGATGGCCCCGCTCTTCCCCAGGGCCCTGTAGGCACTGATGCCCCCCTCCAGACCCCAGGTGAGAAAGCCAGATGGTGTGGCAGCCCACCCAGGGTCGTCCAGTTCAGGCTGGAGCGAGGAGAGCATCTCCCAGAACGCAAGCTGGAGAGGGCGGGCATGATACCCGCAGGCGGAGGAGAGCCCAGAGTCCGGGAGGGGAGAAGCCAGAATCTGGGGGCAGGCCAAGTCCTGCCAGGCTTTTGGAAGCAGAGAGAATAGGCAGAAAGCAGTCATCAGATTGGCGGCTTTGTCCCCAGCACCCCCCACGCCGCTCTGTCTGTGCTGAGAGCAGAGAGGCGCTTTGCTGGCCTTTCTTCATTTTTTTTTCAGGATCTTTATGAGAGTCGAAAGCCCTCCCCCCTCCCGCTCCCTCCCTGGGGGGGAGTGGTGTGGGAGGGGGCTGTTAGATTCCTGGGGTATCTTTAGAATGTGTTTCTGTGTCTCCTGCTTTTGTCAGTGTTTGCTCTGGCTCTTTGGTGCCTGCCGCAGCCTCTCTGATCAGAGTGGGGGTTTGAAGTGGGGGGAGGGGAGGAGCTTCAGTTTACTTGGGAAACTGGTGGGGAGAGAGAAGGGAAGCCCTTCTCCCCTATGCTTTGTGAAAAGGGGGAAAGAGGGGCTCTGTGTCTGTGCGTGTGCGTTGCATGTGTGCGCGTGCACACGCGAGAGTGCTCGCTGTCCTGGTTTCTTATGCCTGATCATCTCTCTCCCTGTCTAGATCCCTCTAGCTGAGATGGAGGCTCTGTCTCTGACGTCAGAGATTGTGTCTGAACCGTCCTGCTCTCTAGCTCTGACGGATGACTCTTTGCCTGATGACACTCACACACTCTTACTTAGTGCCCCGGAGAGCAATGTACATGCACAGCCCCTCACTGCTCCCCCAGCCTCCCCAGGGGCTGGGCTGGCTGCAGGGCTCCAGGTCCCTCCCCTCCTCTCACTCTGCCACCAGGCCCCATGCAGAGGCACAACCACAGGCACTTAGTGCCCCAGGCTTCCTTAGGTCTCTCAGGTTCCCCACTGTGGACAAAGAAATTAGATTAAATTAAATTGGGGCCTTCCCCAGAAGGGCTCAGCCGCAGCAGTTGTGAAAGGGTTAATCCAGACACCTAGGAGTGACACAGCCCAAAACAGAGATGGCATCAGGCAGCTGACCAAAAAGCCTGCCTGGATGCAGAGTCGGTCTCGAGTTTGGAGCCCTGTGCAAGCCAGCCCTCCCTGTCCCTGCACCCCTCCTTCCCACCTGTCCCCCCACCCCACCATCTGCCACCACGTAGTGGGTAAGAGCCACATCTCTGCTGCCACCATCTTGCCCTTTTCCACCTGGGGAGCCGTCCCTGCCTCCTCTGTCCCTGTCCCTGTGTGTCCCTGCATCCTGGGGGGCTTCTTTGTGTTTTGACAGCTTCTCTACCCTTGCCCGACCCCTGGTCCCTTCTGACTGTGAGCAGCCCCCTCCTCCCTTCATTCTCCTTTCTTTTGGGACTTAAGAGGGGACTGGGACCCTCTTCCCCCAGCAGGGCTCAGTGTTGGCCACAGGCTGGGGGTCCCTAGGAGTCTTGGGGTGGGTGCAGAAGTGGAACCTTCTTTCAACACAGCCATTCTCAGGCCTGGTGGGGCTGCTTAACTGGCTGGGCCCCTAGTTCACAGCCTCTCTGAGAACTAGGAATAGATGGGGTGATGGAGAAATCTCTTGGGAGGAAACCTTGTCTCCCTCTGGCTGGAGTCAAAGGCTGATTATTGCCTTTCTTTGAAAGAGATTCAAAAAATCCACCTTATCCCCCAGCCTATACACAGTACCCAGGCCTTGCCCCCTACAGCCCCCCACATCTGTGCTAGCCAGCCTGCCCGCATTGTGTGATTAAAAGGGGTGGGGGAAGACAGGTGGGTAAGCCAACTGTGACATCCCCTAGTGTTCGTCTGTCATTCAACCTGTATTAACTCAGCACATGCCCAGAACTGGGTGCTGAGGCTGCCTTAAAATTTGGATGTGGACATAGCCCCTTCCCCACAGGCAGTCTCCCGCTGCCAAGTCTCCAGCTCACGGGGAGGGTCCTCCCCACTCCCCAGTCCCTCTGCAGCCCCAGCAGGGGGGTTGGGGGATGCTGTTAGCTTTCAGTCCTCCGTTGTGGTTCTTCGGCACCCCTCATTGGGGCCTGGAGAATGAGCTCTTAAACCAGGGCTGGGAGCTGGGGGCTGCTCTCCCTCCTTTGGACGCCTCCTCACCCCTCCGCCATCCTCACTGGGAGGCTCTAAGGTTTTCTGGGGGCAGGGCCTCCTCCCACCTTCTTCCTCCCCGTGTGTGGAGGGCTCCTCCATGTGTCTGCCCCTTCTGCCTAACCACACTCATCCCATCACTGCCTTGTCCGAGGAGGGGATGCGGGCCAGGGCCTTGGGCGGTGGAGGGGGGAGCTTTTGGTTTCTATTGTCCATCTCTGCCTCAGTTACCCAATCTAGATGCCCCCTCGTCCGCCCACTTCCCTCCCTGTTTCTTTTGCAGATGGTGCCCCACCTGGAGGAGGTGCCCGTCATGCTGGGACCAGACCTGCTGACTGTGCGGAAGTCTGGGGTCAGCCGCACGCACTCTCTGCCCAATGACAGCTACATGTGCCGGGACAGAAGCACTGCCGAGGGGTCCCTGGGACACAGGGGCTGGGGGCTCCCCAAAGCTCAGTCAGGTACTGGGGCTGGGGACAGGCCAGCTTGGCTCATACTGGGGACCTCATCCTTTCCTAAGCTCAGTCCTGACCTGGGGAGAAACTGAGGCAGCAAAAGCGGTCTCTCTCACTCTGAGGAGTTCCCAGCCTGAAAGGGAACACTGAGCCCCTGACTGAGGGAGGTGGCTTTCAAACCAGGGTGAGGGTCCTGTGGTAAAGGTGGTGGCCCTGATCGAGGAGGGAGAGAGGAACGCAGGGGACTCAGATGCGAGCCGGACTGTTTGACCCTTCAGCTCTTCTCTTTCCTCCTTCCCCTGCCACTCTCCCTCCACAGGCTCTGTCTTGTCCGTTCACTCCCAGCCAGCAGACACCAGCTACATCCTGCAGCTTCCCAAAGATGCACCCCATCTGCTTCAGCCCCACAGCACTCCCACCTGGGGCACCATCCCCAAACTGCCCCCACCGGCCCGCTCCCCTTTGGCTCAGAGGCCCCTTAGGCGCCAGGTGAGCAGGTGTGGAGGGGGGACCTGGGGCTGGGGGCCGGCCTCTCTGCTGGGAATCCTAGGTGGTTGGTGATGACCAGGGTTGTCTCTTTCATTCTCCCAGAAATATTTACTATGAGCCAGTGATGTGCCAAACTAGGTACCAGGGACACAATGCCAAAAAAAGCAGAAGTGGTCTGTGCCCTCTTGGAGTTTGTACCCTTCCCTTGTTTCACTGAGGAAGACTGGAGAGCAGAGGGGACCAAGGTTGCCCAGGGACACATGACAACTTGGAGATGAGCCCAGGTCTCTGACTCCCTTTCCCCCACCTAGTCTGTGTACTTCTGGACCTAGCTAAGGGGTACGAGGCACATTTTAGGTGTCTCCATCTTTGGCCAAGCCCGGGCCCACCATCCAGAGCCCACACTCCAGGGGCACAAAGCAGAGGCTCACGTAGCCAGGTGAGGCTTGTCTGTCCCCCAGCCACAAGTCTGAAGCCCATGCTGTGTGTATCCTTATGTGTGAGCATGACCACGTGAGAATCTGCCCAATCCCACCCACTGGGGGGACAGGCACAGGCCTCATCCATTCTGTAAATATTCACTGAGCAGCCTCTGTGTGCCAGGCCCCAGGCATACAGACAAATGAGACAGCCCCTGCCCTCCAGAGCGCAGGGTGTGATAGTAGATACATGCATGCCATCAGATCTCTGCAGTGGTAGGTCATAGTGCTCAAATGCTCATGGGCCTGGTGCAGCAGGAAGCAAAGAAGAGGAAGGGGTATATTCTTATTTGAAGGTAGAGATTGTTATGCACTACATCACAGAGGACCTGAGCCCATAAAGTTGAGGGGTACTTAAGGCCAAAGAGCCTACGCAGAGGCAGGGAAGTATGGAGGAGCCAGGGGGAGCAGAGCTTGCCAGTGCTTTTTTGTTTCCCAGGGGCTGGGAATTGCAGGCTTGGGGGAGATGTGGAGGGGCTAGAGGGCAGGATGCACATGGCCCCTGACTCCCAACAAGAGGAAATACTGGAACCCCTGCTTAGGGTGGTCCTGCAGCTCCCTGGAGGGGGAAGAGAAGGCTACCTGGCTTGACTGGTGGGACAGTTTAGGGGGTGAGAGGAATCCCCCAGGCTAAGCCCTCCCCCTACCCCATACAGGCAGCAATAAGGACCGATTCCCTGGATATCCAGGGCCTGGGCAGCAGGGAGGACCTGCTGTCAGAGGCGAGTGGGCTCTCCCCGCCTCTGGCCCGGACCTCCTCCTTCTGGGGCTGTTTGAGCAGCCAGAGCAAGATCTCGAAGCACACGCACCCGCCAGCCCCCTGCCCAAGCCCAGAACCCACCTGGGGCAAAAGCCCACCAGAGACCAGAAGCAGCTTAGAGCTGGACACGGAGCTGAGCTGGATTTCAGGAGACCTCCTGCTGGTGGGCAGCCAGGAGGGGCCTCCATCCCCGCGGGACCTGAAGAAGTGCTACAGCGTGGAGGCCCAGAGCGGCCAGCGCCGGCCTACGTCCTGGCTGGAGGAACAGAGGCGGCACTCCATCGCTGTCAGCTGCCTGGACAGTGGCTCCCAACCCCATCTGGACCCTGACCCCTCTGGCCTCGGGGGACAGCCTCTTGGGGGGCCTGGGAGCCGGCCCAAGAAAAAACTCAGTCCTCCCAGTATCTCTATAGACCCCCCAGAGAGCCAGGGCGCTCGGCCCCCACCCAGCCCTGGCATCTGCCTCCGGCGGAGGGCTCCGTCCAGTGACTCCAAGGATCTCTTGGCCTCTGGCCCCCCTGACAGCATGGCTGCCTCGCCCTCCCCAAAGAAAGACGTTCTGGGTATCTCCGGTTTATCCTCTGACCCAGCAGACCTGGACCCCTGAGTCCTGCCCCACTCTCCCACTCACCTTTCTCCACTGGGTGCCAAATCCTAGCTCCTTCTCTTGGGCTATATTCCTGACAAAAGTTCCATGTGGACACCAAGGAGGGGCTCCTCCCTGCCTCAGTGGCACTGGGCACTGGCAACTGGCAAAAGCAGGATTTCCAGAACGTTGGAAGCCGCAGCCCTGACCACCCCCGCTCCAGGCAGAGAGAGAGAGGCCCAGTGTAGCTGAGGTTCCCGACACCAGGAGCTGTTGGGAGAAAGCAATACGTTTGTGCAGAATCTCTATGTATATTCTATTTTATTAAATTAATTGAATCTAGTATATGCGGGATGTACAACATTTTGTGACTGAAGAGACTTGTTTCCTCCTACTTTTATGTGTCTCAGAATATTTTTGAGGCGAAGGCGTCTGTCTCAGCTATTTTAACCTAAAATAACCAGTCTAGTTATATTCCGTCTTCTTGCAAAGCACAAGCTGGGACGGCGAGTGCATTACAGCCCTGACGGTGGCCCATCTTCAGCGGGGAGCGAGAACCATTTTGGAAACTGTAATGTAACTTATTTTCTCCTTGAACCTCGGCATCATTTTCTGTAGGAAAAAAAAAAAGAGAAAAAGAAAAAAATAAGATTTTACAAATGAAATGAAACCTTTTTATATATACATACATACATATCTATATCTATATATCTATATCTATATAATAAAGTAATTTTCCAAAATAAAGTTAATCACGGTCCAGAGTAAAAGCACAAGGGACAGTTAGGCATTTCCAGATGGCACTGGAGGGAGCTTCCTGGAGTTGGGGACTGGGCGCCGGGGAGGGAAGGGGTCAAAGCTGCCTCTGGTTGTGTGTGTGTGTGTGTGTGTGTGTGTGTGTGTGACCGTGTATGGCTGTGTATGTGTGTGTATGTGTGTGTATGAGCGTGTATGTGTGTGCATGAGTGTGTGTGTATGTATGTGTGTGTATATGTATGAGTGTGTGTATGTGTGTGTATATGAGTGAGTGTATGAGTGTGTGTGACTGTGTGTATGTGTGTGTACGGCTGTGTATGACTGTGTATGTGTGTGCATGAGCGTGTGTGTGCATGAGTGTGTGTGTATGTATGTGTGTGTATATGTATGAGTGTGTGTATGCGTGTGTATGAGTGAGTGTGCATGAGTGTGTGTGTGACTCGTGTGTGTGACTCATGTGTGTGTGTATGACCGTGTATGACTGTGTATGTGTGTGCACGAGTGTGTGTATATGAGTGTGCATGAGTGTGTGTGTGTGTGTGTTCATGTCTTAGGGAAAGAGAACCCAAATGCCTCTCCCTGGAGGGCTGCAGCCTTTCAGCCCCCCTCCCAGGAGCGAGGGAGGAGGGGAGAAGCCCCTCTGTGTGGCCGAAGGCTGGGCAGGCAGGATCTCCTCCGGCTTCTGTCACAGCTTTATCGCTTCCTCTGAGCCAGGCAGCTCTGTGAATGTAATTCCAGATTAACTCTTATTTCTGCTGACAGCTATCAGCCGCACACTGAAAGCTGGAAATTGGCATAATGAAGCTGTTTTGGTTAATGGGGCCGACACAGGCTGGGAGAGGCAGCTTCAGCTGCTAAGGTCCCATCCATGGGTTGGTGGGGGAGGGGACCAGTGCGTCTGGGTTTTCCTTTTCCAGACTTCAGCAGGGGTAACCTGAGCGGTCTGGGCCTCAGCCTCCCACTGGGGGGCGGGGGGCGGGGAGCACTGACCCATCAGGGCGAGCAGTGGGATTAAGCTATGTAAGCAGAAGGCTGCTGTCTCCCAAGATCGAGGGAGTCAGAGCCAGGTGTCCAGAGGCGACCTCTCAGTGGCATTGGTAGGGCTGGGAATCCAGGCTGCTGAGTGGGGAGCTGGCCCCCTGGGGGTGATGAATGACTACCCACAAGGTGTGTACACAGTCTGCTGCTGTGGGCCTGGTGGGAGCCAGCAGAGGAGAGAGGGAGGAGCAGGAGGGACAGAAAGAAGGAGAGAAGAGGAGAGGCTAGCAGCGTGGCCCAGAATCTCCTTTCTGGGCAATAATATTCTCTTGTCTGAAACCCCGATGCCAAAAGGTGGCACCACAGGCACCGACCACAGGCTCAGCTAGCTCGTTCCCTGCCTACCACTCACAAACATCCACCCCAACCCCACTCTTGAACATGCCCAGCACCTTCAAACCCCAGGATTCTTGAAACTTCAACAGCAGCTGGCAGCCTTCACTCACAGTCCCCGTCTGAACCTGGAACCAGGGGGGGCAAGGGGGTGGGTGCCAGACTGCTGGGCGATGAACCTGGAGGCTTTTTCCAACCTCATGTTCCCTAACCTGGTGTTTCCTAACTGGGACAGAAATGACACCACTCCTTAAAGCAAACACCTGGTTTGATCCTCTTGGGGTTTGATCCAAACACCTGCAATAAATTCAAATTCTTTTTTCTCTGTCCTCCTAGGGCAAGGAGGAGGGGAGGTGCTTATAGAAACTGCCTTCTTTTTTTTTTTAAGCCAAACTGTACAAAATTCCTAGAGTTTTGTCACCTAGGACTGCAGATTAAGTTTTTATATTTTTGTAGGATTCTGAAGCTATCTGTTCCTTAGTACGGCTGGGGATTTGGGGAGGGGGTTCTGGGGTCTTTTTTTCTTCTAATGGTTGAAGGATTCTGGGTCAAGATAGAGCCAGGGAGCTGAGCTGCCACCCTGTCCTCTCCATCCCAGCCCAGGACCCCTCAGAGTCAAAGTGGATATCTGGGGGGAGGGAATTATGGCATCTCCCCTAGCAATGTAAAGTCTTATCAGTGATAGAAACTATTGTGTCTCATTAAAAGGGTTTGAAATGGAAATAACCACACTGCTGAATCTTATTAACAGTAGTAATAATAACAATGATGCTAACCTCATGATGCTTGTCTGGATGGTTTTTTTATTCTACTCCAAGATACCTGGGGCAGGGAGTAGAGGGGTCTGAGGAAGCTGGGGATGGGGAGGGGCAGGTGGAAGCAGCAGGTCTTGGATTAGGGCCTCCAGGGGAAGAGTTGGACTGGCCGGGAGCTTCAGGGATGTGGGGGTTTGGGGAAGTAAGAACATCTACCCTGTCACTTCTCCTCTCAGCCTCCTCCTTGGGGTTTCAGAGGAAACTATGTCAACAGCTGCAGGCCCCCACTTTGGGCTTGGCTGCTTCTGCTTCCTCTACCCCCAGACTCCAGGAAAAGGTCTGCCTTGGGGTAGGCAACTGGGAAGAGGAGTGAGCTGAGCTGGTGCTAAAAAAAATCTGAGGCTCATCTGCAGCCTCTCACTCACTCCTCACAACACCCCACAAGGGATGTACCATTGCTCTCATTTTCCCACGAGGCTATGGATTCAGAGCGGTTAAATGATTTGCCCAAGGTCACACAGTCAAAGTATCACAGAGTCGGGATTTTATCCTAGGTCTGGCCAACCTACAGTCCATTGGCTTCACACTACCCTAGCCTCTTCTCATTGTGGAGGGAAGGGGGCATGGTGCAAAATGACTTGCAGCATGGCCTATTCCAGAGCAATAACACTTGTGTTCATAGAAATGTACACATGAACTCCCAGCTTGGCACACTCAGATGCTTAGAGAAGCCCACAGCCCTCCACCTTGTATGGGGAGAGGTTCAACCACGAGAAAAGGTGTCCCTAAGCTCCAGATGCTTGTGCAAGGGCTGGCCAACGCTGGGGCTGCGATCACCCAGTTTCTCAGGAACCACTTTTCCCTGACACAATGCTGCCCTCCAACCGCAGAGTACCTCTTCCTCCTCCCACCCCCTTGTCTCTTCTATCCTCTCCCACTGTCCCACCCAGACCTCCATTGTCACCCCTAGTCACCACCCATCACAGCCTGATGCCCCATGGCCTCCTGGCTGCTCTCCTGGGTCAGCTGAGCAACCCGACCTGTAGGGCTGGTGATAGCAGTGCAGTGAGACATGAGCCACCAGATTTGGCACAAGGCACCTTCACCTGGTGACGTACACCTTCAAAGGACAGGTGCACATCTGTATCCCCCACCCCCAGAGGAAACAGGCTCACATGGCCCAATGAAGGACTTGTCCATGTGTGGAGAGGCCCAGTCATCAGAGTGCTTAGCCATGGTACCCAGGAATCCCTGCCTAAGGCCAGTGGGCCAGGACTAATCTAGAACAGTGGTTTCAGGAGGGGAGTTAACTCTCAAAAGTGAGTTTAGTTGTTGGCTGGTGCCCTGCTCTGAGAGCACAGCAAGGTGGATCACAGAGGTGGCGGCTCCAGCAAATGCTCAGGTGGGAATTCTGCAAGAGAACTTGGAAACTGTCTTAGCCTTGGTCCAGGTGTGGGAAATGCTGACTGTGGCCCATGGAGCTAATTAATTCTTCTTGTCTTGGCTATTCCTGAATCGGGCATAGCAGCTAGTGCTTACATGCATTCCAAGTCAGATCAAGTGCAGGTTGAGGGCAGAAAGCCAACCTTGCTGAGGCCATGAGTGAGATCAGTGCGGCCTCCACCAGGCTGAGGTCTGGAGGAAACAGGAGAGAAGGGGCAGACTGGAGTTTGGGAACTGGAGGCTGGTGGGGGGTGCTCCAGGCCTTCAAGGCGACACAAGGGGCTAAAAGGAATCAGGCAGTTATCGGAAAAGAGATCTAGCAGCCTGTCTTTGCCATTCCACACCCTCCCCCTTGTCTTGTCAGTTCCCATCTGACTTTCCTTTGCAGCATTTCCTGTCCCTGGGTCTGCCTGTCCCCACCTTGCTCTGCTTTCTTCTCTCTGTTGTCATTCCTGCTCAGAGCTGCACCTTGCAGTCATCTTTATCTTTTCATCTCCCTGCCAGGAAATCCCCGATGCTGGGTTCCCCTGGGATGTTCACTGGCAGGGGAGGTGCAGCACATGCTCTGTCCATCCTCTCTGGAGCTGCAGTCAGCTGGAGAGGGAGGGAGGCTGGGGCTGGGGCACTCAAGCTGAGGACGGTTCAATCCCTCTCTTTGCTGCAGCCCGACCCACGAGTCTTTATTGCTCCTCTTAGGAGCCTCCAGCTAGAAAATATCATTGTTGTTTTTGTTGTTGTTGTTTGTTTTTTAAAATATGTCTTTATTGATTTCAAAGAGAGGAAGGAAGAGGGAAAGAAAGAGATAGAAACATCAATGATGAGAGAGTCATTGATCGGCTGCCTCCTGCACGCCCCCCACTGGGGATCGAGCCCGAAACCCAGGCCTGTGCCCTGACTAGGGATCAAACTGCGATCTCCTGGATCATAGGTCGATGCTCAACCTCTGAGCCATGCCAGCTGGGCTCGGTTTTGAAACTCAAAAGCAGAGTGGATAGTGTCCACTGTGTGTGTGCCTAATGCCACAGTGGCCTTACTACCTATTACCTCTTCTTAGGACATGAGATACTCGTGTTAATGGCAAACAGCACCAAATATTACACCTTGGTCCTTGAGTTTGGCTAAGAAAGAATTCAGAGCCAAGACTCAAATACAAGCAAAAATTTATTTAGAAAGTTAGAGAGGTAGAAGAAGTGAGCCATGAAAGAAGTGAGCCAGCTGGGTTGCATGGGCTCAGGAAACAAGTTATAGAGGCAAAAAAAGGGCCCTTGGAGGTTGGAGGAAAGAAAGGCAAAGAAAACGCACTTGGAGGAAGGAGATGGGAAAAGGCATGGGAGAGAGGGACAGCAAGAGAGCAAGAGAGAGCGAGAGAGCGAGAGAGCGAGAGTGAGTTGAGTCCTTGTCTTCAGGGCTTTTATCTGAAGGCCCCAGGGGAGGATCTCAATAGAATATTTATTAGCTTTCCAGGTGTGTCTCCTCAGGGTCATGGTCTCCACTGATGGGTTAGCATCAGGGCAGGGAATCATTAGTCATCACAGCTGGTCCTGATGTCAGGCATTTCATTACCCTGCCTGGCTTTGCTGCTTTTCTGGGCCTAGAGCTGAAATACAACTGAAGCTTAGATATTATCTCTAGTTTGAGCAAAACTTTGTCTCTGTGGTCAACAGACCAGAGGCTTTGTTCCTAAGATTATTTGATGTGGGTCAGAATCTCATTGTCTTGAGCTTAGTGCTTAAGGGCATGGTCCTGCAATGACCTTTATGGAAATCATATGAGGCTTTTCTTGGGTTCCCTTTTTCCTCCTCTAAGTAGTCTACCACATGACTAGAGAGAGATATACCAGGGGAGGAAAGGTCAGGGGAAGGTCTAAACCACATGACCAATGATATGAAAGGTCAAGGGATCTTAAATTTCATGACCAGCAATCACCCTGGGGGTGAGGTTGGACAATTCTTTTTTTCCCCAGTGGAGGGGAACTCACTTTAAAGATGCAATATGGCTCCAGCAGCAAAGGTGTCTGGGAGATGTTGAACTCTCTGTGACTGTTGAACTCTTTGTGATTGTTTAACTCTCTGTAACCTCATGTTTGGCTGACTACCCCAAAAACTGGAATGCAACCCAAAGACGAACATCATGCCCCCTGGAAGAAGCTTAATGAATGTATAGAAGGTAATAAATGCCTGATGTTATCTTTAACTTTTAACTTAGTGATACATTGTTCTCTTGGGAGGTCTACACAACTATCCACTATCTGATTTTCCTATTAACCCCCTTTATTTCTTCCTTGTTCTCATTGGTAACCCATTCATTGTTTAATAACATGCTATTTAGCCTCCATGTGTTTGAATATTTTTGAGTTTTTTTATAGTGGTTGATTTCTAGTTTCATGGCATTGTGATCTGAGAAGATGCTTGATATGATTTCAATCTTCTTATATTTTTAGAGACTTGCCTTGTGCCCTAACATGTGGTCTATTTTTGAGCATGTGCACTTGAGAAGAATCTGTATTCTGCTGCTTTGGGGTGAAATGTTCTGTAAATGTCAATTAAATGCATTAGGTCTAGTGATTCATTTAAGGTCTGCGTTTCCCTGTTGATTTTTTGTCTTGATGATCTGTCCAATGCTGACAGTGGGCTATTAACCCCCTTCAAAAAGGGACCCTCGCCCAGCCAGGTATGGCTCAGCGGTTGAGCGTTGACTAGGATCCAGGCGATTGGGGTTCGATTCCCAGTCAGGGCACATGCCTGGGTTACGGGCTCAATCCCCAGTCAGGGGTGCACAGAAGGCAGCCAATCAATGACTCTCTCATCATTGATGTTTCTAGCTCTTTCTCCCTCTCCTTTCCTCTCTCTGAAATCAATAAAGATATATATATTTAAAAATAAATAAAATAAATAAATAAATAAAAAGGGACCCTGTCCTGGGAGGGATGTGGATTCTTCCTGGCCCATCACCACTGGGAGTAGCTGCTTTGCCCTTGTATGTAAGTTTCTCCTATTAAAGCTCTTATGAATTTGAATAAAGCTATATGTTAGTTCTTCAGAATTGATCCTGAATTTGGACTTTTGGGGCTTTCCCCCCACCACCCAGTTCTGCCCAATGCTAGGTACCCAGGGCTTTCTGCACTGGTGACTTTCTCTACCCGGCCTATGGTTCCTACTCTGCTCATGTCTGTCTAACTGCCTACTATATCACTTGATTAGTCAGTCAACAAGTATTTCCTGAGCACAGGCTTTGCCAGGCACTGTCCTGGGTGCTGAGAATACAGCAGTAAACAAGACTTGATTCTTATCTTTAAGGTGTCCATCGTCTTCTGGGGGAGGTAAGCAAGACAATCAGTGAGTATGACACAGGGAGGGAGGGCTGTGTAGAGGAAGGGTCCCTTAGCCCAGAATTGGGGTGAGGGGGGTTTAAGGAAGGCTTTAGGGGGCAGGGCTTGAGTGAAATCTTCAAGGATGAATAGAGTTTTCGAGGTGCAGAAAGGGAGCTGAGGGATAAGGGAGAGAGTAGCCCAAGTAACCTTGAAAGTGGGCTGGGGGCATGAGTGCAACAGCTAAGGATACAGGAAATGCATGCTGCCAAGAAGACCGCATGGAAACTGCTGGAATTCAGGAGATGTGGAGAGCATCCTGCCTCTGCCATGATAAGATACCTCAAGGCCTCAAGGTTCTCATCAGTGCTCTGGTGAGAACAACCAAAACCATAATTTCCTAGGAATATGGTGGTTATTATTCTAGGGCTATGTGGAAGGAGCCACATTCCATGAGGGGCCAAAAAGGGTGAACCTTTAATGTCTCAAGAGAGATGGGAAAAGGTAAGAATTTCCAAGGATTCCCACCATAATCTTAGAGGCCACCAGCTCAAGAAGGCCTTTCCAGTGGCAACAGGAGAAGGCTGGGGCCAAAGGAGATGGTGCTGCAGCCTCAAGGTTAAAGACAGAACCCAAAGGCCTGGCCTCAAACTATAGCTCTAACCATTGGACACCCTGGACAGCTCTGGGGCTAGTGTCTTGAGTGGGAGCCTGGACTGGTCCTGTGCTCCCTATTTCAGGAAGGAGGACTGCTTGGGGAGCTCACCTTCTGAATGGCCCTAACCCCCCAGTCAGCCTCATGGTTTCTCTGGTGTCTTAGAGAAGGAACAAGAGAGGAGAAAGAGTAGAGGAGGCTGATGGGTAGGCCAAGGAGAAAACACAGGGGCAGGAGGTGCTGGTGAAACCAAGACCAGGGTTAGGGGAAGGGTTGAAGGATGATTCTTAGTTGCACTGACCGTAGAAACCCAGATCACCAGAGCGAGGAGAGACCTTAGATGGCATCTTGTCCAAGTTGAAGAAATTGAGTCCCAAAAGCATCAGGGGGGTTGCTGAGGTCACACAGCATACAAAAGGCTCTGCCCAAGGCATGGAGGGGGATTGGGGACTTCTCAGGTTGGCAGGGAAGACAGACGCTTCACAATTAAATTTAACCCAAAGCACATTGTGACAAGGATATGAAAGCTCTGTAAAGTCTTGGGCTCAGTGATAAGGAGTGGGGGGGGGTGATGGGGTGAGTGGAGGGGAGAGGGGTAGAGAAAAGGCTGAGGCTACTTGCCCAGTGGAGGGGAGAGGCCCAGTCCCAACTGCCTGGGAAGGAGAAGTCTTGTCCACCCTGCTCCCATGCCCCACCCCTAGCCAGCAGATCTCTGTTCTGATGGCCTAGGGCCTAAGACACTTCCTTCTGGTGACTTCCTGCCTGCCCAGGACAGGCAGTGCCTGCTGCTACAGTGCTATCTTGCTGATGTCTGCTCACGCCAAGGAGCAGCCAAGGAAGAAAACACCTTCTCTTGAGAACAAGTGCCAGGGAAGAGATCACTGGGGTGAACCCAGAAAGACCTCGAAGACAGGGACAAAGTTGGGGAGACGAGGGCAGAGGATAGACCTGGAGAAAGAACTTCAGCGAGGAGGAGGAAGGGATTCCTTCTCAGCCTCAAGAAAGGATAGTGAATTGGCTTTTGGGGATCCTGTTAGGAAAGAGAGGGTGACTGGGCGAGTGAAAGATGGAGGGAGGGGAGGGAAGAAGGGAAGGGTCCCAGCATGGCCAAACTGGGGCAAGGAGAAGAAGGAGGCTACGGACCCCAAACCCATTTTACAGATGGGGAATGTGGAGACATCCTTAGGAGGAGGGTGCTAGGGTGGGGCTCTTCCTGGGGGCTCACCCTCCCATCCTCCACCCTGACCAGGCTGAAGTGGAGGAAATTAACACATGTTGGGTGCCTACTAAGTGTGCCTGCAGTATGCGTGATGTTTTACATGCCTTTCCCATTTAATCCTCAGAGTAACCCTAGCAGGTAGGTACTGTGACTATCCCTGTTTTACAAAAGTGAAAGTGGAGTACAGAGCTAAAGCAACACCTACAAGATCAGAGAGCCACAGGACCTTAGGAAGGCAGAAATTTAAGGGAATCACAGGAAGCCATCATCTGGACAATGCTGGAACCCCTGGCGTGGCCCTCTCCTTGGATACAGGTGCACACGCGTGCACGTTACACGTGGGTGTCTGCCTGTTCTCGGGAAACTTGTGGGGAGAGGTAGCTTTCTGGATCGTCTGGGAACACCAGCTCTTCCCATTTTACAGATAAGAAGACTGAGCTCCAGAGATGAAGGTGACCTTTTCAAAGATCTATTCCCAGAGAGTCTGTGACCTTTTCAAAGATCTATTCCCAGAGAGTCTTGTTAGGTCCCTCTCAGGTGTCAATGACTCATCAGCACCCCCAGAGTTGTGCTGGGGTGGGAGTGGGTGGGAGACCCTTGGAAACAAACCCTGCTCGCGTCCTATCAGCCTCAGTATCTGAAGCGGCATCTCCCGCACGGGGCGCAGTGGCCACTCCGGGGCTGTCACTGTGTCAATGACCAGCCCCCCCCACACCACCACTTCCACCGCTGTCCCAAAGTCCCTCCCACAGCCGCAGCTTTAGCGAAACTCTCCTACAATCGCCGCCGAGACGCCAGGATCCGACCCAAAGGGCCTGGGGGTAGGGCTCGGCGGGCCCGGCGGGGCGGAGCGCGGGGCGGAGGCGGCTCCGGAGGCACCCGCGTCCCAGGCCGGCTCCCGACCGCGCTCGCCGTCCTCGCCGCCGCGCCTCTGCCCCATGGACGCCCTGTGTGGCTCCGGGGAGTTCGGCTCCAAGTTCTGGGTAAGGGGGTGTCCGGGGACCGCGAGCGCGCGCCGGCGAGCCCTGGAGGCGGCCCTGGGGAGGGGGCCGAGCGCCGCGGGGAGGGAGTCTGGTCCCGCGCGGCACCGGGACCTGCCCTGCGTCCCCCCTTCCCCCCCTCCCGCGTGGAGGAGCTGGGAAGGCGAGGCGCCAGGCGCCCGGGCGCAGCGAGTGGCGGACGGCCACGGGAAGGCGCCCCCACTTGCCGCCTCGCCCGCCGCAGGTTCAGAGGGGCATTTCCCCATTAGCTACGGTCGGCTGCGCGCTCCTACACTTGCCCTGTGGCCCAGGGCATCCAGAGTTGTTGTTCAACCAGGTGCTTTGGGAGGTTGGCTTTCCTGGACTCTGCCTTTTTTTTGGAAAGGATTCCTGTCGCCTTCTTTTTGGGGGGCAAGAGCAACTGGAGAGGAGGCGGCCCTGGCTGTGCTGACCTCCGGAAGGAGAGGCAGACCTCACTGTGGAGGGAGGCCCTTACGGTTCAGGACCCCAAACCACCTGGGCCAACAGCCAGCCTCTTACAGACGGGGAAAGGGAGGCCCAGAGAGAGGAAGGGACTTGCCAAAGCCACCTAGTTAGAAGACAGCAGAGCTGGACTAGAAAAGAGGGCCTTTTGACTGATACACTAAACCCGTTTTTAAGACATCAGGGAGCTTTTCAGGCTGCTGACTCCAGTCCCCCAGCACACCTCAGGCGCATTAGCTGTAAGCCCAAGAGCTTTCTTGAGCTTTCCAAACCTGCTTACAGCAGCTCCCTTGATCTTCATTGCAGTTCTGGGAGGCAAGTGGTAGTGTTTCCATTTTACAGATGGGCCCAGATTTATAGGGCTTGTCTGTGGTTGTCCACGCAATGCCCAGCATAGGCTGGTCCCAAATCCGGGGCCTCTGGACGGCAATCTCTAAGCCTTTTCCCATCTCGAGTATTTGTACATATATGCCTAGTGTGTGTGTGCCCAGTGTGTGTTACCCCTGGGTGCATACGTGTGTGTGTGTGTGTGTGTGTATGTACATAAGCGTGTGTATACAGTCAGGAACCCTGCTTATGGGCTGGATTTGGAGTGGGCTGTGCAAGTTACATAGATTTTTGAAACTTGGGGCAATGGAGCAACTGTAAAAAAGTATCTTTGGAGAATCCCTCTTTTTCTCTGGGTCACTAAAGGGTTAATCAGACATGGTGTAACTTTTCTGGAGCTGCCTTTCTTGCTAAGACCCACATGAACATCATCTGTCACCCAGCCTTGGCTGGTCACTTGTCACCAGAGTTTGAAGATTGCTCCTTTGGCTCATGAGTATACAGTTGACCCTTGAACAGTACTGGGGTTAGGGGTGCTGACCACTTATGCAGTTGAAAATCTGTGAATAACTTAAGTCAGCCTTCCAAATACCTGAATTCCCAACCACTAGACGACCCTCCAACAATGTGGGTTTGAACTGCGCCATTCAATTGAACTATGTGGATCAGCTGAAAATAATCTGTATATAAGTAGACCCATGAAGTTCAAACCCACGTTATTCAAGGGTCAACTGTATTTCCTTTCACTGCCCACCTGAGCCTGGCTGGTGTGGCTGTACATGGTCATGATGTCTGGGTGACCAAGCAGAAGGCTTGCAAATCAAGGGGGCAGAGGTATCCAAGCCTCAAGTGCAAGTGACTACTCCTCTTCCTCACTCCAGTCTCTAAACACCCTCCACCTTCCAGTTACCTTCTTGGCTCCTGAAAGTTGTTCCCACCTGCACCCAGGCTGGTGACTGGGGGTGGGGCAGGGAGAAAGCAGGAAGGTGCCAGCTGAAGGTTTGCACAGCTGAGGCAAGGGAGGGTCTGAGACAAAGGGGGTCTGGGTCCCAGAGGCTGGAGCTCTAGCTCAGTTATTCAAAATGCCTGGAAAGCTGGGTTATTCATTTGTGATGTATTAATTTGCATTGCATATTACTTAGGTACACTTGCCCCTGAATCTCTTCTCTTAGGGGCTTGTGGGTAATCTACCTTGTGGGAAGTAGTTCAGGGCAGCCAGGAAGTTCCTGAGACAGGAGTGAAAAGGTAGGAGTGAGAGTAGGCATGGTTCTTATTTACTTGACCCAGGTCTTTTCAATAGCTTAGCCTCAGTTTCTCCACCTGGGAAATGGGGAAATAACCCATTTCCTAACCACCTCACAAGATTCTGTGGAGATCAAGTGAGACAGGGAATGTGAAACGATATTGAGAACGAAAAAACTCTCTATGGGTGGCAGGTCATGATGTTCCTGGGAAGAGGAGTAAAGAGAAAGAAAAAGGAAATTAGAAGGGGGTGTTAGATCTGGCAAGACCTACAAAAAGGGGCTGCCAGGGCCGTTGGGTCAGGGGCTCCCTTTTCAGCTGTTTGCAGGAGATTCTGTGGCTAAATCCATCGACTTCAGCCCCAGATGAATCTGAGGTTAGCAGACTCGAGGGGACCAATGACTCCTGGACACGCACCTGTGCAGCACACACCATGTACTGGATGAATGATTTGTCTTTTTTTGAATCTCTCTCATCTTTACCTACTTTGGGGCAGATTACCAACATCTCTGAGCCTGCCTTGGGAATTTACATACATAGAAATAAATTCCAGAAGAATAAACTATGACCAAACTGCCCAGGGCTCATGAAGCCAGAGGTGCCTCTAGAACAAAGAAAGGAGTGTTCCTTTGCTGCACTCGACTGCCCCCTGCCTCTGTTCTGAGCAGCACCCAGGTGGTGACGACAGTGCCTGGAGAAGGGCCCCGGGCTGTTTACCCTCAGGAGGTCTTGACCTGTTTGCAAATCAGCCTTGATCTGATGGCCCCAGGAAGCCCCTGGGAGGCTGATGATGGCTCAGAAATCTGAAAGTCCTGACCATGAGAGCTGTCCAAAGAGGGCAATGATTGCCTGACAAGTAGTGAGCTCCCCCCCATCACTGGGGGTATGCAAGCACATGATTAGTGACCACTTGGTGGGGATGGTGGAGAGAGAATTCAAGTCAAAGAAAGAGTTAGGGTTCCACCCAAAATTCTGTGACCAGCTAGGAAGAGGGAAGATGTGGCCAATGAGATTTCCAGACCTCCCTTTCCCTGGCGCTCTCACTGTCTGGGCTTTAGACAGCCTCTAGCCTACGGGTCTCTCACTGGTCAGGTGCCAGCACTTTAACTGTGCCCTTAACTGTTTACCCACCCTAGGGAATGGCAATGCCCTCTGAGTCCTTCAGAGTCTCAGCTCTCTGTGTCTCTTGCTCTGTTCCAACTAGTCCCGTCTGTCACTCTCTAGCTGTGTGACTGGGCAAATCACTGTCTCTGGGCCCTAGCTGAGTTTAGGTGAGCTCTGGGGCCACCTTCAGGTCTAGTTACCCAGTGCTGATTCTGGGGGTCTGAGCCTCAGGTGTGGGGAAGGGAGAAGGTGGCAGTGCCATGATTAGGGCCCTCCAAACTTTCGGACTTCTGGGTGTCACTGTCTTCCCAGGCTTTTCCTCCTGGGTTGCTTTCTAACCTGAGCAGGCGGATGCTGGAACTTGTGGACGAGACTGATTTCAGTGTACTTTGACTCTCAAATAAAAACAGTGACATGTGAAGCTGTGGGAAACTGGCTTTGGCAAGGCCCCTAATGTAGTCAGGTGGGCACCAAAGCTCGTCCCTCAGGAACCAGTCTTCCCTGCCATGCCAGGTTCCCTAGCATCTCCTTCCTCCATCCCAGCTGGGGACAATGAAGTTGGGGCTAGGTGGCTTTAAATTCTGAGCTCCTGGCTTCTGGTGGGAGGATTTGGACCCTGTAGCCCCAGGCTGGCTTCTTTCCAATCTGCTGCTCCCAGGTTAGGGTCGGAAGTGAGTCAGGGAAGTAGCATTTGGGAGGGAACTTTGCCAAGCCTGTCTGCTGGCCCCCAGACAGAGAAATGGTCTTGGAGCACCAGGCCAGCCCCCAGGGAGGGTGGTTCCTGTGGAGACTGCCAGCTGACCCACCCAGGAGGCGGAGCCTGGGCTGTATCCACCTCACCCCGGTGGAACTGTCCCAGGGGCGACAGGTGGAGCCCATCCCTGAGAAGGGTTGAGACTTGAGTGTGTCACTGCTGGGTGGCTGGGCCTCTCCCCTCCCCCACCTGGGACTGATTCCTCCTGGGGGCGGTGCTGGGGGAGAGGGCTAACTGGGGCTTAACCCCTCATTGGATTTCTCCTCCTAACTGGATATTCAGGTTTCTAGTCCACAGGCTCCTTGAACTCCAGCTAGTTGTTGCTGTGTGATGGCAGCTTCTCCCCCTCAGCTCTGTGAGAAGAACCTAAGCAAAGAGGTGATTGGGGTGGGGGGCAGCTGTAAAGCTGAAAGGAGATTTTCCATGTTTCACGTGATCTGGACACGTGTCCTGTCCCCGAAGTGGGATAGAGAAAGTACCATAGAACCCCGTGGTTCGGAGTAGGGACTCTGGAGCTAGACTGCCCGGTTTGAGTCCCAGTGTCAGCCCATGTGAACTGGGGCCAGTCACTTTACAGCAGCGGTCTCAGGTGTTGTGAACATTAAATGATAACCCTGGAGCACAGCGGTGCTCAGATGACCGACGTTGTTGTGGGCCGGCACTGCTCCTTTCAGAAGCGGCCAGGCCAGCTGGGCCTGTGAGCTACAGACTGGCCCCACACAGCCAGACTTTGCCCCCCACCCCAGGCCCTTCCAAAGGCTGCTGTTTCAGCCCCATGGGTCAGTGAATGGAAATCAGAGCCTGTCCTTGCCCTTTCTGCACCTCCATTTTCTACTGAGATACATGAACTTGTCAATTGATCCCTTCTCCCACTTCTCCCCACCCTGCAAGATTGAGGAAGTAATTACTCTTCTGATAAAGGCTGTCAACAAGTCTGGGGTGGGGGTGGGGGCCAGGAAGTCCCTGACGGAGTTGTGGCCAGCTGGGGTAAAGGGCTCTAGGGCCCTCACTCCCACCTCTCTCCTGCTTGGGATCTAGGGGGATTTCAGCCTCAGTGCCTATGAAGGGGTTCTTATCAGATCCACCCAGCTGTTTAATTGCATTATTAAGGAAGCTGTTGTTGCTGTGGGAACTGTGTGGGTGACAGCTGCTGGAATGAGAGAGGAGAGTGAGGGAGATAGGTAAAAGAGGTGGGAGAGCCCTGGGCAGTGTGGCTCAGTGGTTAGAGTGTCAGCCTGCACACTGAAGGGTTGCAGGTTGGATCCCGGGCCAGGTCAGGGTCCTTGTGAGAGGCAACCCATCGATGTGTCTCTCTCACATCGGTATTTCTCTTTCTCCCTCTCTCTCCCTCCCTCCCTCTCTCTCTTCCACTCTCTCTAAAAATCAATGGAAAAAATATCCTCCAGTGAGGATTAACAGCAACAGCAAAAAAGAGGTAAGAGAGGCAGATAATGAGGGTCTTTGGCTTTAATCTGAGTGAAATGGGGGGTCCTTGGCGGCTTTGAACCAGAGCAGAAAGATGGTAGAGTGATCTGGCTTAGATTTCATAAAGATCTGCCTCTAGCTGCTGTGCTGGAAAAGACTGCCAGGGCAAGTGGCAGGAGTGGAAGCAGGAAACCCAGAGCGGGGAGGGGAGTGGGATGGAAGGAATCGGTAGGATTCTGGATACATCAAGGAGACCCAGATGAAGTGGCCTTTTATAGATAAGAACAGTTGAATCTAGCACTCTCATCTAGTTCAGTCTGATCATTTGAAGGTAGAGTGATCGGGGTTTGCTGAAGGGTTGGATGTGGGGTGTGATAGAAGAATTAAGGAAGACTCTGAGGACTCTGGCTTGGGAGAAGGAAAGAGTTACCATCCATCAAGGAAGCCGGCTGGGGAGGAGGCAATGGGCAGGAGTTCCCTTCTGGACTTGTACAGAACATGTCCCATTGACATCCTAGCTCTGGGATAAATAGTCTAGGGACATAGGCATGGATGGGTACCCGCTGCCTTCTGGAGAGGGCTCTGCCCAGTTGAGACATGCTTATCTGAAGGAAAGGAAGCCCAGGTTGGACCTCCCTGTGGGTCAAAGCAGCTACCTGAGTTCCCACACCCGCAAGATCTCTTTTTTTTTTTTAAATATGTTTTTATTGATTTCAGAGAGAGGAAAGGAAAGATAGAAACATCAATGATGAGAGAGAATCATTGATCGACTGCCTCCTGCATGCTCCCTACCGGGGATTGAGCCTATAACCTGGGCATATGCCTTGACCAGGAATCAAACTTCGGTCTCCTGGTTCATGAGTTGACACTCAACCACTGAGCCATGCTGGCCAGGCCCAAGATCTAACTGTTGCCACAATGCAAGTTGTCTGTGCAGTTGAAACAGAGTCCCAACAGCCTCTTGCTCCATCACCTGCTTTCCCAAGCGTTGCCCTATTTGAGTCCAGATACTCTGCCCAGGATGCTGTCATTACTCTCATTATGACTCACTTGTGGAGACTCGGGTTCAGGGAGATGAAGGAGCTTGCCAACGGTTTCATGGTTCAAAAGTGACAACCCTCACAAGTTCCTCTGCATCGGGATTCCATTCTTCTTGTGGCCACTCCCCATCTGCCTCAAAGAGCCATGCCACTGACTTGCATATCCTGTCATGCCCTTGAACTCGGGTTCCCTTGTCAATCAATGCATAGATCATTTCTAGGTACTTCCTGCATACCTGGCTCTGTGCTGGGAGTTGGAGGATGTGGGTGGTGCAGGAGAGGAGAGGAGAGGAGTAGGAGTAGGCCTGGTGTCTGTCCTCAAGGGCTTACGTTTCTGTAGGAGAGAGGATGTGTTCACAGGCACAGGTGCAGGGGGTGCAGCGTGGGGAAAAAACCCAAGTTTGGGGCCTGGGTGCCTGTCACAGACCCCTGCTGCCTGGTATCCTTGGACTTGTTGCCAGAGCAGGTGAAGCCTGCTTTCTCTTTTGCGAGCTGGGCCTAATACCTCCTCTCTATTTCTGGAAGTTGTTCTGAATCAACCAGACAGTTAATGACCACATAAGCATTGTAATACAGTGCCACTGAAACATAATAGTAATAGTCACTTACCTGGCTGCCAAGGCCATATGGAATAAAAAAAGGAAAAGCCTTCCAGAGGCTGGGATGCCCTAGAAAGGCTTCCTTTAGGACGTGAGGCTCAGGTTGGGCCCAGAGAGATGGGACATGCACTGCTGGCTTGGAGACCTAACATCTGAATTAGGGGGGCCTTGGACAGGCTCTTGGATGGCAACTAAGTGGATGGGATTAGTGGGCTGGCTGAGATGAAAGCAGAGTGGGGCTGCCCATTGACAATAGAATGGATACATACATGGACCCATTCACACAAGAGACCACTGTACAGAAATGAAGATGGGGTGTCCTCACTCTTACTCAACCCCGAGGATGACACCCACGAGCACAGTACTGAGTGAAAGAAGCCAGACGTGAAAGATACATACTCTACAGTTTTCTTTATAAGAAGATCCCAAATGGGTGAAATTAATTCACATTGTTAGGAGTCAGGGTGGCATTTCCCTGGGGTGAGTAGTGGCTGGGAGGGGGCATATGGGGCCTTTGAGTGCCAGTAAAGTTCTGTTTCTCTATGCGGGTGCTGGTTACACAGGTATGTTCACTACATGAAAATTCACTGAGGTGTTTATTTAAGATGTGTGTGTTTTTCTGTAAGTATATTATACTTGTTTAAGAAATGTTGTTTTTTTAATTTTGAGGTACATTTATTAAAGCTGGGGACAGTATTAGGACAGAGAAAGGTAAAGGTAACGTGCCTGGGGGATGAAAGGGGGGAAAGAAAAGGCAGGGGCTGTTCCCAGGAGGGAGAGAGCCAAGAAATGTTTTTAAAAGGAAAAAACAAAACATGGGCCGGCCCTGGTTGGTGTGCCTCACTTGGTTGGAGTGTTGTACCAGAAGATCGTGGGTTCGATTCCTGGTTGGGGCTATATCTAGGTTGGAGGTTCGATCCCTGGTTGGGGAGAGTGCCGGAGGTGGCCGGTTAATGTTTCTCTTTCACATCAATGTCTCTCTCTCCCTTCCTCCCTCTCCAAAATGAACAATTTAAAAAACACAAAAAACGCAAAAAAACCCATGGCCCAGGGCTGGATTAGCTGTGTCTGCCCACAGTTCTCCTGTGGTACTTCACCAGTCCTAGTCCAGTGTTCATCTCTGTGACCCAGTGCCCATCCCTGGGCGGGCATGCTGGGAGCTCAGCAAGAGTTTAGCTCACATCGCTTAAGCGACTACTGAATACAGGGCTCTAGAATACAAGATGTACAACCTCTGCCCACCAGGGCTTGACTGAAATGCCCCAAAGCAGTGTGTCCCTGGCCTGCAGGGTCCCCAAAGGCAAGGGATGGGTCTGCCCCAGGTGCGCCCAGCCTACTGCCTGACGAAAGCATCATCAGGTGGAAGATTAATGCTCCAAAACGGTGGCTCTCTTGATAGGGGCTGACTTCAAGAGGTGAGGAGGAAGGGTGCTCAAGATGGAAGAGGTGGGAGCTCAGCCAGGCCCACCACCCTTCCCTGTAGCTGTTGGGATTTTGACACTGTGAAAAAAGAGGGATCGGGTTGGGAAAGGTAGGAGTGGGAGCCTCAGAGCCCAGGTTCCCCAGGACACCAGGCTAGAACCTGGACAGTCCCACGCAAACCGCAAACCCAGATGGTCACTCTGGGCTTGGTAATTTACGAAGCTCTCTCCACATCCTGTTGTTCCTTTGAGCTTACACCCCCCCAGTGAGGTGGGTGGGGTGGGGGATGACCTCTTTCATTTTAAAAGAGAGGCATGAAATCTCAGGGAAGCTCTCTCTCCCTTCTTGGGAGAGGTTTAGAGAGGAAGTGGACTCTTTAACCATGTGCATATATTGTTCTGATAAAATAAAAAATTAATTTTAAAAAAGAGTAGAAATCTAGAATGACAGAACGCAGATCAGTGGTTGCCAGGTGGGATGGGCTGTAACGGGGCACAAGGGAACTTGTGGAATGATGGAAATATTCTCTGTCTTGACTGTGGCAGCAGTTTTGCAGGTGTGTACAACTGTCGAACTCTTTGGATTGTGCACTTTAAATGGGTGCAGTTTATTGTACTTAAATTATACTGCAGCTGAAAGAGAGAGAGAATATGAGGAAATGGGGGCAACCACCACCTCCTAGGAGAGCTCACACTTGGGACAACACATGCTCGTTTGCACATTTACCCTCTCATCTTGACAAACCTTCTGACCCCGTCGCACATGGGGTGTCTCTTTAGCCCAGCCACCACCCCTGAAGTAGAGCCCAATTCTGCAGAAGGCGGCCGCAGCACTAAATTGTTCCCTCTGTCCCCAGGACTCCAATCTGTCCCTGCACACAGACAACCCGGACCTCACTCCCTGCTTCCAGAACTCCCTGCTGGCCTGGGTCCCCTGCATCTACCTGTGGGCCGCCCTGCCCTGCTACCTGTGCTACCTGCGGTACCACCACCAAGGCTACATCGTTCTTTCCCACCTCTCCAGGCTCAAGACGGTCAGGGGCTCAAGGCTGTCCTGCGGGTGGGGCTGGGACCCCCGGGGGTGGGGGTTCTTTTTTTTAACAAGTCCCTTCCCCCACCCTCAGCAGCTGGACAGGATTTCCCAGCCTCACCCCCTGGTGCTGGGGGCCATGGCCGCTTGCCAAGTGGGTCTGCAGCCAACTCAGATATTCCCTGCTTGGGGAGGTGCAAGCAAATTTTCCATCAGGGCTTTCCCACCCTTGAGAAGCTTTCAGCCAGTGCCCATTCCAGCCCTCAGGGCCAGGCCCAGGCAGGTCTGGTAGCTTCAGGAGCAAGAAGTGATTGTCCCTACCTCTGGGGACCGACACTCCAACTTGTGCCCTCCTTGTAGGCCGTGGGTGTCCTGCTGTGGTGCGTTTCCTGGGCTGACCTCTTCTACTCCTTCCATGGCCTGGTTCACGGCTGGGCCCCTGCCCCCATCTTCTTTGTCACCCCCTTGGTGGTGGGGGTCACCATGGTCAGTGTGGGACCCTGGAAGTTGAGTGAGGGAGGGTCTCCAGTAGGTTGTGGGATTGTGATGGGGGGGCCAGGGACTCTGAGGAGAAGCCTGAACACCTTAGCGGTGGGGAGAGGTGGGAGGTGATTCCATAAACATCTGGCCACGTGGGATGGGGAGGAACGGAGGCAAGTCCAGATGTGAGTGCTCTGGCCCTGCTTCCCCTACCCTCCCTGCACAGCTGCTGGCCACCCTGCTGATCCAGTACGAGCGGCTGCAGGGGGTGCAGTCCTCGGGGGTCCTCATCATCTTCTGGTTTCTGTGTGTGGTCTGTGCAATCATCCCCTTCCGCTCCAAGATCCTTTCAGCCGTGGCAGAGGTAAGGAGAAAGAGAGACGCCTGCTTGGTCCACCCCTATCTAGGGGGTGACTCAGGGCTCAAGGTCAATGCTGGGTCCCAGGCTCCTCCCCTCTGCTCATCCTCTGCCTATCCCAGGACATCCTCTGGGGTTCAGTCCCTTTCGTGATGTTCTGTCCTTATTGTATCTCTGCTGGGAAGCAAACTGGGGTGTCAGGCTGAGGACCAGCATAACTCAGGGGAATGGGGCCATTGCTAGATATTCATGGGAGTGCAGGGGGCTGTTCTGTAGCCACGACCAACTGCATGTCTCGACGGGTGTCCACCAGTGTCTGTGCAATGGGCACATATCTGCAAACATGCATGGATAGTTCTGGCTTCCTGGAAGTCCCATGATCTTGTCTTCACCTTTCTCCCCACCGTCCTCAGTTCCCGGCCTCCTCTTGATCTGCAGTGGAGCTGACGGTGGGTGGTAGGAACACTGGGAGTCAATCTAGCATCTCCCCATTTCTCCATCTCAAGGGGAGGCTGTCAAGTATACTCATAAGCACGGGCTTGGAATGACCCACTTACTCTCCGTGTGATCTTGGGCAAACCCCTTTGCCTTCTGGAGCCTCATTTCCTCAGTTGCAAACTGGGTGTCAAAGGTTTCCTACCTTGTAGGGGTGACAAGGAGGGTTGGACAAGGTGATGCAGATGAGGTACTTGGCACAATGCCTGAGGTAGGGCAAGTCCTCACTGAACAGTGGCCCCCTTGTCACCCCTCCCCTCTCTCAGAGGAGCCTGGTGTTCTGATGCTCCTCCCATTGTCCCTCCAGGGCAAGATCTTGGACCCTTTCCGCTTCACCACCTTCTACATCTACTTCGCCCTGGTGCTCTTTGCCCTTGTCCTGTCCTGCTTCAGGGAGAAGCCACCCTTCTTCTCCCCCAAAAATGTCGACCCTGTGAGTTTTCCATGGCGGCTGGGTGGGAGTGGAGGTTCCATGCCGAGTCCTCAGCCAGCCCTAACAGTGTTCCCCATCCCTTCCAGTACCTTCCATCCCAGGTCACTCTCCACAATGTGCCACCTGGGGCTTGGAGCTGGAGGGCAATGGGGCCTCCTCCCTCTACTCTGCCTTGAGAGGGTGGTGGACACTCCTGATTTTTCCCATTCCACTCTCACCTTCTAGAACCCCTGCCCAGAGACTGACGCTGGTTTCCTCTCCCGCCTGTCTTTCTGGTGGTTCACAAAGTGAGTTGGTTCTTCCTCCAGCCTGGGCCAGAGGGAGGGGCCCGGGAGATGGGGGCAAGAGGGAGGAAGGGGAGCAGGCTGGAAATTCAGGGGCCTGAGAAGCTGGGCCTGACTGGCCCCTCTAAGCCCCTGCCTCAATGGCCATGGAGCAGGAGAGAATGGAGACTGTTTGGGCTGGAGGCTGAGTGCAAAGGCCAGGCCTGGCCTCGCTTCAATGCCAGGCCACAGGCCAGCCCTGCATCTGGCAGGTGGTGAGGACAGGCCTGGGGGCTAGAAGAAAACCGTAATTAGTTCCAAGCTCTTCTGTCATCTCCTTGGCCACCCGTCAGAGTGGCTTGAGCAAGATAATTGTGTCTGTGACCTGGGTGACAGCTTATTAACGGTGCTGCGCTGAAGAGGCCCAGCCAGCATGGACTTCATCACCAGGACCCAGGGACCAATGGGGCATCTGGGGAAGAGGGAGAGAAGGGGCCTGAGAATGGGATGGGGGCAGTGACCTCCAGCCTGTTCACTGTGGCAATAAAGGAGACAACTCCCTTGACCATAGCACCCTAGGGAGACCCTCCTTTCTGGAGACACTGGTCCCAGCTCCAGGCTGCTAAACTCTGACCCCATGGGGGCCATCTGCCTGCCCCAGGTTGGCCATCCTTGGCTACCGGCGCCCCCTGGAAGAGCAGGACCTCTGGGCCCTGAACAAGGAGGATTGCTCCAAGGTGGTGGTGCAGAGGCTGCTGGAGGCCTGGAAGAAGCAGCAAAAGCAGGGAGCACGGTGAGGCCGTCCCCTTCCCCACACCTCCCCACCCAGCCCCTTCGTGTAGCCTGGTCTCCCACAGGGGAGGCTGCTAGACCTGGGATGACTGCGTGGCTGGGGTAGGGAGAAGCGCTTCCCAGCTCTACTGAGGCCAGAGTGCGGCTGCCACTTTTGTAGCGCTGATTTCTACCCCAGGCACGGCCCTGCACACGGAGATGGACTCAATCTCCAACAGCCCAATGCTGTGCATTCTGTTGTCCCCTTGTTACAGATGGGGACAGAGAAGTTTATGGCACACTCAAAGTCCCCTTGGTAGTGGCAGAGCTGGGATCCATAGCCAGTTGTCGGCTCTGCTGTTCTTACTACTGCACCACCGTGCCCGACGTGAAGGCTAGATTCCAGGGTCTTCCCTCAGGAGGGCCAGGGGCTGGAGAAGGTGACCCTCCAGCTGAGGTGCCTTCCCACTGGCAGCCTCCCATCAAGGAATCCATCTCTGGCCAACTGCCCAACTGCCCAGCCAAGGGAGCTGGGGCTCTGAGCCCTCCTTTCCTACCCACTTCTGACCTGGGACTGAGCCCCCTTCCCTGGGATTTCAGTGCTTGTTCAGTCAGGAGGCCTGATTACCACTGGCTGTCAGAGGAGCCAGGGACTTGAGCTTGGTCAGCAGTGTCTTGGCTTCCATGGCTTGGAGCCTCTGGGAAGCCCTATGGCGCCCCAGTCTGTCTGGTCACCCCTTCTCTGGCCCTCCATGTCACCTCTACCCCCTTCCTGGTGACTAGGTCCCTAGCCTTCCCTGCCCAAGTGTCCCTTCCCTCTCAGCAGGCCAGGCACTGCTGGGTTATAGTCCTCAGGAAGCAGTTAGGGTACCACTCATATACCCTCTAGCACCTGAAGACAAAGTCTCTTGGGGAATTACCTGGAAAGTCATCTTGTCCCTCCCCCTCCCGTCCTGAAAGTCAAGAAAGCAGCTCCCCTCTCCTCCCCACTCATCCCAGGATTTGGCCGCATGGGGTCCATTCCTACCCACTGCTCCTTCCTCCCCCACCAGACATAAGGCCGAAGCAGCACCTGGGAAGACAGTCTCCAGTGAGGATGAGGAGCTGCTGGGGGGCCGGCCCAAGCCCCGGGAGCCCTCCTTCCTGCGGGCCCTGCTGGCCACCTTTGGCCCCGGCTTCATCATCAGCACATGCTTCATGCTAGTCCAGGACCTGCTCACCTTCGTCAACCCACGGCTGCTCAGGTCTTAGCACACTCCCTCTTGCTGCAGCCCTTTACTGGGCAGGGGCAATGGCTGGCTGTCCCTGAGGACTGAGCCTAGAGGAAGGGACAACATGTAGTGAAAAGAGCCCCAGAGCAGGAACCAAAGGAGCTCTTTCTACTTTCTCTGTGCCCTTTGGCAGTGGCAGTGCCTCTCACCTCTGTTTTCCTATTCACATCCAACTTATATTTACCAAGTACATACTGTGTGCCAGGCTCCCTGGTGGCTGTGTTAACATTCTCTCTTTAAATCCTACAGAGAGGTGTCCCTATTCCCATTTTACAAACAAGGAAGCAGAAAAACTATATTAAAACAAACAAAACAAAACAAGTGAGGAAGCAGAAACTTAGAGAGGTGAAGTGACTTACCCAAGGGCACACAGCTGATAAAGATGGATTTGAGTCGAGGGCTCTGATCTCTAGCTACAGCATTCTTTCCAGATGATAGACTCTATTATCTGTCACATAGTAGCTTGGACTTGAAGGAGCTCTCAAATGAGAGGGCGGAAAGAGTGCTGCCTGGCAGGTGAGCCGCCAACTCTTTGCCCCTCCATTCATGCATTCGTTTACTCAATGAATATTGATTGAGCCCCAGGTACTAAAATGGTGCCAAATGTTAGGGATACAGAGATCAGCAAGCTATGGTCTTAATGTCTTGTGGGAGACACCAGTGTGTAAATACATTAGAGCACAGTGCAGGCAGAGGTGGTGTATCAGGTGTCTGGACAAGCCCAGGCAGGCTAAAGAAGCCAGCTGGGGAAGGAGCAGGGTACATTTGCCAGCCAGGGAGGTTATCAAACTTGGAAGGACAAGCAGGGGTTAGTTAACCAGGTGAGGAAGGAAGGGAAGGTGCAGTCTAGGCCAAGTCACAAAGACCTGAGACAGCGTGACTCAGGAACTCCAAGTATTTCTGAATGCTGGAATGCTGGAGGATAGCGTGACCAGAGGGAGGGGCAGAAATACAAGGGGAAGTGGGGGGAGCTAAGGAGATCCTTAAAAGATTTGCCGCCAGGGAGGGGCATCTGGTTTGCATTTTGGAAGGATTCCCTGCCAGTAGTGTGGGGGAAATGGGGCAGGTGGCCAGATGGAAGTGGGCCAGCCAGGGTAGATGAAAGCCCAGGCCAGGAACGAGATAGGATTCAGAAGCTACTATGGGGGCTGTGCCAGGGAGAGGGAGGGGTCAAGGGTGGCTGGAGGAGGTTAGATCTTTTGCTGAGATGATGAACTTAGTGGGAGAAGGGCACTGGGCACTGGGCCAGGTGGTGAGTTGAGTCTTGGCCACATGGGCCTAAGGTGCTACTGTGTCTCCCGAGGTGAGACTGCCAGCTAGCTGGAGATCACATTTTCAGAGCCATCTGTGGAAGCCCAGGGTCTTACATGTGTGGCTAAGCTTTGCCATGTACAGGTCCCAGAGAGAGCCTAGGGAATTCTTATAGGAAAGAGGTAAGCAGAAGCCTGGCTTGGAGGGGTCAGGGATGGAGGAGCAGAGTGCTTCCAAGAAAAAGCATGGTCTCCAGTGAAGCAACATGGCCAGTAAAATAGAGCCTAAGGCCCTAACCGGTTTGGCTCAGTGGTTAGAGCGTTGGCCCGTGGACTGAAGGGTCTTGGGTTTGATTCCGGTCAAGGGCATGCACCTCAGTTGCAGGCTCAATCCCTGGTCCCGGTCGGGGAGCATGCGGGAGGCATCCAATCGATGCGTCTCTCTTTCTTTTTCTTTCTCTCTCCCCCTCTCCCTTCCACTCTCACTGAAAAGCAATTGAAAAAATATCCTCGGGTGAGAATTTAATAAAAGAAAAAAATAGAGCCTAAGGAAGGCAACGTGGAGTTTGTCAGTGACTTTGCCAAGAACAGAGAACTAGGACAGAGGGAAGGCCCTGAGAGCAGGGGTCTGCAGTGGAGGCAGGGGTCGTGGAGTCTAGAAACTTCCTGTAAAGAAAAATACATTTGTTTTCTGTGGCTGCTGTAACAAATTACCACAAACTGGGTGGCTTAAAACAACAGAAATTTATTCTCTCACAGTTCTGGAGGCCAGAAATCTGAAATCAAGGTGTTGGTAGGGTTAGTTCCTCCTAGAGGTTCTGAATGAGAATCTGTTCCATGCTTCCTAGCCTCTGGTGGTTGCTGGCACTGCTTGGCATTCCTAAGTTTGTGGACACATCACTCCTATCTCTGCCTCCATCTTCGAATGGCCTCTTCCTGTGTGTATGTGCAAATATCCCTCTCCTGTCTCTTATAAGGACACTAGTCATTGGATTAGGGCCCACCCTAGTGATCTCATCTTAACTTGGTTGATTACATCTGCAAAGACCTTATTTCCAAAAAAGGTCACATTCACAGGCACCAAGGGTTAGGACTCAAATGTATCTTTTTGGGAGACACATTCAACCCCCAGAAGGAGAGGCCTGGCTGTGACTATGGAGGTAGCTCCATGTGGTCAAGGGGAGGTTTGTCCCAACATGGAAGAGAATTGGTCATGTCAAAAGGAGAAGATACAGAGCTGCCAGCAGAGATGAAGCTATTGAAGATCAGGAGAGGGAGGGCCAATGATGGAGCATATTCCTGAGGAGGTAGATGGGATCCAGAGCTTAGGGGGACAGGATAAAGCTCGGAAAACTAGAGGGACGCTATCCTGAGGCAGGAGAATGGGAAGAGGGCAAGTGTTGGGAGGAAAGTTTGTGGATGGTGGGGAGTTTTCAATGGATGAGTTAAGTGGGAAGACTTAAGTGAGTAGTTGCTGAGAGGGGCAGAGAGTAGATGGGTCAGAAGGTTAGAGAAGTAAAGAGGAAGAGGTGGGTAGGGCCCTGAAGAAAGTCACCAGGTAGCACTGGGGCTGGCTGATGTGAGAGGTTGGATTTGAGGGGTAAGAGTCTGTGTGGTCATGCAGTAGGCTCCTAGCTCTCTGCAGCCCAGGAGAGGCACAGAAAAGCCAAATCAAGGAACACGTGACATTACTTCCTGCCATGTGGTCCAGCAGGCAAGAAAGGCAGGCAGGTGAGGCTGGTGATGAGAGTGATAGAAAGGGGCGGTGGGAGCCACAGGAGATAGAAAAGGAGTTGAAGGCAGAAGGGAGCAAGGATGGAGGGTCACGGTCTTGAGGCGCCACTGGGCTGAGTCCCCCTGGTCTGGGGGGTGGGCCAGCAGCCCCTACCTGCGAGGTTTCAGAGGAGGAGGCCTAGTGGAGGCTGAGGGAGAAGCCTGGGGAGCCCTCCCCACCCTCATGCTTCTCTCCTGCCCTTGCAGCATCCTGATCCGATTCATTTCAAACCCCATGGCTCCCACCTGGTGGGGCTTCCTGGTGGCCGGGCTGATGTTCACGTGCGCCATGATGCAGACTCTGATCTTGCACCAGTATTACCACTGCATCTTCGTGATGGGGTTGAGGCTGCGAACGGCGATTATAGGGATCATCTACAAGAAGGTCAGCTGGAGCAGGGCAGGGGGGCTGGGGAGCTTGGCCCTGGGGAGCTTTGGAGAACCTCACGGGCCCTGTTCATCACCTGCTGTCCACCTGCAGGCTCTGGTCATCACCAATTCAGTCAAGCGTGAGTCTACTGTGGGAGAAATGGTCAACCTTATGTCAGTGGATGCCCAGCGTGTCATGGACGTTGCCCCCTTCCTCAACCTGCTGTGGTCGGGACCTCTGCAGATCTTCCTGGCCATCTACTTCCTCTGGGAGGTGACTCTCAAACCCTGACTTCTGTCCCCTTCCTCTGACCTTGACTTTGCTGAGAAAGGGCATGAGAGGGTTATTCTGGGTCAGCGGAGGGGCTACATAATGAACACAAGAGCTTTCTTAGATATTTGGGGTGGGATTGGGACTGGGAGGATGCCCGTGTCTGCAACCAAATCTTTCCAGCCTGGGTAATTATCCTTCTCGAAGATCCCAGGGGAGAAAAGAGGAACCAGGAGGCAGGGTGTGTGTGACTGACTGTCACTGTCTGTATTTGCCCTCCTGTGTGTCTGGACACCCCCCCATGTCTGCCTGTCTGTGCCTGTCTGTTTCATTATCTGATGGCTGGCTGCTCCTGCAGATGTTTTCGTCTTTTGGCTTTCTCTGTGTGTCCACTTTTCACTGTCTATCTGGCTGGTCATCATCTGTTGCTTCCTGCCCATCTCTGTGTTTCAGGCCAATAAGCCTATGTCTGTTGGGTTCCTTCTACGTATGCACTTTGGTTATCTGTCTTATCTCTCCAACTGTGTCTCCTCAGAACCTAGGGCCCTCCGTTCTGGCTGGAGTCGCTCTCATGGTCTTGCTGATCCCAGTCAATGGAGCTGTGGCCATGAAGATGCGTTCTTTACAGGTGGGTGCTATTGCAGGTGCTCAGCTTCTGCCCGCAGCACCTGGCCAGGTGCCTAGGCAAGGGCGTTCACTAACCCGAGGCCCCTCAATTATTTTGTTTACTGACAATGGATGGCTACAAGCCACTTTCACAAACCTTAGCTCACTCTTTCCTCACAACCCCGAGAGGGTTTTAGAAACATTCTTATTTTGCAACTGAAGAGCCAAGGCCCAGAGAGATGATGGCAATCCAGCATCAGACATAGCTGGGACTGGAACCTGCGTCTTCTGGTCTAATGAGAATTTCTCCTTACACTGTGTTGAGTGTGAATAGCCAGTCATCCAGTTCTTTATTTGCAAACATTATTGAAGTCTTCAGTAGCTTCCCACTGCACATAGAATAAATGACAAAGTCCTTAGGACTACCTACCAGGTCCTTGCTCACCTTGCAAGCCCTCACCCCCTGAAGTATGGCCAAATTTCAGCCAGCCTGGTCATCTTACTTTTTTCCAAAACACCAAGCTCTATGTACCTCTGGGCCACCTTACAGTTTCCTGGAATGCTCTTCCCTTCTTTGCTTGCCAACCCCTTCCCTTCTCCTACCTCCCAACAGAAACTCCGATTTCCCAGAATCTCACAGAATCCTGTTGTTTCCCTTCAGAGTACACATACTAATTTGTTAAGCATTTATTTAGGTAATTGTTTGCTTCCTACCTGCCTCCCCATCAGATTGTCAGCTTCATGAAGGCCGGGGCCTTGATTGAGTTGTTAATCTTTATCTGCCCCACATCTAGCATGTGGCCTGGCACATAGTAGGCCCTCAATAAATAGGGGTTGAGTAAATACATTTATTTGGCGAGCTGTGCCCTGGATTAGGGTTAGGATCACTATGGGGACAAAAGGAAAGTACTGTGTGCCTTAGAGACCCAGGGAAGGAGGCAGAGGAGGCTGCCTGGGAGGGACATTGACACTGGCACTGAGCTGGAACTGGATTTTGTTGGGAGAAGGGGGAGGCTTGGCTGGGCCTTCCAGGCTGAGGTGCAGCACAGGCCCAACAGGGGAGGAGGGAGGAGGAGCTGTGAGCAGCCCAATGGCTGCAGCCTAGGCCAGTGCATCGAAAGTACCAGCCCCTGCGGGCAGAGGTCTGGGTTGGGGAGCGTGCCACTGCCACTCTTTCCTCAGGTAGAACAAATGAAGTTCAAGGACTCGCGCATCAAGCTGATGAGCGAGATCCTGGGTGGCATCAAGGTGCTGAAGCTGTATGCCTGGGAGCCCAGCTTCTTGCAGCAAGTAGAGAGCATCCGGCAGAATGAGCTCCGGGTGCTGCGCCAGAGTGCCTACCTCCACGCCATATCCATCTTCACCTGGATCTGCACCCCTTTCCTGGTGAGGCTCTCCTGCCAGGGCTGGCCTCCCACCTGGGTACCCCAGGCCTCTGGGCCCAGTGTACTCTACCCTGACATCCACCCTCACTGCCCTCCAGGTGACCCTCATTTCCCTCGGAGTGTATGTGTCTGTGGACCCAAACAACGTGCTGGACGCCGAGAAGGCCTTTGTGTCCGTGTCCCTGTTCAATATCTTAAAGAACCCCCTCAGCATGCTGCCCCAGTTAATCAGTGGCCTGACCCAGGTAAGACCAGGTGGGGCTGGGGATTCTGCTGGAGCGAGGGCAGGTTGCTGGGGTCCCTTAGGGTCAGGGGATAATCAAGGAGAGTTACTGGAATCAGGAGAGGGCCATCTGGCATTATGATGAAGTGTTCAAAGTTGAATGAAATCATTAGAGTCAGGTGTCATTTGGGGTCAGGCGGGGTCCCTGGAAACCTGAGTTCTGGAGACAACCTCTTCTTACCAACCTGGACTCTGTCTTTGGCAGTGGGAGCCAGGGAAGACTCAGTTATAGGAGGGGCCCCAGTGTCTGGGCCTTCAGGAGGCCTGGCCTCGCCCAGGAAGTTGGGTGCCAGGCAAGTGTAAGAGGGAGTGGAGGGGATAGAAAAAGCACAGCTTCCAGGGCTGACTCATGCCCTTCTGCAGACCAGCGTATCTCTGAAACGGATCCAGCATTTCCTGAACCAAGATGAACTTGACCCCCAGTGTGTGGAAAGAAAGACCATCGCCCCAGGTCCAGGGACCCCTATCTGGGCTGTTCTTGCAGCAGCCCCTGCTCCAGAAAATCTCTGTTCCAAGCTTTTACCTTTTCTCTTGTGACCCCTTCTCTTCTTTCATATCTTTAGCTCTATTCCTGCCTTTGCCCTCTTCTCTGCTCTCCTCTCCAGCCCTCTCTAGCCTTCCCCACTCTCCTTCCTTCCCTGGGGCTCCCTGTGCCCCTCTCCCAGGACTCCTTGTCCCTTTCACTGTGCCCCAAGCTCCCCTGCCTTCTCCCCGGGCCCCTTCCCCAGGTCTCCCCCTCCCTCTTCCTCCCAGCCTCCCCCAGGGATCCTCTCTCCCTTGTCTTGCCTGCCCCCTGACCCTGTATACCTTGACCCTCTCAGGCTGTGCAGTCACTATAGAAAGCGGCACCTTCACCTGGGCCCAGGACCTGCCCCCAACCCTGCACAGGTACCAGCTTCTCCCATCCCTTCTTAGCTGCCTACAGGGGGCCAAAGTTCAGATCAATAAATAGCAAAACCTGCCCTGACGCTTACCCCCAAGTCTTTGGCCTGGAAAGCAGGAAGAGCCTCAGTTGCCAGGGTAGAATCTGGAAGAGAGAAGGGCTTAGGGTTCCAGGTGGATGGTTGGTAATCAAAAACCTGATCTTTGCTTTTGACTGGGCTCCTGGTCTCTCAGCTTAGATATCCAGGTGCCAAAAGGGGCACTGGTGGCCGTGGTAGGGCCCGTGGGCTGTGGAAAGTCCTCCCTGGTGTCTGCCCTTCTGGGAGAGATGGAGAAGCTGGAAGGCAAGGTGTATGTGAAGGTGAGTGGGGTAGGGACTCTGGGAAGGGAAGCTTGGCAAACCCCAAGGTAACCGTAGGGTTCTCCTGTGGCCAGGGCTCCGTGGCCTTTGTGCCCCAGCAGGCCTGGATCCAGAACTGCACTCTTCAGGATAATGTGCTCTTTGGCCGAGCCCTGGACCCCAAGCGCTACCAACAAACCCTGGAGGCCTGTGCCCTGGTAGCTGACCTGGAGGTGCTGCCTGGTGGGGACAAGACAGAGATTGGAGAGAAGGTACATGGTCCCCTCTCATACTCTGGGTAGTTGGCACATATACCTGCCCACCTCAGCCCAACCCAGGTCCATGTATGCACTCATTCATTTATTCACACATCCATGTAATATCATGCTCAGCTCTGTACTAGGCACTGGGGAAACAGATCTGTTACGGGAAAGGGCACCGTGTGAACAGGTAGAGGCCGTAGAATGCCTGCCCACCAGGCTGAAGGCCTGTGCAGGGGACAGGGAGGGCAGTGAGGGGGAAGTCTGCATAGGAAAAGTACCGCTTTGGAGCTGAATTTTCACAGCTGAGGGAGAGCTCATTTGTCTCTGCATCCATTCATTCTTCAGGTTTCATTACACACCTATATCCCAGGCGCTGTTACACAGCAGCGAATACAGCAGTTCAAATAGCTTACATCCTAGTGGGGAAAGAGACAATAACAAGATAAAAAAGTAAAATATGTAATATATTAGATAAATGCTAAGGGGGAGAGAATGAAACAGAGAAGGGATATGGGAATTTGTATGGGGCTGTGTTGTCAAGGTGCCTTGGGAAAGCCTCAGTGAGAACTGGAAACCTGGACAAAGGGAGGGAGTGGGCCACGTCTGGAGACTCGGAGCTCTGTCTGGGGGAAAGGCCTAGAGGCAGAGGGAGTGCTAAGGGCAAAGCCCCTGGGGCAGGAGTGTGATTGGGACACTTGAGGACCAGCGAGGAGGCCAGTAGGCTGGAGTGGAGTGAGCAGGGGTAAGGAGGGGGAGATGAGGCCAGTGAGGTGTCCAGGCAGCCATTTCACACAGTGCCTTGCAGGCCGCTGTAAGGAGTGTGGCTTTTACCAAGAGGGATGGAAGGCCTTGGAAGGTGTGAGCCGAGGAATGTGGGTAGACTAGTTAGGAAGGGGTGGGTTGGGTACAGGGCAAGGCAGAGCCTTGAAGACCTTGGTTAAGGTTTTGGCATTTACCCTAAAAAACATGGGATATCGGTGAAAGTTTTTGTTTTTTAGTTTATTTATTTTTAATTGTTACGACATGTACATAACAAAGTTTACCATCGTCACCATTTTTAAGTGTACAGGCCAGTAGTGTTAAGTACACTCACGTTGTGATACCACCGTCTCCAGAACTCTTTTCATCTTGCAAACCTAAAACTCCGTGCCTGTTACACAACAGCTCTTGGCAACCACCTTGCTACTTCCTGTCTCTCTGCATTTGACTCCTCCAGGTACTTCATATAAATGGAATCATATAATATTTTTGTGTGTGTGACTGGCTTATTTCATGTAGCATAAGGTTCGTTTATGTTATAGCACCTGTCAAAATTTCTTTTCTTTTTAAGGCTAAATAATATTCCATTATGTGTATGCCATGTTTTGTTTATCCATTTGGCAGTGGACACTCGAGTTGCTTCCACCTTTTACCCACTGTGAGTAATACTGCTCCAAAGATGGGGGTGCAAATATATCTCCAAGACCCTATCTTCAATTCTTTTGAGTATATACCCAGAAGAGGAATTGCTAGATAACATGGTAATTCAATGTTTTGTTTTATTTTTTTGAGGAACTGCCACACTGTTTTCTGGAATGGCTGCACCATTTTACATTCCCACCATCAGTTCACAAGAATCCCAACTCCTACATATCCTGGCCAACACTTGTGACGTGTGTGTGTGCGTGTGTGCGTGTGTGCATGTGTGTTTGTGTTTGTTTTTTGATAGTAGCCATGCTCACGGGTGTGAGGTGGTATCTGACTGAGGTTTGGATTTGCATTTCTCTAATGATTAGTGATGTTGAGCATCTTTTCATGGGCTTGTTGGCCATTTGTATATCTTCTTTGGAGAAATGTCTGTTTGAGTCCTCTGCCCATTTTTTGATCAAGTTGTTCGGTGTCTTTTGTTGTTGAGTTGTAGGAGTTCTTTATGTGTACAGCAGGTCCTCAAATAATGTCATTTCATTCAATGTCATTTTGTTAAAACGTGATGACAAGCTGTAGGAACTTAACTCTTGTTTGTATAGATTATATCAATGGGTTTCATTATACGTCATTTAGCTTAAAGTCACAATGACTTACAGTAAGTAAGGACTTACTCTACTGGATTTTAACCCCTTATCAGATATATAAGTTGCAAATATTTTCTCCTATTCTATAGGTTGCCTTTTCATTCTGTTGTGTTCTTTGATGCACAGAAATTATTAATCTTGATATGATTTATCTATTTTTACTTTTATTGCTTGTGCTTTTGGTGTCATAGCCAAAAAATCATTACTAAAGCCAATCTCATGAAACTTTTCTCCTATGCTTTCTTCTAAGAGTTTTAGCTCTTTTATATTTTTAATACTAAAGATTTCAACATATATTTCCTCAAAACAATGGCATTCTCTTACATAACCATAGTTGAATTATCAAAATCAAGAAATTTAATATTGATATAATATTACTATCTAATTCACAGTCTGTACTCAAATGTCATCATTTGTCCCAGTAATATCTTTTTTTAGCTATTTTCTTTCCTGGGCTGGGATCTAATCTAGGATCACGAGTTACATTTACTTGTCATATCTCTTTATTCTCTATCAATCTGGGTAATTCCTCAGTCTTTGTCTTTTAGGACCTTGACACTTCTGAAAAGTATCAGCCAGTTATTTTGTAGAATGTCTCTCAATTTTCAGCACAATTAGGTTCAGATTATATGCTTTTGGGGGAAATATCAAAGAAGTAATGTTGTGTCCTTCTTGGTGCACCCTATTAGGAGGGATATGATGTCAATTTGTGCCTTATCAACAATGTTAACTTTGATCACTTGATTGAGGTGGTATCTTTTCACTGATCATTTTATTTCATAACGTTCACTGGTGATTCTCATCTGAGTCAGTGTTTACTATGTTTGCCAAATGGTAATTTTCTACCTCCACTCATTCTATAGTTATTAGTTGGCATTTTACTCTAAGCAAGAGCTTTCTCCTTCCCCTTTTTACTTACTCATTAATTTCTTTATATCGCCATGGGCTCATGGATTCTTATTTGATCCAATGGGTTATAATCCAGTATCATCGTTATTTATCTTTTTAAAAATTGATCCTTTAGAGAGAGAGGAAGGGAGAGGGAGAGAGAGAAACATCAATATGAGAGCGAAACATCAATCGGCTGCCTCCTGCACACCCCTGATGAGGGGTTGAGCCAGCAACCTGGGCGTGTGCCCTGACCAGGAATTGAACTGGCAACCTCCTGGTGCATTGGGTGATGCCCATCCAACTGAGCGACACTGACCAGGGCTTGTTATTAATCTTGATGTTCAATTTGTCAGTGAAGGATTTTAAGCAGGGACAGCTGAAAAGCTGCTCTGATTACAGTATGGAGGGACCCAAAAGCATAGGACCCAGTGAAGAGGCTCTCATGGTGGTTTGGGGCAATGATGAGGACCTGAGCCTGAGCAGAGCGAATGGGGGAGTAGGAGTCCAAGGTTATAGGAACCCAGAGAAGACCTCCTCATCTATGACACAACTCCTCCTTCCCATCTCTCTTGGACCTACTCTGATCTCGCACACACACAAACCTAATTCAGTGCCCAGCACATAGTAGGCACTCAAGAAAGACTGGTTGTTTGAATGTAGACATTCTCACATGCCTCAGTCACTACACCTGATTCTACCCAACAGCTCCAGCTCCTAGCTCACATGTGGTCATCCCAGGGGTCGGTTTCTCAGGGTACCCCAAAGACCTGGGCTCTGTTCCAGAAGGAATGAGGAAACTGGTGGTAGGAAAGCAAGCTATACCTCTGGGGTCTGCCCTCTGGGCCCAGCCCTGCTGCCATTGGCATCAGTTTCCCTTCCATGGGTTTAAGGAGAGATCTTACCTTCCTTCTAGCACATGAACAATCTCAGGGTTGATGAATTTTGGGGTTGATGCTGGATTTCTATCGTTGTTTCTGACCTTAACTGCTCAGGACCTTGAACAAAGTCATCAACATCTTAGGCTTTAATTTCTCTATCTAGAAAGTGGGGCTAATGGTTCCTCCCTGTAAGGACTGATATGAGGGCCAAATGGGATAATTGTTGTGAAAGTCATCTGTAAACTGTATGGGTGACTTAAGATTCTAAGGACTTCCTGGGGATTTCCAGCCTCCCAGATGTGACAGTGGCTGGCAGGGGAACCAGTTGGGCAGGGTGATATAGCAAAGGGAGAAGAATGTCCTCACATGTCCCAGGAGAACTCTGAGAGCCACCACCCTTTTTTTCATGGCCTTACAGCTTTACAGAGTCAGGACCAGGCATATAAAATGAGAATTTAGAGGCCTGCCTTGCTGAATGACAGTGGACAGGTGCCTGTTTGACTCTCTTCTACCCAGTATCCACCTCCCACCTCTCTCCTCCATCCAGGGCATTAACTTGTCTGGGGGCCAGCGGCAGCGGGTCAGTCTGGCCCGAGCTGTTTACAGTGATGCCGACATTTATTTGTTGGATGACCCACTCTCAGCTGTGGACTCCCACGTGGCCAAGCATATCTTTGACCAAGTCATCGGGCCAGATGGTGTGCTGGCAAGCAAGGTGAGGCCTCCAGGAGGCTAAGGGGCTAAGGTGAAATCGAAGGCTCTAGGAGAGAACTGGTGGGAGGCCAAGGGGTTTGGGCGAAACTTGGAGGTGTGGGAATGTGAGAAGCAGGAGTGGGATGGGCAGCTAAGGAAACCCAAATGCACTGAGCCGGCTGCAGTGAGCACGGGGTGAATCCCTGATGTGATCCCTGGCACACCGGTATCTCTCACTCCATGGCCCTGTGCCTCATGTGGGGCTGTGTGCTCAGGGCGATGGGAGTGACAGCCTGCTGCCTTCTCCGCAGACACGGGTGCTGGTGACGCACGGCATCAGCTTCCTGCCACAGACAGACTTCGTCATAGTGCTAGCTGATGGGCAGGTGTCTGAAGTGGGCACTTACTCAGACCTCCTGCAGCGCAATGGCTCCTTTGCCAACTTCCTCCACAACTATGCACCTGATGAGGGCGAGGAGCACCTGGAGGACAGCAGGACCGGTATCCCTGGCCCTCCATAGCCCTGGGCCCCACCAGCATCTCCCCTGCCTTGGGGGGTCCCTCTGAGTATCTGGGGGCAGGCCCAGTGCTGTACAAGGGAGGTTCTGGGAAGCTTGGACCCTCTGTGTGATGGTTGGACATCACCAAGAGGGAAAGGGCACCGGATGTCATCAAGCCCCTCCTCCTTCTCTTCCTTAACTGTGCCACGTGGATCAGCAGCTCATTTCTCAGGGCCGCAGTGTGTCAAAAGGGCATAAGGGCCCAGACCAAGCTTATACAGCAAGGCTGTTTCCTAGATACATTGTTTGGTACATATGTAAGTACTTAGCAATGCCATCTATTTATCAACAAATATTTATTGAGCAATGACTATGGCCAGGCACTATTCTAAACACTGAGAGGTAACAGTGAACAAACAGAAAAATCCCTGTCCTCATTGAACATATTCAAGTCCCTGGGCTCATGAGACACCCCTGCCCTCCCCCCCTCCCCCTGCCCCTTGTTGTCCACTCTCGGCTTCCCAACCCCAAACTCTGGGCTGGCTCACTGACCTTTTCCTGGGTTTTCTTGCCGACTGCTGTATGTACAGCTAACGTGTCGTGCGCATTTACTAAGTGCCCTGCCCCTTGCTAAGCGCTTGACACGCATCTGCTCCTTTAATTCTCACAATGACATGATGAAGTGGGTTCTATTATTACCCCCATTTCCCATGCCTGCCTAAAGTCATGCAGTGAGGGAGTAGGACTTAAGCTCAGCTGGCCTGACTCTAGAACCCAAGCTCCTAACCCTTGTATTTGAGTCCCCTTCTCCATAGCCCCTGATGGGAAATTTTTCTTCTTATCTAACCTAAGTCTTTCTTGCTGCCCTTTTCTTTTTCCAACACAAAATCGGTCAATTATTTCCGTCGTTATTTTCCTTGCTGCCCTTTCAACCCCTCTCATCCTGCTTATCTCATGCTTGTCCATTCAGGCTCCTTCATTGAAGTAGGGATGGGGGCTTATGGGGAGCTAGCTGACCTCTGTCTCCTTCCTCCCTCCCTGCAGCAGCCTTGGAGGATGCAGAGGATGAAGAGGTGCTGCTGATTGAAGACACGCTCAGCAGCCACACAGACCTGATGGATAGTGAACCAGTCCTATATGAGGTCCAGAAGCAGTTTATGAGGTGAGCTACTGAGAGCTCTCAGCCTCCTGGGAGGCTGTGTCAGGGCTCCCCAAGCCCTGCCAGGTGGGGTGGCGATAGATGGGCGTTCTCCCCGACACTCACGCCCTGGGCCTCCGCTGCTGCCTAAGACCCCCTCCTGGGGCTCGGCGTTGTGGGCGTGTCAGAGGCCTCCTCTCGGGGCCTGACCAGCTGCCTCCACAGACAGCTGAGTACCATGTCCTCGGAGGGGGAGGGCCAAGGTCGGCCTGTACCCCGGCGGCGCCTGGGTCCGGCAGAAAAGGCAGTGCAGGCAGCAGAAGCGAAGGCAAATGGGATGCTGATTGAAGAGGAGAAGGTGGGGATGGGCAAGGTGAGTAGGGTGCACCAGGAGGGCTGGAGAGGGTGGGCAGGTCCCCAGCAGTCCTGGGGCTCTCAGGAGTCCTCTGTCCCTGACCCCCACGGCCATGCAGGTGAAGCTGAGCGTGTTCTGGGATTATGCCAAGGCTGTGGGGCTCTGTACCACACTGGTCATCTGTCTGCTGTATGCGGGTCAAAGTGCAGCTGCCATTGGGGCCAACATGTGGCTCAGTGCCTGGACCAACGAGGCTGTGGTGGGTCACCAACAGAACACCACCACCCAGAGGCTGGGTGTCTATGCCACCTTGGGAATTCTCCAAGGTGAGCGTGCAGAGACACCTGGAAGGGGTTCCAGTAGCCCCTTTCTCACCCCTGAGCTGCTGAGTCCCCCACACCATGCCCTTCCCTCCACCATCACAGCCATTGCCCGCCCCAGCGCCTCCCCAGCCCACCCGCTAGCCCCTATCTCGGGACCTGCCCCCGCATGCCTGCCACCCGGCCCAGGTGAGTGAGCGCCCTCGCCTCCTCCCACAGGGCTCCTGGTGGTGCTGTCGTCCATCATGATGGCAGTGGGCTGTGTTCGGGCTGCGCGCCTGCTTCACCAGACGCTGCTGCACAACAAGATGCGCTCGCCACAGTCCTTCTTCGACACGACACCTTCGGGCCGCATCCTCAACCGCTTCTCCAAGGACATCTACGTCATTGACGAGGTCCTGGCGCCCACCATCCTCATGCTGCTGAGTTCCTTCTTCACCTCCATCTCTACGCTCGTGGTGGTCGTGGCCAGCACGCCGCTCTTTGCGGTGGTCATCCTGCCTCTCGCTGTCTTCTACATCTTTGTGCAGGTGCTCGGGGAGTGGGTGGCCTGGCTGTCGGGAGGGGGAGCGCTTGGGTGGGCTGGACTTTGCGTGGGCTGGTGACCAAGGGTGGGGTGCAGGGAGGGCAGAACTCAGGGTCACAGCTGGTTTTGGATAGCGATGGAGTCTGTTACTTTCCCTCTTTGACACTTGTTTCCCTCACCTGTAAAATAGAGAGAATCGTAGAACCTGCCTCATAGGGTTGTTGCTAGGATAAAATGAAATCCTTGTAAATTGTGACTGGCTCCAGACCTCATTTCTGCTGGCTATTTTTTTTTAAATATGTTTTTATTGATTTTTAGACAGAGAGGAAGGGAGAGGGACAGATAGAAACATCGATCGGCTGCCTCCTTCCCGCCCTGTGCTAGGGATCAAGCCCACAATCTGGGCATGTGTTCCGACCAGGAATCAACCCGGCGATCTCTTGGTTCATGGGTCAATACTCAACCACTGAGCCACACCGGCCGGGCTATTTTTTAAATAAAATATTGTTAACAGTTTGAGACACATTATCCTTCGCTTCATTTTATACATTCCTAAACATATACGTGTATGTGTGTTTTAAAGATGAGTTGTAGCTTTCAGATACAGCTAACTGTAAGAGGCATTTGTGTTGCCAAGCCCCTGTCCTGCCATGAATTAATCAGTAAATGAAGGTAACCCACAAGGTGGCTAGAAGCCCCTGTGTGTGGAGACTGTGATGTGGGCTGCACTCTGCTGAGACAGGGGACTCTCACACACATCACCACGTACAGCTCTGGCCACCTTGGGTCCCACAGGGTAGAGGATGGAAGCTGGAGGCAGAACTGTGTTTTTGTGGGGCTGAAGCTTAAACAACTGGATTGGGGCATGAGAGGAAGAGGCACTTTAAGAAAGAGAACACAGCCTGGCTGTGCATGGTTCAGCGGTTGAGCATCGACCCAGGATCCAGGAGATCACGGTTCCATTCCCAATCAGGGCACATGCCCGGGTTGCGGGCTTGATCCCCAGTGGGGGGCATGCAGGAGGCAGCCGATCAATGACTCTCATCACTGATGTTTCTCTCTCTCTCTCCCTTCCTCTCTCTGAAATCAATAAAGGTATAGTTTTTTAAAAAAGAAAGAGAATACAAAATTATCTTATTTTGCCAAAACATTTGACTGTGTGTGAGCACATTGCTAAAGCCCCTAAGTGGAGACAGGCGTATTCTCTGATTTAGGAGGCAAGCAGGGTCAGTACTGTAATCCAGGACCCCACAGGGAATGAGAAGGAGCCAGCTGGTGTGGCTCAATGGTTGAGCATCGACCTATGAACCAGGAAATCACAGTTCGATCCTCAGTCAAGGCACATGCCTGGGTTGTGGGCTCGATCCCCAGTAGGGGGCGTGCAGGAGGCAGCCGATCAATGACTCTCTCTCATCATTGATGTTTCTCTCTCTCTCCCTCTCTCCTCCTCTCTCTGAAGTCAATTAAAAAAAAAAAAAAAGAGTTGAGAGGGAATCAGGAAAGGCTTTGTGGAGGAAGTGGCCTGGAAGCCTGAGCAGAGCTGAGCAGAGATAAAGCATAGAATGAGATCAAGGAGCCATATCAGAACCCTGAGTCTTAGGTTCTTTTGGGCAAGGGAAGGGAGCAAGGTCTTATGGAGGAGTGGGGTGGCTGGGAGGAGCCCAGGTAGTTCAGAGGTTATGCAGGACTGAGTTAGGGTTCCATGGTCCTGACCTCACACTCTCTTCATTTTCCATCAGCGCTTCTATGTGGCCACATCACGGCAACTGAAGAGGCTGGAATCTGTCAGCCGCTCACCCATTTACTCGCACTTTTCCGAGACGGTGACTGGCTCCAGCGTCATCCGGGCCTACGGCCGCAGCCAGGACTTTGAGGCCATCAGTGATGCTAAGGTGGACACCAACCTGAGGAGCTGCTACCCCAACATCTCCTCCAACAGGTCAGAAGCCTCCTCCCCACCCCCTACTCCTCTAGGTGCTCCCATTAGGGTCTCTTCGAGAGAGACCCTGGTGTTCTGTGTCCTAGCCCCTCCTTTCCCTTAAGCAGAAAACTGCCCCCTTCCTGCACCTGCCCCACTTCCTCCGTGTGTGTTCCCTGCAGGTGGCTGGGGGTCCGAGTGGAGTTCATGGGAAACTGTGTTGTATTCTTTGCTGCACTCTTTGCTGTGATTGGGAGAAGCAGCCTCAGTCCAGGGGTTGTGGGCCTTTCTGTGTCCTATGCCTTACAGGTATGCAGGAGTCTGGGCCCCAGGGCAGGGCTACCACTGGGGCAGAGGCTCACAGGTGTCACGAGCATCTCCTGAGCACCTCGCTCTGCTCAGCGTGGGGACCAGCCACAGGTTCTGCTCTCCAGGATTGTGAGCTCACAGTCTAGCATGGAGAGACTCCCCACAGCAGGGGTTTGGTTGTAATGCTGGGTGAGCAGGTCTTGGTGGAGGGGTGAACAAAATGTTATAAGAATGGAATTTTGTGAAGCAAATCACATTTTCAATGCCTCAGGTGGCTCAAGTCTTGAAAGCTTTGGTAAACAAAGGCTAATCCAGACAGATCAATCTTCTCAAACTTGAATGTGCATAGGAATCACCTGGAGATATTGTTAAAATGTGGATTCTGATACAGTGACCAGGACGGGGCTCAGGATCCTGCCTCTCTATCAAGACTCCTTGCTACACAAAGTCTGGTCCAAAGACCAATTGTATAAACATCATCTGGGAGCTTGATAGAAATGCAGAATCTCAGCTTCCTCCACAGACCTGCTCAATCAGAACCAAGGTTCTCTGGGAAGTCTTTCTGATACATATTAATGTTTGGGAAACTCTCGCCCTTGGTTAAGTCTACATTGTCACTGTCTGAGGTACAGTTGTGATTAGAGCCCCACCCATGGACTTTCCCAGGCCCACCTGAGTCATTGATGGGATAGGAGCATAATTAAGGAATCTGTATTCCTTCCAAAGCCATTGTGGGGGGAGGAGAGATCACCATATTTATGACCTAGTCCCTTTGGCCAGGTGACATTTTCTCTGAACTGGATGATACGAATGTTATCAGACTTGGAATCAAATATTGTGGCTGTGGAGAGAGTCAAGGAGTACTCCAGGACGGAGACTGAGGTGGGTACTGAGATGAGCCTAGGGTTGGGGGAGTCTGGAATAGCTGGGAAAGGGTGCCATCCCTATACCCCAAAGCCAGCTACTCAGGTGGCTCTTCATTCATTCATTCATTCATTCAACCCTTATTGAGCATCAACCAGGGGTCTTTGCCAAGGGGTGTAGAGGGTTCCCAGTTTTAAAATATGGTGTGCACACGCTTTCCTCATCACCGTTTAGCTCATCTGCTTCCTGCAGTCTAATTTCTGGCCCTATCACTCCACTGAAGCCGCTCACCAATGACCTCCCTGCTTTCGAACCTAGAGGACACTTTTCTGTTCTCGTCTAACTCAACCTCTCAGCAGCATGCAGATGAAATGACCCCTCCTTTCTTCTTGGAAGGCATAGCTTCTGTGACAGAGCTCGGGCCCTGTCAATCTCCACTGACCCGCCACCCCACCTGTCCCTCCTAGCCGGACCTCTCCTGCCCCTGTGGCACCATCTACCCCTCCCTTCCCCAGGCATCCCCCGTCAACCCCCTCACCCCCCACTTGCTGGGATCTTCAAATGCTCCCTCTTCATGTCTAGCGTTCCCATTTTCCCCTGTCTGTACATACGATCCTGTCTCCATATCCTAAAAAATTCTGCGCCGCCCCCCGCCAACGCTGCTGCTTTCTTTTGCCATCTCCTTGAGAGAGGGAGGTCTGTACTGGCTGCTTTGCTTTTTGACTGCTGACAGTCTGGCCTCCCCGGCCTCCAAGCTAGGCTGGCTGCGTGGGTGGGCGACCTGCACAGTCACACAGGTCCCCACTCTTAGTCGTCTTCCCCTCATGCCAGGCCCCCTGGGTCGTGGAGGGCAGCCGCCCTCCTGCAGGCTGGCCCACCCATGGCGAGGTGGAGTTCTGGAATTACTCTGTGCGCTACCGGCCAGGCCTGGACCTGGTGCTGAAGGACCTGAGTCTGCACGTGCGTGGTGGCGAGAAGGTACGTCTGAGTGGGTTTGTGCCTGGGATGTGGCTATATCCCTCATGGGGAGTGTGGGTCTTTGAGACAGCAGATGCTCCATCCTGGCTGTCTGCTTGGCCTCTCTAGGGAGTCCAGGAAATGTCCCCACTGACCCTTCAGCCTCCCTCTGACTGCCCCTCCCCACTCCCTCCAGGTGGGAATTGTGGGCCGCACTGGGGCTGGCAAATCATCCATGACCCTCAGCCTGTTCCGCATCCTGGAGGCTGCAGAGGGTAAAATCCGCATCGACGGCCTTAATGTGGCAGACATCGGGCTCCATGACCTGCGTTCCCAGCTGACCATCATCCCCCAGGTATGAACCAGACATGGACTGGCCACACTGGCCAATGACCCTGGGGGGCAGACCTCACCTCTGTTCTATAGCTTGAGGTCCAAGACTGGGACCTCTGTCTGCAAGGCTAGAGAGCCAGACAGCAGGAGCAGAGTCATAGAGTGGCCACCTGTTATGGATCTGGAAGGGTCAGATGTACCCTGGCCCAATCAGACCCTGTCTTACAACCTCCTGGGTCAGCGAATGGGGCCAGGACTATAGGACCCCTGAAGCATCCCATTCCTGAGACATTCTGTCCCAGCTTCCTTGTTTCTCAGCTCTAAATTGGATTTTACTTTTTCTGGCTCCTCTGCGGTATTTTTTTCTGCTGACTGGACACTTTGGAGTTAGATTAGTGCTCGGGTCTCTGCGTTAGCGGAGGACTTGGTAATTGGCAAAGCTGAGGATTATCACTTCCCCACAGGCATTTTCTATCTCCTTGGCCATTGCCTTCCTCCTGGAGGGCTGGGGACAGAGTGGGGATGCTGCCACTTCAAATCCCTAATTTTCCCCTGGCTCTGGGGCCCCTGGCTCCTTATGGGGCCCGAACTCCCTCCCTCTAAGGCCTTGTTGTGCTCCCAGGACCCCATCCTGTTCTCTGGGACCCTGCGTATGAACCTAGACCCCTTCGGCAATTACTCAGAGGAAGACATATGGCGAGCCTTGGAGCTGTCCCACCTGAAGGCATTTGTGAGCTCCCAGCCAGCAGGCCTGGACTTCCAGTGCTCCGAGGGAGGAGAGAATCTCAGGTAATAGCTGGGAGTGGGTGGGTCAGAAACAGCATCCTGGGGAGCTAGCATCAATGACACGGAGTCCAGGCCAAGCCCCTCCAGCCCTCCTCACTCCCGTCTCAGCCTGGGTGCACTTAGTGGGCATTGTTTGCCTTGAACATATTCTGTGTGCCAGGCATGGTGCACCATCTCACTGATTCCTCCCACAAGCCCCAGAGGTCGTCCATGGTCCCACTTAGAAGATGAGGAAACTGAGGCAGGAAACCTACAGTGCTTTAGGCAAATCACAGATATTTTCCAAGATGGATGCAATCTTATCCGTAGTTTAGGAATGGGCGAAGTGAGCTCTCTAGGCCCTTCTTTGCTTTCTTATAGCCCTCGATTTTATATCCCCAGCCTCTGGGCTGTGCATCAAGGAGAGCCAGAAATCTCTTCTTACTGAGTCTAAAGGCTTGAGAGTCCCATACCTGTGTTAGCTGTGTGATTTTGGGCAAGTTGCTTAACCTCTCTGAGCCTCCTTTTCTTTCATGCTAAAATGGGAATAATAACAGTCCCATACCTCTTTGCACTGTGCTTCCCAATAAAAATATAATGGGACCCACATGTGTGTGATTAAAATTTTTTCTAGTAGCCACATTAAAAAAAGGAAAAAGAAACAGGTGAAATAAATTTTAATACTGTATTTTATTGAGCCCAATACAGTGAAAATATTATCTTTTCAACATGTAATTGGCCTAAAAGTTATTAGGGTATTTTACATTTTTTTCTTACTAAGTTTGAAATCCCATGCGTAGTTTTACATTTACAGCACATCCCAATTCAGACTTGCCATATTGCAAGTGCTCAGTAGCCACATGTGGCCAGTGTCTACCATTTGGACAGAGCAGTCTTAGGGTCAGTGTGATTAAATAGAAGACACTTAGCCTATATTTACTCCTGAAGAATCTAGCTATTCTTATTTATTCTTATTATTCTACTAGGTCCATACCTGTGGACTCTCTCCAGACCTCAAAAACAAAAACAGAAACCTTTACATTCACTCAGCACTTAATGGTGCTCAAAACACTTTGGCCTCCACTATCTCGTTTAATCTTTACTGCAATCCTGTGGGCCAGAAATGAGGCTCCAGAGTATAAAATTATTTGCCCAAAGCTGCTCAGCTAGCAAGGGGAGGGGCAGGAACTCAGGAGAGTGGGAGCTTTTGCCCCAAACCATTTTTGGTTGCATTATAGCCACCCATGGGATGCCCCTGACTCCCCCAGGCAGCCTTGTAAGACTGAATGTGCATTTTAACAAGATTTTGCTTATACAACTGTGTTGGGGGTAGCTGGTAGACAAGCCTAAGCTTCCAGATCCTGTTCCCCAGAGTTGTTTTTTGGCCCATTCTTCTGTTCCCGCTTGCCATCAGCACCTCCCCCAGAGCATCCCCTCTATCCCCGCGTACATCAGGATCTAAGACAGAAACGGGCTCCCCTCCTCCCTCACTGAGCTTGCAGCCACTTTAAGTCTAACCTGTATCCTGTGCCAGTCCCACCATAAATCAGTCCTGAATTCTATCTGGCGGCTCATTCTGCTGCCAAAACCTTCATTAGTTGCGGGAATGGGCCAGGGAGAGAGCCTGGCCTTCACTTGGGCTGTGGTGACTCACCCCTTTGGGAAGGGCTGAGGTATTTGTCCTTGGGTGTGGGGGTGCTGCAGCCTCTGTGGTTGGGAACACAGCCTCGCTTTGTTCACTAGCTCTGGCTTCCAAGGTAAGCGGTTGAAGGTATGCATCCTGCCCCTCCTCCATCTCCCCAGTGACCAGACACGGGGAGTCCCGAAGGTCCTCCCTTGCCCTTCTCCTTCCATGTTCCCACAGCCCTGGCCTATATTTGCCATGGGGGGGAGGGAGATGGCTATCTGAGTTTTGTAATATTAGGCTCAGCAAGATGGCGTATGTGTGCAAATATCCAGGAAGAGCCATTAAAATGTGTTCTTACTAAGGTGTAAATGACTGATAGAGTGAAGCAGAGAAACATCATGGCACTAGATGAAGGAGCAAGGAGGGGGAAGCAAGCAGAGAAAGAAGAGGCCAGGTGCCAGAGAAAGATGAGATTTTAGTGTTGTTGAGCACTGGCGCTATCTTCAAGGCCCTTCATTAATCCTGTGGTGTCCAGACCTCGACTCTGACTCCTGGTCAGGAGGATAGGGCTGAGGTAGAAACGAGAGGGGTTAGACAGAAAGCCAGTACTGGGCCGCTGGGGAGGAGCGGAGACAGAAACAGTTTGGAAAGTGAGGCCTAGGGGCAGGCTGGGGGCGCCCAGTTGGAAATGTCTGCTTTCCCCACTCCCAGCGTGGGTCAGCGGCAGCTTGTGTGCCTGGCCCGAGCCCTCCTTCGCAAGAGCCGAATCCTGGTTTTAGACGAGGCCACGGCCGCCATTGACCTGGAGACGGATGACCTCATCCAGGCTACCATCCGCACCCAGTTTGAGACCTGCACGGTGCTCACCATCGCACACCGGCTCAACACCATCATGGACTACACCAGGTGGGGCGCCAGGACCCAAGCAGGGAGGGGCATGGTGGGGTCACCTGGGCCACTGGGAAGGTTGTGGGGACATGGGAGAGATGTGTGACCTTGGGCAATTCCATGCCCTTTCTAAACCTCTGGGCTATAGTAAGAGTCAATGAAATAAAGAGCTCCAAGTGCAGGAGATCCTGGGAAATGTTAGTTTCCTCCCCAGCTCCTTACTACGATCCTCCCGAGCGCCGTTTCTTCAGAGGGTTAGGAAAGAGGCCTTGCCCTCGGAATCTTACTGCTTGTTCAGAGAGGCAGCTCACTCAGCCGAAAGACTGTGACCTATTCCCTCACTGTGCCAATGTCCAAGTGTGGTGCTGAAGAAGGGGAGGGGTCGGGGGACTCAGAAGCCTCATGAAAGTGGCTGGTGCTAGCCCAGCAGCTGGCCCCGTGGAGAAATGGGGGCTCAGAGTGAGGAAGAGGGAGCAGGACGTGACCACAGGCCTAGGCTGAAGGAGGATGGTGCGAGTACATCGAGAGACCTTCATTCACAAAATAAACACCCACGGGGCATGGGAAGGCCGAGACGGTGCCATGGACAGGGCAATGGGCAGCTGTTGTCCGCCTCTCAGAAGTGTCCCCACACAGCCCCCAGGGGCTTGGGCACCAAGCTGAGACTGCCCTATGCTATGGTCTGTCCCATCCCTCCCTTCCCCCACTCCCCACTCCCATCCAGGACCCCACTAGGAGAGAAGGGAGGGTGGGCAGGAAGTGCTGGGCCCTGGGTCCAGATAAGGGACAGGGCTGGGCTGAGAGGATCTGTTTTCAGGCCTCACAGAAAATGGTTTTCACCAGCAGCCCTAAGGGGAGAAGGCTCACACCGACCTTGGGAGGAGGGAGTTATTCATTCTAGTGGGGCTGACAGAAATTAATCAAATAATCATGCGACTGAACATGTAATTAGAACCTGCAGGAAGGAAGCAGGGATCTTTGGAGGTGGGGGTGAGGGGGGGGGGGAGGTGCCGCAAGGAAGCCAATTTACCTGGGGCAGCCAGGACACTTTCCTAAGGAAGGGAAGCCCCAGCCAGGACCTAAAGAATGAATAGGAGTTGGGAAGTGGGGGAGAAGATGGGGTAAGGAGGAAGCTGAAAATGTCAGGCCAAGGATATGCACATGCAAAGGCACTGAGGTAGGAAGACACATGTGACTGGAGTGCAAAGGGCAAAGAGGACAGTAGAACCAAGATGAGGGGAGAGAGGGACAGGCCCCACTATGCTGCACTTCTAGGACTGTGGTAAAGCATCCCATACCCTGAGTGCAATGAGAAGCCCCTGAAGAGAGGGGACAGTCTCCTGGGCTCCAGTATGGGATGTGGCCAGGCAGTTTTGTCCACAGACGCACTCCTTCCCAGGACATGTTTCTGGGCGTCCCATAGGTGGGGAAACAGAGTACGGTCTACACCCTCCCATCCAGGGGCATTTCCCAGGCTTGGGAGAGCCCTTTCCACTCCTGCCTCGCCCTGGGAGCCAGCCTGTTGGCCCTGTACCAGGTTGCACCCTGTGATTACCACAGGCCTAGGTCTGACTGTATGTGTGTGGGTGGGGGAGATCCACCCATCAGCAGCAGCCAGATCTGCAGCCAAAGCCCCAGATTCCAGTGTCAGGGCTCACTGCAGCCTGGCTTCCCACCGTGTGCCTTTGTGAGTTGGCACAAAGCAGATGGATGCACACAGGGCCCAGCGCACAGGCCCGTGGCTCCCCCACGCACAGTCCTGTGACCCTGGCGAGGAGAAAGGCTCATTAGGGAAGGTTTTCGGAGCCCCAACCAACAGAGATGAATAGGAACCTTGTGTTTGATCCCAGAAACTGCCTCATCTGCCAGGAGAGCAAACGGAACGGCTAAAATAACCAGCCTTGCAAGTGTGCACATGTGGTGTAGCGGCTGTGTTGGGTGGGTTGACTGAAGTAGGAGGGTTGGCATATCACTGTAGGGCCTGAACAGTACCCAGAAGGGCAGGATTAGGTTATGAGACCAGGTCTGGGCTGACGGAGACCTGACTCTTCTTTTCTTTGGCTAGGGTCCTGGTCCTGGACAAAGGGACAGTAGCAGAATTCGATTCTCCAACCAACCTCATTGCAGCCAGAGGCATCTTCTACGGGATGGCCAGAGATGCTGGACTTGCCTAAAACATATTCCTGGGACTTCCTCCTGGCAATTCCTGGTTTCCTTCAGAAAGGGAAAGGACACCAAATATGTCTGCAGAATAAACCTGACAGCAAATACTGGGGGCATTTGTTATATTTTTGCTCCTGTGAAGCGCTTCATGGGATAACCATGCTAAATGCTTTAGATGAGGAAGTGAGGCCCAAGAGGTCATGCCTAAGGTCACAGATGGTTTGAGGCAGAGCACAGACTAGTCCCCGGGTTTCCTGATTCCCAATCTCATGTTATTTTCCCACTATATTGTCTGCATTCACTTCATGGAACAACCTCCCCATCCCTGGATGATTTTTCCTATTTTCTATTCTGAAGTATTTTTTTTTAATAAAGCTTTTTCCTCCGGGAACAGAAGACTGCCAGGTCAGGCCGTCCCTAAGTACTGAGTCCTGTACTCTAGAGTGCTGGCCTGAATCCATTAAAAATGGAGCACTGGTGAAATGAAGCTATGTGGTCAATAATATGCACCTCGATGTAGGCTTTCTCTGCCTGCCCACAGGTGTGGGGGTTAGGACCTCTGGAGGAGGCAGGAGCGGGGAGAGGCGGAGGTGGACTTTATTATACATCTACATGGCTGGAATTATCTGAAGACTTCAGACCCAAGAGCTTTGGGCTGGAAATATTGTCTTCACAGCCAAAATGCACTGGGTAATTGCCAGTAGTTCCTGCTCTGCTGTGCAGATACTATAAAAAGGTGAGAAATAAAGTCTCTGAAATCTGACCTGAGACCTCTTGGGAATGCTGCTGTGAACACCTCCACGTTTGTCATCCCTCAGACCTCTAAGCCTGCTTCTCTAGAGCTGAAAAGTGCATGGCACTTTATTTCCTCACTCCTTTAGAAGTCTGTTCCAGACAGGTCCCCATAACCAGCGAGGCCTCCAAGTCATTCGTCTTCCTCAGTCCGGCTGAAGCTGAATGTGGGAGGAGCACAGAGCAGCCCAGTGGCTGCCCCTGCCCTGACAGTCCCAGGCTGGTAAATGAGACAAGGGGTAAATTAAATTTGCTTTTTTGAGGAAGCCAACGATTTATTTTCTGCGGGTCAGTCTACCTGCACATACCTTATACTTGGAATGGATCTCTTCGTTACCTTACTAATTTTTCTGGTTCCCTCTCTCATTTCCTTGATCTTAATCTTGGTATGATGTGACTGGTTGTGGGTGATGGTTTATTTTCTTCCCCCACCCTAATGGTTTGCAGTAGGTATGGAGATGGCTCCTTTGATCTGGTTTTGCTATATGCATGGGGCCATCTGTGCTGCAGGACCATTTGTTAAAGGTTAACCACCTTTTTTCTTTGGCAGGCTCTTTTGGTCCCGGATGTTTATGAGTGTATGGAAGACTTCCATCCTTGTGATAAAGCAAGTATGAAAGCACAAATGCCCAAATTATTCTTCCTCTGCTTGGTGCTAAGAAAAAGTCTCTGCTATGCTCCCTGATTTATTAGATCAATTTGGCATGACGTCTGCTTTGTGAGGCTCTAGCTGCCCTAAACCAACAGAAACGCAGATTCATTCAGCACTGTTCTCAGCTAAAGATATGAAGGTGTAAAGCTGTCTCCTGTCTTTGGAGTTTGCTTCTGAGCTCATTGAGGTCCTGACAGGTGCTGATGGCCCAAAGGAGAGGCTCAGTTGTGTAAAGTAAATAGGATAATCAAAGAATGTGGTTAATAGATGACCTCCATCTAGCTGGATCAGCTACTCTGGGGAAACGAAGCTGACTGCGGTGAACCGGGAGGAAAGACCCCACACGATATATGTCTCCGGGCGCCACTGGGAAGGCATGGGCACCACAGCAGCAGGATGGAGGAGGCTCAGGTGGGAAACGGTCCCTCCCCTTCTCCCTCCAGAGCATCTTGTCCCTGGGACTGTCCAACAATTTGAACCCCTTATGATTAGAAGTATAGGGCTGTTTAGGAGGTCAAAATTAAAGAATATGGGCTCAGTCAGTTAATATTTAATTTTAATAATACTTGTTATATTTGAACAGTCAGCAGTGCACAAAGAAAATTATCTTCAGTGAATGTCTGCCCACAGTATGAACACATGCTTTAAATATGCAGTGGAGGGGGGGTGAATTCAGAGTTAACAAAGCTAAAAAAAAAATCTTTGTTATAAATTACACAAAGCATATAAAAATATTTCTCTGAATGCATAGATTAAGACTTTAAACTCACCTACCAGCAACTGTGCAGTCTTATCCTACAGCCATACATAGGAGTCACTGGACCACACACAGAGGACTTTATACAGAAGAGAGACCAGAGTAGGGTCCATTTCTCACCTGAGACGCCAAGCCCCTGGCTCCCTCTGTTTCCTAAGCTCTGGAAATGCCCTGGAGCTACTCCTCTATGGGTCACCTCCCAGCCTGGGGCCTCCACTGCTTCTGAATCTCTAATTGATCTGGATGGCCAGAAGAGTTTTCACTCCAGTGATTTAGACTGAATTAATACTGAATTTATTTCCTCCAGGATAGAACTAATCTTAATTTTATCATTAAACTTTTTTTAAAGGAAAGGTTAGTATGTCTAAATAAACTAGCCTCTGATTGGTTGAAACAAATGGGAGGTTTCTTCTTTTAAGTACTTCAGAGAATAGGAGTAATAAGTAACCTTTACTCTGCCATGCAAACACTGTACAAGGGTAAGTCGCCATCAGTAAATGATGGAATACAGTTAAGTCACTGGACAGAGTGACTCCATGAAGCCGGCCTTGAAAACACCTCCACCTCAGCTCAGCATTTGGGCAGCAGCAGGAGGCTATCACAGCACCACATTCTCTCCCACTGACATCTCCTGCACATTCTCTCTGTTGTGTTCCAATAAAATTAACAGTTAGGAAGTTAAGTTTCTTTGGAAACTATAGGCACTATGGGGAAAAAGCTTCTTAGGACAGCAGGGCTGCTCTGTAACAGCTGGCTTCAAACCCCTGCTCTCCTATGTGCTCGTTCTTGTTTCTAAAGTGAAGCTGTTTGCTTCAACAAGACAGTGGCTTTCTTTTCACATTAATGACACTGAAGGAAAGGAAAAGAATCCTTGAATGCATTCTTTTAAAAAACTCTTATGCCATGTTCAAGAGTTTAATCAGGTGTGTGTTTGTTTTTTCCAGAACAAAGCCTGGTAGATTCACAATTGACTTTGTTGGGGGTAGTGGATTGCTGTGGGTCATGGGGGACCCCTAAGATCAAACAATTTGTTTACAAAAGCAACAGATTTCAGAGTTGTGTAAAAATCCTAATAATTTCAAAATAATCTTTATCTTTGATACAAAAATAAATATGCTAACTCCTGTAGCTCAGTTTCCCACAATAACTTTTAAAACAGCAACAGATTCAGTCTCAAAAACTGCTTTTCATTTCTAGTGGAAAATGAAAGTGGAGAACACGGACAGGCAATGTTTGTGCTCTTCTCATATGGTGCAATTAAGCAGGGAGATGGCAGGAATCACTTCAGTTAAAAAAAAAAAGTGGTTGCTCTTTTGGAAGGCATCAGAGAGCCCTCTAGTGACCACAAAGGGGAGTTAATGCGGCGATGACTGTCTAGAGCCTAGGCAATGGCTGACTAGAGACAGAGAAGCCTCATGGGTGTTTACAAAGGAAAAAGTGGGGGAGGGGAAGCTCTTTTGGTTAACAGCATATGTACAATTATTCTTAAATACTTTTAACCTGAGTAACATTTATAAATATGTTATATGAAACCTCACAGCTACAAGTCACACTAAAACCCATCTGTCCAGTACCTGTGCTTTCCCCAGTTTTCCTCTCGAGTCAGTTCACATTTCAGGAGAGTTGTGAGCATGCAACACCAAGAAAAGTGCATCCTGGCCCTTCAGGTGCACTGTCAACAGGAATGGCTAGAAATAGGCTCCGCTCTCTCAGCTTCTGCTTAGACAACTCTCTCACATGCTGCACGTAAAACACACTGGATATAGAACCGTCGGCTTCTGCCTCTCCAGACCACTTCTCTGCTGTTCACAGCTTTGAGCGATAGGTTTATTGTGCACCAAGAGGGTTGGAAGAGTGGCACCACTGCTTGGGGGTCAGGGACTTCCTACCTTGGCAGAACAATGTTAGTGTACACTACTCAGTGGCCCCAGGGGCCCTCCAGGCATCCAAGGCATTTAGATCAATGGCTTGTCCTTGGCCCAGAGGTGACGCACACTGTCACAATATGCAGTGATAAAAGTCCCTGCTGCATTAGTAAGTCAGTTTTGAAGCTCTCCTGTTGTAGCAAGGCCTTTCAGTCAGTGTGGATGCAGCATTTCTGAACAGAAAATTATTTTCACTTATCATTAGAACCAGTTCCAGCTCTTGGAAATCTTGGAGTCGAGCAACATCTTTGTCCTAAAACAGAAATAGGTTAATCAGATTAAGAGGAGTCACTTGTCTCTATATGTTTGGTATACTGTGTTGAGTTGATATCAGTATCTTGGCTCATTTTAAAGCCTAAAAGCAAAAAAATCCCTGTGGCAGGTGGTCAGTGACAGTACAGGAAAGTCCCCAGGGGCATGAGCTGGGCTGGGATGGTGGAAGCCCTTAACAGCAGCTGATGATGAGCAACCTTGAAGGGAGAGGCAATGCAGGAATCAGTCTTACTCAGGTGCTCCGAGAAGCCAGAAACCTGATGTTCAAAAAACCCAGAGATGTTGAGAGGACCACACATGTATCATATGGGTTTGCCCTGTAATTTAACCTCATTCTGATAGTGCACTAAGGTAATCCTTATAGAGAGAGAAACAACTGAAAACAGATACATGTGAATGGTAATTCAGAAAATTCTCTCTGGTATCCTACAACTTTCAAAAAGGCCAATGTCTCAGTAGAGGCAATAGTGGGAAAGAAAGCTCAATGGTTATATTTGGAAAACCACCCTTCTCTCCTTTTCTATTATCTTTTCATTTCTTCAACTATGACTCATATAACCAAGGAGAAAACTGAGTATTTTCCAAATGTAAAAAGCAACCAACCAATCATGCTTAACAGACTGACCTTTCCTTACCTTTCTTACCAGAGTATTGGGTAACTTTCTGATCTTCTCCACTTGATCAGGATTAACACCCAGCTCACAGCAACTCACTCTGAGCAATTCTTGATAGGTGAGCTCCTGTCGGTCCAGTTCAATTTCAATGAAATCATTTTCTCGAAGAGATGGGTTTTGAATCCTCACCTTGAGTACTAGTTCTAGAAAAAAGGAGAGAGAAATGTTAATGAATGGTTCTGGAATAATCAGCCTATGTAATTTAAGATCTTTTCCAGAAGATGGTTGTACTTACTCATGTCTGTACCACCCAATGAGAAAAACTAGGCACCATCAGCAAGATTTTCTCAAGCCCAATTCTGGCTCTGCTAGCAGTTTCCTGTATTGTCTTCTCTACATCTAAGACTATGTGTGCTTCAAAAGTAAAAAGGGGGGGTAGAAGTAGGTTGGGAGGGGACAACCATCAAAACAGTATAGAGGATAATTTATTTCTGCTGCTGGAACTAAGGAGGTAAAGGCTTAAGGATGGCCAATGAGGCTCAGTTGGTTGAGCGTCACGCAATGCACCAGGAGGTTACCATTTTGATTCCCAGTCAGGGCATGTGCCCAGGTTGTGGGCTCGATCCCCAGTGGGGGCGTGCAGGAGGCAGTAGATCGATGTCTCTCTCTCATCGAAGTTTCTATCTCTCTATCCCTCTCTCTTCCTCTCGCTCTAAAATCAATAATAAATTTTTAAAAATACATATAAAAATACTGAGGTCCAAAGTGATAGAGAAAGGCTGAGGACATGTTCCAGATTAAAGGAGACTAAACCAACATGATAACAATGTTATGGGTGATCCTGGGCAGGGAGCAGGGGCGGAGGGAGTGAAGATAGTTAAAAAGGACATTGTTGAGATCCCTGACAAAATTTAAATACGGACTATGGGTTAGAAAATAGTATATCAAGGTTACATTTCCTAAATTTGATAATTGTACTGTGTATAATTATGTAAGAGACGATCCTTGTTCTTAGGAAATACACACCTAAACAGTTCAGGGTAAAAGGGCAAAAGGTAAACAATTTGTGAATCTGACTAAACAGAGTTCCTTATACTAGTCTTACAGCTTTCCTGTAAATCTGTAATTATACTCAAATAAATCTCACCCCAAAAAACCCAGTAAGTAAAGGACTAGACCTCTGGATACTGTCTGCCCATTTGCAGAGGCAGTTGCTAACAAGGAGTTACCTTGCATATTAAATGGAAACGCTCCAGTGAAGAAAAATGGCTGGAATGCTGGCGCTGGTCCTGCATATGTCCCATTTTGAGGCTCCAGAGACACTGGTGGCTTGGACGGGACAGAAGAAAACAGTGATCGATTCTGACTCACTGGTGGCTGACAAACAGGACCTGGTTTTGTGCTTTCTGGTGTTCTGAGGATAGCAGAGGGGGCAGACACATCCCCATTCTGAACCAATGCCAAAGAGGCGTGGTCCCGTGGACAGGCCCCTAGCAGGGGAGGTTCCCCAGCAGGGAGAGATGGAGGAGAGCCATCTCCAGGGGGTGATGCAGGAGGTGTGGAGGTGCCCCCATTCTGCAGCTGGGCCGAATCCTCTGCCACAGGGGTGTAGATGAAAGGGAAGGCTGGGTTGGCCAAATAGTTGGGAACAAAGGGCAGTTCTGACTCCTTCTTCATCTGGGGGAAGTTGTCACCATCATCGTCATCTTCCACTTAAAAAGAAGAAAACACAGACCTTTACATAGTCCTTCAAAAATTACCAAGAAAAGTGTCCAGTGAAAACTAGTGTCCTTTGGTATATGACAAATACTTTGGTCAGTGTTTAGTGCCTCTTTAAGTCAGAAGGAAAAGAATATTTCACTAGGTTTATGATTACCATTTTTATTGTCTTAAATTTTACAGATTAAAAAAACAAAATCGTATAATGCCTACCTTTCCAGAAACAACACAGAATTACTCTCTTGGCACAGTGATACAGTTTTGCTTTTAGAAACAGACTGGTTGTTTGAATGGCATCAAGAATGCAGCCAATAATACCACAAGTCTTAAATCAGTTTGATAAAATCAAAAGCTGCCCCCAAACACAGACTCACCTCCCATTATCTTTCTGATTTCTCTCCTTGATGTTAATTGGACTGGCATTTCTCCTTTTGTGGTAAGAATCTCTTTGTCAGCTCCTGATTTTAACAAGTAAGAGACTACCTGACCATGATTGCGTTTACATGCCCAGTGTAAACAGGTCCTGTCCCAAAGAAAAGGGAGGAAAAGGTGATTTAAAAAGAGGAGAGGTAATTTGGGATTTCAAATTCTACACATTGATAAATAAATATATGCAAGAATTCAGCTAGACCCAGGAAACCAGGCTGGTAAGCTCAACTTTTCTTTACAGAAAGCAAATGATCAAAATATTTAGTATGCTTAAAACTTATTTTTAAATTTCATTTCTAGCCCTTGGAAGAAACAAATTTGTCCCAGGAGCTTTAATTTCAATGGCTTCCAGAAGGCTGACAGGCTGGCTGGCTGGATAACTCTAATGGTATTGCTGAGTGTTAAGTCTACTAGCATTGCTCATTAGATTGTCCCAATCTCTTTAAAATATATTTTTATATTGCCACATTCCTTTTTTAGGAGCTATGGAAACTTGATTCATATGCATCAAATATCACTTGAAGATTAAATATTATCAGGCAAATACCCATCTGTTATCTATAAGCTTGTTCTGCCACTAAAATTATTACTATTAATACAGAAAAAATTCCTGTCTGAATCTCAGTTGCTTGCTCCCTTTTCCTCTTTTTCTTTCCTTCACACTCACAGAAAAAGGGTTTCCAATTTTCTATTTTTAAAATACTTGGCTTCTCTTGTGCTCTCCAGAAGACTACAAACATACCCTCATCTGCTGAAATGTACGGCACTAGACAGACTTTAATTCCTAAGGCATTTAAAAAATGTACATCAACCACCAAAATTTCAAGAACTCTTCCACCGTACTGGACTCATTTAAGTAAAACTAATTATTTATTTAATATTGTACACACGGGCTATTTACACAATGAAAGGCTATTAGTTTAACTCTGTATAGAAATATAATTAGCATGCCAGCAAAAACTCCATCTTAACAGAAACGAAAGGATTCAGAGCTACAAAATGCATCTCCAGTTGTCAAAGCTGAATAATAATATGGAAGGAAAAGACTTTTTCCCACGCTCTTTTGAAATGTTCTCATTCGCCAACTCTCTAACTGAACTGGGATAAATATCCTTAGAGCTTATAGCCAAATACAGATACGGTAAAGAATAGAAACTATGTTCAACAGTGAGAGGTCACTCACAGGGGAAATATAGTATCTAGATAGTTAATTTGGTTCCAGGAAAACGCTGATTTTACCCTGGGTGCCCTGACATTTATGACTTACAGAAAACTAGGTTGGTCTGACTGGCTGGAAACAACTCCACTGATGTGTAAGAGTGACATTCTATAATGTTATTCGTTAGAATTAGACTACTCAATCACCTTTAAGGTGCACTCAATGATGAAATGACTGCCAATTTGGGAAAAGTAAGGGCAGAGTCCTGATCTAGACTTCTACAACATAAGCTCTGTGAAGATAAAGAGGTATCTGCTTGGACATACAAGTGCATAATTAATATTTGCTGAATGAGTGAATCAAGAACAAGGTAGATGTTGCAAGGAGTAGAAGGAGCCAATGCATCCTTGATTCTGGACAAACTGCAGCCAACAGTGTACTGTTCGTGTGTGGATGTCTGTAGCATAGGCTTGGAAAGTAAATAATTATAATAAGTGGGCACTCAAAAATGAATGGAGCATGATGAGAGAAATATGCTCCCTTTTGGAAATAAGTACTCACTTGCCGGCAGTAAATCATGATAAACTTATTCATGACAAGCTCGACAGTGAAGGAGGTAATTTACTGCCAGTGGATCTGAGATACTCTGGGACAAACCAACTAACTAAAATATCACCATGTAAAGTTGCGTTAAGTCAACACATCTCACACCCCACAGCCCTGCGCCCTGAGTGATCATCATTTACAGTCCAGACCTGTGCGGTTCTGGGCAGTCATAACTCAAGAGCCACTGCAACCAGGCAATATTTTCAGATTCTTCCTGAGCCATTATACTTGTTCCTTAAAGCCAAGGGGTATGCGTGACACTTAAATTACAGTTGATGTGGGAGTTCTATCTTTGAACTACAGCTCTCTAAGCTTTAAATTTGCAGTCAGAATATCCTATTAGTGCTGAGAAGTATTTCAGACCAGAGGCCCTGGGCATCATTCATCAGTGCTGAAACTGTGGTTACTGAGCAACTAAGAACTAAAAGCAGTAACCATTCTGATTTTCTCTGCTAGAGAGTAAGTTTTTTGAGGGTAATCTTTATATCCCATTATCCAGCACACTGCTTATACAATAAACACAGATATAATGCTTTACATGCTGGACTTTGGTCTAAAAGCAATACATATAGTAACTTATTTAATCCTCTAAACAATGCATAAGTTAAGTACTATTACTATTATCAACGTTCCCTCCATTTTACAGATGAAGAAACTGAGGCAGTCAGCAAATAAATAAGCTGAAAATATCCTCGGTTGTTATGAAGTATTGTTATTAAGTGTTATAGGGACAATAAAACAAGGAAAGGAAAGAGGGAGGGGAAGGTCATGGTGCAATTTTAAATTGAGGGCCAAGGAAAAGCTCACCAAGGTGACATCTAAGCTAAGATCTGAAGGAGGTAAGGGAGCAAAAGTATTTTAGATGGAAGGAAAAGAAAACACAAAGGCCTTGAATCAGAGCTGTGCCTGATGTTTCAGGAAAAGCAAGGAGGCCAGAGGAGCAGAATGAGGAAAGCAAGGGGGAAAATCCAAAGAGGAGGCACAGAGGTAAGGAGGGTCAGGGAGGATCAGGATAAGGGGAGAAGCAAGGAGACTAGTTAGGAGGCTACTGCAATTATCCAGGTGACAGAATGATGGCGGCTCTGTACCAGAGGTAGTGGTAGAGCCAGTGAGAAGTGGTCAGATTCTGACTGTAGCTGAAGGTGGATCTGACTGAATTAGCCCATTGACTGGATGTGGGGTATGAGGGAAAGACCAGAAGCAAGGATGGCACTGAGAGTTCTGGCCTGAGCACCTCAGATGCTGAGATGAGGAAGACGCCAAGGAGCAGGCTTGGGGCAGCTAGGAGAACAACAGAATTCAACCTTTGTCACAAATTTGAGGTGCCAATTAGACATCTGTCCCAATAAATCTATGAGAAGCCTCTTCAGGTAACTTCTGATTCAACTGACATTAACTGAGCACTGTTAAAAAACAAAATTCCGCTAAGTAAATTTGAAGATCTAATTGGTTTATTAAATAAGTCATGAATCGGGCAGCATCCCACTTAGCAAACAGAAGGGAGCTTCAAGAAGTTGTACAAAATGAAAGGGTTTTTGTTTGTTTGTTTTTTATCCTCATTTGAGGATATTTTTTCCATTGATTTTTAGAGAGAATGGGAGGGAGAAAGAAATATCAAGATGAAAGAGACACATTGACTGGTTGCCTCCCGCACGGGGCCTGGGAATTGAACCTGCAACCGAGGTATGTGCCCTTGACCAGGAATCAAACCCGAGACCCTTCAGTCTGTAGGCTGATGCTCTAACCACTAAACCAACTGGCCAGGGCAAAATGAAGGGTTTTTATAGGCAGAAACTAAGAGGGACAAGAAAGTTATTACCATAAGACAAGAAAGGATCATTTTTTTCAGGCAAGTGCACTTTTCTTTGGGGGCAGCAGGAGTCTTACTTGGTAGATACCCTCACTAGTGTTGATCAGGAAATTCCTAATCTGGTTTAAGGTCACATTTCTGGGAGGGGCTGAAACTGCAATAAAGTCCTTGGGATCTTGGGCCTGTAGTTCTTTTTTTAACAGTACCTATTATGTGGCAGGCATTATAGTTAGGAAAGTGGGGTCTAGAGTCTGATGCTGGGTTCGTTTCCCAGCTCCACTAGTTACTGTAAATTCTATGACCTCGGGGAAATTACTTAATCTTTCTAGGCCTCAGTTTCCTCATCTATAAAACGGAGAGAATAAAAAAAGCTTTATCCCTGGGTCGCTGTGAATGGCATAATACATGTAAAGCACTTAGAACCTTGTGTGTGCTACTGAGCAAACTCAGTAAATGTTAGCTATTTATATTATGCTTCATCTCATTAAATGCTCACACTTTGGAAAATGAAGTGACTCCAGTAAGTTCGAATAGCTAGGCAGAAATGAAGAACCTGCAGGAAAGACCAGGCTCATTCATCCATACAACACTGCCTCCAGGTGCCAGAACAGTGATTCACAGCTTGTGAACCACCCAGCAATGCTCAGAAAAGGTACACACAGAACAGCAAGCTTGTTTGCAAACACTTTTAAACAAAACAGTACTATCTACTCTTTCCTGGCTTTCTCAACAGCTACTCAGGCTTTTTCCTTTAGAGTAAGGAGGAAGACAGATTTGTGAGAAGTCAGGAAGCCGTGGTTCTGATCCTGGCTATCACATTAATACTTGTGTGACCTAGGGCAAGTTACTCTTGGGTTGAACCCATCTCCAATGTCCTTTTCAGTTACAAATGTATGATTCCACTTAAAAAAATTAAACATTTGCAAACTCACTTTAAGCTAGTAAAATAGGCAGGATCAAATAAAAACATTAAATTTAAATGTGAAGAGGGCAGAATAATACCACATTCAGTAACTTAACACTAAACATTTAACCACCAGCCCATCTTCAAATGACTCCTTATTTAACTGGGAAGGACTCAATTGCAGGCAGGTACCTAAAGCCTTGGATTAAATTCTCTATTTGAAACTGTAACAGGAAAACAAAGCAAAACACTATAAACGAGTCTTCCTTCAACAGGCAGCTGTAGGCAGCAGCAATGACGACTGCAGAGACAACAGAGAAGCAGAACAGTGATGCAAGTGATTTTTGGGGGGAGGGGGCTCAGAAATCGTGTTAGTTCGTAAGACTCCTATTTGCTCAGCTGCTTATGCTTTTTGCTCTACAGATGTGTTCTGCAGAAACACCCATGGCAAAATAATTCAACGCTTGCACTGGGGTGAACTCCAAATTAGTGTGAGAACCACTGCCAGCACTGTTTAGGCCAAGTCGGCCGGGGGATGCAGAGAGCGCGGGGGCGCCGGGGGTCGGGCGGGCGCCGCCGGGGGAAGACCACGTGGGCCAGGATTTAGGCAGGCCGCGCTCCGGCCTGCACCGGGCGGGCAGGGGAGCCGGGGCTGGCCTCCAGAGCGCACGACCTCCGAGGCCCGGAGCGCCAGGCCACGCTTTAGCTGGCGTCGCTGAGGTCACCGGCGACCGCCCCACGCCCGGGCCCGCAGCTCTGACCCTGGTCTTCCCCCGCTCCCCACTTACCAGCCGTTGACCTCATTTTGGGAGTTCACATCCACCCCGCTCTCCACCAGTTTCTGCACCTCCCGAATGTCCCCCAAGGCCGCGGCCTCCCGCAGCCTCTCCTGCTGCTCCTTCTGCTCTAGGAGAGCGCTCATCTTCCCCTCGGCCCGCGGCCCCCGGCCGCCCCGCCCGGCCCCGCCCCGGGCCTGTCAGCGCCGCCGCCGCCGCGGCCCGCTCCCGGCCATGGGAGAGAGCGCGGGGCCCGCCCGCCCTGCTCGCGCCGCCGCCCGCGCCCGGCCCGGGGTTTCCGCTCTCCCGCGCCGGCCGCCCGCCCGCCGCTCCCCTGCTGCTCCCGGCCCGCAGGCCCAGGCCTCCTCCCCGGCCGCGCCTCCCGCAGGCGGGCTCCGGGGGACCCTATTCAGAGTGACAACCCTGACCCAGATATTTTCCGTTCCTACCCGGGTGCGGGCGCCCGGGCCCGCTGTTTATGTAACTGCTGCACAACAGTATCTGCCGTGATTCATGGACTATTTTTAGACCTCCCCAACCCACGGCTTCAAGGCAGGAGGACAGACGCATGGAAAGAAAAAAAAGCGTACTTGAGAGCCAGAAAAGCCTTATCCTCTGGCGCAGGCTGTTTACCAGGCAACACCAGTAATTGGCGGGGTTTTTCCCCTCCAGTTCGTTTGGCTTTTTCCTTATGTGAGCCAACCCTTACCCAGCGGGGTGGGGAAATGGGCTGAAAACGATCCTATTATTATATGCCCATTATTGCAGAGATAGATTACAGTGTTCTTTCTTCTTCTGACAGGGCTTGGGACCATTTAGTTCGAATACTTATTTCAATTGCAGTAGTTTTACGTCGCATTTCTTCTAACAGGAATTTCTTCTAACTTGGCTTTCAGGGAAAATATTTATATTGTGCCTAGAGTCTATAAACTGTAATTAACTACTGCTTATAAGCCATAATTAATTACTCCTCATGAAGGCCATGTAAGGTAAAAAGAAAGAAAAGAACACCGAAGAGGCTATTTGGAGCTCTCCTGGTCCTGATGCTAGGAGCTCCAGGGAGAGCTATGGTGTGGATTTAAACAGCCTTTTGCCTGACTTTTTGCCTGGTCTAGCTAATGAGCCTCAGAGCCTGGTTGGCACTGCTTTATTACCCAGTGGGTGAAGAGGAAATATTGTTTTGCTGAGCTCAGGTGCCCCTGAGAGATTTTCCAATATGGCACAGGATGGAAACTTGCAGATGGGGTCAGGAGGATTAAGGAAATAACCCTGCAGTGAAAAGGAGGAAAGCCTGAACAAAGAGAGGAGATGAAATAGGAAGGGACACATTTAGGCATGGAGCTTTCATTTCCCTCTCTTGGGGCTGCCCAGGGCCTGCACAGCAAGCATTTTTCTTGCTACTGTTTAAGAAAACCAACGTGGCTGTTTGTTTATTATGACGGAATAATCCACACAGTACACAGTATACACCAGGTGGTGCTGAATATAAACTGCACACTTAAATTGACCCCCAGGGCAAATAGGAACTCCAAGCTTACATTTTTATTTGTCCAATTTAAATTTTCTCAGATCCAGCTTGATGCTTCATCTCAACTGCCTGCCTTGCTTGACACTGAAACTGGGTCCTTTCACACTGTTGAGTGACGTGGCGGTAGGTAATAGCCTCTTTTCTTAAAAAAAGCAGTTTTAAAAATTTGGTAGTGACTGCACTGGAAAGACTGTGAGTTCTTGTTATAAGAATTTATTTGTCAAATTTCCCTTTCTTAAAAGGATTATAGCATGTGTCCTTTAATAGCTGTTGAATCAGTGAATATTAATATCTCCTTAAACTCATCCTTTACTTACCTCTAACTCCAGTCTTTTGCTTGTTATCCTCACATATAAAAACAAAAACAAAAGCAAAAATTTTCTCCACAAACAAAATCTCTAATCCTGGCCGTAACTGAATGCAAGCCAATAGATATCAATTGCTTCCATTTATTTATACTTTTTATCTTTAGGGAATTAACCAACTCACTGGATGTATTAAGCAGGCACCTTTTGCACTGTTCTAGTCACTTAGATGCTGTTGCAAACAAATAAGAGTTGCTGACTTCAAAGAACACAGTCTAGCAGGGGAGAGGCGGGAAACAACAGAATGTGATAAATATTACAATAGAAACAGTATAGCATATGGCATAGTGGTTGTGAGCATGGGGATTGAAACCAGATTGCCTCCATTTGTATCCCAGTTTTGCCTCTCATATAATCTTGGATTGGTTACTTAATCTTCCTGTGCTTCAAATTTTGTATCTGCAAAATAAAGCTGATAATAATAGCACCTATTTTGTAGGACTGTTCTATGGATTGAATGAAAGAATATGTGTAAAGCCTGGACATAGAAAACACTTAATGGATCATAGGTATGGCCCAACAAGGTTAAGTCAAGAGCCCCTGATAGAATGGGAGGGCCGTGGTGGTCAGGAAACAGGATAGCACCCAGGTTTCTGGCTAGGTAGATAGTGCTGCCAGTTACTGAGATTTGGGACAAAGAATGAAGAGAAGGTCTCGGGTACCATGGTGAATTCACTTTCGAATTTGTTGAACTTTCTGAAGACATTTTATTACTACTATTGCTCGGCACTATGCTAAGTGCTATATGTGAGTTATCTATGAATTATCTCACTTAGTGCCCACAACAACCCTATAATTATCATTATTGTTACTATTATTATCTGAGGCACAGAATGGTAAGTAACTTGCCCAAAGCCATGCAGCTTAGTAAGGGAGCAAGGCTTTGAATTCAAGCAGTTAGACTCTAGAGCCTGTGCTTTCTTTTCTGATTTTCACTTAAGTGGCAATGCCCAGTAAATAGTTGTGTATATGGGTGTGGCATTTAGGACGGTGTTCTGGGCTAGTGATTTGGATTTGGTTGTCATCAGCAAAAGGTACTAGCTGAAATTATGGGAAAGGAAGAGATGGTCCCAAGACACTGTATTGAGTGCTGAGAGAAGACAACTAAAGATAAAACCCTAAAGAATAGCCAACATTTTAATAATCGACAGAAGAATAGAAATTCTCAAATGAGACCCAAGAGGAGCAGCTGGAATAGTAGGAGGAAAAGCAAAAGAATGGGAGGGTTTGGAGAAAAGAGAGTGATCCACAGGGTCAAATGCTGCAGAAAAGGCAAGAAAGAAAGGACTAAAGAGTATAGAATGGATTTATCCACAAGGAGATTGCTGGTGACCTTGGAAAGGGAAGTTGCAATGGAGTGGTGGGGATGGCAGCCAGACTATCAGTGGGGTTAGAAGTGAACCAGAGCTCCCTCCTAAATGTTATATACTGTTTGGGAATCTGGAAATACAAGGATGAATACAAAATGTATCTGGGCTAAAGGAACCCTCACATAGTGCTGTAGGCTCAAAGTCCAGTATCAGTGTCAACAGGTTTGGTTTCTCCTCAGGACTCTCTCCTTGGCTTGCACATATGTAGTAGCCTTCTTGCATCCTCATGTGGTCTTTTTTTTAATATGTCTTTATTGGTTTGAGAGAGGAAGGGAGAGGGAGAGAGAGAGTTGAAACATTAATGATGAGAGAGTCGTATTGATCGGCTGTGAGCCCGCATCCCGGGCATGTGCCTTGACCGGGAATCGAACCGTGATCTCCTGGATCCTAGGTCAACGCTCAACTGCTGAGCCACGCCTGGCGGGCCAACACTTCATTTTTAACTTAGCCATCTTTCTAAAGATGCTATCTCTAAATACAGTCACATTTTGAAGTACTGGGGATGAGGGCTTGAATTCTTTTCTAATCACTTTGTCTGGCTGGAACCTTACCATCTTTTAGATCTTAAGTCATTTCCACAGAGAGACTTCTCATTTACTCTTTGACAGAACCCTTGTTTTTCCCTGATCATAATAGTTAGTGATTAAATGGACTCAAAACGTGTTGGGCCTGTTTTTCACGCCTTACATTGTATCAATTCACTTAACATTCACAATAACTTCGTGTGTGTAGGGGACTATTATTATCAGAATCTCCATTTTGCAGATAGGGGAAGGAAGACAGAATGGCAGACCTGGGATTATTAACCCAGGTCTGACTTTAGCACCTGTACACTTACTTTACCACCACTTATATTGACATAGTTGATATTATCTCTCTTTTTAAAATGTTTTTATTGATTTCGGAGAGGGAGAGATAGAAACGTCCATGATGAGAGAGAAGCATCAGTTAGCTGCCCCCTGCCCGCCTGGCCTGGGATCGAGCCCGCAGCCCAGCGTGTACCCTGAGCAGAATCGGACCATGACCTCCAGGAGGCCGCCCCCCACTGAGCCACACGGGCTCGCAGTAGTCTTTAGTCACCGTCTCCCTCACCAATCCTCAGGGTCTGTGGGAGAGAGGGCTGTGTCTGAAAGGTTCAGAGCTTGGCTTCAAGAGCTTACCTGGCACATAGCAAGTACTCGGGTAATTTTTGAATACAGGAATCAACAATTTTTTAAAAAATTCCAGACTGGGCGCTATCTCGTGCAGGACCGAATCACCAGCCTCTGTATAACGTTGTAGAAACCGCCTTATCTCTGCCTTGATTTCCCACCCAGTGAATCAGGGGTTACTGGGGTGGGAGGACCAAGCCAGGTCGGAGGAAGGGGCGCGAGCGCGGCGACTGGAAAAATGGAGTCTGAACAAGGAGTTTCCGCCCCTGGAAAATGGCACCGACAGCGCCGCGAGGGACAAAGGGATACACTGCTCTTTCCCCCACTTAGGAGCGGTGTGGAAGCTTCAAGAAGCAGGCTCCTGTTTCTCACGGTGGAAGAGCTCGGGAAGAGCAGCGTTCGTGGAAGTGGGTGGGCTGAGTTAGCGCGAGGCTCAGCCTCCGATTCCGCAAGGAGGGAATGGGGCGGTGCCGCCGGGCAGGGGCGGAGTCGCGGCCGGGCCTCGGCAGGCCCCGCCCCCGGGCCGGCGGAAGAGGGCCGGACCTCGCCTCCCAGACTTGGGCGTGTCCCCGTGGGCGCACGCGCGCGCACGGCACGCTGGGAAAGCGCCCGCGCGGCGGCCATTTTGTCTTATCGGCTCCTTTTTGGAGGAGGCTTTTTCGGCCTGTGAGCCGGCCGGAGAGGTTGGCGACGGTGTCGCCAGCGTTTTCTTCAGCGGGTGCTAGGGCTGGCGGGAGCAGCCGCCCGAGGGAAGCACCATGATTTCGGCCGCGCAGTTGTTGGATGAGTTAATGGGCCGGGACCGAAACCTCGCCCCGGATGAGAAGCGCAGCAACGTGCGGTGGGACCACGAGAGCGTAAGTCCCGCGGGCCTTGGGCCTGTGCCCGGGCGCCGTCGGGGGGAGGGGAGCGGCGCGGGCTTGGGCCCGCCGGTTCCGCGGTATGATTCGGGGCGGGGGCCGGGACCGCGACGCTGTCCAGTGTTTGACCCGGTGGCCGCAGGGACCCGAGAGCGTGGCCCGGGAGGGAGGAGTCCGCCCGGATCCTGGGATAGGGGATGATTTGTTTTTGTTTTAGTATCGAGGAAGCGTAGAGGGCCATTGGCAGAAGTGAAAAGAACCTGAAGCAGGGAAACGCTGGAAAGGAAGGAGTTATTTAATTATATCAGACAGAGGCTCCAGAGTTTTCACCTCATAATGAAATAGAGGAAAGGACAAATTTTCCCGTTATTTGGGTTGAGCATCGTATTTAGACCGAAGTTTCTGGCCAGGATTAGCGGTAAAAGTCGTGACAACGTATTATTTCAGTAATGGTCCAGTTTCTGAATGGACGCTTATATGGGGAAATGAATCTTGAAAAGAGGTCGTAACTTGGTAGGGTTTACCCGTCATGATTTACAAATACTGTTTGATAGCGGTACGTTCACTTAAGCCCTTGGTTGTCAAGGCTTTTTCTTAAACATTAAACTCATTTGATGCTCTTAACCCTATGTGTACGGGTAAATATTATAACCCCAGTTTCACAGATGAGGCTTGAGAGGCTCGCCCAAGATCTGTTGGCAAGTTAAGTGGCGAAACCAAATCTTTGTGATCCTGTTCACTTTCCACAATTCTATGCAATTGGTTCTCTGAAAATACCATGATGTGTATTTCAGGTGTTTTGAACGTGGAACATACGTTTGTTTTAGGTCTTACCTGAAGAGTAGATGGGGGCTTTTGATTTTACTTGGCTTGCAGTTTCAATCAAACAACATGATAATTTAAAGGCAGTTACTAATCAAAATATGAAGGAATAGTTAAATATACTTTTTGTAAAGTTAGTTGCTTACTCTTTAAACACAGACTTTGGTCAGAGTAAAATCTCTTTTGCAATGCATGAAAACAAGTTAGTGCTACCTGAGTCCTTTCAGATACCTCAAGAAATAAGTGTTAGTTTAAAGCATTGGGATGTTACCTGATTCCGAAGTAGTATGAAGTGTTATGGTAGAATTCATTGTGTGGGGTCAGATTCGCATATTTGGCATTGGCCTCAAGGGAAGTGAAGCTATTTAAAAGTTTGTAGGTTTTTTATATTTCTGGGGTTTCCCCCTACTTGTCTAAATGGGAGACAGTACTTTTGTTGTTTGTCTTGACCCTCTTTTTATGTAGGCATTTATTTGTCACAGTGAAGTAACTTTTTCTTTTACCACTTAACTCAGTATTCTTTCCATCTAAGCTTTGCCCAAAAAAGAACATTATGAGTTAGTTGATGTGCAAATAGGACATTTATCAATTTTGAATCAAAGAGAAAATTGCTTTTGATTGCCTCCTTATGGACTGGAGCAGCCTATGCCTCTACCTCTTAGTGTTTTGAACAGTGTTGCGGAGAAACTTTGTTTCGGTGGTGGTATTTATTGCCACATTGCATTATATGTTACTGGTTTTATAGCATTAGCAATGAGGCTCTCAGAATGGCAATTTAAGGTTTTATGTCATCTCAGCTGTAATAAATCTGCTTTCCTTTCAATTTTAGTGCTTCTCACTGATTTAAACTTTTGGTGCTTGTCACCAAAATATTTTATGCCTTTAATGACAGGTTGCACTTCATTCCAGATTCAGGGATTTGAAAGAGTCAGTTACTAGTATTTCAGATTCAGGACTGCAGGGGAAAGTTTGGCATTGACCAGGAACAAAGCACGTGGCCTCTTCTAAATAAGTTGGAATTACCGTAGGGTATAATAAAGCTGGGGAAGTTTGTGACATCACTTCCGGGTCATTTGCCTATTTTACGCCTTGGCTGTTAGTGCTAAAATCTTGGAGTAATGGACAACCCCTACATATACTGTCAGTGTTTCACCATCACTGTAACCTGATATTTCAAAATACTTTTGCATTCCTGTTGTAATTGAAAATTTTCCTTTGCAGGACTTGCACTAGTTGGGAAAAGCAATTTCAGCTGGGTGGGGTTTCTTTTGTTTATTGAAATGGAAGCTTTACCTTAGTGGGTTTTTTAACATTTTTTTAAAAATGTATTGATTTTAGAGAGAGGAAGGGAGGGGAGAGACAGGCATCATTTTGTTCTGTTTATATAGGCATTCATTGGTTGCTGCTTGTATGTGCCTTGACTGGGGATCGAACCCAAAACTTGGGCGTTTCAGGGTGATGCTCTAACCAGCTGAGCTACCTGGTTAGGGCTTTACCTTAGTGTTAAATGTAGTTCCTAGATATCCATATTGGACCTGTAGAATTTGTTTTAAATGTGGTTTTCTGCATCTCACCCCTGCCCCCATTCTAATTCTGAGTCTCCCGGAAGGCCCCAGAAATCTGCATATAATGGCCTCTTAGGCATTCTACTGCTTCCTGACTCACCTGTTGGTCTTGGGTTCTTAATTGTGGGTAGCACTTGGGAAAGCTCATTTTTAAGTGAAGGATGCATCTGTGACACAAATTATCGACCTTTCATTTATTTGTAATGTGATGTATATATTACCACTATCAAAGTTGAATCTCGGAAAGTGCCTTACTGGGGTTAGTACTTAACGGGCCTTTCCAACTCCTTTGCAGATTGCTCTGGATCTGAAAGTAGTTTTCAGCTTTAATACTGTTCCAAGGATTCATTGGCACATCTTGCCTCCTTTGTTATTAATTTATTCCTTGAGATTATTAGTATTTTGCATTAAGCAGTTTGTGTGCTCTGCTTTGTTAATCCTAACCAACCACAGTAATGAGGAAAGCATATGATTTTAACTGCCTAATGAGAGCATATTTCAGTTAGTGTCAACATGAGAAGCTTTCAGTGTTTACCAGACAAGGCATTAGAGGCCTTGTTATTATCAAAATAGATAATAGGAATTTTGTAGTTCAAATTGAGATTTTTACATTGTAGCTCTCAACCCAAACGTGAAATTATGTAATTGTTGGCTTAACTCTGATTCTGATAATACCTAAAATGAGATTTCTTTTATCATTTATCAAATTCACGTATGCCCTCTGTTCAGTGGAGGGTTAATGATTTAAAAGGGGAATTGAACTAAATGTTCTTTTCTCTCAAATCTTCAGAATGTTAGCAGATATTGTCATTGACACTGGAAGTTATTTAGAAAAGAAAAAACCAGTTAAGGCTTCTGTCCACATTTTTATTTGTGAACTTTTTAAGTATTTTACTAGATAATTTTAATTCAGAGTCACCAAAATGATGTTCTGTTGGAAATGCAGGCTTTTCAGCCTTAGTCTATACATGGTAAGTGTTGGGCTTCTCAGAATTGCCAGGAGTCTGTGTGTTAATATGTGTACTTAACTGCTGTTTGCTTTTCTCCCCACAACATATACAAGAAGTAGGGTGAATAGTATGAACTTCCCATGTACTCATACCCAATATGACATTAACACAAGGCCAATATTATTTCTTCTATATTCTCTGCCACTTCCATTATTTTGGAGAATTCTATCACGTCAGCCTTTAAGATATCTCTGTATTTCTAAAATACAAACACTTAAATAAAAAAGGACCATCACAATACTCTTACTCACTGAAAATATTAAGGTATTTGATTGATTGCTTTAGGGAAAGTGTGTGTGTACTGTATCATTGGACTTGATTTCTTCATAAGGGGAGAAAATAGCTTAAGTTAGTAATGTAGTGCTTCCTTATTTTATGCAATATGTTTAATTTTCTCATCATTTGTTACTTGTGAGTGGGGGGAAATTCCTGTATTCCTTTATTCAACAAAAATGTATTGCTCTTAGGCTATAGCAGTATAGCATAGTATAGATACAGCACTTGGCATGAGAGAACCACCAGTCTGATGGCAGATACTAAGGAGTAAATGCGATTTCGTAAAACAGTGTGATAAGTGCCACAGTGGGGAAGAGTACACATGAGAGGTGCACCTAACTCAGACTGGGGTATTTGGGAAAGGCCTATTAAAGTGACCCTTAAATACTGGGACCTAAAGGATTAGTAGGAATTAGACTGAGAGAGTGGGAGAGAAGAGAGGTTACTAGGGGCTGAAGAAAATCAAAGTTTTGAGGAATCCTAAATGGTGTTTTAGCTGGGGTCTTTGTTTGTTTTCCTTGAGGGAGGGGGCATGTGGCTAGATAGGCAGGAACATGGTTTTGAATGGTTTTTTAAGTCTTATTAAAAGTTTGGACTAAATTACATTTGGAAACAATTGAAGGCTTCTAAGCAGGAGAGAGATTTTTACTATCTAGCTGCTATGGAAAATTGATTAAAATTTTACCAAAAGTTTGTGTAGGCAATAAAAAGACTGACCCATGACTACAAAGGTATATATGTGATAAAAGGCGTGGAAATAAATGACAGTAGAAAGAGTGATCACGATATAGTTGAAGCCTGAAACTATGTTATTAGGGACTGAATATTTTTGTTACGTATTAAAATTTTTCCCTTTTCTATTTTATCTTTTTAAAAAAATACACACAATGAATTCAGCTCTTAGCTAAAAAGAAACATTTGTTTGTAGCCAATTGTAGCCAGTTAAGCCAGCAATTTTCAACCTTTTTTCTCTCAGGACACACACAAAGTAATTACTAAAATTCTGTGGCACACCAAAAAATATTTTTTTGCTGATCTGACAAAAAATAGATACAATTGTTGATCTTTCACACCAGACAGCTATTGTTTTGGAATTCTTGAGGCACAAAGGTTGAAAATCGCTGAGTTAAACTATTAATAGTGGAAGTGACTACAGATTATGGAGTGACAGGTATTCTTTTTTTCCCCCCATCAGTAAAATTTTCAGGTATCCTGGATTTCAAATAAAAAAATGTATATGACAATTAAGTCCCTGTCATCAAAATACTAGGTTGATTGTTGCCAACATGATAAATTTAAAATGGGAGTAGATTATCAAAAACAGAAATTGAGTAAGTTATCTTTATTATGACTGTTTATAAAATGGACTTTGGTATCTGGTGGAACCAATTACTTATCAAGGTTATTAGTAATGTAGAATACTAAAAGAAGTTCTTTAAGGTTATCTACAGGATTTTAGCTAGGGACCTATATTTGTAGGTGTTTGTAAAGACATTCATACATGATTTAATGATATGAAGGCTTTACTATTTGTAAATATTACACAGCTGACCTAACCATTGGGGTGAGAAACAGCCAGGCATTCAACTGGTTTGGGGAAAGCAGTTTAACAAAATAATGCAGACAGCATTGAAAATATTTGGTTAGCTCAAGGGAGACATAAGACATATATTGCTTACTGTTGGATTCAAGTAGACATAGGAAGACAAAAGTCAGTAAGATATTCTTAGCGTACTTTTGTGATTGGGAATGGTCTAAATTGATAATCAAATCTGATAGTGCCTTGAAGTAAATGCTAAAATACGGGACTGTTTTTGTTAAGGTGTTAGTCTTTTTTTAAAATTTGAAGATCTAATTAGCTTTATTAAGGGATTCATAAATCTATGAATTGGACAGCATAACATCTAGCAGCTAGAAGGGCACTCCCTAAGGTGTAAATCTTAGCATTTTCCCAGTTAAATATTTATACTTAAACCCCAAAAATGTGTCAGTCTTCTTTATATTAAATAACATTCTCATTACAAATTGATTCCATTAATATAGTTGGAATTTATTTTACTATTTTGTTTTCCTTCTGAGTTTAGAACCATTAAAATTTTTTCGAAAGTAAACATGCATGCTTGCTATGAAAGATTAAAGTTTAATATAGAAGTAAATCGTGAAAGTCTCTCCATGCCTCCCTTTCCCCTTAGCCAAATCCCCAAAAAAGTTAAAAATTGGTATGTTTTCCAATCTTTTCTAATAATTTACAGACATATCTGTAAGTGAAAGTTGTCATAGATATATTAATATATTTAACAAATTTCATTTATACTGTGGGATCTTTTGATTGGTATATAAGTTTACCTTAATTTATTTAACTATTTGTTTCCTGGTGGGTATGTAGATTATACCTAATTCTTTTAATTTTAAATTAAATGCCATGCAGTACTTAATAGATTTAAGAGTGCTTGTTCATGGCCCTGGCCAGTGGCTCAGATAGTTGGAGCATTGTCCTGTACACCAGAAGGCTGCAGGTTCCATTTCCAATCAGGGCACATACCTAGGTTGCAGATTTTATTCCCAGGTCAGGGCTCATGCAGGAGGCAACTGATCAATGTTTCTCCCTCTCCTCCCCTTCCCCTCTTTAAAAATCAATGAAAACCTATTCCTCAGGTGAGGATTTTAAAAAAAAGTCTTCATGTATTTTTCTGAAAAACTGACTTAGTACATAGAATCTACTATTTTTTTGGAAAGCCTTATGTAAATAAGGCTTAGGTTTCACAATAAAACTTTAAATAGCTCTGGAAAATCAGAGGTATTTAATCATTAGTTTTAGTAGTAATGATCAGTTTTACAGAAAAGCTAAATCACACGATACGTGGTAAAGCCCAAATCCCAGTCTGGGTCAGTTTGATTTTGTGATAAATGTTATTTATTAAAACTAAGATTCCATAAGTATTTTATTGCTATTTCAGTACCAAAAAAAAAAACCTATGTGATTCCTTCTTAGAAATACTTGTATTTGGTTGTATTTTAGAGTTGGGAGGAACCATAGAGATATTTATTCCTTTTGTTTTAATGTTTAAATTCAAGTAGGTATAGACTGACACCTTAACAAAACAGTCCTGTATTTTAGCATTTACTTTAAGGCACTACCAGTTTTGATTATCAAATTATACCATTTCCAATCAGTACACTAAGAATATCTTACTAACTTTTGTCTTCCTATACCTCCTTGAATTTAAATATTAAAATGTAAGTATAGGAAGGATCATAGAGGTTTTTTGAGGATCATAGAGATTGGCCCAGTTTAAATGTAAGAAAGAACAGTAGTCTTCTATTGATTGATTTTGTATAATGACAATAGAAGTCTTTTGAAAACAGCAAAATCAGTCTTTAGATAGAATCCACTCCCAAATCTCAAAATATACTTCGTAAATATGGGAAGTAGAAATTAAAAAAATGTGTACGTCAAAGTAAAATGCACAGCGATGGTGAAGTCTCATACCTATGAGAGTTTCACACTAAATTTAGTTTTTAAATTATTATATGACCACACAATTTGTAGCTATAAATAACAGTAAGTACTGCTGGTAACTATCACTAAACTATTACATATAACTTTTAGTTGTGGGAAATTTGTTAAATAATTTTTGGGCCCGTGGAACCAGGTTAATAGTCTGAAAGATATGTGGCATATTCTTTGCCTCTGTTCTCTCTACACCAGATATAAAGTGTGGGTGCAAAGTTTAACAAATCACTTTTAAAAAATTTTTATTGATTTCAGAGAGAGGAAGGGAGAGAGAAGCATCAATGATGAGAGTCATTGATTTGCCTCCTACATGCCCCCTACTGAGGATCCAGCCTGCAATCAGGGCATGCTCCCTGACCAGGAATCAAATCCTGACCTGGTTCGCAGATCCATGCTCAACGACTGAGCAACACCGGCTGGGCAACAAATAATTTTTAGTAATTAGAAAAGTATATAGCATATTATATGAGCATTGGAGGTTTGGAAATAATCTGAAAAACCATTAACCATTTGAGCATATCCTCACCCGAAGATATTCTTCCATTGATTTTAGAGAGGAAGGGAGAGAAACATCAGTGTGAGAGAGGAGCATCGATTGGTTGCCTCCCACGTGCTCCCTGACTGGGAATTGAACCCACAACCTTTTGTGCACCAGATGACGCTTTAGCCAACTGAACCACCCGGCCAGGGCTAGAGCCTCTTTAATAGTTCGTAAGAATGGTGTTTAAGTTTCAAAGAGTAATCTTAAAAATCCAGTATTAGAAGAATGTCTAAAGAAAATGGTACAAAGATATTATGTCTTAAGGCTATATGTAATATAATATTGCTATAAAATGAAATCTTTCGATACTTAGACATGATTTTTTTAATCTTTAATTGTTTTTTAAAATTAAAAAAATATTTATTGATTTTAGAGAGAGGAAGGGAGGAGGGAAAGGGGTGGTGGAGAGAGAACACCGATTTATCGTTCCACTTATTTATGCATTCATTGGTTGGTTTCTTGTATGTGTCCTGACTGGGGATCAAATCTTCAACCTTGGTGTATCAGACGACATTCTAACCAGCTGAGCTACCTAGCCAAGGCTAATTGTTCTTTATGACCTTAGTTTTTCTGGACAAAGCTTATGGAACCATATTGCTTCAAATAAGTGTAAACAATTTGATCTGTGAGGCAGAAATCAATCTATGTCATATTTAACATCTATTTCTAAGCATCTAGAAATAACTCTCATTCTATCTTAAATTTAACATTTTCTTTCACGTGTCGTAGTTGTACATTGATAGTTCATCCAATAACAGTGAAGTATTATATGAAGGAAGGAAGGTACTTTGGAATTTTGCTTACCAGGTTTTGATTTGCAGTGTTATAGAATTAAATATAGGATAATCTTAGAATATAGCTGAAGGAATTATAGAAGTACCAGAGGGAGAGAATTAAAAGTCAGTTTCATGTTAATTCCCCATACCATAGGAGCCCATCAAGAGTCACTCAGTAAAGTGCTGGTATATATGGAAATACTGATACATATTGGGGCAGGTTACAGTATCTCTTAAGTGAAAATACTGAACCAGATTGCTTTAAATGAGTGTTATTTATAATTTAGCCAATGCTTCCCAAATCCTAATCCGTAAATTGGTTCTGGTCTTTAACAATGTTAGAACAATAAGAACAGTGTAGGTTGTTTTGGTGTTTGTTTTTATAAAAAAATAAATATTCCTTTTTTTCTGGATATCTTCCCATATTTTTTTGTTGCTATTGAGGGGGTGGTTAGTGATTTTAAAAGCTGGTAACTCTTTGTCAGTTTTACACATTTCTTACTGAGATGCAGGAGTCCAGAAGTCACTCGTTCACCTAACTGATATGGTCTAACAAACAAAATAGTTCTTACACTTACTTGGTTGAAAAATGAAAATCCAGAAATGAGAAAAGAGTTATTTGGCACTTTTTCCAATATAGTTTTAAAACAACAACGTAAAAAAGTTAAGCACTTTTGTTTTTCTTCACTAGGTTTGTAAATATTATCTCTGTGGTTTTTGTCCTGCGGAATTGTTCACAAACACTCGTTCAGATCTTGGTAAGTGAATTTTCTATGTAATTCTTATTCAAATTTATGACTTTAAAAACTGGTACTTTATCATTCTGAAAAGTTTTCTCTTAAAGGCTTGTTGATAAAGTAAATTTTTTCCTGGCTTAGATTTTTGAATGTATTAATAAATGTCAGTTTAGTTAATTATACAATACATGTCTATTTACATTCCCTCCCTAATCCCCTCCACTGAAATGGAAATTTAAAAACAAAAAAGGTGTAAATGGAAGAGGAGATAACATTAGAGGTGTCAACAAATTTTTGGAAGATGACAAGTGGATGGAAGAGTAGCAACAAACTCAACAGAGCAGAGAAACCTGAAATTTAGCCTGCAGAATGGGCTATTAAACAGAAGCAAGTGATCAGCAAAGCCCTGGACAGGCTCAGGATTTGGAGGTACCAGGTACCATAGAAAGCAGAGTTGAGTAATGAGACCAAAAGTGACAGATTAGTCTAGTTATGGGTTTCTCAATCTTGACATTTGACATTTTGAACTGGGTAATTTTCTTGTTTTCGGGGTGTGTTCTATGTTTTGTAGAATGTTTAGCAGCATCCCTGGCCACCTATCCTCTAGATGCCAGTAGCACAGCCCCCAATTGTGATAACCAGAACTGTCCCCAGGCACTGCCAAGTGTCCCTTGGGGGCATGATTCCTCTCTGTTGAGAACCACTAGTCTAGGTGGTCTGACTCTTAAAACCTGTGCATATGGTGATTATGCCTCTCTCACCCTGTACCCCAGGAGACTAGAGGGTTACTTCCTAGAGAAATCAGGTGAAAGAGACTAGTTCAGCTGAACCACAAAATGTAAAAAAATAATTGAGTGACTATTCTTCCAAGGATGGTACATAACTAGTATTATTTTAGAACCATAAAAGAGAAGTTAATTCACTAAGCGTAATGCTTGCCCTTGAGCATTAGGAGCACATTAAGGGTGAATGAGTCTAGATATTGGGATTCCAGACATAGCACAGGGCAGTAAAGAATAAAAATGAGACTGTAAGAGATTAAATGAGTCTATATTCTTAATAGTGGGGTTTTCCCATTCCCTCCTCTGCCCTGTTCCTAGAAGAATACAGCCAGATGTTTTTCCCCAGGCAGAAGAGAAGAGGATTCTTTAGAGAAAGTGAACAGTTCCAGAGAAGTGATCTACAGGTACTGACCCTTGGGGAGTCTCCTAAAAGAAAGTCTTGCTGCCTGATTTTTCAATGGGTAAAGCTCCTATTAGTTGACAAACCCTGCCTGTGCATACCAACTTCCAGTTAGATTTTGGAAGTGTTTTGCCAGCCAAGGACACCAGTCAGACATTTGAAGAAAACTTTCAACACAAGAGATTAACGAAAACCAACAATAAAAAAGAATTGAGTGGAGTTAGAGATAATGGGGAAAGCAGAAGAAAAAAATTTTAAAGTTTTAACTAAATTTAGTATCAGAAATAAGAGAAGATATCAGAAAGAATAGGGTGCTATATAAAAATGGAACTTTTGATAAACCAAAAAGAGCTCTTGAAATTAGAACTGGAGAAATCTGGAATGAAATCAGTGGAAAAGTTTGAGAATAAAATCAAGGAAATTTGCTGGAATATTGGGTAATTGGACAGAAAAGATTAAAATATCAGCCCAGCTCTCTTAATAGCTGAATAAAAGTCTAGATAGAGAAAACAGAAAGGAAAAAATTTAAAGTTTTTGCAGTACTGAAGGATGTTAGTCTCTAGATTGAATGTGGTCTTCAAGTACTCAGCACAGTGAGTGAAAAAGATCCATACCAAGACACACCATTGTGAAATTTCAGAACCCCAAGGGTGGGGGTCGGGCACACAGAATTGTGAATGAGAATGGCCTCAGATTTGTCAGTGACAACACTGGAAGCTTGAAGACATTGGAGAAACACCCTGAGGATTCTGACTGAAAAGTATTTTTACCTAGGTTGGCTTTATAGCCAAACATGAAAGTATGAGGGTAAAAGAAATTTTTTTCAGACATGCAAGGTCTCAGCAAATTTATCTCACATGAACCTTTTCTCTGGAAACTCCACCGACACATGGGCATAAACCAAGAAGGAGAAAAACAAGAGATCCAGTAAACTGCATCCAATACAGACCAGAAAAGGAATTTCTCAGGATGACAACTATTAGTGAGCTTAGAAAATAAGCAGCCTAGATTGAAGAGATCAGAAAGCTCATGGAAGAAAATGAAGCTGATTTTCTGATGTGTTTTGAATCTTGAGGAAAGTTAATATTGAGATAGTTTCTAGAGTTAAAGTGTTTGTGAGAAGAATTTGGAAGTAAATAGAAAACTAAAATGAAAAAATCCAGGGATGAAGTGTATTCAAAGTGTCATCATAATGCACCTTTTGTTTGGCTCAGCAGTTAATAGTACTTGCATAGTCAAAATATAACACTGAATATTTAACCTAAAATTTTGATGCCCAACATAAAATAAGTATAGAAGTTATAAATATGGAGAATTTATAAATATCCAGAAGAAACAACTAAAAGGGTTAAAATTAGTAGCCTTTTAGAGATGGAAAGGGATGAGACTAAAGTGCTAGTCTTACATGGTTTGACCACATGTGCAGATATTCAAATTTAATAAGATGTCAGTGGTGTTTCTGACCAGTGGTCTGCCCTCATTAGAGTTTTTTTCCTTGGGCAGCATCAAAGAACAATTTTCTCTTTCTTCCCACTCCCTCTTAACATACAGTTGCTCTCCATTAATACTGATCTCGAAGACTAAGGAAAACAAATTTCATGTGTTTATTTGGGCATGTTGCTTCATGATTCATTAAGCTCAATTTAGGTATCTACAGACTACTCAAATGATAAAATGAATCTTTTTTCCTTTTTTTGAAGAAAGAACTTTTGTTTTGGCAAGAGAAAAAGTTGTTAAAGTCACCATTACTTTATGTATGTTCATATTTCTCATTTTTTCCCCTTCAGGTCCTTGTGAAAAAATTCATGATGAAAATCTACGAAAACAGTAAGTTACTTTTTTTCCCCCTCACTCCCCTTTTCTCCTAGTTATTATGTGGTTTAATGGGGACAAGGATTGAAGAAATAATTGGAATTGATGTAAAATGAATGCCTGATAGAGGTCCATCATATTCATTAGCTGGGGGTGGTATAGCTTCAATAATGATACATCACAGTTGCTTTTTGACAGCCCCAGTTTTATAAATGAGACTTGTCCAGGTTCACAGATCCAATGTAGTAGAGCTGGTGTTGAAGCACCTAGGTTTGCCTGATTGTAAAATTTATGCTTTTAACCAAACATAATGCTAAATACTACCTTCCCTTTACCAGGAGGAGGGACAGCTAGAAATTCACTTGTTAAATATCTAGTTTACCCTTTAGCCTAAATGCAACTGTCTGTGAGACTAGTTAAGATAGAATATGTGAGTTGTAATGAATAAAGATTTAGAAAAAATTTAATGCTTGTTTATTTTCATTTTTATCAGGTATGAAAAGAGTTCTCGTTTCATGAAAGTGGGCTATGAGAGAGATTTTCTGCGATACTTACAGAGCTTACTTGCAGAGGTAGAACGTAGAATTAGACGAGGCCATGCTCGTTTGGCATTATCTCAAAACCAGCAGTCCTCTGGGGTGAGTATGAAATTAATTTACAGTCTTTGTAAAGTGTCCTTGTTCTCTGGAGACCTTTCTAGTATTGAAACTTGTGTTCAAGTTCATTCATTACTTTGTGTTCTTTTAGAATGACATAAAACTTTAAAGGCGTTTTTTTCAGTCTTTATTAGTAAATGTAGTGCCGATTTTGCTAATCATAAGATTTTTCTCATAATTATCAGTAACTGACAATATGTAATTGACTAACAAATTGATTGGCTAACAGAAATTGAAGATAGCTCAGTTACTATTCTTGTGATTCGACATTTTATTAAATACAAATATATATGGTATATGAGAGTTTGAATATTTATCTTTGGTTTTTACTGTTTGGTAATATATTTTATTGTCTTCAATAGGCAGCTGGCCCAACAGGCAAAAATGAAGAAAAAATTCAGGTTCTAACAGATAAAATTGATGTACTCCTGCAACAGGTAAGAACTGTATGCATTAGTGTCAGAAAATACTTGGAATAAACACCTAACCAAAGAAGATATCAGGATGGCAAATAAATATACGTAAAGGTGCTCAATGTCCTTAGGGAAATTAAATTAAAACCACAACGAGATACTTGTACACCTATCAGAACAGCTAAAATTAAAAAGACTGACTATACCAAGTATTAGTAAAGATGTGGGCAGACTGGAACTATCACACACTGCTGGTGGAATATAAATGGTGCAACCACTTTGCAGAAGAATTTATCTGTTTCTTAAAAAGTTAAAAGCTATACCATGAGCTGTTTCACTCCTAGATATTTACCCAAGAGAAATGAAAACATGTTTACACAAAGAGTTGTATGCCAATGTATATATAGCAACTTTATTCATAATAGGCAAAAACCCTTAAAAAAACAACTCAACAGGTGAATGGATAGACAAATTGATGTATCCATGCAATGGAATACTACTCAGTAATACAAAGGAATTAACTGCATGGAACAGTATGATGAATTTTAAGATAATTAGGCTGAGTGAAAGAAACCAGGCCGCCGCTTGCCCCCAAGAGTGCATAGTTCCACTTATATAAAGTTCTAGAAAATGCAAAATAATTTATAGTGAAAGAAAGCAAGTCAGTGGTTGCTTGGAGAGGAGGTATTACAGAAACATGAGGGAACTTTTTGGGGTGATGGATGTTTTCATTATCTAGAATAATAACGCTGGGGAAGGTCTGTCCCGTGGGCTGTATACAGCCTACGAAACCATTTGGTCTTGCCAAGGCAACCACAGGCGGGACTCGAAATTCAATAAATCTAGGAGCTTTTTTCATAGCTAATTTTTAAGTTGATAATTTTGTATGGCCCTCAAATGATGTTATCAGTATTCAAATGGCCCTTGGCAGAAAAAAGGTTCGCCACCCTAGATGAAGTTTCATGGTGTCAAAACTGCATTGTGCACCTTAGAATAAGCAGTTTGTTGCATGTCGAGTACACTTCCTTAATGCTATAAAAAATCAAAAGGGTAAATTAAACACAGGCTTCAGTGAACAAAACCAAACAAAAAGACCCAAACAAACATGCTAATGAAGCATGGGGGGGGGGAAGAAAAATATTTGGATAGTTTGGTTAGAAAGGAGTTTGAATGCTTTTTGTTGTTCTTTTAAATCCCCCCTAGATTGAAGAATTGGGATCTGAAGGAAAAGTAGAAGAAGCCCAGGGAATGATGAAATTAGTTGAACAGTTAAAAGAAGAGAGAGAATTGCTTAGGTCTACAACATCGGTGAGTAGCAACCTCATTTTGATTTACCCAGGCTGTTTGCTATGAATTACTAGGACCTGTTTCTATTTGAGAACTTCTATAAACAATTTTCTTTTTTTTCCTTTTTTTGTAAACAATTTTCTAAGGTCCTGAATCAAGAGTCAGCAAACTTTTAAAACAAAGGGCTACATATAAGTATTTTAGATTGGCAAGCCACACTACATAGCTCTGCCTTTATATTATGAAAGCAGCTTTAGACAGTACATAAACAAATTGTTGTGGCTTTGTATCCAGTAAAACTTGTTTTACAAAAACAGACCTCTAGCTGCTGGCTTGCCAACTGGTGCCTTATATCATCATGAGTAATTTTGGGCCTGTTGTTGTACATCTATAAGAATAGCTAAAATTAAAAAGACTGACCATACCGAGTGTTAGTGAAGATGTGGACAAACTGGAACTATTTTTATTTTATTTTATTGTTAAAATAAGTTAGTACATATTAATCTTCAATGTTGGTGTACACCTAAAATAGCTTCAACTTTTAAAAAACTTCTAGAGAATATATGTTATGGATATTGATGGTAGAATATAATTGGTCATTGGTTCCCAACTATTGACTAGGTTATGCTTAGGTTATACTCAGTTAGTTCCTTAATGATTTTGAAAAGCATTTTTAATATGGAGGTGACACCTTTAGCCTGTTGAACCTAAGCAAGAAATGAACTTAGACTAAAATAGGTTGCTTTCTGAAATATAGTTCAACTTTCTCAAGGCAGTGCAGATAATTCAACGGTTACAGTTGAGCATGAGGATTTAGCACTTCCTGGATGAGATAAAGAGTTGATACTGTTGTCATCCATCCCCTTTGTAAAAGTTGACCAATTAACTGCTCGAGATTATGCCTGGGGGGAAATGGAAAATAGCAATTCACGAAATTAAAAATCTATTCTAGATGTTAAGTACTCTTTTTGGATTTGTTTGTTTTTTCTTTCTCAGACATTCTTATAACTGATTTATCATTTTAGACAATTGAAAGTTTTGCTGCCCAAGAAAAACAAATGGAAGTTTGTGAAGTGTGTGGAGCTTTTTTGATAGTAGGAGATGCCCAGTCCCGGGTAGATGACCATTTAATGGGAAAACAGCACATGGGCTATGCCAAAATTAAAACTACTGTAGAAGAATTAAAAGTAAGTTTCTTTTAAACATGTATTTTAGCTATAGCTAATACTATATTATGGCTAAAAATTGATTACGTAGATATAAACGTTGTTGATATTTTCTGATGTGTGTTATTTGAAGCAGTGATAATCCCTATAAAATTTTGCTAAGTCAGTTAGATTAGCAAAGTACCTTATTTGCTTCACTCTTCTGTGCTAGGAATTTGGGGAAAAGAATTTTTCTGAGGAATTAGTCAAGTAATGATATCTTGTGTACATCCATGGTGTTGGAATTTCTATTTTAGGGCATACTATTTCCTAAGTTGGTCTACAAATGCTTCACATTAGAGAACCATTGTTTGACAATGCCTTTTAAAGTCTTAGCTCTATAAAAATTTACCTCCTTAGGAAAAATTAAGGAAAAGAACTGAAGAACCTGATCGTGATGAGCGTTTAAAAAAGGAGAAGCAAGAACGAGAAGAAAGAGAAAAAGAGCGGGAGAGAGAAAGGGAAGAAAGAGAAAGGAAAAGACGAAGAGAAGAGGAAGAAAGAGAAAAAGAAAGGGCCCGCGACAGGGAGAGAAGAAAGAGAAGTCGCTCACGGAGTCGGCACTCAAGCAGAACTTCTGACCGAAGATGCAGCAGGTCTCGGGACCACAAGAGATCGAGAAGTAGAGAAAGAAGGCGAAGCAGGTTTGTAGAGCGCGTGAGATCATGCCTGGTACACAGTGAGTGTGCAGTAAACAGTAGTAATTACTAGTGTTATTCCTTGGTACATGGGATGGTCTTAAGTATCATTAAGCACTAGGATGGATTATGAATGTTGAATCAGTGAACTAGTCCATCTTCAAGGCAAATTCTTTGCTAATTCCCATCAGTCTGGGGAGGTTTGATGCAATCTTACTAGGAAATGAGTTTACTGGGTGTTCTTTGAATTGCTTCTCTTCTCATTGGTCCTATGAAGACACTTAAGTCATAAGTTTTTTTAGGTAAGATTACCTACTTTTGCTTTGAACAACATCAAGCATAATTAAGAACTAAAACATCATGTAATTCTTTAAAAACACAAATATGAAATTAGTTTTACTGTTTTAATTAGAGTTGTGATTGAAGAGGGGTCATAAAGAGCATAATGATAACTGTCTTAGCACTTTGAAAAATTGAAGTTAGATTTTCAGTTCTTAAGATTTCTAGTGTAAATGGGTTTTAGTAGTAGACTATATTCATTTGCCTTTTAAGGATAAGTTTAGTTTAATTTTGTTATTTAACGGTATATAATTCTCCAAGGTTTTTTCTTACTGTAAATATCAGCTAAAATTGCTTTTCTTGTATTTTAAATTATTAAGAAGTAGAGATCGCAGAAGAAGCAGAAGCCATGATAGATCAGAAAGAAAGCATAGATCTCGTAGTCGGGATCGAAGAAGATCAAAAAGCCGGGATCGAAAGTCGTATAAGCACAGGAGCAAAAGTCGGGACAGAGAACAAGATAGAAAATCCAAGGAGAAAGGTTAGTTTATGTGAGAATTTGATTCATTAAGAGATTTTCACTCTTGCCTCCTCAGTCTTCTTTGGACATAGACAGAGGTCCATTTCAAGCTGTACTCCTTTTCACTTAGTGGTAACACCATTCAGCAGAAGATGGGCATTAGTTTCCCCTCTCCTGCTCTGATGTGTGAGAATGACTGTTGACCTGGTGTTTTCTAAGAACACATTAAAACCACATTATTCAATTGATAACCTGAAGTTTTATCATCTGGATTCTTCCAAGTATTGCATTACTTTTCAGGTTTTGGGGGCTATAGAATATATTAACTTTGTTATTGGCAGCATTTAAAAAAAATTTGCTGTAGTGTTCCATAATATGTCTTGCAGAATAAATGTACATTGTCCTCATATATGTCCTCATATGTAACATTCATTTAACTTAATAATTAACTTCTAAGTTCACAGAAGTTGAATATCTTACACGTGTCTTAACCATGTTTTCTATTGAAATATGCTGTTTCCCCTCTACTTTTTCCTTTGGTTCTCTGTGGCATCTTAGTATTTGGTTTACTGTGCACTATTAATGAACTGTCTTCATTTTGTCTTCGGCATGTTTTCACAAGGATGTCCTCATCCTTTAACTTAGCCTTTATTGAAAGATAATTCTTTTAATCATCAGGCTCTTCTTTCTGCATTTTCTTCAGATTCTTTGAACACTTTTTATTTTATATTAACTGTTCTGCTTTGCATGAATTTTAGGGATGACAGAAAGGGCCTATTTCTAATTTTCTTGGCTCTACTTGTTCCATCCTGTTCTGCCTATCTGTGTCCATGTTTGATCGCCAACATAATATGTGTGCTGCTGTTTGAGTTTATTGTACTGGACTTTCATGTGATACTTGTTTATTATTTTCTTTTATGGAACTCTCCTTTGCTGGTTTTTTTTGGGGGGGGTGGAGGCATACTCAAGTTTTTCTAGATTGAGTTAGAGAACTAGCAGCACAAACAAACTTTTTTGTCTTTTGCTTTTATTTTTCCTTAAATAAGTGCACTTTCTTTTAAAATATATTTATACGTATTGGCTTTTTCTGCAACATGGAGCAAATGTTAAAAAGTAGGGAACAGGGGCAATTTTTTAAACTTCCACAAGCTTTAGTGTTTGCCATTTAAGTTCGGAAATTACTTCTGTGATTCAGAAGGCTACAAAGGATTAACTGATTTTCCATTAGTTTCAAGAAAGTTCATCCAACATTTTTATAAGATTTTCTGTATAATGTATTTTTAGGGTGAGGGATCAACTCTTAAGAGGTAACTAGTGATGTCAGAGATCAAATTAATCACTTATCTTTGAGAACTAATGCTCTTTGGTATATCATCGTTCATGCTACTTAAAGTAGTTGGATTGGTTCTCAGGGACAAAAGTTAGCTTTCATAGCTATCTGGGATCAAAGTTGAGCAGTAAATGCCAGTGGCCTGATTAAAATAGATGTGTTTGTGTAATTTCTGGATAGAGCAAAAGAGATGTCCTGAATTGCTTAGCTATAATCCTAATTGTAGAAATGGCATTATGGAATATAATAAACTTTTAAGTAAAAATAAGATGCATTGTGTTTAGAATATGGACAGACAGGGATTTTCCTGGTGAGATACTGAGACTTGGTTCAGAGAAAACTCTGCATCAGGTCCATCTTGAAAAGTTGGGTTTGCTGTGATAGATTTATCTTAAACTTTGGGGTCTCTTTTAGAAGTGATAGGATTTACTGGCTTTTGAAAGTGCCATGTAGCCACTTAGGCACTCCCAGGTATATAAATGACTGAAAGCCTGAACTTTGAGGCCAGATATGAGCAGTAGCAAACATTTGATAATGCAAATGAGTAAGAGGGAGTTCACTACTCCACGTGCTGTTATGGAAGCACTTTATCTAACTCCACAAATGAAAAGGGGTTTCTTACACAAACTTTTTTTTTTTTTTTTTTAACCACCAACCAACTTAAGGTGCTCTCTTTGTCAAGAGAGTTTCCTTTTTTAATCCATAGCCCTAAAATCCACCACACTTTGTGGATGTCCTTAGGACTATTAAGATCTACCATATTTACATAGGGCAGAAGATAAGATTATTGGACTGACTACTAGTCCTCTACGGGGCAACAAGACGACTCTTCTTCATTGAAGCTACCTGTGCACCGGAGAAGCCCATAAGGCACAAAGGGAGGACTTTCCCACAAGGTCAGTTAGAGCACACTGTACTGGCACAGTTCTCATAAGTGGACAGACAGATATGAAGCAAGTCCTGCAGTCAGCTACTTGGACATTGCTTTGTGCATTTTGCAAGTGTTATGGACTGAATATGCTCCTTCACATAAAGATCTTCAATTCTTACATTCTTTGAATGAGTGCCCCTCATACCATATTTTGTTTTCATTACCATTCCTCTCCCAGTTGTCAATGTTGCGTCTTAATACCTTTGTCCAGGTTCTATAGAGGGTTGTGCTTCTCTTGAAACATCTGTCTTATGAACTAGTCTGCTAGACCAGCTATTCTTAACTTGGTTGTAAGGAGAAAAAGTAACTTTTCCAGAAAGTTTGTAGCTTGCTTTAACGTTTTCTGTAGAAGTCTTTTGTTAGGTAATACTTGGAACTGAAAAGGCTAGAATATACTTGCTCTGTGTACCACTTTTCCCTCTAGTGTGAGGCTTCGCCATTCCAAAGAAAACAGAAGAAGAAAAACATCGAGATGCACTTTTTCGTTCTTTATTTGCAGCTGAGTTGGACTTTAATTTCTCCTTTTGGAAAAACAACTCTGAGTTGGTCTATATATTACCTTAGCAAAGCATAAAAGTTCAGTACTTGGATTGGGATTTAAGGTCCACTTCCTTTCATTGGGCTTGTCCCTCTTGGGCATTCAAATATATAAAAAGATACTAGATAGTTGGAGAAACATGCCTATTAAATATTCAACTTTTTTTCACCTTTTGCAGTTACTATTTTTACCTTTTTAACTTAATAAATTTACTTCATGTGAACATAGCGTCTGTGTACTGTCTTTCATATCTTTCCCATTGCTTTTTGATGTTTTTTACCCCAAATAAAACTTACTTAAACTTTAGATTCTGCAGTAATTTGGAGTTGCCTGTACTTCAGCTTCTCACTAGTTTGAGATTTTGCCCACTGTTTTACCCTTTGCTTTTTTATGATTCCCTGCACCTCCATAAATTACAGATTTTATCTCTTTGATAGATTGACCAAACTGTGTACTTGCAGTCTGTGGGAAGTGATTGTCTTTTTATCTCTTGATTGTTTCATTTTTCAAAGTATCATGTATGTATCGTATTTTACTTTAAAATCCACAATCAATGTCTTCTTTTATGGCAGAAAAGAGGGGATCTGATGATAAAAAAAGTAGTGTGAAGTCCAGTAGTCGAGAAAAACAGAGTGAAGACACAAACACTGACTCAAAGGAAAGTGATACTAAGAACGAGGTCAATGGGACCAGTGAAGACATTAAATCTGAAGGTGACACTCAGTCCAATTAAAACTGATCTGATAAGACCTCAGATCAGACAGAGGTAAGTGTATTGTTTCTCACTTTGATTAGGGCTTTTTGTTACTGTTTGACAGTGCAGCGTAAGTATGCACAGATGAAGATGGATCTAAGCCGAGTAAGAAGACATACATCTTCTGAAGGAAAAGACAGTGTAGTCCTGCAAAACATTTTGAGGTACATTGTTTTGTCTCAGCTATTTTGTAGCAGACTCGTGCCCCCATTAGTGTGCCTCTTTGGAAATTATTGCCCACATTTGTAATATAGTCGCCATTGAAAAGTTAATTATCCTTTTTTTAGGGATTTTGCTGTCATTTCTTTTTTTTTTTTTTTAATAAAAAGGTTGAACTGTTTTTTTTTTTCTTTTTGGTATTAAGTCCATCTTGTGTTGGTACATTGGCAGAGACATTGCTTTAAAAACTTAAATATTTCTGAGGCACATGTTGGACTCTTTGTTTTAATTAAACTGCTAGTTATTTCTTTGTCAAGGATGTGTCTAGTTTTTTGCTTTATTGCCTTGCATTCTAATGCAGTTTGTTCTGTAACTCGAGAGCCAGTAGCATTGGATTGATGGAAGTGTAGGGTTTATGAATTATTGCAGCTGACTACCATACCTCACACAGCGTTGGTGTTGTGAGCGGCCCATGAAAAGCCAAATTAAAAATCAAGGATTCAGTCAAACTAAGCAGGTACTCATGCCAGGTACTCCTTTCTCTACCCACATCCATGTTTGAATGCTATTGCCTGTGATCTTTACGCTTAACTGTTGTGTATCTTTTTGTTCTTTACAAGAAGCACAGGGGTTTTTGTGTATTGCGTGAAAACTTATAAATCAAATGTTAACAGAATGGAATTTTTTTTCAACTGTATGTAGGGATGCAGTGGTGCCCAGAATTAGATATCTTTAAAGAATTTTAAATACAATAAACACTTCATATTATTCGCCTTGTTACATTCAATGCAATTCTCAAGTCTTTAAGAGGTATGTGTTTAATATTTCCTACTGTGTAGGAGACTTTCGTAGTCAGCCATAGGTCTGTAGGTATAATCACTGGCTGATACATTTAAAGCAGCAGTGAGTAGTAAGGATAGACATTTTCAGTCTGAAGTGCAAAGAACTGATGAAACATATAGAATGAATTTGGGTTTTTAAAGAACTATTAACAGTCAGGTTTTATAAGAGTTCTTAAAACCTATAAACTGTTCATTCTTTGGGCTAGTGGCATGGGATAGAATATTCCTAATGAAAGGAAGTACCAATTAGTTGATTTGTCTGTGGCATTCCTTTTCTAGGACAGCAATATAATGTAATGCCTGTGTGCGCCATTCCCACATAGGCAAGCATACACAGGCACATGGCTTTAAGACCACACTGATGCTTTGATAATCAAAAAGAATACAAGAACATTCGTATACATATGTTATTAGCAGTTAGTGACTGGGCCAACACTTAGTCATAAAAGTTTGCCTTTTACATGTTGTCTAATTATCATTTTTCCCCAAATTTTGCATTATAGGACTACTGTTCGAAGATTTTTGGAAGAAAACTGAAAACGGCGTAAAGTGAAGACCGACATTAAAATGAGGTGAAAGAAAACTATAGTGGCATAGAAAAAGTATAAAGCTCAGTTAGTTGTTTGTTTGTTTGTTTTTTTTTAATTAAAAATTAATTCAGGACTGATGTGACCTACCAGATTTCAGAACATGTGTTAATATCATATATATGCCACTGAAAACTTAGGTCATGTATCATATTTTTTTCTTTAAGACTTTTTAAGAAATATTACCTAAACATGTGGCTTGCTCAGTGTTTAATTGCAAGTTTTCACTCTCGGACTTCGAAAACGGGATTAAACGTTAGTGTTCGTGTGACTAAGACAGTGGGATTCCATTTTTACAACTCTGCTATACCTAACCTAGCCTTTGGATTTAGAAGTGAAAATAAAGTATCTCTGACTTTCTGTTACAGATTTGATTGTCTCTGTCATTGGGAAGTTTTAGTATTAATCTTTTTCTAATAAAGGTGTTGACTCTGAACTAGTCCCTTGTTTTAAATATGAGGTACACTGTTACTAGAGGTGTTGGTGGTACAGTTTTATCTGGTGGTTCTGTTTAAGACTAATTTTTATAGAATTTCCAGTTTAAATGTTTTTAATAATGGTGCTTCAATTTGGGGTAGTTATGAATAAATTTGAATTTTGCTTATAAATAGCAAAGATGTACAGTGAACTAGAATATATTTTTACATCCCTGAAAGATATCTTTAGTAGTAGTAAATTCAGAATATCCTTCTGATGAACACAGGCATCCTCTAGCTGTGATATAATGATGTAGAAGAGCATTCAAAAACTTTTAACTCATTTTTAGTCTTTGTTTTAAATTCTGTATCAAGATTTCTTTTAATCTGATCTTGTCAGAATACAAATGTATTTATTTCTATGGGGTGTGTAATACATATAACAAGGATTAAAAAACAAACAAACTAGTTAAGCAGATGATTTCCCTCCCTTTGTCACATACGGCAAATTTGGTGGCTAGTTTCTTTTGATAGTCCTCTTTGTCAAGAACTGTATAAAAGTATCTCCAGCTACATATATCATAGTAATATTTTGTGATTTATAATTTTCAAATATTGCCGTCAGTTTATAGGTAAAGAAATTGAGTAAGTGGGTTACATGACTTACCCAAGGTCATCTGGCTCTGTGTTGGCGAGCTAGCACATCAGTCTAGTAGGTCTCTGCCTCATGGTCCAGTGCCTCGCTACGATGCCACTGTATTCATTCGGTAGGCATAATGAACTGTTACAGAATTTACTAACATGCTCTCCACCAGGCTTTGGAAAATAACGAAGCTGCCAGTTCAGAGGCTCTGTGAGAGAATGCTTTGAGGACAGTGCGCTCCTGGCCTACCTAGTTGATCCCGAAGATGCAGCAAATGGGTTGTCTCTGAACTTGTCAGGGATGATTCACGGGAGGATTAATATGAGATGGAAAAACAACCTAACACAAAGTCAGCCACCTCCCAAGCACTGCTTTGTATAGTTTGACACAATTGTGGTTGTAGGGAGAAAGAATTTACTAAAGTATTAAAGGTAGTAAATTATTAAGGTATTAAAACACCAGGTTTATTCTGTTCTGCCTCATCTGGAATTAACAGCTAACATTTTAATGATGTACAGGAAACGAGTTCATGAAAAATTGTCATCTCTGCAAACACTTAGATCGATGTCAGAGTTATGTGGGATTTGAGGGGAAGGCCTGGCCCCTTAAAGTGTCCATGATTAATGTCTGGTCTTAGTTGTGGAGATCTAGAAGGTTGGGACACTCCCAACACCCAAAATTTACCAGTCTTGAGAGGAAATGTTTCTTAGTAGCCAAATTCACAAGAATCCAATATAAAGAGATTCTGTATAAGAAATACACATTTCTGCCTTGCAGACCTAAAAGTTGTTAATTGGTTAATGTGTATTTCCTTTTTGAAAAGCCTTGAAGGGGGGAGCCAGTTTTTATTAATCAGAAGAGTACTTGATAAAACTGGAATCAAAGCAGTCAGTTCATTTTCTTTAGAAAATTTAAAAGACATACACATAGTAGAACCAGTATCATTAACCTCTATTAAAACTCATCACTAGTATAACTGAATGGCCAGTCTTATTTTGTTTGTTTGAATCACCTACCCTCTATTATACTGGAGTGTCAGACCTACCATTTAATCTGTAAATACTTCAGCATGTATCTCTAAAAGATAAAGATTTAAACAATAGTTCATTGATTAAAATAATGGGGTGAACTTTTAATTGGCCTATAGTACTGGTCTGATGATTTACTTTTTATTGTGCCTCTCAAGGGGCCCCAGGAATTGAGTCTTCTCCTCTGGCATCCTCCCCACTGCAATATAGAGACCCTTCTACATTCTATCCTACCCCTTTTGTTAACTTTTTTAAAAAAAAAAATCACAATCCATTGATTTTTCAGTTTGAATCCAAACACATTTCTTGCCGCTTTGAGTCATATCACCCAGCTTAGATATTTATGTCCTCACAGCATTACTCATCTGCAGGTGATCTGTTCGCTTTCTTCAATATAATTAGTGTCACAGAGGATAACTGACCCTCTATCCAAGGTCTGAGAACACGACCATATATGCATTGAGTTCAGCCACCTTCTGATTAAGTTTCTAGAGATGTTAAAACTGAACAATCTAGGCTAGAAGTTTATCAGGCTTGCGTCCATTCTGTGCTTTTAAAAATGCATTGTAGATGAGCTGTGTGAATGTTCTTAAACATTTTTTTTCTAAAGTGCATGAAACGGAAAATACACTTGAGTTTATTGTGTACATTTTCTGTGGAATGGGACTTCATTCAGGTTTTCAAGTTTGAGTTCGGACTGGTTTTTAGTTTATGAAAGAACCCCAGGTGACTTTTTTAAAAAAATTTGTATTACACTTATAATGCTTGTACATGGATGGTTCAAAAAAACAACAGTAGAAAAATAAAATTTAAAAAAATTCTAAAAAAACAGTACATCAGTGGAAGTGTTTAGTGATCCATGTCTTCCTTTCCCTGTCCCTCTGTTCTTCCTCTCCAGGAGCTATGACTGTTAACAATTATTCTTCCAAGTGGTGTTTTGTGGGGAGGTGGGCTTTGGAGAATGTAAACATACATGTGTAGATTTTTAAAATATATGATAGTATACCACATGTTCTGAATCTTGCTGTTTCACTCGTATATTTAGAAACATTTGCAACATGGGAGACATCACAGTACATTTCAAGTAAACCAATGCTGAGAAGTAGAAGTGTTTTTCATTGTTATATGAGGTTTTTAATTCCTATTTTAAAAATGCAGTTTGAGAGTTTCATAGTCGATCTTTTTCTTCCCCTCAGCCATCCCAAGTAGGTCAGTTGTCAACAGATTTAAGAATGTTTAGGAACAATGGAAAACAGGTTGACTGACTGGCTGTGCCATAACTTCTCTTGCGGCTCTTCCACCCCCTAGATTCATACCTTAGAGAAACTGTACACATGTGCCAGGAGATGGACTTAGAAATGTCATAACAGTGTCATTTGTAGTAGGAAGAAAAGGAAAATACACCAACAAAACTGGAAAGACCCCAAATGCCCATCAGTAATCCACTGGATAAATATTGTGATATATTCCACAAAAATCAAACTGAACTACAGCTACAGGTGTGAACATGGATGAATCTCTGGTCAGAAAAGCAAGTAACAGAAGAACACGTCCACTCTGGTTCTATTTCTGTGAAGGTCAAAACCAGGCTGTTCAATACACAGCGTTGGCTGGGCGATTTCTTCTTTTAACTGTACGTTTTTATGTGCTTTTGTTTGTATGATATTAATAAAATTTCAAGTTGAAAAAGGGACAGATTTTGGTGTAGGTAGTGCCTAATAAAACAGATGTATAAACAATAATGTATTTCATGAAATGAACCCTCCAGTGTGTGGCCAATTTAAAAGGTACTGTTTCTTGAGTGCCAAATATAGGATCTTAATTCTAGTTTTTTTTAGAGCTAGAAACAGGTTTTAACTGTGTGTTTTGTCTTGACGTAGTTTCATTTGGGTGTCAGCCAGGGAGCTGATGCTTTTGTTCTGCTGTTTAAGCAGCTTTCGGGAAGCTTTTCTCACATACATGCCCTTCCAGGAAGGGAAACTGCTAGGCTGCGAAGAGCTGGACTCCTGGCCCATAGCCTGGTCCTCCCTGTGTTCGATTTAGATTGTTACCTCAGAGGACCTGCTGCTTTTTACCTTGTTCTGCTCCTAGTGGGCACCATGAAGTATTAAATGTTTATCAGTTGACAGTGGCCCTCATCCTCAAACATACTCCCCAGGTTAGACGGGAGGCCCCTAGTGTGAGCTCAGGACGTAGCCATCAGTTTATTCAAACATCCCTGGACTGCTGCTACAGCCAGGTGCTCCTCCCTGAAGGGTTTCAGCTCTGAGGGGTGTAAGGCGCAGCGTTAGGAGTTATCAGTCACCCCATTGTAAGTTAGCAGTGTGAAAGACCCAAGAATTCTAGATCATTCTATATTTTAACCTAAATATGTTATGAAAGATGACATTCTGGTACTTGATTCATTTCAATGCCTTAAAAATCTTAAAATGGCCAACTTTCAGTGAAATTGCACCTTAAATTAGTTTTCACAGTCTGGATGAAGTGAAAACTATAATAATTACTCTTAAAGCTCTTCAAATTTTTATTAATCTGTAGCCTTAAGACTATTCATGTTTATCGGAAAATGAGTTTTTTAATGTTTTTGGAGCAGCTGTGTTTAACAGCTTGGAATGAGTATAGAATTTTCTGATCCTTTTGATGATTAAATTGCTGCCCTTCTTGATCTTACTATAATTAACCACTAGGCAAAACCTGTGAAAGTTCTGCTATTAGAATAGTATGAGCTTTCCTCCCAACAGTAATTTTTTCAGATTTACTCTGCCATGTTCACTAAAAAATACAACCTAAAATTTCATTTCCACAAATGGTTTTAGGCTAACATTACCAACCCTGAGCCCCTGCCTAACTAAATTGTCCACTATTTTTTTTTTTTTTTTAATGTTGAAAGCAAAAAGCTTTTCCTTTATTTATGTATTTTTTAATATCTTTGTTGATTTCAGAGAGAGGAAAGGAGAGGGAGAGAGAGAGAGAGAAACATCAATGATGAGAGTCATTGATCGAGCCCGCAACCCAGGCATGTGCCCTGATCCGGAATCGAACCCTGATCGCCTGGATCCTAGGTCGACGTTCAACCGCTGAGCCACGCCTGGCCGGGCAAATTGTCCACTATTTCAAAACAATTGAAAATGCCTTATGGAGGTGGCACTTGGGAATTGACCCCTTCGTCCCCCCATCACAGCCCTCAGGAACACAGCACTGTGGCATGGCTTGTGTCGGGCATGCTGTCTTTAAAATGTGACTTCAGTGAGTTTACATTCAGTGCAGAGGTGCTCCTACTGTGTCCTTGCCTGAGCCGGAGGCAGAGTGGAAAGCTTGCCTTTGGATTTCCCGAATCAATGTCACCAGGGTGACAATTTAAAAACGTGAAATGACAAAATGGTCCATGGATACTGAGAAAATTGCAGATCCAGGTCTCAGATTCACTCATTACATTCCATGAGTGAAATGGTACACGCTTCTGCACCCACAGTATTTCAAACTTCTGCTCTTTGGACAATTGGGTGAGAGAAGTGCTCATGTAATGCTTGTGTGTCCCGTCCCTAACCTTAATCAGAGCTGAGCTATTGGGAATTTGGAGATGAGGGGTGACCTATTTCATGTGCTGGGCTAGTCTCCAGTTCACAGAAACTTAGATTTTAATAACTCAGCTCTTGTCTGTTCAGTTCAACTTCACAATGAAGTCATTTTCTTTGGGTCTCTGAATTCTGACTTTAAGCGCCAGCTCTAGGTCACCTACATTCATTTGTAAAAGAAGCCACCCATTTTAAAGCCTTTCAACATTATCAATTTTACAGCACAGAAAATCCCAAGAATGAATAAGTAGACAAGGAGTCTGTATCGGCAAGTGTCTTCATTATTTGAGGCTTTTCTTGGAGTGCTGGGCAGGCTCGGGTGTCCGCCCCATTAAACCCACCACAAGCAAAGCTGGCCGTTTGGAGCCAGGCTAGGATTTAAAATATGCGATGGATGTTTAAGTGCATCACCCTTGCTCAACACCTGGGAGTTGTTTGCACTTGGCTGGGTTTTTGGAAAGGATCAAGGAAATGTGTAGCCCTGAGGCTCTGGATCCTACCACACCCGCCCGGGAGTCTTCAAACTTACTGTCCCGAGAAGGAGCAATATTGACTGAAGGAGGAAGCCAGATGCTGTCTGGCTTTGCAACATGGCCCAGGGGCTTGAGTCCTCACCTAGACAGGTGTCATCAGGTTTGGTATCACCTGTATCCGTTGGCAACTGTGGGTTTGAGCTGCTTTCTCTTCTGAAAAAGCGTTAGACCGGGAAGGTGTTGGGAAATGGCAGCACATTAGCATTTGGCTCCCTGACAGATCTGCCAGTTAAACAGGGACAGTGATCACTTCCTCCTCTCAGCGTCTCCTCAAGGGACAAAAGTCACCAGAAGGGCAGTAATTACTTGCAAACTTGAAGAGTAATTTTCCTTAATCAGCCCAAATCATGAAAAGGAGCTGAGACAGTATTTTTAAGTGGTGCGTAGTCTGGGGAAGAAATATTTATGGTGTGTGCTTAAATTTCTACTTCAGTATTTTTGGCATCGAATGCCTTGTGTCTCCAGTTCTCTAGCAGAGTTACACAGAAGAGTCCCTTTAGAAGGAGAGGCTCCCAGAAGGCAGGGAAAGGCATGAACCCTACAGAGTACTTACAGTCTCCATCCCACAGTAGGTTGAAAGCTTACTCTGCGCCAGGCAACGTGCTAACCCCAGGAAATGACTAGAACAAGAGCCCACACTGGTCTCTGTCCTGGAGACCAGGAGAGAGGCACTCATCGGGTGGCCCCACGTACATGTGAAGTGGACAGCTGTGGGTGTGGTGAAGGCAAGGTACACAATATGAAAGCAGGGAGGGGAGTGTAGAAGGGAACCTGAAGGCTGGGCATTTGGGCTGACATCCGAAGGACGAGTCAGCTTTAGATCCAGAAGGAAGAGAACAAGAAGAGCTTTCCAGGACCCAGAACTGCACTGGGTCCCTTGTGGGGAGGGACAAGTGGCACTTCTGACGAAAGGCAATGTAACACTGCTGTAGGGAGTGCGAGGACACAGGCAGCAGCTGGATTATGAAAGGGCTCACCTGAGCTGTCGCATCGGTAGCCACCAATCATACGAGATATGTTCTAGGTGTGAAATACGATTTCAATATGGTTGAGTAAATAGATTAAAGTTAACTTCACCTGTATTTATTTTTTTTCTCTTCACCCAGGGATGTTTTTTTTTCATTGCTTTTCAGAGAGAGAGAGAGACACATCAATTGGTTGCTTCCCACATGCCCTGACCGGGGCCGGGGATCAAGCCCATAACCCAAGGTATGTGCCCTTGGCTGGGACTGAACCTGGGACCCTTCAGTCCTGGGCTGACGCTGTAACCACCAAGCCAAACCAGCTAAGGCTGTTCTTAATGTGGCTACTAGAAGAGTTTTAATTATGTATTTTTATTGGACAGTCCTGGTCTGGATGAAAGGTTTTTGTGTTTATTCTAGAAGAACCCCAAGCCATTAGGCAGTTTACAGCAAGGGGGCTGCCATAATCAGACTTGTATTTTGAATTTTTTTTTCTTTCTGGTTTGTGTTTTTGTTTCACAAACAAAAACCCCACTGTCTTAAAAAAGACAACATATCGAATGTACACATTCCAATTTTCAGACAAATCTGAGGCTGAAAAGTAAAGTAACTTGCTCAAGTTTGCTCCATTAGTAAATGGCAGGGCCTGGATGTGACCATGGTCAGCTACATAATTAGTGGAGCCCAGCACAAAAGTAAAAAGGGAAAATGGCTTTCTGCAAGCCACCCTCCTAAACCCAGGCAGATGGGCAACTCCCCCCACCCCAAGGAATTGCAGCCTCCCAACCTGAATGTGCCAGTATCTGGATGGGAGGTGGAGAGACTCCCACCCCTTCCATGCCCGGCTGTCTCAAATTGTGCCCTGCCTTTACTCAACTCCCCACTCTTCTGCTTGAGTCCCTACCAAGGACGGAAGGTGACAGTGGAATGAGGGATTCTGGTGGAAGCTACAGTAGTCATGGAGTGGGGAGGGGACAATGGGCTGAGAGTGGGACTACACACATGACTTGACTCACAAAACTTAAGGATAAAATTACTAAAAATTTCAAGACAGCCATGGCCGGTGTAGCTCAGTTTGGGCAGAGAGATGTGATTAAGAGATTAGAGATCTGCTCTGTCCCATATAATTCTGAGTTGAATTTTAACTTAAAAAAAAAAATTAACTTTGATCTTCAAGTCACGTCCTTGGTTGCCTTTCTGTTTGCATGTGCCTGTGTATCTGCCCATTTTTAAGGTGTATAGCATTGTTTTCTGTATCTCTCCTAAGCATAGGGTCAGTGCTCAGTGAAGGCCCATTTCCTTCTCTCTCTCCTGACTGTCCTCCTTCCCAGATTGGACCCCTTGGAGCAGCCACTGCAGTCATGGGGCGGAGCTCCTGCGTGCAGACCCCGCGCCACACCTGGCCCCTCAGCACAGCCCCTGAGCTTTGCCTGCCCTTTGCTTACTCGGCCCTGCGGGGCGCTGGGCAGAGCCCCCGAGCTGCCATTCTCCTCGCGTCCACCAGGGGCCGCCCTGCTCCTGCCTGAGTCCCCTTTAAGAACTTGCACTTGAAGTAATCTCCTTCCCAAACCTCCCATCCCTCCCAACACCACCTTCGGGGCTTAAAGCCCCAGAACAGAATTCCAGCCTACCCAAGGAGCCTATCTTTGAGGTCACCGCCATTTGAGCCATCCCGTGGGAAATCAGCCCAGTGCATCCTGGCCTTCCCCTTCAATACCTCCGTGCCTCAGTTTCCTCATCAGCACCATGGAAATAATATTCCACTTAGTTCAGAAACACACTAATAGTGTTTAGCATGGTGCCTGGCACGCAGGAAGTGCCTAACTAAGCAAGGCTTTACCACGGCTTCCAAGACTGCTGGTGGCTCACTCCACAACTCTCCGAGAGCTCGCCAGGCCTAGGAACATCCACCTACCCTTTGTTCTCTTGGGCAGTGATGGTGGCGGGCTCCTTGGGGTGGGATACCTTCGTAGCAGGTACACACTTCACAAGCCCCAAAGTCAGGTGTGTGGACAGTTTCCATAACTTTAATTTCCATCCCAGTTTTCCCTGTTGTGCGGTGTGGGAACACTTTCTTAGAGAACTCAAGGTTTCCTCAGGCGTTCTGCTTTGCCTCCCTTTCTCCCTGGGGTTCCAGCTAGTGCTGTCAGGAGGGAGAGGGCTGCTGACCTTGGTCAGCCTCACGTTTCCTGCTGGCATCTGTGAAGATGGGCTCTGGCCCCACTGCCCGTGCCGGCGTCCACCCCGCTGGTGCCCACACCTGCCAGCTCTCACGAAGAGGGCCCACGGCCATCCTGCCTCCCTTTCTTTTCCCTGCTGCTCTCAGCCCCCTCTGCCCCAGAACGCGCGCTCAGACATTTCTATGGGAAACGGGCGGGGCTGGCTCAGGCCCCCTCTGCCCAGAGGAGCCGCCAGCCTGCTTTACAAACAGACGCACGGAGGCTGTATCTGAGAGGGCAGCACCTACACGCCCTGGCACAGGAGGCAGGCCCTTCTCCCTGAGCTCCGTGGTGTCCCCTCCGCAGCCCAGAGAATGGGATGGGCGGTGGGAAGGGAGTGCTCTCCTGTGCTTTGACCTCAACTTCGAGCTCAGTATCCTGGACCCAGCTCCTTTTGCTTCTCTCCGTCTCTTCTGGAACAGCCCTGCTTGTTCCTGGGAACGTCCTTGATGCCATCTGGGTTGGGGCAGAGGGGCATGACGTTCTAGGAAGGAAGCCCCGTGATTTTCCAAATAGCTGCCTGCCACACCTTCTCCCCTGTTCTCTGGGTACTCTGAGTCCAGGCTGACTCACAGCCTGCAGCACTCCAGGGAAGTTATGTGCTCCTGGTAACATGTAGGGTGGGGCCACGGGTGTCCTCAGAGGCTTTCTAGGGGTTGGTTTGGGAGGGTAGATGAGTCAGAGTTCCTGGTTGCAAACAACAGAAAACAGCTCTAGTTAACTACAGCCCGAGGGCATTTTCTGGAAGAAGAATGGGTGGCCCACAGAACCAGAGGGTCAGCTAGAGAACCAGGCTCATCAACTAGGCCAGAGCCCTGAAGGCTGGGAGGCAGGACCACAGGCAGGGACTAGTGAGTGAGGATGGGCTTGCTGACATCAGGGCCATAGCTGCCCCTTGGTGTCACCTGCTGCGCCCTCCCACACTCACACCAGAGGAGTGACAACTCACTGGTCCCAGCTTCTCTGTCACCCTCCATAAGTGTCAAAGTCCTAGGTGCCTGAGCTCTCTGCAGGGCTCTGGGAGAGGGAGTCTGGCCCCGGGTTGGACTTCCGACTTCCTTCCGGAGGGGACATTGCCTCAGGCCATCTAGGCATTCAGCCCCTCCCATGGATGTTTGGATGCTAAGCAACCAAAACCAACAAAGCCATACATCTCTTATTTTCCTGAGCGTGCAATTACCAAGAGGCAGTTTCAAACCTGCCTCATCTAGGTGATTTCATACCTGGAGAGCTGCTTGCTTATGCCACTCGGCAAGCCTGCCAAATTCAGCGATGTCATGTAAACAGACTAAGTACTTCTAGATCATTCACACACCAGTCTTCTTTCCATGGCTGGTGTAATAGCTAACTTTTATTACACAGTATGCCGATCTTGCCCTTGAAGTTACCACCACTTTTCCAAGGAGAATGCTGACGCTGGATAGTTGAGCAGCTTTCCCAAGTTCACAAGGGTCTAAATGAACGGGGACTTGAATCCTGTCCTGGTGCTTGTCTTCGGGGCTTGGCTGGAAAGGGGCCCTGCTCTCTGGTAATTCAGTGGAGACAGACATTAAACATGAGACAATAAACACAGGGTTGGGTACGTTGTTACAATAAGCAGTGGAAAGGGAACGGAAAGGTAGTAAGAGAGAGGGTAACAGAGAAGACCATCTGTAGGGGTAAGGGGGCTGAGGGTCCCAGGGAAGTCTCTATGAAGCTTTTAAGTGGTCATCCTGATGACAAGGATTTTGCCAGACAACAAGCAAGAGGAAAGAGGCAACAGCAAGTGCCAAGGGCCTGAGGCAGGAAAGAATTGAATGTGTTTGAGGATTGAAAAAAAGGACCAGTGCAGCTGGAAGGGAGTCACCTGGGGGCCTCAAGGCTGGTGGGCTGGTGGCCACCCTGGTCTCATTATTGCAACATGCCCTGGCCCCCAGCCTCCCTGCTTCTGCCCCACCCGGCTAGCTGTTCACCAGCACTAAAGTGATCCTTTTAATACCCGAGTCAGATCATGCCCACCTGTGCTGCTCATTTCCCTAAGAGGAAAAGCTGGAGTCTTACAATGCTCTACAGAGCCCTCCATAGCCCCACCCCTTCACTTCCCTGCGACTGTCCCCTCCCTCACTGGGCTTTAGTCACGCTGGCCCTTTGCTCTCTCTGAGGCTCCTGACTTTGGGCCTTTGCACTGTCTGCTCCCTCAGCCCAGAATGTTCTCCCCACATCCCCACGGGTCTCCCCTTACCCAGCGGGCTTGCCCGGGCTTGTTCTCATAGTGAAGCAGGGGGCAGGAGCCGGCGGAATGCACAGCCCTCTGCTGTGTCTCATCTGCTAGCATCCTACTGGCCAACGTGAGTCACAGGGCTGAGCCCAGAGTCCAGGGGACAGGGCAGTAGGGTCGTGGGTGGCACATGCTGAGGAGGCGGGGAGGGTGAAGGGCTGGGCCCTTGTGCACTTGACCAAGACCCTTTGGCTGAGCTCTGAACCCCACCCCTCCCTCTGGCTCCGGGACCTGCCTTCTTCCAGTATCGCTTCCTCAGTCCCCGTTCTGTTCCAGCCAACAGGCATGTATTGAGCAACTGTGATGTGCAGGCCCTGCTCCAGACCCTGGGGACACAGCAGCAGGTAAAGTGACAGAGCCCTTGACCTTTCGGAGCTCACATTTTAAAGACAATAACACCCAATAAGCAAAGTGCTATGAAGGGCTCTCGGAAGTCTGGAAAGTGCTAGAAACAGGCAGCAGGAAAGACTGTCTTAGATGGAGAGGTCAGGGAAGGCCTTGCTGATGAACTGTTGGAGCTGAGACCTAATGAAGCTGGAGAGTGGGCCATGCCAAACGTAGGGAGAAAAGGGGAGGCGGGGGACAGAGGAACACTGCTCAGCCCACAGCAAAATTCTTCTCTGAGGGTGTGGAAAGGGGCTTCTTTTATACAGGTTTGCGAGCTCTGCTATGCCAAGAATTCTCTTTGTGCTTCCTGGTGCTTTGATCCTGTGAAGAATGGGGGAGTGGAACAATGGTCTTTGAAGGCTCCTAAACCAGAGTTCCCATCTGGGTTCTGCCATTGCAGGTGGGTGAACTCAGGAGATGTCTGTGTCCTTGGGAGACAGCATGAAGTTCATAGAGGGAAGTGATTTAGGCCAATTAGATTGTGAAGAGGCTGACTCAGTGGTATGCAAGTTTCAGGGGTTAGGAGGCTGGGCAGGGTACGGGGAAGACTGGGGAAAGATTTGGGAGACCCTAAATTCAAACACACTTTGCACTGGATATGGAGCTGAGGGATTGGGAAGGTCGTGGGCCATCCTGGGCTTTCTAGTTTGGGAGCTGGAGTGAATGGTGAACAGATCTGGCACACTGTTAGAAATATGGCTCTGATGGTTAGGAAAGGAGTTGGAAGCGTAAATGCTGAGCAGGAAGTCACCAGGGCCTGGAGGGTGTTTGTGGCAGACTTTTTCTGTAAAGGGCCAGATAGCGACTGGACCTTGTGAGCCATACAATCTCCACTGCGATTAATCCACTCTCGGTGTAGCTGGAACACAGCCATAGCAATATGTAAATGATGCGTCTGACTGTGTTCCCATAAAGCTTTGTCTACAAAATCAGGCCAAGCCCTGCTCTACTCTCTTCTGTCTGCCGCCTGGATTCTGATATCCAGGTCTCCCTTAGAAGCCACGTATTGAAAATGGCACAGCCTCAATCTGTCTGAGTCCCTGAGGAGGTTCCTAATCCGTTGCGCCTGTCCCCCATCCTGACTTTTATACAAGAAAAAATAAATAAACTTCCAGTGTGTTTAGCAGGTGAAATTTTGGAGTTTATCTCTTTTAGATGTCAGTGTTACTTTAACTAAGACAGAAATTGGTACTAGGAGTGGGGTGCTACCCTACTGAAAATCTAGAATGTACAGTATTGGTTTGCAGTCAAGGGGCAGGTGGTGTGAAAGCCGTGGCTGTGGTCTGGATGGAGACGCCCCTGTCCCCCCTCCCAGAGCTAGGCAATGACGAAACCTTTGGTAGAACGATTGCCTGAGATAAGCAGGCCAGCTGTCCTCGTACCCTGTCGGTCTCGGGAAGAGGCTGTAATGGTTGTCCTGGTGATCCTTGCTTGTTACTGGCAGCTGAGCCCAGGCAAGAAGGGGCTGGTTTGCAAGCAAAACTAATGAAACAGAAAGATTCCAGAAATTTGGGGCCTTGGTTGGGAAAGTTGACCAGAAGGAAATCATATTTAACAACCCTTGGAGCAGCAAAGGCCTTGGCCTTGTGCCAGGTCAGAGAGTAAGAGAGTGTCCTTCCCAGGCGGAGAGCCTCAGGGTCGCAGTGAGAGAAGGGCCACCTGAGCGCAGGAGGCAGGAAAGTCTGTCTGGAGAACTGTCTCCAATGGGTTTTGCATGTGGTCACTGGCACCTGCGACCGACTTGGAGGCAGAGAGAAGAGGAGCCTTTCAGGTTTTGAGGGAAATGGGCTGTCAAACCAACCAGAAGCCTGAACTAAAAAAAAGAAGAAGAAAAAAAGTCTTTCACCTTTTGGGCTTAAAACCACCTCCAGGCCTCAAAACTTTACCAGCGGGAGCTGTAACCTGAAAAGGATGAGCAGCCACCCAGGAGGCCACATCCCCAGCACTCACTTCAAGTGTGTCCTGGGGGCAAAATGGCAAGAAGGACCCTGGAGAGTGGAGCCAGGAGCCACAGAGGACTGGATGGCACAGTATCCTCGGAGGGAACCCCCGGTGGGGGCTGTCCCGGCACCCGCCCAGCAGCATCTCACCGTCGCCGTGATCAGAGCCTGCTCTCCTCCAGACTGAGATGTTGTATTTTGTGGTTTTCCTGTCCGAGCCCTACCACTAAATTGTGTGTGTGTGTGTGTGTTGGGAATAGGGAGGCAAGGGCACAGATAACTTGTTCTTTTAGTTCGTTGGTATTCGGGTCACACATCGGACTGGAGAGAAAACAACTTCTCCTGCAGGTCCCGGCCTATGGACTAAAGCACTTTATTAGATTAAAGCACTTCATTTTAAATCGCTTCATTTTTAAAGCGCTTCGTCAATTGAAGCACTTCATTAATAAAGCGCTTCATTATTAAAGTGCTTGATAGACTAAAGGGCTTGATTATTAAAGCACTTCATTAAATTAAAGCACTTGATTAGAGTGCTCAATTAAATTGAAGCGCTTTGTGGGATTGGAGCACTCGGCTAGATTAGAGTGCTTGATTGGATTAACCTAAAGAGCATATGCATATTGCCCAGCTGGTTTGACTCCGGAGAACACAGTTGGACTCCAGGTCAGGGCACATGCCCAAGTTTCTGATTAGATCCCCAGTTGCTCGATCGATGATTCTCTCTCATCACTGATGTTCCTCTCTCTCTCCCTGGGGCAGGGGCCCGGGGGTGGAGGGTGTCAGTGGGGAAAAGGGGACATCTGTAATACTTTCGACAACAAAGATAAATTAAAAATATAAAACAGTTTTGATACCAAAGTGCTAGTTTAATAAATATAACATTTAAAATACGCCACAGTTTTAGAAACCCTGTTTTATATGTTTTGATTAAAAAGAAAAACAGCAGCATGGAGGGAAGTGGCCTTGGCCTGTGAGAGGCCCTGGTTAGATAATACCATGTGCCCGCACCACTGGGAGATCCATTTGTTGCTGGGTGTCCTGTGCACCAAGAAAGACAGTCCCGTGGGGCCTGGCTGGGCTCCTCCTGCCACAGCTGCACGCCAGCCCATGAGGACCCTTCCCAGGCTCTTCCCAGCCACACGCTGTCACCAGCCCTCTTGCCCCCTGTCTCTTGCTCTCTTCATCCATCGCCTGTGCCTGATTCTTCAGCTTCAAATGTTCTGTCAGTTGCCTGGGTCCAGGGATCTGAGCTACTGGAGGAACCTCTTGCACCCTCGAGAGTGAGCACGTCTGCCTTGGGTGTTGGTGGCGAAAGACGCCTAAACTTTGTGGACGCCGGTGGTTCTCACGCCCAGAGAGGCTGTCGGCTGAGCAATACCGTGGAACCTGCCAGGAGGCGTCCTTCCTGGCTGGGCGCACCCACTGCAGTCCCGGGCTAGGGTGGTGAGACTCCACAGTCAGTTCACTGGATCCCTTTTCTTAGCCAAGAGGACTTGGTAGGCTCCCCAGGGTCAAAATTTTGCCGGTTGGGGTGAGGTAACGGCTGGTGGGCCTCTCCAGGAGCTCAGTGCGTTTGGAACCAGAGCTGCAGTCGGAACTGTGGGAGAAGAGGAAAGGGCACAGCTTCCAGGGAAATGAGGCCGGTGTCAGGTTCCAGGAGGACAAGTGGGAATCGAGAAGCCAGGGACGGGAGTCAAGGCTGTTGTGTGTATATGTGTGTGCATGTGTATGTGTGTTAAAGCACATATGTGTACATGTATTTGTGTTTGTGTGTAGACAGATATAAACACGTCTATATGTGTGCACTTGTGTTCATGTGTGTGTGCATGTATCCGTGTGTTAATGTGTGTACATGTGTTTGTGTGTGTGTTTTACTCGGTAGACTCGAGGAGAGTTGGTGACTGGCTGGACGGTGGAGAGAGAGAGGGCAGAGGATGGTCAGGATACCTGGTGGGTCTAGCCAGGGGACTTGGTGACTATATAAGATTCTAGGAAAATGACTGACCAGCGTTGTGCACGACACTACACAGCAAAGCAAATGTGCACACTGTAGTAGTTACGCAATTAATTCCAAGTAACCAGGAGGGCAGTTTGGGTCTGAACTCCAAACCCTTCCACGGAAAGGACCACAGCAGCCCAGCTAAGGAACCTGAGGGGGTCCCCCTCCAGTCCTAGCTTTTGGGACCTGCACCCTGGGGGCTCCTCTGCTTTGTCTCTGCACCACCTCTAGTCATAGGAGCTGTGTGGATGGCCCTGACTTATGGCAGGAAGAGAACAACTTTCCAGTCCAGTGGCAACTAAAAAGGTCTCCCCATTGGGCTGGGAGCCACCAACTCCAAGTTAATTCTCCTTCCCTGCGGCAGCAGCCCCAGCTTCACCATTTCATACCCAGCGTGTACACCTGGCTCCTCTGTTCTATGGGGCTTCACTGTGGCTCCAAGCCCCCTGTTGGAGTCCAACAAGACAGAGGGGACTGTGATGACAAAACCAGTGTGGGGTGGGGACTTGAACTAGTGATGAGGGACTGCAGCTGCTGCATGGAGGCACAGAGCCAACAGGGACCCGGAGGCCACGAGTGGAGAGTGACAGAGCAAAGGGGAGCAGAAGCCACCAGCAGAACGGTGAGGGGCTTGCCACCTGAATAATAGAAGGCCAGTTGGAGAGGAGACTAAGCCCGGAAGCCTGGAAGGAGGGCGGGTCCCAGCTGGTAAGTTCAGCAGCCCTTCAACTCCCAAGGACACAGGTCAATTGTCTCCTTTGTCCCCCTTGAATGGCTCCCGTTGCTCACAAGACAGCCTCTGTTATGTGAATTTCACCTCAATTCAAAAAAATTTTTCCTCGTTTTATTTCCCAAATATTTGAGTGATGGAAACTTTGCCCTTGGGGAGTGTTGGACACTGGGGAGTGTTCCCCAGTTCTGTCTGTAACCAGTGGGAGTGTGTGAAAAGACAAGTTCCCGCCCGGCCGGGCGTGGCTCAGCGGTTGAGCGTCCACCTGGGATCCAGGCGATCAGGGTTCGATTCCCGGTCAGGGCACATGCCCGGTTGTGGGCTTGATCGATGACTCTCTCATCATTGATGTTTCTGTCTCTCTCCCTCTCCTTTCTTCTCTCTGAAATCAATAAAGATATATTAAAAAAAAGAAAAAAAAGACAAGTTCCCTGTCTCAGTGGGGTGGGGTGAGGACACGTTTCCCAGGCCCTCCAGGTGATTCTCACGTGCATCAGGCTCGGGATTCTCTACAAGACCCTCCTTTAAGTTCATGCCCAGAGCAGGAGCACGTACTCTCTGCAGACAGTGTAGGTCTGCCTTCCGCTCACAGCTTGAGGCTGAGAGCTCCTGTCCCCTCTCTGAATCCATTCAGGAGAACCAACCAGCGTGGTGGCTTATTCTGGGAGCTACACCTATAAAATTACATTCCTTCACTCATTCAACAAAACTTGACTCTCTGCCAAGCACCATGCTAGGCATGGGAGAGACAGTGGTGATGAAGACAAGGCTCCTGCCTTCAAAGGCCTTAAAGTCTGGTTGGGGAGACTATTAGACTCCAGTGTGATAAATGCGACCAGCAGGACGAGCAGGACAGTTTCCCAGGTCAGGGAATCAGGAAGCAGGGACTCCACCACCCTTTTTTTTTTTATTTTTTAAACAGAACAAAGCAGAGAACTAAACCAAAGCATTGTAACTTGGTCATAGGCATTTTAGCATTCTAGATTTTTTCCCCCCTCACTGATGTCTCTGGAAATGCTATGAAGTTCTTCCCTAGGCCAGAAAGAAAAGGTCTTCCTTAATTAGTCCATTATGGAAATGCAGAGGCAGATCATACATAGGTAAAAGGAAGAACCATTAGAATAAACTTGTTAAATTCTGAAATGGCTCCTACGAAAGCTGAGATCAGCTTCCGGTAGGAGGTGACATCTGGCTAGGTGCCTTCGGGAAGCAAAGCTGTTTCTGGATGTCTCGGAGTCTAGATGCGACCCTGAAAGCTGCCGGTGCGTATAAGGCTGGGAAGGAGGTCACCTAGGGCAGCGGACTGAAACCCTGGCTGCACCTTCTGAATCACTTGGGAGCTTTTAAAGGGACCACATCTGGCCCCACTCTGGTGACTCTGATTTAATTAGGGGAGCGCCCAGGTGCTGGTACGTTTTAAAAGCTCCCCAGCTGATTCTAATGTGCAGCGGGCAATGAAAGGCCCCGGCTGTGAGGGGGAGGGGCAGCGTGGGTCACAGATGAGGCCCTGACACACCCCTGTGGACAACGTCTGGGGAAAGGAGAGGGGGAGGAGCTACCAGGGGGGTGGGTGAGAGCCAGGAAAGGCGCATTTCGTGAGAGCAGCGGTCAACACGTCACATGCTGCAGAGAGATCGAGAAAACCAGGACTGGATGTGTCCTTTAGGGCCATGCCAGCCGCTGGTGGCCTTTGCAGCAGGTTTGTTAGCACAGTGAGGCGTGGGAAGCTGGATCAGAGCCTGCAGAAAAGTGATATGTGGGTTGAACTTGGGAGGTGAGAAAATGGACAGAGAGCGCAGATTGAAGGTGGGGAGAGGGGCATGGGTGTCAACAGAGGTGGGCAGCGAAACCAAGAGAATGATTTCGTTCCTCGTTGAGGATGGGAGAGACTTGAGTGTGTCTGAGCACTAATGGAAATGATCCAGTTGAGAGGAGCAGGCGAGTGTTGAGGAGAGAGGAGGCATAACTGATGGGATCAAGTCCCTAAGAAGGAGGAAGGGGAGAGAAGCTTAGGGATCCCACACGCCGGTGGCAGCATTGACCATAAATCAGAGGGACGCCTCCTCAGTTGCAACAGGATGGAAGATGGAGAGAATGGGGCCAGAAAGGAAGGGCGGCTCATCTTATTGGGTGGGTGACGAGAACGTTCATTCGCCCATAGTTTACTCGTGGACGGGGTTCCTTTCCTTGACACATGCGCTCTCTGCCCTTCCTCTCCTCCTTGAAAGCAGTCAGGCCCTTTTTCTTTTTCCTCTCTTCTCCAGGCAGCCAGACCTGGAGCCACTGTCCCAGTGATGGGTGAGCTGCTGGGGGCCTGACCATCCTCTCTCCCTGGTCCAACTTCTCCACCTGCGGCTGGGTGTTGGGCCCGTCAGCCAGCTTGACCCCATGGCCTGGGCCCTGGAGAGGAAGGTGCAAGGTAAAGCCTGCCCTGAGATGCCCGCCCTGAGCTCCCACCTCAATCAGGGTCTGTCTTCCTAGAAGTCTCTGTAGTGGGGGAGGGGCTGGGACACTGAGATCAATGCAAGTTGCACTATCCCAGGGGAAGGGGATTAGGCACTGAACCCTCGCCCCAACACTGTAATGCCCTCTAACCTCAGTGGTGTGGTCTTTGCCTCCCCCTGACCCTTGCATACCTGAGGCCACACTGAGCAGGTTGGCAGATTCGAGGTCGCTGCCTATGGGTTGAAACCTGAACCTATGGAGGGGCTGACTCCCTTGACTAGGCACCTCCTGCTCCCACTGCCCTGCTGCTGAGACTGAGATTTATTTTGTAAAACGTTGTTTCAGTTTTGCATATGAATATGTGTACTGAATCACAGTGAGAAATATATTTCCTTTTTTTTTTTTTATCCTCACTCAAGGATATTTTTTCCATTGCTTTACAGAGAGAGAGAGAGAAACATCGAGTGAGAGAGACACATGGGCCTGACCAGGGCCTGGGATCAAGCCTGCAACTCAGGTACATGCCCTTGGCTGGAATCGAACCTGGGACCCTTCAGTCCATGGGCTGACGCTCTAACCACTGAGCCAAGCCAACTGGGGCTGGAAAATGTATTTCTTACTATGGGTTGCCATCAAAACATTTGAGAACCCCTGCCATAGAGAAGTTTTCTTCTTCAAGAATCATAAATTAAAGGTGGGTTCAGTTCAGCTCAGACCCTCCTTCAGCACCTGCCCCCTAAAGGCTTGTCAGACACCACCAGCCCTTTGCCCTATGGGGTAGAGCAAGACTTCCAGCTGTTGGGTTCAGTTCTCACCTGCTCTGGCCACCAAAGCCCTGCTGGGTGTCTTTGCTTTGAGACCATCTTGACCATCAGTTTCTGTTCAAGAGTAAAACGACAAAGAACGCACACTACAGGGGAGCAATTAACTGAGTAGTTTAGGAGGAACTCAAAGGGGTAGGTCATGGTGGTTGTGCTAATTAAGCACCGACCTCTGGCCTTCTGGATTAGGTAGAATGAGTCCACAGGTTTGTACGGAGTTGACAAGTCCCATTGTTCACTGGGCAGGAAAGCCTTCACTGAGGTCTGGCAAGGGTCTGGCCCCTGAGTCACTCAAAACCCAAGGTCCTTTCTCAGCCTCAGCTGATTGGAGGAAGTTGTGATGAAACACAACAGTCAGTTTTTTTTTCAGTCCTCACACGAGGATATTTTCCCCATTGCTTTCAGAGAGAGTGGAAGGGAGGGAGAGAGAGAAACATGGATGTGAGAGACACATCGATTGGTTGCTTCCCACACGTACCCTGATGGGGCCAAGGATCGAGCCTGCAACCCAAGTACGTGTCCATGGCTGGGACTGAACCCAGGACCCTTCAGTCCGCAGGCCGACGCTCTAACCACTGAGCAACTGGCCAGGGCCCAAGAGTCAGTTTTCATTCTCCTCAGCCAGTGCTGCCCTACCTGGAAAATTTTCCTTTTTCATTAACTGAAAGAAAGCAGAGGGCAGCCCTGCCGGGCGTGGCTTAGCGGTTGAGCGTCGACCTGGGATCCAGGCGATCAGGGTTCTAGTCCCGGTCAGGGCACATGCCCGGGTTGCGGGCTCGATCAATGACTCTCTCATCATTGATGTTTCTATCTCTCTCTCTCCCTCTCCTTTCCTCTCTCTGAAATCAATAAAGATATATTTTTAAAAAAAAAGAAAGCAGAGGGCAGACACTGGCCTGCGTGTCACAGCTTCCAGCCATTGCTCTGCCAGCCGCACTCACTTCCAGGACACAGGCATGGTCTGCATGTCCTCGGTCCTCCGCTGCCCTGCCCAGCCTCAGCCCCCCGCCCGGGGCCTGCCTCCCACCCTCATGTGTGATAGGAACCCAGGCCTACCTGAGAGCGCTCCACCCCAGGGCTCAGTGGCCTCGATGTGGGCTGCCTGCCTTCCTACCTGTCACCTTTTTCTGTGTCTGATACTTGCCACCTTTCAGAACTTCAGTGGCAAAGTCCAGCCTTAACGTTAAGTGAAAACTCACCACAGTCCATGAGCAGCAGGGCCTAGCGCCTGCCTACCTTAGCGGCCTCGGCCACCGGCTGCTTTTCTCTCTTTCAGGGCTGCAGGCACATCAGCCTTGCCATTGCCCTGGCTAAGACTCTCCTCACCTCAGCTAGACCCTCTTTCCTCCGCTTGACTCACTCTTCCCTCCTCCTATACCCTGGCCTCCTGGATTTCTTCCCAGCGTGCCCCAGCTTTAGCTGGATCCTTGTGTATATACAATGAGCTGTTCTACACCTTTCTCTACACCTAGACTGTATACCTCCTGAGGGCAAACACTATAGCTCAGCGATTTTCAACCTTTTCACCTCATGGCACACATAGACTAATTACCAAAATCCTGTGGCACACCAAAATATATATTTTTTGCCGATGTGACAAAAAAAAAGGTATGATTCGGATTCATTCACACTTGACAACTAGTGTTGTGCAGGCTGTTGTCATGTTTTTATTTGACAGTCTAAGGGAAAAGAGGTCAGTGTCCCTGACAAATAGTCAGGTATTTTACAATTCTTATAGCACACTGGTTGAATATAGCTGGTTTGTATCATCAATGCCTTGTACAATGTCTGGCACATGGCAGGTATAAAATAAATTTTATTGAATGAATAATGATTGAATGACCACTTTCTTTCCCTGGGGCTGGCCCAGCACCCCCTAAAATTGTCTCAATGTTCAGTATGTTGTAATTCACCTTTGCACCTAAACATTCTTTCCACCACTTACCTCAGTATCTGGGGTCCAGTCTTGACCCAAACTTGGGTCTGTAGACTTGAACTTATCACCAAAGCTCTGGCCTCACTTGACACCAGCCTCCCTTCCTTCTGTTGTCGGTCAAAATAGCACCAGGTATTAAATTGGTGGACTTAATGAAGCACTTTGTTTTATTTATTTATTTTTTATATCTTTATTGATTTCAGAGAGGAAAGGAGAGGGAGAGAGATAGAAACATCAATGATGAGAGAGTCACTGATCGGGTGCCTCCTGCACCCCCCCGATTGGGGATTGAGCCCTGAACCCAGGCATGTGCCCTGACCGGGAATCAAACAGCGATCTTCTGGGTTCTAGGTTGATGCTTAACTGCTGAGCTACGCCTGCCCAGGCTGAAATGTGGATTTTTTACTTTATTCTCCCTCCAGTACACCCACAGGCACAGAGATTGGTCCTGGCAGGGCTAAATGTTTAAACCTTAGCACAGGTGGTAACCCACTTCTGGCCTTTTGTTTTGCTTTTTCATTTTAAAAACTGTACCAAGAACCCCCCAGGGAGAGTGGCGTGGGCCCTCCTCAGCCTCTGAGGTCAGAAAGGCCCCCGGACAGATGCAGCTGCTGAGATGGGCTGTGAGGCAGGTGTCCAGGAGGAGGTGGACTGGCCGGCGGAAGGGAGGGTCCCCAGGGCAGAGGACAGTGTCCGTGAGGGCTGAGGGGAGGAGTGTGTGTGGCTGTGGAAGATCGGAAAGAGCAAATGGCAGCTTCCAGAGTTTGAGAGAGAGAGGAGCAGAAGATAGGACTGGAGAAGTCAACTGAGGCAGAAGTTCGTGGTGGTCCAGGTGAAATGCTTTGGTCTTCAGCTTGACGATTTGGGGAAGCCATCTTTAAGCCAGAAGACCTGAAGTAATTGTCCGTCAGGGAGAGGCCTGTTTCTCAGCGTTGTACGTTTTGCGTTGTTAAAATGAGCATTAGGGATGCGTTGGTTTTTAGAGAACACACGCCCCTTTGCTCAGCAGCGTGCGAGTAAGCAGGGAGACCCAAGAGTCTGAGACCTTCTCATTTCTCTCTCATCCAAGGAAGAGAACAGGAAGGCAGAGGGAGGGCAGGAGCTCGAGAGTGTGGAGAGGTGAGTAGCCAGGGGAAGCTTCTAGAATGGGGAGGCCTGAGTGGGAGGGAGGCCATACCCCTGTTTGTAGCATTCCTATTGAACCCCCAGGCCTGGGGAAGATGGAAATGGGCCCTTGCTCCCTGCCCAGCGGAGCAGAGCTGTGGAGCTGACACCAGCCTGGAATCCCTGCAGCCTTCTAGCTTCTTCTCTCCCGTGTTTGTCTTGGCTGAGAGCTGCTGGGGGCTATGGAAAGCAGATTCCATCAAGGCAAACAGGAGGAGTCAGGACACGGAATCGCAGAGGAGGGAACTGAAAGGGGCCTCTGACAGGGACACAGAGGTGGTCGCACAGTGGGTTGATGGCAGACCACAGTGAAACCCAGGAGTCCTGACTCCTTGCATGGTGCTCAACCCAAGCACCGCGGAGCATCCCAAGTGTGTTGGGGGCTGACATGGAAGATCGGCTGTGGAAGATCGGAAAGAGCAAATGGCAGCTTCCAGAGTTTGAGAGAGAGAGGAGCAGAAGATAGGACTGGGGCTGAAATCCACCGAGCACCTTGATGCCCACCTTTCCAGGGAGGCATTAGAGGGCTTGAAGGTGTCCAGAATTGTGTTGAGCCAGAAGTTGTGTCTCCTGTTCTTGCTTCATAACACATAGGTCCGATCAGACACTGTACTGCAGCCTCCAGAGGCTGGGCCCTACCAGCAAGCCCCCCTGGCTCAGGCCAGAGTCTAAAGGAGGCCGTGCTAGCCCAAGACGCTGGGTCATGCCCCACCACGGCTAACCCCACAACTTTTAGATCGTGATTCAGTGCTGCCTTCCCTGGGGCTCAGCGTGGACCCTCCCATGTCCTGCTCTGCACAGATGCGGGTGGGTCACGTGTCCCACAGTTGAAGGCCTCCCGATCCATCCGCCTCCACCATCTGCTGAGGCCCCATAATTATTCCAAGGCCCGGTGCCGTCTCACTTGGAGGGGAGAGTTCACACAGCCCTGTAATGTAACCCAGGCCCACAGCCGCTCGGGCAGGGGGTCCCCAGCTGGGTAATGAGCAGCCAGCTTTATTGAATTCCCTGGCTTGGGTCTGACTAATCACCGCCTTTAGCTGAGGCAGCCCAGGCCTTCTGAGAACTCGGCTGAGCACCCTCACTAAGAACTTCTCCCCAGAACCCCAATCCCTGCTTCTCAAATCCTTCTTCCTCCCTAAATATGTTTAAATGACAGGATCAGGGCAGGGAGACTCCCAGGGTGTTGGCCTCTCCCATCCATTTGGGAGTACTTGTGGCTGCCTCGGGTCTGGGGGCCCAAGCAGGGGGGACCAGGATGGGCTGCTGGTTTGACTTTGCTGGGGCTGCCCTATGCGGGAGCAAGACCTACAGCTCCCACCCCCACCCCGTATCCTAAACCTACTGGCTTCCCTCTCACCTCCCCTTTTTGGAGGCCTGGGCCCCGAGGAGGGAAGGCCTTGGCTGAGTAGGCTGTGCTGTGGGCCAGGCCTGTACAAGAAGTGTAGGAAACCGCCTTCTCTGCTCTGTCTTGTAGACTCCTGCTCAGGTTTTAAGACCCACCCAGGTCATGGCTGCTCAACAGCAACCCTAGGCCTCTCTCCTTCCTCCCTGCTCCCAGCACTTGTAAGACCCCAAGACAGCGTTTACTCTTCTATCATGCTCTTGCATGCTTGTTTTCTGGCCAAGACCATGTCCTCTCTGTGAACAAGGACTGCATCTATCTCTATGTATCCAGAACTTAGCACTTAGTAGGTGCTTTCAGAAACATCAAGTAGGTGCCCTGACCGAGAGGCTGGCAGTTTGATTCCCGGTCAGGGGTCCGGGCACATGCCTGGGTTCAGGGCTCCATCCCCCAGTAGGGGGCGTGCAGGAGACAGCCAATCGATGTTACTCCCTCTTACTCCCTCCCCCTTCCTCTCTCTAAAACAACAAAAATCAATAAAAACATTTTTTAAAAAAAACATCAAGTAGGAAAAGAGGGAGGAGATGCTTTGAGATGTAAGAGGTTTGGTCTGTGCGTGAGTGACATGACATCTGAGATGCTGGTGTGGCATCTCCGTGGGTCTCCAGGCATCCCCACCACCTGTGTGCCTGAGGTCATCAGAGGGGAGAGGCCTGGCCAATTTGGGAAATGGTGTCAGCTCTGTTGTCCTGTCAAGGCTCTAGTGGCTCAGGCATTGTTATGCTAAGGGTGAACCTGAGGTCAAGGATCACCCAGAGTTCACTGTCCTGGGTGACTTCCTGTCAGCTGCACCTAGACTAGGCCTTGAAACCACCCTGGAGGGTGTGAAGGGTCTATGGTCCCTCTGCCCTTCAACAGTGGTGCGGGCTGGGGGCTCTTCTGAGACGAAGTCAGAGCCCAGCCCTCTTTCTGACCTAGCTGTGTGCCCAATGTCCTTGGGGAGGGTGGTAGGCAAAGGACACCCCAAGGTCAGGCCCACTCAGCCCAGGCTCCACTCCCCAGAGACCAGCTCTAGGGGAAGGGGTAGCCTGCTGGGTGGTGGAAGTGGGCAGCCAAGCCCTCATCTGGTTCCAGAGGTTGGTAAGGGTGAGGTCCATGCCACCATAGAAGAGTTGGAGGGAGACAGAGTCAGACAGAGCCTGGACCAGAGGACTGTGGGAGGCAGGGGCCCAGGAGGAAGGGACTTCAAAGTGCTTCCAGAACAGCTTATAAACAGGCGGGGCCGGCGGGGGCCTTTCTGGCAGGGCTAGAAGCTTGCACGGGGTTGTGTAAAGAGCACAGGACGGGGGTCTGTGAGAGGAGGCCGCGAGCCTGGGGATCCCGGGCAGGCCCAGCCTAACCTCTCTGTGACTCGGTTTCTTCTGATACACCAGAGCTCACAGCAACCTCTCCCGGCTCCCTCCTGGGGCTGGCGGGAGGGTCAGCAGCGATGATGTCGGTGAAAACGCTGTGTGGGCTCCGAGCCCTGATCAGATGTTATTTATTATTCTGAGCTGTGTTTTGGTGGGAGACTTGGAAGGGCTGAAAGGGAGAGCTGGAGGGTTCTAGGGCCCCTCTTCCCTGACGCTGTTTTGAGAGTCCTCAGAGCAGAATGGCCAGGAGAGGGGCCCTGGGACGGAGAGGCCCAGGCTCTGACAGGACGGAGCTGGAGCTGGGCGAGGGCTTTCTGCATCAACCTGGAGCAGCGGGCTAGGAGGACAGCTGTCCCTGCTCTGCTGACTGCCCCTCCCCCTCTCTCCCACTTCTGTTGTGTCCCTCCTTTCCCCCCACCCCACCCCCATCCCCTCTAATGCTCTCAAGTGACTCCCTAGAAATCAGCCTCCTATCCCTGGATACTTGTCCTCACGTAATGGGGCTGTGAAAATTTTTCTGAGTCCTGCTTAGAAATGTGTCACTGTCCATTTGCCTTTGTGATATCAAAGGAGGCTGCACGAACCCCGTTCGTCAGAGTGTGCCGAGGCCGCACTTGGAGCAGCTGGAACACGGGTTTATGAAATTACAGGGAATTCAAAGCAACCGGCGTCGCCCGCTGTCTGGCTTCATTACTGGGGCTGGCCTCGGAGGGAAGTTTATTCCAGTAATTTAGAGGATTAGGATCTGACACCCTTCATTAACTCTTTGACATAAGCAGAAAAGACAGATCTTGCAGAATGACCCACACGATGGGAAGGAATTGGCTCAGGTGCGGAGAAGCCAGCACACCACCCGGGAGGCGGGGAAAAGGCCTGCAGGGTAGGAAAAAAAGGTCATGGTCAAATTGGATGGTGAACTGTAGCCCTGCAGGGGAGAGTGGACCCGGGAAAGGAAGGGACTGGATTCAGGACTCAGTTTTCCCATCTGTAAAATGAGAGCACTGCTGGGAACCTTCTGGGTCCCTTCTGGCTCTGACATGTGCTGTGCCCACCCGTCCACCATCCTTGGGACACAGCGGCTCAGATGCTGCTCCCCAAACCCTTTATGGTTTGACCTTGAAAAGGTGCCTCTCTCTTCCAGGAATCTGTTTCCCCATCTCTTACCCCCTGGGGATCGAGTGACATTTTAGATAGGAGCCATTTCCTGCCAAACAGGAGGGAAATCACTCCCACCCCCAGCAGCTTCTGGCCCTTTTCCCGCCCCCTCCACAAATACAGCCCCTGGTGTTTCATAAACCTCTTGTCCAGCCTGTAAAAATCAGAGTCTGGGATGTATGTGGGCAGCAGTTCTGACAGATGGGGGTCCGGGGAGTGGTTTTCAGAGGTCCCTGCCTACACCTGGCAAGCTGGTATTCCCATTTCCCATATTAATGGTGGAGTCATGTAGCTGTGTGACACTGGCAAGTTGTTTAGCCTCTCTGTGCGTCCTTTCCTCAACTCTAAAATAACAGTACAACCTGGCCGGGCATGGCTCAGCGGTTGAGCATCGACCTAGGATCTAGGAGATTGTGGTTCGATTCCCGGTCAGGGCACACGTCCGGGTTGCAGACTCGATTCCCAACCAGAGGTGTGCAGGAGGCAGCCGATCAATGACAACTCTCTCCTCATTGATGTTTCTATCTCTCTCTCCCTCTCCCTTCCTCTCTCTAAAATCAATAAAAATACATTTTAAAAAATAATAAAATAACTGTACAGTTTGTGAGGATTATATGAGATGATGCATACCGAGAACCTGGCACTTATGAGGAGCCCAGTAAATATTAGCAATTAGTATTACTAGTTACCGTGGGTGACCTTGGGCAAGTGCCTTGCTCTCTGTTCATGTACCTTCTTCTTTGTAAAGTGGGGGGTAAATGAGACAACTGAAAAGTGCCTGGCACCCCAAAGAGCTCACTGAACAAGCCATCAAGCCATATTGAGAGCAGCTCGGCTGCCCAGCGCCACCCTGAGACACCCGTAGGTCTTCTTGGAGCCACGAGCGTGTCAATGGAGGAGCGAGGAATGTGATATGTCCCCGCAGCTGGGTAGCCGGAGCATATCTGGTATGTTTGTCTGGAATGATTTGGGGAAAATTCACTGAAGTTGGAACTTGAGAAGCAAACTGCCCGGGACAGAGAGATAGAAAGCTGTCGGTGCGCATACCCCCCACAAAGGGACCTGGTGCTGGGTGGGAGTCGGCTTACACAGCACAGCCGCTGCTCAGGCCCGCCCTGGAATGGCCGTGAACTTGTTGTTTTTCCACGTCATTTGCTCTCAAATGTACTATCGGCTGGGCGATGCTAACCCTGCGGCTGCAGGTCCCTCCTTGTAACAAGCGATTGTGTGTTCTTCAGAGGTGGCCAAGGGGAGGAGGGGGCCCGGCCGAGGAGGTGGGGGAAAGGGAAACAAACCGCTCCTTTACAGTGAGCTTGCGTGTCCCGGAGCCAGCTCCCCTCAAAGCACATGCCATTTCTGGCCCTTGAAGGGGTTAAAGGCCTCCTGGAGTCAAAAACAAGCAGGTGTCCCACCGTGCCAGATACGCCGCCTAAACTGCTTCCAGCTTTTTTTTTCCCCTTCTGCAACAAGTCTGTGATCAGCCACGGGACAGAGGAGCCAGCAGCCTGCCTGTGACAGGCATCAGGTTAGCTCGCTCCCACTCGGGTGGCGCCCAGGATATAAATCCAGGCCGGCCCCTGCTGGGGCTCCTCTCCCTGCACACTTCAGGAGAGGGGGTTTCCTTGCAAAGATCTTTCTTTTCTCTGTAGCTATACACAACCCAGTGGGCTCCACTGACTTGGTGGAGGCAGCCTCGGCAGCTGCAACCTTACCAGCAGCAAGGAAGCCTACTGGGGGGCAGGGGTGAGGGCAGGTGCCTGCAGCCCCTAAGAAGGAGAAGGCCCGGGTGGGCCCCAGCCCCTGGCAGCGTCACACGGGAGGCCTCTGGCCACTGCAGACCGCACCATGTGGGCCCTGGGATGCCACTGGTTCTGCTCCCGCTGGGGGCAGGTGGCAGTGCTTCTGCTGCTCCTCGGGGTGCCCCCGAGAGGCCTGGCACTGCCACCCATCCGCTATTCCCATGCTGGCATCTGCCCCAACGACATGAACCCCAACCTCTGGGTGGATGCTCAGAGCACCTGCAAGCGGGAGTGTGAGACGGACCAGGTGAGTGGAAATCCGGAAGCCTGAGATGGACCGAGTGAGTGTGTTAGTGAGGGAGAATGGGAGCTGTGGGGTGGGGACAGCTCAGAAGTGCCCTGTGGGGCCCAGGAGCATGAAGTCACTCAGGCCCCAGGCCACATGGAGATAAACAGGGTGTGATGTCTAACTCTGAGGCCCAGAAGAAGAGGTGAGTGTGATGTTCAAGTTCATGAGGGACTGAGAATCCTCGAATTCCTAGTGTCCTGTTTGCTGAGGGCTGCTTTGAGCCAGGACTATGCCAGCCAGGTGCATGCGTCAGCAGCCCATTGACAGGTGAGAACAGACACTCAGGACGGTGCAGTGAGCAGCACAAGGTCCCATGGCCAGGGGTGGGCTCAGAACCCACGTTTGACTGTCTGACAACAAAGCTGAGGCTTCACCCGGCCTCCAGACCATCTCCCAAGGGGTTTGCACCCTGACACTAAGAGCAGACCAGGCTGGCAAAGAGGGTGGACAGAAACAGCTTTGAATAGACACCCTCTCTGGGTGTTCCTGGGAAGGCAGTGGACCAAGTTTCAACCTGTCAGATTTCGCAGTCCTCCCTTCTGTTCTCATCAGGGCACCCTGCAGCAAACAGGGCACTTCTCTCCCAGCTCCTGAGTCCAAGGGTCATTCTTGCTATTTCCCCTAGCAGCTAAGAGCCTGCTGGTACCTGGCACCTCTCTGGGCAGAGGCACTTCCTGCCGGCCTGGCCAGCTCCCGGGGCTCAGGGCGGAGCTAGACATCACCAGAAAATGTGAGAGGCACTGGTGCTTCCTCTGCCAAACTCATGTAACCTCCAGGAGAGCACAGGACCCACCCTGGAGAGAGTGGCGTCTGCCTCACAGTGCCCAGGGGCCCATTCTCAGGCCTCTCCGGCTGAAAGCTGCCAGTGAGCAGTGGTGGTGTGGACAGGAAGGGAGCTAAGGAGTGGGGAGGGGTGGCAGAGCGTTCCCATCTCACTGGGGTCATGCTGTTGTCAGTGGCTACATTTGCAGGGAAGCCTGTTTCGTGGGCCTGATCAGTCGGGTTGGGCTTGGGGACCGTGAGATTGTGGCTGATTTTGTGTGTCTTGGGAAGGAGACACCTGTGTGGGGCTGGAGACTCAGATAACCTATGAGTACATTCTGGGCCCTTAAGGAAAACTGTTCTAAGGATCCCCTACGGGTTTCTCATGTCCAAAAATACCCTCCGCGTGGTCCCTGAGGACCCAGCCTGCCATGGACCTCTCAGTCCTGAGGAGCTTCTGGGGCCAGGGTCTCTCAGGGAATGGAATGACGTTCTGGCCGAGAAGCAGGTTCTCTCTGCTCAATCCCCCACTGGCTCTTTCTCCCTCAGACCCCAGCTCTGAGATCTGCCCATCCCTGTCCCAAAGCCTCCCCTGGTGAGGCCTAGAAGCCTATGCCAAGCAAGGGCTGCGAAACAAAGTCCCCATTCTGAGCTGAGAGGGAAAAACAGTAAACAAGCCGGGCAGGCAGACTCCGCATAGCCCGGGTGGGGGATCTTTCCCCCTCTTAGCTGATCTGGAATGTAAGAGGCTGAAAGAAAAGTCAGAACCACAAGAGGCAAGCCCTAGTGGGGAGTAATTCACAGAGCTACTACCAGGGCGGAGGATTAGGTGCGGTGCCTGCCGGCCCAGTGGGTACTTTGTGTTATTGTCAAAAACACCATGTGAAATTTTTGTTTGTGTCTGCCCTGAGCATGCTGCTAATTTCTAGGAATTAAACTAATGCCTACGTGGCTCCACAGAGACTCAGAGGGAATTACAGTCTTGTAAGTCCTCTGACGGGTTGCCAACCTTTGACACGCAAGGGGACTTTTTCCCTTGTTGATTTCCCCATGAAATGTCCCCTGCATTGGAACTGGGCACCAGGGTCTGGCATGGCCCATGGTGGTGGACCTGGCATCCCAGGCCTGTCTCTCCTGCCCTTCCTCTTGGCTTTGGACGGATGTAGGCCTCATCAGAGCCACTGTTTCTAAAGTGTATGTAGACCTCTGTCCCACTTTTCCTTCTCAGTGTTTGGTGTGACCTCTTCAATTCTGCCAGGGCATCCTCACCCCAATGGAAAAAAGACAAAATGGCATTTGTTCCCACCTAGACCTCATCTGTGGTCACTACCTGATATGTGTGATATGGAAGAAAAACTCATTTTAGAATTCCACCCATCTGCAACTTGACACCCTTTTCTACCATGTCCCAGCCCTGTGCACTGGGCATCACCTCTCCGAGGCTCTGCATTCTCATCTGTGAAACTGTAGTAAGAGGGATGTGGCCAGCCTCTTCCCACACTACTAGCTGTGTGACCTTGGGCAAGTTACCTAACCTCTCTGTACTTCAGTTATTTATCATCATCTGTGAAGTGAGTGAGGATAATGGTATAACCCACCTCATGGGCTTGTGATGAGCATTAACTTAGTTAACAAATGTAAACATTCTTGGAAGAGGGCCTGGCAAAGAAATAGCAGGTGCTCTGCTATTATTATCAAAACATTTTGCTCATGACAGATGAGCACCTATTTGTTCCCCTCCACAGAACAGTGGGGTAGGGTGGGGGAACCCAGCCCTCTGTTCCTTCTCCTCGCTCAGGCCTCTCTGTTTGGCTCTCTCCAGGAGTGTGAGACCTATGAGAAGTGCTGCCCCAACGTGTGTGGGACCAAGAGCTGCGTGGCAGCCCGCTACATGGACGTGAAAGGGAAGAGGGGCCCGGTGGGGATGCCCAAGGAGGCCACGTGCGACCACTTCATGTGTCTGCAGCAGGGCTCTGAGTGTGACATCTGGGACGGCCAGCCCGTGTGCAAGTGCAAAGATCGCTGTGAGAAGGAGCCCAGCTTCACCTGCGCCTCGGACGGCCTCACCTACTATAACCGCTGCTACATGGATGCCGAGGCCTGCTCTAAGGGCATCACACTGGTCGTGGTCACCTGCCGCTATCACTTTACCTGGCCCAACACCAGTCCCCCGCCACCTGAGACCACCGTGCAGCCTACCACAGCCTCCCCGGAGACCCCTGGGCTAGACATGGCGGCCCCAGCTCTGCTCAACCACCCCGTGCACCAGTCGGTGACCGTGGGTGAGACGGTGAGCTTTCTCTGTGATGTGGTGGGCCGGCCCCGGCCAGACATTACCTGGGAGAAGCAGCTGGAGGACCGAGAGAATGTGGTCATGAGGCCCAACCACGTGCGTGGCAACGTGGTAGTCACCAACATTGCCCAGCTGGTCATCTATAACGCCCAGCTCCAGGACGCCGGCATCTACACCTGCACAGCGCGGAATGCTGCTGGTGTCCTGCGCGCTGACTTCCCGCTGTCGGTGGTCAGGGGGGGCCAGGCCGCAGCCACCGCGGAGAGCAGCCCCAACGGCACGGCTTTCCCCACGGCCGAGTGCCTGAAGCCCCCCGACAGCGAGGACTGCGGCGAGGAGCAGACCCGCTGGCACTTTGACGCCCAGGCCAACAACTGCCTCACCTTCACCTTTGGCCACTGCCACCGCAACCGCAACCACTTCGAGACCTACGAGGCCTGCATGCTGGCCTGCATGAGCGGGCCGCTGGCCGTGTGCAGCCTGCCTGCCCTGCAGGGGCCCTGCAAGGCCTACGCGCCACGCTGGGCCTACAACAGCCAGGCAGGTCAGTGCCAGTCCTTCGTCTACGGGGGCTGCGAGGGCAACGGGAACAACTTTGAGAGCCGAGAGGCCTGTGAGGAGTCCTGTCCCTTCCCCTGGGGGAACCAGCGCTGCCAGGCCTGCAAGCCCAGGCAGAAGCTTGTGACCAGCTTCTGTCGGAGTGACTTTGTCATCTTGGGCCGGGTCTCTGAGCTGACCGAGGAGCCCGACTCGGGACGGGCTCTGGTAACTGTAGACGAGGTCCTGAAGGATGAGAAGATGGGCCTCAAGTTCCTGGGCCGGGAGCCGCTGGAGGTCACGCTGCTCCATGTGGACTGGACATGCCCCTGCCCCAATGTGACAGTGGGCGAGACTCCGCTCATCATCATGGGAGAGGTGGACGGTGGCATGGCCATGCTGAGGCCCGACAGCTTCGTGGGAGCATCCAGCACCCGGCGGGTCAGGAAGCTGCGCGAGGTCCTGCACAAGAAGACCTGCGACGTCCTCAAGGAGTTCCTGGGCTCACACTGAAGCCCCCTCCCCGCCCTCTCCCTGGCTTCCCCCTGCCCTCTCCCACCTCTCCCACCTGCCCACCCTGACGCCCCTCAGTTAGCAAACTGGGCAAGGTCAGATTCCACAGTCATAGGCCAGAAGAGGAATATCAATCAGAAAAGAGCCGCCGGAGCATCTTAGATCAAATTCTGTTCTTTGGGTTCAATAAGGGGTTCATCTTTTTTAGCTGAGGGGGACAAAAGGAGAAGGCAATAGACACTTGCAAAATATTCCTAACGACCAATCGCCTCGGACATTATTATCCTCTCTTTGCTGGCCACCTCCCTGCACACACACACTGCCCCCCCAACCCCCCAGCCGCCCTCCCCTAGCCAGCCTCCCACCAGGGTTCTAGAGATGGCAGCTGCAGGGTGGTCACAGGAAGCATGGAATGAATGGGTTTCCAAAAGGGGTAGGTGAGGAGAGAAAGGAGGGCCCAGGGGCTCACGGGACACATTCCCCACAGCCCCCTAGACCACTACGAGCAGAGCCACTTCACGTTCAGGGTCATGAGAAGTGGGAAGCAGGGGCATGGTCCAGCCCAGCACATGACTTGCCCTGAGTGGAGGCCACTAGGCAGGTGCCCTTGGGTGCTGGTCATCCTGTGCTTCGGTCAAGTTGGCCCTGTGGTCTCTGAGGCCACCAGCAGAATAAATACATGTTTCTCATGTTTTACCTCCTTGACTTTATTGATTGGTTTATTGATGGCTGATTTATTAATTCAGTTCTGTTCAGTCCAACTCAACAGTCATTTTCTGAACATTTACTGGGTGCCAGGTGCTAGGACCACAGAGAGCTGTTAGTCACTGCCCCGCTCACAACGGCTGAACACAGTGTCCAGACCCAGGGGGTTCCCCCAGCAGCAGACCCTTGGCTGGCCCTCCCAGATATCAAAGGGTCCCAGTTGACAGTCAGGGTGCTTTCATCTGTCACCGGCTTCCCTGGACATAAAGCAGTCAGAAGCCCCAGGATCTGTTTTGGTAGGAGAAGAAATAAAAGAGGGGGAAAGCAGGCAGAGAAGGGGCTGGTGAAGGAATGAGGAAGGAGGGAGGAGGGGAGGCAGGCCTGCGGAGGGGAGGGGAGGGGAGGGAAGGGAAGGGAAGGAATGCTGCCCAATGCTCCCATCTGGTGGTGGCCTCGGGAGCCGCGGGCACCCAGAGGGCGGCTCCGTGCCAGGCCTGGGATGGCAGGTTTGAGGATGTGGCAGCTTGTTGGTGATTTTTGTTTTCGGACTTCCTGTGCAGGTCCAGCCACCTACCACTAGATAAAGGATTCGGGAAAGCCACTGTCAGCTCTACCGCTGCCCTCCGGTCCCTCCTCAGCCCCTTCGAAGCAGAAGGTCAGCGCGGGGCGGCCTTGTTTCTTCCTCAGCTGTAGGGAGGAAGATACCGATTAAAAGCTCATAGTATCAACAGGCCTTCTTGTGTGATTCATTTGAGCTACTATGTGCATGTATGTGTATGGGGGGGTAGGGAGAGTGGGTGGTGTCATTTGCTTTGGGGACAGTGCAGGAGGGAAGTCTGGCCCATGGGACCATATTTGGGCGAGGGAGGGACACTGCTAACATTCGGCCCACTTTGCAGCTCCGAGGCTCCTTAACTGTGAGTCAGGCACTCGGGCCAGGTGACTCTCCAAAGAACACGGAGGCAGGAAGGTGTGGGGCTTAGGCCCAGGTGTTCTGACTTGTACCTCAGTCCCCCGCCCTGTCATGACAGCGTAGTGGACCAGAGGCAGGTGGAGGAAACAGAAATGGGGTGGGAAGGGCCGGCTGCCCAGCTCTGAGTCCCGAGGGGCCTTCTGGGTGAGGCCCTGTCCCAAAGCCCTAGGTGTGCTCTGAGCTTGTGGCTCAGTTCCTAGGATGGGGACAGCAGCCCTTTGGCCTCAGCTGCCCATGGCTACTCCCTTGCCCTGAAGGTATGTTCTGGAGCCTGCTGCCATGGCCCACCCCATGCTTGTCTGTCCCCGAGGCTGGGCGCCAGCGAAGCATAAGAGACACCTGTCTCCTGTCCACATCCCTGGGTCTTCCTGGGTCACAGCCCCAAGGAGGGATCCAGGCTCAGTCCAGCCCAGCCAGCCCTCCCTGGAGATGATTTGTGCAATAAGCACAGGCCAGGATAGAGAAGATGAGCTGCTCTCTGAGAGAGAAGAGAAATACTTGAGAAGTTGCCACTGGGAAAATCCTGAGATAAAACTTAGCCACCTAGAAGGTGTGAGCACCAGCCATAGGCCCCCCTCTGCTCAGGTCGGAGAACTAGGACGTGAGGACTCAACTCCTCACTCACCCTCAGAGGCTTAGAGATTCTGTTGCACGTTTCTAGGCCAAGGTGCCCCAATATATAGCACATCACTTTAGAGCCTGAGGGGTAAATGCCAACATGCCAGTGCCTGTCACCTCCCCTCTTCCCCAAACTTGCACAGCTATGGGGCCTGAGCCTGTGGCTGCCTTGTGGAGATATGAGGTTCAGGGGAGTCCGATCTCAGGGCTCCCTCTCACCAGCTCACTGACAACCCACACTCCCACATTTGGGGTCCCTGCCACACTCCAACCCCAGCCTGGCAGAGTGAAAAAACCCAGACTGTGGAGTCAGAACCTCCCCGGTTGGAATCTGGGCTCTGGCACTTATCTGTTGTCTCTCTGAGCCTGTTTCCTCGTCTGTAAAACACAGGGTAGTGCCTGGCTGGCATGGCTCAGTGGTTGAGTGTCGATCTATGATCCAGGAGGTCACAGTTTGATTCCCAGTCATGGCATATGCCCAGGGGGTGTGCAGGAGGCAGCTGATCAATGTTTCTCTCTCATCACTGATGTTTCTATCTCTCTCTCCCTCTCCTTTGCTCCCTCTGAAATCAATAAAAACATATTAAAAAAACAACACAGAGAGTAGTAAGGGCTCTTTATAGAGACTTATAGACTCGCCCTTTTAACCTTGTCAAACAGAAAAGCCTAGGAAATGGAGCCTGGCACGGATGGCTGCCCCTGGGCCCTCAGCAGCTCCCTGGCCAAGAGCAGGCCCCCAGAATCTCAAGCCTTCCCCCTTGTCTTTTTGGGCCTCAGGGCCCACAGTTTCAGTAACCACACAGCCTCAAATATCTTATTCTGTGGCTCACAGTGTACATCCAAACACATCACCCCACATGGGCTGATCTGGGATTCAGAAAACATGGGTACTTAGAGACTGGGTGATTTAGAATCTATTATAACTTTGGACCTACTACATGGCTGGCATTTATTTTTCTCTCCTTGAAACCAAGCCTGAGTCTCTGCCCTCTATTGGCCAGGCCTTACACGGGAAATGGCATCTAGTAGGTGTTCAATAAAGGCTGAACTAGATTCCCAGGGCCTCCTGGTTGCCAGGTAACCTGGGGAGGCCACCCCACCCAGTCTGGGAGGTTTGCCCAGGCCTGGGTCCCAGGACATATGGAGACTGAGCCTTCCTTCAGGTCCAAGGCCAGGCTCACCTTCTTTCTTGTCTACATTGGACACTTACTCCTCCCCTCCTTGCATCTGTTGTCCCCCCCACCCCCACCCCCACCCTGTTCCAGTCTCTCTCTCTGTTTGCCTCTTCAGAGGCCTGGTCTGGCGCCGCTGTCTCCAGACCAGCCCCACTGCCTCTGGGGCAGGACAGCTTGGCTTTTTCCACCCTCTTTCCCTCCCAGCCTCCTAGGACACTTTGCTCCATTGTCTGGCCAGCTGCTCCATACTCTGATGTCACCCCTGGACAGTGGGGCCAGAGAGCAGGGACCAGGGGCGGAAGCTAATGAGGGATGGGACAGAATAAATACACAGCCACGTGGTGATTTCCTTAGGCTGGGAGAACACCCTGTGTCCAACCATCCTGTTATAACATCAACACCAAGTGGGCACTTACTGCGCGACAGGACTGGGCATCATGTCTTGTCATCTCTATCACAACTGCCTGAGGCAGGATGCTATTTTGTAGGCAGGAAAACTGAGGCTAGGAGGATAAGAAACTTGCCCAAGATCACCCACCTGCTAAGGGGCAGAGCCAAGATCTGAACCTCGGCAGTCTGACTTCAGAGTTCTTAATGCTCATGTTATGCTATTTCTCCCAGCGTGTCACACACACACACACACACACACACACACACACACACACACACACACACAGGCCTGGGCAGTGTGAAATCCCATCAGGACCCCAAAGAGCCCACCTCCTGCCAGCCCGCATCACCCAGGGCTGACGACCTTGCCATGTGACATGGTATTTCTATCACACACCGGCAGTCACGGCCTAGATTCCTGCGCGAGACATCAGCCTTATGTCTACTCATCCTTCAAGACTCAGCTCCTTGGGGAAGCCTCTGCCACTCCCCAGGCTCTATAGACACCCTTCTACAAGACTTGGTCTCCCTCCGTGTCCCAGCATCATTGCTTAGGGGCTCCTGGAGGTCTGTGGGCCCAGCTCACAGAGCGCATGACGGATTCGCTGAAGGGTCCTGGGACCAAGGGCCTGCAGTGTGCTGCTCAGCCACAGGCTGTGAAAGGGCCTCTGTGGGGTCCTCCCTCCTTTTCCCAGCTCCTTTTCCTGATTCTGTCCCCTCCTCCTCCCACCTCCCCGAGGAGTCCAAAGTATTCCTCCTGCTCTAGGAATGTGTGATTAATATAGGCAGGATAGGTGGCAGGGATCCTGGGTCCTATTTTTGGCTGTGGCCTCATTCTGGAATGTGCCCCGAGGTCAAATGACACTCTTCTCTAGGGCTGGGTCAGGAGGAAGGAAGAACAACTCTAGCCGGCCACCCCTGAGGGAGCAGGCTGGGCGGGTAGGTGGGCAAGGGGCCCAGCCCTCTCCTTCCTGCCTCTGCTCCTGAGCCCCTCAGCGCTTCTCTCTGCATGGGGCTGGAGCCTCTGTGTCCACATCCCAAATGACACCGGGACACGGAACTCTGGCACCCCGCTTTCCAGCAACACCCTGCCACCCTCAACCCCACTCAGATGAGCAGAAAACAGGACTCAGCTCCAGCACCTCCTGACCGGACCCTCCCAAGGCACGTCTGTGGGGTGAGGTGGCCCTTTTCAAAGGGTGTTTTGCCCTTTTTGAGTCTTGAGGATGCTGCTAGAGACTGGATGGGGCGGTGATGGCCCCATCCCGATGACGTATTTTCCGTCTTGGTGTGAGGGACACATTCGGTCCTGTCGGAGGATGGTGGCTGTTTTGCCCTCCTGTGTGGGTAGCCAGGAACCTCAGGACAGCGGCACAGCATCAGGAGAGAGGAACGGGCACTCGAGTGCTAACAGCTCCGCATGGGATGCTACTCACATAGTCCAATTTGATCTCACGACCCTCTCCGAGCTGATTTTGCTCTGTCACCCTATGATGTATGCCACCCTAGGCTACAACGGTCAGGAGGGCAAAGCCAGTATGTGCTGTGGTCACCTCTACGTCCCCAGCACACGGCCTGACCAGAGAGGGTATTTGATAAATAGACGTGGAATGAGTGAATGAAGCGAGCCCCCAGACCTTATGGAGAAGAGGCTCCTCCTGGGTATTATTGTCCCTCTTAGTGACCCCTTATTTCATGCACCACTCCTCATCTCAATGCACCTCAAGGGGTAACAGAATAAAGGGGAAGACAGCCTTAGTGCCCCGGTGTGACCAATAACTCAGGCTCAAAGTGGAGCACAACGTCAGTGAGACACACAGACGGTGGCCCAGCCCCACCTCAGGCCTCATGGAAGGGGAGTGCCCTTACCAATGAGGCGTCTGGGTGGCAGGGTTAATAATTTCCATTACTAATAGCTAACAGCACCCAATCTGTGCTCAACATACATTATCTCATTAAATATTTTCAACCCTATGAGGTGTGTATTATTCACCCCGGTTTAATATTCTCTCCACTTTAAAGGCGATGAGACAGGCTCAGAAGGGTAGAAAAATTTGCCCAAAGTCCCTGGCCAAGTAGGTCCTTCTGTGTGATCTCAAGCCCATGCATCGAATCACATGTATGCTATCTTCCCCCACAGCTTCAAGAGCAGTGGAGTCCGGCTTTCTCTCGCTTTTGCTTCCTCCCTTTTCCCTGCTAATCCACCAGCAAGGTTTACTGCCTAGGATTCTGAAAAGACAAGTTTTAGGCAAGTTCAGCTTCCCTAAGTATGCTGAGACCGTGTCCTTCAGTCCCAGCCACAGGCAGAGATAAAGATATAGAGATAGAAGGACAGAGAGTTCAAGGCCCCTCTCAGAAGTGTAGCGAAGAGTTCCAGTTATTCCATAGGGGAAAGAGGAATGTGCTTAATGCTTTACGCATTTTATATAATCCTCGCACTAACCATGACAAGTAGGATTTTTCAGATAGGAAACCTGAGGCAGAGAAGGTTGAACAGGGCACACCCATTCACAGGGGAGCTTGGGATTCAATTAGAAGTCTGACCTCAAAGCCCATGTTCTTTCTTGCACAGGGTTACTGCATGTAATTTTATTTGGAGGCTTGATGAAGCCCCTGTACTACTATAGAAAATTCTTACTTATTTCTTGGCAGTTACCAAGGAGTTTGGAGGGGGGACTGTGGAGCCTAGACCTCTGTCCCTGCTGGTGAAGTTGAAGTAAGACATGGATGACGCGGGTGTTTTCTGTTTCAAAGCAAGATCCGTGCTTTGTACAGAACAGTGATGTTCCCTGAATGGTCCCAGGTCACATGAAGGGGCTTGGCCAGCTTGTGGCAGTATTTTCAGTGGATGACATAGTAGTCAGCCACAAAGGGAACTTATGGGAGCCTAGGGAAGGGCATTGCCCAAGGGAAGTGACCCAGGGGAGAAGTTATTTGGGGCTGCTAATTTCTGGCTTAAATTTCCCTCCAAAGCTTTCCCTCCAAAAGCCTCACTCTGATTTAGGCTCAAAATGGAAAGATGTTCTAAGCACCCAAAAAAACCAAACTGGAAAACGGAACAGTTTAAATTCTGAAAAGACTGTTATCTTGGCGAAGAGTAGAACGTGGTGTGTGTGTTGGGGCGGCAAGTGGGAGTGAGCTGGGGGTGCAGTGAACACACATTCGGCCAAAACCAACTTCTGGTATGGCGCTACCTACTGTGAACTGTGAACCCTGACAATTGAAAAAACAAAGTTTTGTCTCTAAAGGTAGGAAACAAATGAGATGACCCCTAGAGGGAGCTTCTAGCCTGAGGAGGTTTCTAGCATAAGCATTAAACTGAAACTGTCTTGAAAGGTGGAATTAGAGCCGTCCCTTGGTACAACCCATTCCCCTCCATCACTACCACCACGTACATCTTCCCTTGGACTTCTCACCTCACCTCTCCACCCCACCCCTGGATTAGATAAATAAAAAGTTCTCCACCACCTCTTTCACAGTGGTTCTGTACAAAGCTTGGAACAATGAAAAACATTGAAATGGCCAAAGTCAAAGGCAGCTTAGCTTCTCCTGGGAGTGATGAGCTGGCAGCAGAGCTGATTCTGATCTCTGCCTTTTCCCCCAGGGGTGAGCAGCCTACATTCTGCCCTCTGAGGACACATCAGATGAAGAAAAAGCACCAGGACCAAGTGTTTCCTTCACTGGGACTTGGAATTTGAGGGGGTTCATGCTTCCCCAGGTGACCCATTCATTCTTCAGGACTTGATAACTCCTCCCCCATCTAGGACCCCTCCAGTGGGCATGATCTCTCCCCCTTACACACACCTTCACACTCTCCTGTACACAATAATTTGGGCGTGTGTGTTATCTTTTGCTAGGATATAAGCTCCTTGGAAGGTCCTAAAGGTTTGTATACATCACCACCAGTTCCTAACCCAGTAGATGCTCGATAAATGCTTTGAGTGAATGAATACAGGGGTTGTTTTAAATGCTGTCTCACTTTGAGATAATCGAGGGACCTGTATAGAATCTGACCCTAGAGCAGCTACAAGTCAACATCACTCTTTTGCTAGCGGTTCAGTTATGTGAAGTTCTTCTCAAAGAACCTGGGAGCCCAGACAGTAGTGATGTGAATAAATAAAACAAGCACATCGCCCTCGAGCCCTTCTATCCCATTCCAGCATGGTTTTGCAACAACTTTCCCTTTCCTGCTTGTGCCTGGCAGAGGCTGGTATTAAAATGAGTCTGGGGTTGCTGAGCAAACAACCAACATTCAGGACCACGCTGAGTATTCAGGGGAGGGAAAGTTGGCACCAACTGCATTTTAGATCACTTCTCCTAAATAACTGAGTGTGGTTCTTTATAAAGCCTTCCTGTTGAGGAAGTCAACCAAAGGAGCAGGATAATGAATGGTTAAGCACCATGGACTTTGAAAACAGAATCCCACAGTTCAGATCCTGGCTCTGTTGGCTATTACTCTGTCAGAAGCTCCCTGCGTCCATTTCTTTATCTGTAAATGAGGAAAATAGCACAACTTTCAGAGGGTTCTTGGGAAATTGAAATGAGTTAAAAATATGTGTTTAGAACAATATCTAGCACACAGTAAATACTATATAAGTGTTATTATTCAGCTTCTGAGGTTGCTTATTCCCTCTGGACTCCCTAAGGCTTTGCGACAATATGAAAATCATGTCATTCAAATAGGCCGCATGCAAGGCATGGGTGCAGCTACTTGCCCTACTTCAAAGTCTGGAAGCAAACACGCAGTCGTCAGAACAGTGTGGTGTGCCTGGGTGAGGGGTGCTTGTCTCAGAACTGCAAAGCCTCCGTCAAGGGGAACTGATCTCCAGGACAGCTCCCAAGGCAGTGCATACAGAGGCCCCTCCTGTACTGTTCCTTTCCCAGGCCTAGAAAGGCAGAGAAAGCACATACACTGTAGCCCCTTTCTTACCTGCTGCCTGACCCATCTCCTCTGGTAGAGGCTTAGGGGGAGATAAGGCCTCACCTGTATCTCTCTACCTCTTCCACATAGAACCTAAAAAGTGTTGTTTTTTTTAAATCCTCACCAGAGGATATTTTTTCCATTGCTTTTCAGAGAGTAGAAGGGACAGAGAGAGACAGAGAGAGAAACTGACATGAGAGAGACACATGCACATGGCCCCAACCACAGCTGGGTCGAGCCTGCAACTGGTGCCCTTGGCCAGAATCGACCCTGGGACCCTTCAGTCCACAGGCCGATGCTCTAGCCACTGAGCAAAACCGGCTAGGGCCCTAAAAAGTTCTTTTAAGTTTTGTGATTCAGATGATTAACAAGGGTCTCCTTCCAAAAATCATTTCTTCCTGAGTTACAAAGGAAAATTTTCCTTCCTTTCCTACAATCTTCTGTAAAATTCAGAAAGATGCAATTTCCCCAGGTAAAACCCTTTAGAGCCTGTGTGGAAACTGGGCTGTTCTCAAAGTCCTTAAAGGGCCCCTGGTGACACCTTAGTTGCCAGAAAGGCTTCCCAGGGATTGCAGCTATCACAGGCATTGGATTGAAATGGTTTGGAGATCCCCACCGTTTCCTGGAAATAGAGTTAGCAGAAAGTAAGTCACCAGGGCTTTGCAGAACTTTAGAATGTCAGGTTGTTTATAAAACAAGGAGTGTTCTTTTTGGGAAAAGAGCTCTGAGGGTAGTAGGCAGATCTGGATATAACCAGAATGAGAAAAGAACAGACAGGCTCATTATAAAGCAAATCAAAGTCCAACCTTACTAGAAATGAATTTATGGATGGTGGAGGGGTGGCAAAGGACTGTGCCTAGCACAACTGAACCTGTCACAGGCCATCTCGACTCTTGACTAAAATGGGCAATGTTTGTAGGGTCCTATGATTCTATTTCTTAAACCATACTGATGGGAGTATTTGGTGTTCCCTTTAATAGTACCCAGAAGTCATCGATTTATACCCATTTGCTAGAAACCAAGCTAGAATGATGCCAAGCCCAGGCTTGCGACATTTCTTTCTAGCTGAAAGGAATAAAGGATTGTTTTAAACCTGAATCTGGTTTAGGAGTACATCATAACCCAGCCTTCATGCTGCCATATGCCCCCAGCTCTCAACAGCACTATGGGAGGAAGAGAAAAGGAGACCCAAGAGCTGTAGAAGGGCATGCAGAGAACCAGCATTTAAAAATAGCTGCAACCTGATGGCTGGGAAGGAAGTTTATGTTTGTCTTTAACATTCAATACAAAAAAAACCCCAAAACCATAAAAGCAATGTCTAGCTTATTTTGTAAATGTGGTTTTTCCACAATTATTTTTGAAACACTTGAGGCGTGTGTAGAGAGAAAGGATGCGACCTACAATATATGCCAAGGTTTGTCTAAAAATATTTTACACCTGTTCTCTGTTCTGCACACTGGTCATATTTTATCAGTGAAGTAAAGTACTCAGAATGCTAGACGGAATGTGTTTTTCCTTCCAAGTCCTCAATGTTTTTCCCTTCTGTAAAGCAAACCTCCTCTTCTTTCCTACCTGCACTAAAATAAAGCTAGCACCATTATCCATATGAAACATCTACCACCAGAGCTGCGTTTTCACTGCTCCTGAGCCAGTATTATTTAAATAGGAACAACCATTTCAATGTTTTTCACAACAGTATAGGCACTTTAGCAAACATTTTTGGCTGCCCCCTAAAGGAGTATCAACTTGTATACTGAGTTTAAATCAATTTGATGATTGTATGAAAAAGAATGCTGAAACACTGGTTTCCCTTTCGGCACCTCAAAACTAGAATTACAAAGCCAGTGGTGTTTATTACTAAAACATAAATAGAGTAGCTTTTAGGATATTACTGTAGAATTTTTATTTAATTCTATTTTTATTTGTTGGACAACAAATGTTGATATAATAAAGACAGTTACGGTCTTCATTAACTTTTCTGATTTCAAAGGGCAACAAACATGGGCAAAATTATGAACTTGATGGCTTCTAAATACTGTAAGCCCCTAAGAACACGTTCCATTAATTCAATGACAACTCTTCATAGCAAGGTCATTAGTTCCTTGAGGAAGTATGTTCATATCACTATACCCATTTTGCAGACAAAGAAACTGAGCCATCTCAGTCAAATGATTTAACATGCTTAAGGAAGAAATTAGGCCCATAATTTCAAATAGCCTCTAGACATGAGCTGCCTCCTGGCTCAATGTTTTCTTTTAAGGTTTGCCTAATTGTGAGGTGATCGCAAAGCTCCACTTAGAGATTATATGTATAAAGTAAGTCTTCTAAAATATAAATCTTAAAACTCAAATATTGAGAAATGGTTAGTAGTGGTTTATTATTTATAAGTCAAATACCATTATTAATGCAAGACTTATAACCCAATCTAAACATCCAAAAGCCCAACTAAAGGTTCATTAATATTTGGTCCAATCAAATTCTAACTAACTCAAAATCTGAAGAGTAGGCATTTAGTATAACAAGATTTAACCCATAGAGAAATTCCAGATTCTTCTGAGCCATTAAAAAAATTTTTTTTCTGGTTACTGTGCAGTTTCAACATGTTCAAAACTAATAGCAACACTAAAAGGGAATGTAAGTTCATCCATAATAGCTTATGCTTCTAAAATGTGAGTTTTTATTTTAAACTAAAATGTACTTTGATTTCTTCAAGAAAGGCTTTCAGAACCAGTTTGAAACAAGAGGTTGTTCAGTTTCCTTAATGTTTTAAAATAAAAGCAAAAAGGCCATTTAACACATCTATATATATAGAAATCATGTATTAGAAAGGTGTGTCTTAAGATAGTTTTTTAAAGTAACTTAAAGCAAATCATAGGTACTAGAAACACACTATTGAAAACTATTTTAGTAACCTACTTGGCCATTCCTTATTGTTTTTATCAATAAACACAGGTAAAGAATGTGTGTGAAAATAGCTACAGATCAAATGTTTATAATTTTACTTGAAAGTGACAGGGCCACTAAATCTGCAGTCCTTAGTCTAAGGGAGTCATTCTGTGGTTATAAAATGAGAGAATTTACACAATTGAATTAAGAAAATCAGCAAAATCAGAGCACTGTTAATGATTTCTAAAAATACTTCCAGATAGCCTGTGATTATAGTTTATGACCATCAAAGATATAAAGTATCTCTCAAAACATCATGACTTCTAAGCATGGCTAAGCACCTTCCACCAGACTCTTCTCATTAACTCTCTTGAGATTCTACAAGTCATGCGGCTAATACATCAAAAATGGTCTTTATTCTACTGACTTCAAATCAGAATAGCAACTAATCTGAGGGAACAAAGCAGAGGGTTTAAGAGCATGAACTCTGTCTGGAACCAAATTCAAATTCTGAATTTGAATTCCAAGTCTGCCACTTATTGTCCACACAATCATGGGTAAGTTAAGCTGTGTCTCAGCCCTTCTTCTGCAAACTAGATTAGAAATGTACATGGCACATAGTAAGTACTACACTAGTATTTGGTAACTGAATGTTTTAAATAAAAAATAAAGAGACTTCAACACAAGTGTGGTACTAATTTTCCAAATGCATGTACACAGATATTGATCCTAGGTCTTTAAATATGAAGATAGTATCTTCCTAACATAACACAAAAATTGAAGAACTCTGATCTCAAGTGACCTCCTAGGCCAAATTGATTAAGCATCAACTGATTGGCATGCTAAATGATATAAATGGGTTTTATTCAGCAATGGCAATTTTCCATACTTGTCTTCTAATAAGGCTGTTTTCTGACCTGATCTTGCACTAGAGTTGCTATCCTGCTTCTGACAAAACATGCATTCTAGTCAAGTAAGGATACATATTTGATGTGCCTTGCCTATGCTATTTTCTGTTTGTGTAGGGAAAGGGTGTGGAGGAAGCTTTCCAACTGGCATTTTACTTCACTGGCTTACATATGTCCAGAGAGATACTTTTTTCTGTGTGTTAGTGGCATTTAAAAATAACCTAAGTCCTAAAGATTTGCTGGGCTAATAAGTCTCTCAATTGAAATGCCAGTACATAAGACGCCTATTTGAGAATGAAATTAACACCAACACACATTAGAAAAACGTTTTAGAGTCAGGACACTTTTAGTTTCATCCTCAAAAGCTAACATAGTAAATATTGTCATTATTTTTAAGGGACATTTTGACTGAAGGCCTACATTTGCCATCTAATAGAGGTTACAGCTCTTCAAAGAGGATTTAACAATACACCTGATTTTAGAAAAGATGGGCAGTAAAGGAATATTCTAAGCCCAGGGCTACTCTTTAATGTCATCTTCTTCACTCATTTATGAGCCATGTATATATAAGGCAGCATTTTGAACACCAGGATAAGGCCATTCTGAGACTGCTACAGTATCTATAGTAAGAGAAGTCAAAAAGATAGGAAAGACCTAATAAGATGTAACTCATCAAACTGTCAACACAGTCTCCACACAGAGGGTCAAAAATGTGATGGCACAGTGGGGAGAAAAGATTTGGGACTAAGATGTAAGCTTTTCTAAGGTGTGCTAGAAAAAACACCTTTAAAAAAAATTTCCATTCCTAATGAGCAAAAAGGGCATGGAAACAGAGCCTTTGTTCATTCTTTAAGAAAAATCACGAAGTCCTCAAGGACACCAAACTCAAATGATTTTTTTCTTGATAAAATTTAGCTCTTTTCAAACACCAAGTGAACATATGTATCAATACAAAATTTCCCTCAGGTTTTTTTTTTTTAATCCTCAACCCAAGGACATGGTTTTATTGACTTTAGAGTAAAAGAGAAACATCCATTTGAGAAACATAGATCAGTTCTGTACCCACCCCAACCAAGGATCAAACCCGCAACCTGGGCATGGGCCCTGACTGGGAATTGAACCTAAGACCTTTTGGTGTATGAGGACAACGCTCCAGTCAACTGAGCCACACTGGCCAGGGCGAAATTTCCCTAAGATTTTTTTCAATACATGCCCCCATAAGATCTGAAATTACTTAAGTTCTATTATTTAAAAGCTATATATATTAGTGTTCCAGATTGTTACAAATTCTATTGCATATCTGGCCAGTTGTCTTATTCTGATTTTTAGGAAAAATTATGTCAACTTGAGCCTTTCTTCACTTATAAAAAGGCAGTTTTCTTCCAAGCCTATAACTTCAACCAGTCTCTGGCAGAAAATAGTGCTTAAAACCATTACTCTGATTGTTCTCTTACAGCTATTCAAACGTCGTGATCACAAAAGCACATAATTGATAGTGTTGGCAGACCAGATCTGCCGGTTCCACTCACTATCCCAATGCTTCTTCATAGCCTCATTCTGTCCACTAAAGGACAAAGGCCTCACCATGGAGCTGACAGAACAGCTTAGCTCTGTTATTTCCAGTGCTTGTTTCCTTAAAACTTTTTATTGCTCTAAACTGCATGGGTACAGACAAAAGGCTTTTGTAGACTGATGTCCAAAAAACTCATTTGACACCAAATTTATTTCACTAGTAACCCAGACAGTGCTGGTTTCTTACTATAAAAGCACAGAGAACATTATTTTTTCTTCCCATTCAAGACAATTTTGTCACCAATGCTTATGTCAACACACTATCAATGGACAATTTAACAGTGAAATGACTCATCATTTAAATAGTGTCTTTCCCAACTCATGTTATAAAAAAACTCCATTCTTAATAAACCACTACAATCTGACACATTATCAATGGATAACCTATAAATAACGCCCCCCCCCCCCCCCCAACCAGCAGGTTGTCTATCCAATTTGCAACGAAAAACCAATATGCAAACTTTTTTTGCTGGGGAAAATGCACACAAATGCTAACATTTAGCAACTGGTCCAATCTTGAATAGATTTAGACCATAAATTCTCCAGCTACAGACATGACTGAACTTTAAGTAAAAGGATTAGTAAACAGACCTAAATCTTTTTAAAGTTAGGTCAGCTGCTTTGTCCAAGCAAGTTTTACGAACTGTTCATCCTCCATAGAGACAGAAAACGACCCAATAGTCTCCTTACACATCTCAAATAAATCCTCAGATTACATGAGAATTTCACTTTATCACCTGACTCCACAGCATGACACCACACTTTAAAAACTTGTTATAAAATAGGGTTGACAAGCCTTAGCACACCATCCCTATCATGGGGAAACAGTTATGGACTGAAGAGTTGCCAAAAAAAAGCTGTCCCAAGCATTCGTCAGGCTATGGAGTTTTGTTGGACAACTTTTTAGGTAGCAAACTACTATCTGGTGCACCAGAAGAGCACTTGCTTTCCATTACTCCTTTGTGATTCAATGAGTCAGACCTTTCTGCATCACTAGCATTTACAACATCATAATTCCAGAGATGGATCTTTGGCAAAGATTTAAAAGACCACAAAAAGCATTTTTAATTTTAAAGAATTTTAATACAAACTTAATATAAACTATTTCAGTCCCTCTTAACATGTAAGACACTGACTCAAAATACTTTTATACCATTTTTCAAGTATTGCACAATATAGGTACAAAATTAATATTTACGATTACATTTTCTTCCATAATATATAGCAAAAATCTTTAAACCTTTAACAGAAAATACATTTTTTGAAAAAGCAAATATTCGTACATTTTAATTCCACCACTAAAGGAATATCCTGTACACAATTTTTAGAATAGCTGATGTCTTTAAGATGGATATTTTACAATTTCAGTAAAAAAAATACAACACGAAGCTGCTGCTGTCACAGATCACTGTAGTAAAAAGATATAAATGCAATACCATGTCGTAGAAACAATATATATATCCTCTGATATTTTACAAACTTTGTACTAAATTAAATTATACAATTAGAAAAGACCAATAAACCCACTTATTAGTGCCAATTTTTTATAAAAAGAAAAAAATCAGCCATGTCCTTGCTATATCTTAAATACTGTAAGAGGCCTTATCTGAGAGTATACTTTAAAATATACAGTCAGTATAAAATAACTTTGTGCTTGGTTGGCAAATGAAAAGTGATGCATGTTTTATTTTTGTAACCAAGCTTGAATGTATCTTTACTATAAGCTTAAAAAAAAAAAAAATCTCAAGGAGGTGAAAAAATCCTCCTTGGGCTCGAGCATTTTATCTTGTACTTTTAACTTTTACGATACTGTTTTTTCTTTTTTTAGTTAGCCATAACAGGCTGGAATTGCTGGTTAGAATACTGCATGTTATTTAAGCTAAAATTCAAGCCATCTACAAAAGACTTCTCGTTGAGGCCTCCGTAGGCCGCAAACACATCAAAGGCATTACTGTACTGAAGAGGACTGAGGTTAAGGGGGCTGTCACCTGGGAACATTCCATTGGTACTACTACCTTGACCCTGCATATTAGGAAAAATAAATTCCTTGGCATTAGGAGAAAGAGCAGAGGTTTTCTGCTGTTGCTGCTGTGGTGGTGGTGGTGGAGGCTGGGATGGCTGCTGTTGCTGCTGCGGCTGCTGCTGGCTACCCAGGCCAAGCCCATACAGAGAGTGCATTGAGGAAGAGATGGCTTTCTGCTTCAAGAGGTCATTCACATTCAAGCCAAGGTTGATAGGAGAAGTGCGTGCAACCTTGTTGCTGCGCCCACTATTCTTCATTTTGGTAGAGCCGAACTTGGTGGCAGCAAAAGTGGCAGTGGTAAAGGTTAAAGGCTGAGTGGACCGGGGCATGAAAGTAGGGCTTACAGCAGCAGAGTGACCAAAGGGAGGCGATGGAGAGCTGGATACTGATGAGGCTGGGTCACTTATGGGCATAAAAACCTGGGCCTCTGGGTTAAAGCTGTTTTTGATCTCTTTATCCAACTCACATCCATTTTCATTATTGTCATCCACATAAAGCACCTTCACTGGTCCCTTTTCACCAATTTGGTAGGAAACCTCAAATGGGTCGATCCACACACTAAGATCCTGCGGCAAATTGCCGCGAACATCGTCAATGTCCAAACCACTCTCTTTGGATGCTTGTTCAATCACTGGGTCCACTTTCTCCCCTATGTGTATACATCTAAACCCTGATCCTTTGTATGGCTTTTCAGGATACCAGTGCCCTTCATATTTCTTCTTAAGAAGTCTTTCAAGCTCTTCACCAAAAATGTTGACACGTCTCCTGGGAAGCTTATTGTACAAATATGAAATAATAAAATTTAGTGCTACTTGGATTTCAAGCTGCATAGCTGCTATGCCACAAAGTTAGATTTGTGTTTCAACTTCCCCACACACACCGAAAAAAAGTGTTCAGTTTGTGGCAGAAAAACAAATTTTCATTCAAAGTGCTGGTATTAGTAGATTATCCTTCACCTTGACAGGTCTTGTTCCTTAAAGAAAACAAAACAAAAGCAAACATGTACAAATAAGCTAAATGTAAGTCCCACAGCCTGTTTTTACCCCCAGAATTTGACTTTTGAAAGAGTCTAATGGACTAGACAGTCTGAAAAATATAATCAGCAAAAAAATAAAGAAATATACAATAGAAAATTGTTTATTAAAGTTCAAGATATCATGGGAAAACAGGACTTACAATTAAAACAATATTTTTAACCCTATAATTGTTTCTGAATATTCTAAAAATAAAAATATCTTCAGAATATGTAGTGTATTCCTTCTTTTTCTTCCCTCAATTCTCTCAATTCTCCCAAGAATGTTTACTGAAAACTATACTCAGCATTACCCATCACCTACCTCCATACACATATATGCCAGTTTTAGAAGTTGGCAATATTCCTATTCACCAATTTAGAAGCGAATTCTGTATTTGTTCATGTTGGATATACACTGTACTGTTTAAATCTCCTTTACTGTTAAACATTTAGAAATTTCAGAAGTAAGATTATTTTTAAAATTTCAAGGTACTATGTGCTAAATGAACTGCCATTCTAGTGAATGATTCACAGTTGAGGTCTTCCACATACTAAGGACACACAACTGAGCTTCTTTGTGCTTTTTCTTTTCAATATATATTTTTCTAAATCTGAAAATACCTCTTGGACAGCAAATATAACAAAAGCAACAATTCACTTCAAAACTATTTATTAATCTGTTTAATGGGCAGGGTTTCTGGGTTCTATTCTGATTTTCAAAACCACCTCCCTCCCTCACGATAAGAGAACAGCACAGCCGGAGTCCTGTACGATAAGGTCGACCTTTAAACGTTTGCTGGATCAGCACTGGGTGGGGATAAGAAAAGATCAAGGGCAAACAGAAGATATTTGCAAAGGAGATCTATTTGTACACCGAGGTTGATTTAAAAGGACATTTAAAAACCAAGCTGGTAATCATCCATCTGTTCCATTTTCCACATTCGTGGTGACAAAGGGAAGACTCCCTGGCTGCCCCCAAACTACAAACACTTTCCACGCCAAAAGCCTGAGCGCCGGCGCAGGCGGCTGATTAAGCCAAATTGCTTGAAGGTGCAGGCAAGCGAAATTCAGGCTCGGCGGAAGGTAGTTTTAAAGGAACGCCTGAAGACGGGAGCGTGAAGAATTACATAAACAGCCAGTTGGGTCTCATTAGATTTCTGCTCACAGCCCTCGGAACCCAAGCGCTACAGCAGCAGCGAGAGGAGGAGGGTGGGGAGGGGAAAGAGCGTACAAATCTCCTCGGAGGGGAGGGAGGGGGAGGAAGGCCGAGAGACGGGGAAAGGCAACCACTTGGGGCCGGGCACCGGGGCGCCGGCCGCCCCGGGTCAGCTGCTCCCCTCCCCCCGCCGTAACCGGACCCGCCGCTCCCCGCCCCCAGCCCCGAGGCTCCTGGGGCTCAGCCAGAGCCCCGGGAGCACCGGTTCCCCAGCACCATTTTCGGCCGCGGCGGCCACAGGCCCCGCGAACCCCAGCGTTCCCCTCGAGCTCGCCGCTCCTTCTGGGTGCCCCAAACCCCCGAGTCCCGTCAGCTCTCCTCGGGCCGCCCTTCCCCGGTCACCCGGCCCGGGCCGAGCCCGACGCGCCGGTCGGCCCCGCCTCCGGCTCCCGGGCGCGCCGGGGCCCTGGGAGCTGCCTCGGGCTGGACGTCTGGAGCCGCTCCCCTCCGCGCCGGGGCCGCGACGCCGCGGTCCCCGAGGGCCCGGTGCTCGACGCCGCTGCAGCCCCTCCTCCTCCGGACCCCGCCCGCCGCCCCTGGATACTTACGGGCTGCTTCCACCACAGACCTGGCCGCTGGGCGGGGGAGAAGGGGCGGCAGGGCGGGGGCACGGGAGGCTCGGCAGCGGCGAGCTGGCTGAGTGCACGACGACGTGGCCGGGCGGAAAGCGCGGAGGACAGGGGCCTTGGTGCTGGCCTCGGGAGGTCGGCCCTCTGACTCGGGGTGGCGGGGACGGGGTCAAGCGAGCGCGCTCACTTATCCACACAGCCCGGTGCCCGGCCCAGCGTCCCCGTAGTGCACTCACTCCGCGCCGGGCCAGAGCTTCACTCCTTCTGCCGCGGCCCGCGCCCCACCTCTCCTTTTATACCCTTTTCCCCGCCCCCATCCCCTCCCCTAGGGGTGCGCGCGCGCCCATTGGCGTCACACAGCTCGGGGAGGTGTAAACCAATCCCCGCCCTCCCACCCACTCGCCGGGCACTCGCCGGCTGGCTCCGCCCCTGCCCGGCCCCCCGAAGCCATTGGCCGTGTCCCTCCTGCCCTGATTCTGACGGCAGCGGAGGGCCGGGATGGGCAAGGCCACACCTCTTAGGCTCCAGGGTGGCCAATGAGCCGGCGATCTGGAGCCTCTGTGGGCGGGATTAAGAAAAAGTTTGGAAAGAGATTGGGGGAGAGACGTGGCAGTAAGGGTGACAGGTGGGGTGGGGCGGCTGACGCTCGGATTAGACCGAGAGCGCCGGGGAGAAGGGGGAGGGGAGCGAAGCAGGTGGCGAAGCCGCGGGGGAGAACGGCGAGAAGAGTCCAAGGCCCGAGAGAGAGGGGGACGTTTACAGAAAGTGACCCTACCCGAGTGTGGCTGTGGCCGAGGAAAATCCCACTCGTGGACGCTACCAAGTCGGCCTCCGGTGCACCCAGGAGAGCCTAGAGAAAGGGCGACGGGGACTCGTGCACCCGATTAATTGAATATTAATCACCTCAGGGGCCCAAGCCAACTGCCATCCAGAGAGTGACAACTACAGAACCCAAAGCTGCCGTGTCAGGCTGGGGGTGGGGAAGGGAGACCACAAGGCCACACCTCCCGCCCAGGTGACAGTTTAACTGCCTCCACATTCTAAATCAGACCTCCCGGTGCGACCCAGCAGCAGCTTGGACGTAGGGGTGGTGTGAGACTGTAAGAAGAATCGCATTTCATTCCAAATGTCCCAACCAGGCCTCTGTGCCACACTGCAAATGTATCTAAGTATATATATGTGTATGTGTGTATGTGTTTATGTGTGTGTGTGCCAAGTGCCTACTTGAACATATAATGAACACGGTGCCTTCCTGTAAAGTGCGTTTAAGATCATCTTCGGTTGAAATATGCCTGAGTGGGGAGAGAAGAGACTCAAGGGGGTAGGGTGAGCGCCCATTTTCACAACCTGCAGCAGAGAAATACACGAAGTTGACGTTGGGAGTGGAACCTAGAGTCCCTCCTGGCTAAAAATATTACAGGTAGCAACGGCGCCTGATTGGCCACGCGTCTCCCTTAGCAACCAGACGATTGGCTGTCTGGTATCCTGGAGACCGACGTCAAACTCGCACTGGGAAAAGGGGGGGGGGGAGAAAGTCCAGGGGGCAGGGAAGAGTGGGAGGAGGGGAAGCGGAGCAATGAATGAAACGCCCAGAGCCTCGCCATCCCGGCTCCCCGCTCCCCTCTCCTCTGCGCGCGAGGCGAGATGCCAGGGAAAAAACACCAGTTGCGGCGCCGCCTTCCCCTCAAAAGTGCGGGGCGTTCATTCTCGACCTGCTTCAGGGAGTTACAAGTGAAGCTCCCCGAGGAGTGGGGTGTCGGCGGAGCCGGCTGCGTGGACCAGCTCGGGCACAAACCCGCTTTGCGCGTTAGGCCTAGAGGCTTTGCGTCTTATGGACGCAAAAGCTGGATTGTAGCCTTTTTCTCCGCCCTGCCTCTCGTGCGCGTCTGCCACCTCTCCTTCCCTTTTAGAAGGAGCCGAATTGGAAAAGGGTATTAAGTCCCGATGCGTGGGAGCGGGGGAGGGGAGCCGGGCGAGTGGAAGGGGGGGAGGGGGGAGCGGTCAGGTGACCGATTTCATGTTTATTGTACAGATTCCTAAAACTCAGGCAGCGTTCAGGAAGGACGGAGAAGTTTTCACTCGGTGGCTCTAAATTCGGATTTTTATTTTTTTAGTGTTTGGGTATTTTTAGTTGTCAACAAGGAAGAGTGGGATTTGATTGTGAAAGTATGGGAAGCATTTTAAATTAAAACACCCCTTCCTTTGCATCAAAGAATTTTATAATAATTATTTGTTCAGTGTTTTCTTATTTTGCTCACTTATATTCCCTGGTTGTTTTCTATAATGAACGTTAATTCCATTTGGTATTTTAAAAGTTTTGTGTGTTTTTTAAATTTTATAATTAGCTGAGCACAGAAATTGTGAGAAACTAGGTAGGATATTTTGGGAATAGCTTACCAAGAGAAACACTTGATTTTTCCTGTGCTCCGGAGCATAATTTCTCTTGCCATTAAGCAAGTATTACTGTACCAAACATCCAGAATTCCAGGGCCATGTGTTGGGCCATGTGTCTTGCATTGTAATTTGGAAAATATATCACTATAATTAGAGGAGCATATTAGGCTCAGCCGAGATTAAAATGTCTAACTAAAGATAGATGAATTGTAATTTTGTCAAGCTTATCTATACTTTTCAAGAATTCTCTAAAGAGAAGATGCAAATTCACTTTTCTGAATGCCCCCTGGGACCTATAATCAATCCCAGGTTTAAAATTTGAGAGCAGCCATCTGAGAGATACTGATTAAATATGAATGACAGTAAATAGAATTTTTAAATCAGAAATTTAAATGTCAAAAATTTATGAGTAATTGCTGCTCAGCTCCAGGATATGAGAGGGTTTCAAACCAAATATAAACACACACACACTTTGAGACTCCATGGCACACTGGAGAAAGTACCCAAGAGCAGGTATTGGGACATCTGAATTTCACCTGTTTCTGTCACTTTCAGTTCTCTCATCTATAATAAGGATTGGATTAAATAATCTCTTTCAATTACAAAAGTCCACATTTAAAGCTCAATGACCCTAGAGTAAATAATGTAGTTCTTTTTTAAATATAGATTGCAAATAAAAGGGAAACCAGATGCATAGCTTTCCAACATTACCAGTCCCAAGGTATAAAATTCTCTTTGTCCAAATTTTGCACTTTTAAGGACCCCTCATATGGCTTATTACTATTTAACATTTACTTTGGAATTGTGTAGGACTGCTAAAGAGTTATTTAGATTCATGGAGAAAAAGAAAGAATTTTACATTAGCCCCCAGGTGGTATCACAATCAACAGATATTTCTCTCTCTGGGCAAGTGATAGTCACTGGAAATCACAGCCCGTGTCTTTCACCTCCTTGCATTCCACACAATTCCTAGAGCAGTGCCTTACACTAAAGGTAACAATTGTTTGGTAAAGGAAGAAACTCCAATATCATTGGAAATTATAGTTCCTGAAAGTGCCCTGAATTATTACCTCCATCAAACATATAAACGCACACCCCACCTTGATTTCTGAGAGAGATGTCCTAAACTTTCTAATTCTCATTCTGTTTCCTTATAAACCGAGACGGGATTATAGGAGAATCACCATCACATGTGTATTTACTTATTTCATTTCTAGGGAATCAACCTTTATTTGAAAATTAGGCAATATCCAAATGTAATGCTGTTCTTATCACTCTTATTTATTTCTGTTAGGTAGTCATGCAGCATAAACCACAGCATGTACATTTTAAACATTGTTTAATAAGGAACACCTGCAAACTAATCGCTGAGTTATTAAACTCCAAGTAAACCAATTCTTTCCTAAACATTTCTGAAAGGAAAGCACACACTTATGACAGAGTGAACCTCAGTGTGGTTTCCTGTGGCTTCTCATATGGGTTAGGAGAGGAGGGCCACACATTCTCCAAAAGAAACAGGAACACAGGCTTTGCAACGAAAAGATAACCAGGTAAAACCCATTTCTCTTTGGAACGGGCACTTCCACAGAAGGAACTTGCTCTGATAGAACGTCCCCTTGTAACTTGCTCAATCCCTATTCTCCTGATGAAGGAGAATCGAATCAAACCTTGAAATTTCTTTTCTTTAGCCAAGGATACAGATTTTGATCTCAGCTGGGGATTGCAGTGATTCAGTGTTCACAACATTCTAAGTCCAAAGGACGTTAAAGGCTCTGTGAGCGAATGCGATTAGAGCACTTGAAACATATGAATTGTAGATTTAATCTATTGTATACTGTTTTAAGGAGAATGGAAAGGGCTCTGTTGTAATGATACATAAATTTAAAGCATAGATTGCAGCTGTTATTATGCATCACTTCTTACTAAAATAGGCTTACAGTATACATAAAAAACTTTATAACATTTCTGAAATACATATGTATTATATATATAATATACATATAAATCTGGAGAAATATATAGAATACATATAGATGTAGGCATATAGAGATATAGGTATATAGATATAAAAATATAGACATATGCTAATTGTAGCCAACACTGTTGCTAGCTCACCTATTTCCCATGCCCTGCCTCATCCCCTCCCCCTTGTCTTCATGGCTGAAGATCCTATAGGAGCTAAAGACATATTTCCTCAGCTTTCATTGCAGCAGAGGGGGCATTGTGACACTGTTCCGCCAATGAGACATAAACAAAAGCCAGTTCAGATGTTTCTGAGCAAGCTTTGCTTTTCTTATCAAAGGAGTTTGTTCCAGGTACTATAAGCTGCATAACAAACTATTCAAAATTTGGTGGCATAAAACACCCATTTTATTATGTTCTCAGATCCTGTAGGTCAGGAATTCAGACAGGGCACAGGGGGATGGATGGCTTATCTCTGCTCCACAATGTCTGGAGCTTCAGCTGGGAAGATTCAAGCACTCAATCCTCTGAAGCAGATTTGTCTTGTAGAACTTTCTCCAACGACGAAAACATGCTATCTCTGTGCTGCCCAATATGGTAGCCGTTAGCCATGTGTGGCTATTGAGCACTTGACATGTGGCCAGTGAGACTAAGGAACCCAAGTGTATATTTTATTGTTTTAATTAAGTGTAAATTTAAATAACTACACGTGACCAGCGGCTCCTGAATTGGGGAGCAGGGACAGGAAGCTTCTTCACTTACATGTCTAGCAGCGGGGCTAGGATGAAACAGAGTCTAGGCTCAGTTGGCACTGCCAACTGGAGCATCTACACGTGGCCTCTGAACTCTCCCTGTGGCTTGGGCTTCTGAAAGCCTGGCAGCTGGTTCTGAGAGGAAACATCCCAAGAGGGAATTTCTGGAGAGTGAACATTCTAAGAGAGCCATGTGGAAGCTGCCTGGCCCTGCAGTCCACTTAGCATCACATCGTTCCTATTGTCACTTGACATTAAGCATTATCATAATCGTCATTTTTAATGACTGCATTCTATGATTTAGAATAATTTATTTAATCATTGCTCAGAATGTAGGTTGTTGAGAATTTTTCTGTATTAAAAGTAATATTTAACAAATATTTTTTATATATAACTTGAACTGCATCTTTGATTATTTCCTTGGGATAGTTCTGGAAGTGAAATTACCCAGTTAAAAGGAAGGGTGTGTTTTTTTTCCTTTTTTTTCTTTAAGGCTCTTAATACATAATGATGATCCACTTTCCAGAAAGATTGTACTATCTTTCACTCCCAGTGGATAATCCTGTCTGTCTCACTACATCCTAGCCAGCATTGTCCACTAGGATTTCTTTTTCTAGTCTTGGCTAATTTGATACGTAATATGGCATCTCTTTATTGTTTAAATTTGCATTTCTTTGATTATATGTAGGATGAACATGTTCCCACATATTTATCAGCTCCTTCTATTATTCTTTCAGTGAATTTTTAAAAAAAATATATCTTTATTGATTTCAGAGAGAGGAAGGGAGGAGAGGGAGACAGAAACATCAATGATGAGAGAGTCATTGATCGGATGCCTCCTGCACGCCCCCGACTGGGGATCGAGCCTGAAACCTGGGCATGTGCCCTGACCGGGAATCGAACCTCGATCTCCTGGATCACTAGGTCGATGCTCAACCTCTGAGCCACGCCCAGCCGGGCTCAATGAATTTTCTATCCACACCTTTTCTCCACATTCTTACTAGAGGTCTTTATTTTTTCCTCCTCAATCCATGTGAGCATCTCACAGATTTGTGGATTGTGTGCCAAATATGTGGCTGAACGTGATTCTAATCTAAACTTTCACTCTAGAACGTGCCCAACTGTTTTAAACACATGACTTGGATACCTAGTTCCTTGATTTCCTATCTATTCCTTATCAACAAATGCTTTCTGGTAGCCACTGGTCACATGTGCTTATTAAAATTTACATTTAATTAAAACTCAGTAAGATACAAATAGGCAAAACAAAATAGTTCTCACGATCTTTACTGAGCCTTTCTCCTTGGCCTTTCTGCCACATCCTGCACTGTTGGCTGGTAACTACTAGAAACATTCCCTTTTGACTTTGGACATTCTCATGTTGACATAGGATGTGCCCAACGTAACTCCCACGATCTTAGCTGTAGTTGGGCCTAGAAACTTGATATTAGAGGATTTGCATTTGAGTCCTGCTGGGTTTGGCTGCACTAAGTCTCAGCCCTCATGTCATATATAGAAACACTAATTACCCTCTGAGTTGTGTGTGACTCAAATGAGAGGATGCCTGTGAAATGCTTTGTGAACTGTAAAACCTACATAGATGTTGATGTTTTCTTCATTCCTAGCCTCTCCTTCCCCTCTCTCCTCTCCTTGCCTTTCCTCTCCCCTCTTCCTACCTCTCCTTTGCTCCTTAAAGCTGATGGAAATTTCCTTTAACTCAAGTAAGAAAATAAGTGAAATTGCTTTTAAACCATAAACAAGTATTATTAACACTCTCTTCTCTCATATTCAGTGTCCCCAACTCCGTCATTCTCACCTTCAAAATGTGTCTCAGAATCTCATGCCTCAGTGTTTTAGATTGTTACTTAATTCTTAGGTTATCTAATTTTCCATGTGTTTATGTCCTGTCTCCTATCTGGGATTGATTCCAAGCTTTTTTAGGCCAAGGATCATGTTATACACTTTTTCTATCGATGCACGTGAGCTCTATAGTGCACTGCAATCAATATCGACTGATTAATGGCTTTGCTCTGTAGTTGCCTAATCCAATGAAAGAACAGAGAAATTTGAGAAAGGGTGAGTGGTTCAGAGTGGCTGGTGTATAGGCTCAGAAAGCGAGACTCCAGAGAGGAGGCTGGGTAGGTAGAAGCCAGATTACTGAGGGCCTTGGGTTAGGAAGTTGGGAATTTATTGAGGAAGTTTTCAGTAGGGAAATGAAATGAATTGTAATTCTTTTTGGAACATATTTTATTTAGCTCTGAATCCCAGAGCCTAGCACCATGCCTACTATTCAGGAATTGCCCTGTCAGTGTGTATTCAATTGCACTTATCGCTCAACAGAGTATTCTTCAATCCTGTGGCTATTCTGAAGACGAAATACTTTGTTTTTAAGGGTGGAAATAGACCCTGCCAGTAGACCACTATTTCTTTCTTTTTTTTTAATCTTCACCTGAGGATATGTTTTTATTGATTTTAGAGAGAGAGGAAGGGAGAGGAAGAGAGAGAGAAACATTGATGTGAGAGAGAAACACCGATCAGTTGCCTCCTTTACACACCTGGACTGGGGACGGATCCCACAACCTGGGTATGTGTCCTGACTGGGAATTGAACCCATTACCTTTTAGCGTATGGAATGACGCTCCAACCCACTGAGCCACACCAGCCAGGGCTAGACCACTATTTCTAGCCACCTTGGAACAAAAGAAAATGAAATAATTCTATGAAGGGTATAAGCCAGAAGCTTTGGTTTTTGGAAAACTTAAACACTTTCTGTGGAAAATTTTACTGGGGGTCCAGGAAGATTGGTTTCTTCTACTTCTATCTTTCCTGTCTGTGCTGGGTATTTGTTGTTACTTTAGACAATATCCACTCCCCTTTCCTCCAACAACAGTCCTGACTTTTGTTTGAGGACCCATCTCTCTCTCCCAGTCTCTGTCCATTGCTTCCTTTGGGACCTGGTATCTAGGCTGAAGACAACCAAAACATGGCATTCTCCTGGCCACCGCGATGAGTTCAGAGGTGGACACTGACCTGATTAGGCCTGTCAGAGCCAGCAAGTCTCAATTCTGGGACTTCTGTCTGTGGTGATGGGGATTAGGACTCTTTCCTGTGAAATACGAACCTAGAAGCGTCCACTGTTGAGGTTCCTGGGGCCATCTCAGCACCATGGGGAGAGAGCTTGTTGAAGGCAGCTAAGCCAGGCAAACTCCTGGGGATAAACAAGCCCTGGAAACAGCCTTTGAGACCGTGCATCACCTCTACCTGGACTTTTTAGCTACAGGAAGTCCAGGCTTGGGTTCCCAAAAGAGCAGAGCCTGAGCAAGGGGCTTTGTGCTACCACTATAACAGGGAGTGAAATCCCAGGAATCAGGAGCCAGGGGGCCTGCAGGAGGCAGCCGATCAATGACTCTCTCATCACCGATGTTTCTGTCTCTCTTCCTCTCCCTTCTCTTTGAAATCAATAAAGATATATTTTTTAAAAAGAATGGAGAGGACAACCAGAAGGAAATAATTAAATTGTAGAAAAAATTTATACATTAATTAGGTAAAAAGTAAAGCTTTGGATAATAGGCTTGATGTAATAGATAGCTGTGTTCTTGTAGGACTTTCCAAGGTTAGACATTCTTTTCAAATGTCCATGGAATAGTTTAAAATTGCGTGTGTAATGTATCACAATGAAAATTTACATAAATTTCCCAAAATAGAGATTTTATGACTCAGACCGTCCACAGAAGAGTAACATTAGAAATTAACAACAAATATAGCAAACAAATCTATTCATTTGCAATTTTAAAGTACTTTTTAAAATAGCGCTTACATTAAAAAGGAAAGCAAAACTGAAATGTTACGTAATTTATAGTTAGAGAATCAAAACTGAAACAAATGATTAATTTCAAGTAATGATAACGTAGACACTATACACCAAATCCTTATAGAATGAAGACAAAGTGATAATTGGAGAAATATTCATTACCTTAAACACATTTATTAGAAAATTAGAAAAACTGAAACTAAGTTATCTAAGTATTCAACTCGGGATGCTAGAAAAAGAGAAGCAAAAAAGACCTAAGTAAAGCAGAATGTATGAATTAGTAAAGATAAAACTGAAATGGATGCTATGACAGACATCGGATGTCTAAAATCGAAAGCTGATGATTGACCAACAAAATAGAAAAATTTTTAGAAGTCTAAGGAAAAAGGACTCAAGTTGGTGATTTTAGAAATAAGAGTACATGATTAGAGGAATAGGTTGTTAACAGAATACTATGTACAACTGGATTAAATCTAGATTAAATTTACAATCCTCAGGAAAAGTTGAAATTATCTCAATTGACTTAAGAAATTGTATCAAACCACCCTGGCCGGTGTGGTTCAGTGGTTGAGCATCTCCTAGGATCCAGGAGACCGGGGTTCGATTCCCGGTCAGGGCACATGCCCGGGTTGCAGGCTCAATCAATGACTCTCTCATCATTGATGTTTCTATCTCTCTCTCCCTCTCCCTTCCTCTCTCTGAGATCAATAAAGATATATATACATATATATTTTAAAATGTGGTATGTAGGAATAACTAAATGGGTAAGGAAACAGAACAGAAAGTTCTGAAGTATATCCTGAATAGATAGAAACTTAGTTTATAAAAATAATGGCAATTACAATTTGTGGGAGGAAATGGTATTGGGACAACTGGCTATCAATTTTAGGGGAAAGAAGTTATATCACAATATACACAAAAATTCCAGGTGCCTTAAAAATCAAAGTATTTTTAAAGTGTATAAATCAATGAGATAAATACAAAAAAATTGTTTTAAATCTTGAGTTGGACAAGTCTTTCTAGGAAAGGCCCCAATCCTAAAAGTCAGACAGACTACAGATAACATATTTATCTGTTAAAAAACATCTGTCAAAACAGATGGACAGATAAACATTTCTTTGGTATAACTAAAGAAACCACAAAAACAACATTAAAAGACACATGGCCAACTAAGAGAAATTGTTTGAATAGAAGATTAATATTCATAATATTATAAAGAACTTCCACAAATCAACAACTGAGAGCTATCTAAACCCAATGAAAATTAACCAATAAGGGATCAACTTAGTGAAGAAAAAAAAATACAACTTAGTAATAAACATGTATTACTAATAACACGGGGAACAAAAGTAAAAACGAGATATTTAATATTTGGGGCTTACTTTGTTTACATAGTCTTTGTTAACACTGATTTGCTAGAACTTACTAAAAATTGTTCACTGTTAGTGTTGGCAAAAGAGTGGGAGAAGCAGCTCTCTAGCAGAAATTCAAATTGGTTAAGTATGGGTGGGAGTGAAAATCAATGCCATTTTGTAGTGAGAACAAAAGTGCCCACATGTGTGCAGGAAGATCTATCTTTAAAGTAAAGATATTTTAAAGATATTTGCAGTTTAGAATTGCAGAGGAAATGGGAGCAACTTAAATGGCCATCAATAAAGGAGAGCTGAATAATTCTGATACATCTGTCTTGTGCTTGGAAGCTGTCGAGGGGATGGATTCTTGCTGATGGGAGAAGATAATCTGTACCGGGCTTTGTTCTCCACGCTTTACATCGATTTGATCCTCACAGAAACCCTCTGAGGAAGATACCATAACTTGAGCTATTATTACACAGACGAGGGAACTGAGGCGCAGTCGCTGAGTCATTCATCTCAGATCACCCAGCGGGTAAGTGGCAGAGCTGGGGTTTGAACTCCAGGAGTCTGCCTCCCTAGCCTGTGGCTTGACCAAGACCCTAAATCATGCTTTCATGTGACTATGATACACTGAGAAGGTAAGCAAACCACAGAAAAATAGTGAATAACCTCGTCTTTATTAAAAGTGGAAAACATGTTTTGATGCATGGGAAAGCGATTACATTTGGTGAGGGGTAGATTTGGAGGGGGGTGAAGGGGCATTTCACCTTGACTCCATTCTTTAAATATTGCTTGATATTTTTCACAGCGAGAAGTTACTTTTGCAATTAAAAATAATATATTGAATATATTTTAATATTTACTATATAACATATGTGATTTATATATTTAAATTATCTTTATATTTGGGGTTTCTTTGTTTACATAATGTTTGTTTCCAGAAGCTTCCTTTAGTTCAAACTATTATCTTGAAATGATGAGAACAGAATGCTCAAGCCCCACCTATTTTGCCTACATTCCAAAAGCATTAAATGGTCACTTTGGAAAAGGTCTGATTTTTGTATATTTTGAAATACCTATTTGTTACAGGAACTGGGTAAATGGTCTGGATAAATGGCTAGAATTCGACACCTAACAGACTCCCTAATAGAGAGAGTTTGCCCTTTGGTTTCTAGCATCTGGATTTCCCATTCACAAACTCTTTGTAAGATGCTATGCTGGTCGTGGAAAGGGGGGGGCTACAAGACTGAGTGAGCCCCAGGCCAGTGGGAGCAACAGATCCTTCCCAAGCCAGAAATAGGGAGCCGTCTCAGAGATCCCCTTCTGCTCAGCTATTTCCAGCTTGTCACTGAGCCCATCAGTCTGACCTCCTACCTTTTGATCTGGTTCATCCACCACTGTCCAGACCATGGGCACCTCTTCCCCGGACCTCTGCACCAGCCTCCTACTGGCTCTCCTGCCATCACTCCTGTCCCCACTGGTAACCTGTCTTCACCCCACAGCTGAGGGATGAATCTTTATAAAATGCAAATCAGACATATTCCCATCATCCTGCCCCACCAGGGTAAACCCATCAGTGTCCCCCATTTCTCTTAGGAGGAGAGCCAGAACCCTCATTGCCATCTACTAGGCCCTCGGAGGATCTGGTCCCTGCCTGCCCACCCAGCCACAGCCAGAGCTTGCCCAACCTTCCTCCACCCTCTTTTACTTCCTCCAACTTGCCAGGTCCCCTCCCACTTTGCCTAGGGCCTCTCACCCCACCCCCCTAGACCTTATCAACCTCTACTACCTTTCCGCTGTTATTTCACTTCTTCAGGAGAAGCTGTCCAGACCCTCACTCTCAGAGCAAACCCCCTGCTCCCTCCCCCTAGGACTCCAATGCAGTTATTAACTCAATAGCCGCCTGGAATGTCCACAGGGGTAGGAACTGTGTTTATCATATTTCCTGTGCTATCCTTGGAATCTAGCAGAGAACCTGGCTCCTACAGATGCTCAATGAGTACTTGTTGAATGAATGAATGAATGAATGAATGAATGAATGAATGAATGAATGAACGAACGAACAAATGAATGAGTGAATGAATGAGTGAGTGGCCTGCTGTTTTACCAAACAGACTGTGATAAGGCAGCAGCTGCTATTTGGGCTCGAGGAGGCTCTTTGCCTGGGAGGTGAGAAAAGGAAATTCCAGACTCAGAACCTGCAGGAGCCTGACGGTCGGTGGTGAGGTCAGACGGGGAGAGGCAGAGATAAGACCGCAATTTCGGGTGAGCCCAGCTTGGAAAGGCTCTACATACCTAAAAAGGACTTGAACTTTATTCCGTAGGTAACGGGGAAATCTGGGAAGGTTGTTAGGCAATCTTTCTCCACTCCCTTTCTTTTTCCATCCCTCCTTCCCTGCTTTCCTTCCTTCTGGAGACTGGGAACAAAGCCTCTCAGTGCCAGATAGTAAGCTTTTGGTTGGAAAGGAAGTGAGGAGGGATTTGGAAGGGACAAGTGCTCGATGGACCCCTTTTCCTGCCCCCATTCCTAGATGTACAAAGTGGAGCTAGAGTGGTAGAAAATGGGAAAGAGACTCCCCAGGGCCACCTCATTTACCCAGGGGGTGTCTGGGAGCCCCTGAAACATCCAGGACTCTGAGCCCCAAGGGTGGAGGCCACAGGGAGTAGTTGGGGTGGTAGGTGCTCGTCAGTGAGAATGACAAATTGATGGAGCCACTGACAAGTGTCTGGGGGTAGGTCCCTGAGGATGTGCCACTTTCCAGTGTTTCTTCTGCACTGTTGGCTTTGCCTCAGGACAGCCGAGGGGTTGAAAGTCATGGCTCCAGGCTTGTGCTCTGGGGCACAGGTTCCACCTTGTTCAAGCCAGGCAAATTCGCCTCTCTCTGAACAAGACTGGTGAGGAAGGGAGCGCAGTCTGAGGATCTGCAGCCTCACCTTGAAGTCACAGTGTCCCAGGTAAGTCCTGTCTGGGCCAGGTTAGGACAGACAAGTGTCTCTGGAGCCACAGCTGTTTCCATGGCCTCAAATGGCTCTTCTGCACACATTTCAAACCTTTCAAAATTTCAAAACCATGGGGCCTGTTGGCTTCTACATTCCTCACCCTGCCTTTTGGGCTTAAATTTATACTTCAACAGTGCTCACTGAGTGCCTGTTCTGTGCAGTTGCGTGCTGGGCTCTCAGTCAGAAATGGATGATTCGTGGTCCCTGCCCTCAAGAGACATACAGTCTAGTGAGGAAAACAGATACAAACAGAAACTTCCAGAACAATGTAAAGACCTCCAGAGGAGGAGGTCAAATGCTAACAAGGTCTACCTGATTTTTTACTATCTTTATGTAACTTCCATAGATAACACATGACCTAGACACATGACCCAATATTTTGTAATCTTTGGAATACCTGTTTATTTTTCCCCCCAGTACTCTTTTGGGACTTGGGATTGTTTTGCTTAGCTACAAAAAAAAGTTAGACATGCCTCAGAGTCTCTTCAAAATTTCCTCCATGTGATCAATCAGCGCAGGCTCCTCTGAATTAGATCTGCCCTGCCACCCTCCTCATGTGGGAAGGACAGACCTTTACAGGTGAGCTGGAAGCTGATGAAGGAAGCGGCCAAGATGTGGCCTCTGAAGAGCAGGCAGGAGGGTCCCTGGCTATATATATATGTCCTTGATAAGGGCCCAAAATCCCACTGTAAGAACTTTATTCCTTTGAAGGTGCATGAGCTCCCCAGGAGGAATAACATCCTAAATAAATCCTGACCACTTATCTGCTCTAGGGGCAGATTTGTATGTAGCAGGGAGGGGCAGCCAGCTCTCCAGGTCCCACCGTATCCTCTAGATTTTGAGGTTTTCTCAGTTAGCTATTGCTGTGTAACAGACCAAATGACTTTCTGTTTCCCACTATGCTGTGGGTTGGCTATATGAATGTTTTTGCTAGTTCCACCCGCAATAGCTCATGCAGCTACAATCATCCGATTTGGGCTGGAGGGTTCAACATGACCCCATCCCTATGTCTGGCAGTTGGTGCTAGTTTTCAGTTCTCCAAGTGGCCTCTCATCCTCCAGTAGACTCACCAAATTTCATCAAGAAATGGTGGTCTCAAGGTTATTAGAAGCTGGAAGACCCCGTTAGGAGTGAGCTCCAGAATTTGCACGATGTTATTTCCTCTGCATTCTATTGGGGAGGAAAAGTCCTGAGGCCAGTTCAGATTCAAGAAGATAGCAAAAGAGACTCAACCTCTCTCAGTGGGGGAGGAGCAACATCACATAGCAAAGGGGTGTGGACACAAGGAGCTGTGATTCATCGGGGCCACTATTCTAACGATCTTCCACAGGTGTCTAAAAGGTGTATGAAGTGTTTGCTTCAGGGCAGCAGGGTAGAAGAGTTGAAAGTCCCTATTTCCTGCCAACATCTATTTCCATGATCTTGCCCCGGGTTCTGTTACCTTTTGCCAGAAAGGACATAGCCTACAAATCCAGTTTGCTTAAGTCCACAGAGCCCATCAAACTAGGTAGTGCTATGTGGCTGACCGTCTTGAGTTGTGAGAGCATGTCCTTCACCAGGCCCAGTGATGTGCTGGTAAGCTGGATGGGGGTGGGGGCAGGGGGCTGATTTGTAGCATTTGCCAGTTTCTGTGGTGTAAATACTCCTACCCTGGCCAATTTCAAGCCACCAATGTGACGGCACTGAATGAGGAGTTGGAAATAGAGATACATAATTGATTCCTGGCCCTATACAAACCAGCTCCACACCTTTACCTTATCTCTGGAATTTTCTAGAAAAAGTGAATACATATTTTTTTGAAAGTAAAAACTTTCTTGGTGCCAAAAGAATAAAATGCATTAAGAAGATAGAGTCTTGTCTTGGAAGACAGGGAATTCCACAGGTATGAGGCAGGCCACGGCAACCGTGGAAACTAGGTGGGATCTAACACGCCCAGTGATGTCTTTGTGTGGGCATAGACAATATCTAGAAGGGTGCTCACGTAAACAATAGTGGTTATTTCTGGTGGTGATGGTGCATGAAGGTGAGAGACTGGTCCTAATATGGTTGCCAAATGGGAGGGAGATTGGGGGGATGGGTGAAAAAGGCGAAAGGATTAGGAAGTATAAATCTGCAGTTTCCAAATAGTCATGGGGATGTAAAGTACAGCCCAAGGAATATAGTCAATAATATTGTGCCCAGTCGGGCGTGGCTCAGTGGTTGAGCGTTGACCTAGGATCCAGGCGATCAGGGTTCGATTCCTGGTCAGGGCACATCCCCAGGTTGCCGGCTAGGCAGCCGATCAATGACTCTCTCATCATTGATGTTTCTCTCTCTCTCTCCCTCTCTCTTCCTCTCTCTGAAATCAATAAAGATATATAAAATAATAATAATAATATTGTAATAGCTATGTATGGTGCCAGATGGATACTAGATTTACTGGGATGATCACTTAGTAAGTTTTATAAAATGTATGTCAACTGTAATTGAAAAATAAAAATGACTTAAAATGAAAAAAAAAGGAGGAACTGGTCCTGATATATTTCTGTACTATCTTCACGTTCTTACAGTGAACATGCATTCGATTCATAAATAAATAATTCAGACTAATCACAGACTCATTGAACTTTGCAGGCTCTCTGACTCAGGGAAACATAATCCCAGATAAATTAGAGAATTTGCCCTGGCCAGGGGTACCACCAAGACTAGGACTCAGGTCTCCTGACTTCTGATTGAGAATTCATTCCTCTGACCTTCAGGCTGCCCCACCTCCATACAGCTACCAATCAGGAAGAAATTGATAATCCTACCACCAAAGCCTGTGGAAATTTGCAGAGACTTACCCTGGGAGGCTGAGCACAGATCAGAAGGCAGGCCCCTAGGAGTGGCCTCCGTGTTTGGCAAACCAGCAAAAGCACAGCACAGAACCCCTTGGGGACAAACCCCATGGCCCCGGTAGAAAGTCTGATTACCCCCTACACACACACACACACACACACACACACACACACACACACACGTCATGTAGCAGCAAAGAAAAGCAAATTATGGGGGAAAGATCCTCCTACCCAAGAGACTCTCTTCTTGGAAACTTCATCGCTGGTGCTAAATGGGTTGATTGGAAATTCTTTCTGAGAGTTCAGTGTTTCTTTGATTTGGTTTTTCCTTTTCTTGTGCCTTTTGCTCCAACAACATGAGTAGAAGGCCAATAAAATGCAATACGAAAGCAAGCTGTCGATGAGTTAATGAAAATAACACGCAAAGGGCACCCTTGTCTTGCAAGGGGAGGAGGAGACATCGGCTTTCAGCAAATGTCTTGTCTTGCTCGGGACGATTGCGGGAGGAGGGTCAGGGAGGGCGAGCACCGGTGGACCAAGACAAATGGGAAGCTGAAGGAAAAAAGCCTTTTTGAAAACAAAACGAAGTGCTTGCGATGCCCACTCTCCCCCGGCTCAGGGCTGTGTTCAAGGGTCAGTGGGCCGTGTTGGGAGGTTTCTTTGCCAGGCCAGGCCAACCCACAGGGGCCAAACCACCCAAGCACTTGGAGGTGAAGGCAGCTCAGCCCGGCCTTCAGGCTTGCCTGGGAACATTCTGTATTTCCTACTTCATTTCTAGTTCTGCGGGCGGGCGCCGCCCTTGCTAGGCTGAGGGCCCCTTGAAGGCAGCGTCCAGGTCGCATCTGTCTTAGGATCTCTCAAAGTGCCTGTCATAGGAGCTCATTCTTGGCAAGCGATCCGTGAATGGGTGTTGAATGAAGGAATAAAATTTAAGGCAACAAATATATTGTACATGGACTTCATTAGTTGTTTTTTGGGGAGTGGTGGGGAATTGGGAATCGGTAGGAAAAAAAAGACTCAGTAAACAATGATCAGGCTATGTCCCTGACTCAAAGAGCTTGCAGACAAACCTAAGAGACAGATAGGAGTTAATTACCCATCTAGCTCCTTGCCTGGGGACCTATAAATTTCTACAGGTTGTGGCCAAACTTGAGACTCATTCTCCTTCTGTCCCTCACCCCCATGGGGCCAGGAGAATGTGGGTGGAAAAAGTGCCGGGTCCACGTTGCAGTGGCTGGTCGAAGCTCTAACATTCCATTCAGGTCCTCAGCAGTCGAGGCCAAGGGCCAAGGCTGAGGTCCAGGGGTGGGGATGGGACAGAGTGTCCACAGGGTGGGCAGGAAGAGCAGAAGGCAGGTTCCAGCCAAGGCCCTTAAAGAATGCCAAAGGTCATCCTGAAGAAAACAAGTTCAGGTGTCAGATCCAAAGGGCAACAGGAGGGCTGAGAGTAGGAGGGGACCCAGGTGGCCCTGGAATGGAGTGGGAGCAGGCTAGGCCAGAAATGAGTGGCCTGCAGTGTCTGCATAGGACATCAGAGGTGCCAGCTGTGAGGGTGTGGTTAGCACAAAAGCTCAGGACCAGGATAGACACCTTGTATGTGATCATAGTGCCTTTGTCATGTTCCTTGAAACCAAGTGCCACAAGGTAGCTCAGACGCCAGGAAGGGGAGCCTTCAGTGTGAATGCACCCTAAACTTTGTCTTGTCCATCAGCCCTGCTCCATGACAGATGTTCCCCCCACTGAAAAATGACAATGTCAATGAACATTCTGTAAAGTTAATTTTTGTTTCCAGTTTAAATGGTTGTCTGTTCTGAGATTATATCTGTCTGTTTCTTGGTGATAAGATGGCTTTTCTTTTATGAAATCGTGGTGATGGTAGTGATAAGTTTTTTGGTTGTTTGTATGACCTCACTTGGCTAAATTAAAAGGTTGGCAATATTGGTCCACAGATTTCTAGTCTGGCAGCAGGAGGAGAAGGGGTGGAGATAATAAAGCATTAAATCCTAGTCTGGTTACTTCTGCTCTAAGAACTAAAATCCTGTCCTGAAGCCCAGGTCCTGGCTGCCAAAATAACATCGTCACTATCACCATCACCATCATCTTTATCATCACCATCAACATCACTTTGCACAAAGCACTATCCTAAAATTTGCATATGTTAATTGACTCTTCCCCTTGTTTTGACCTCTTGCCCACCTATATGTGCCCAGTATCTGGATTTGGCCCTCCCTACACTGACCTAGCCCACTGTCAATTAAACTCCAATTCTAATGGCCCCCCTGCTACAGGTTTCATAATATCTTCCCTGACCCAGCCACCTAGAAAGTAGGGTTCTGCCTCAAAATTCCTAGCCAGTGGCTGTGTCTCCACTCCCTGCTGCCAAGTCCTCACCAGATCCTTCCACTGCCTGCCTGGCTGAGCCTCCTACCAGACACTGTCAGATCCTCTGAATACCGGGCACCAGCCTGGGAGGAGAGCCACCTGCTGCTCAACTCTTGGCTCCCCAGACTAACACCCTGCCCAGCTGTGTCTGACCCTCCTGGGCCCTCATTCTGCCCTCCCAGCAGCCTGACTTTACTGCTTGCTTCCTGCTCAAATCTTCCCTGAACGAACACCCCATCACTGAATCTTCTCGTTTCTGGGGTTAGCTCTTATCATGCCTCCTCTATGCAAAGCAAACCTTGAATCAAATGCTATACTCCCAGGCCTTGACTTGTTACTTTCATGGCCCTTGAGAACATACCAGGGGCCCGTTCTACACTTTACTTGTATTAGCCGCTGTGTACCTCATCATAACCTTATGAGGTAGATACTATTGTTATCTCCATTTTACAGATGAGCAAATCAAAGCCCAGAGAGGTAAAGTTACTTGCCCAAGGTCACACAGCTAGGAAGTGGCAGGAACAAACTTTGAATTCATATTCTAGAGGCCTATCCCTTAACTACAACATTGCCTCACTTCTCCTTAGAGTCTAAGAAGCTCTGCCCTGGGAGGTTTGAAATCAGATGAGTCTTTGGCTTATGAACTCCCTGACTGTGGAACACCATTAGTTCTCTGAGTCTCTCTGCTCCTGCATCTTCCATGGTTCTAGAATCAGTGCTGGCACTCAGCACGCGGTGGACACAATCATCAGTCCCATCCTTTCCTGCATTAAAACCTTGGCAACCACAGACATGTCGTGAGTGGGGCCTGGGTATTTTACTCAGCCCTCGGGAAATGTCAGTCACAACTGAGAAGAATAAGCTTGAGCCTGTTTGTAAAGCATTTTGCAGCTGATGGAGGAGGTGGATGTGATGGTTTGAAGCATGGAGTCCGGAGTCTGGCTGTCCAGGTTTAACTCCACACTAGTATGTGATTTGGGGCAAGTTACTTAAAATTCCCCACTCCTTGGTTATCTCATCTTTAAGGAGGGTGATAATCATAATATTATGTATCTTATGTAGGGTTCTTGCTAATTTCAGAGTTAATAAATATATAAGGCCCTTAGAACAGTGGCAGGTACACACAGCAAGCCCTTCAGAAGGGTTCACTGTTAGTCTGAGGCTATGACAACTAGACGTTACCACCATTTTACAGTCAAGGAAACTAAGGCTCCAATGGGTTGGATGACATGCAGTGTCACACGGCCTCAGCAGAGTGGACCAGAATCGACATCCAGAGCCTCTGGTGGAAGACTTGCTAGCTCCTCATTTCTTCCAGTACTTTCTTATTTCCACTTCTGATGTGACTGCTGTTGGCTGCCATTCCCAGGTGACCAGTTTCCAACCTCATTAAATCTGCTCCTGCAAAAGTTAGGCGCATCCTAATGGGCATTGCTGCTGTTCCTAGTCCTGGGCCCATTCAGCAGCTGTCCACCTACGCCTTGCCTTGTCCTTGCTAGAGTGCTGCAGAATACCACCGGCTGGGGGGGGGGGGGGTGCATTTACCTCCTTCAGGTGCCTAATTATGCAAACCTTGAACTTGAGAAACAGAAGGGGAGATTGTGGCCTGCCCAAGGGTGATTGATGGAGCTGGCTGGTTTTATCTTCCCCATTGTACAGGCCGCAGGCTTTACTGTGAGAGGAGCTCAGCTGCCCTCTCTCAGTTGCTTTGTTGCAGATGCAGGGGCAAGAAAGGCTGAACTGGGTTAATCTAATTCTCCAGTGACTCATCCTAGGAGAGGACCTGTGATGGATCATTAAGCTGTCTTGGAGCTTATTTCAAGCCCACGCCCCCAAGATGAATGCTCTCAATTTGTTTATCGGGTCTCCAACAATAGGCCACTATTCTCCTTCCCCACAACTTGATTACACAATCTTTCCCCTCGTGTCTTTCAGCCACCTACAGAAAATCTGTCTGCGCACCAAGCATGCGCTCCCATCCCTCTACCAAATGCTCGACTGGAGCGTCATCCCATCTCTGGTGGGTGCGCTCACTGCCTTCTTGACAAGCTGAACTCTGCTCACCAGGATCTCTCCGAAATGGAGACACTTAATCACTTGTCTGAGCCCTCCTGTGGGCAGATTTTCCTCTCCCCTCCCCCCAAATCTTCTCACCCTTGCTGACTCCAAACTGGGTCTAGACCTCTGAATTATCCACTGTCTAGTGCCTGATGAATGTTCTGGATCTTCCAATTCCCCTTTGATCCAAAGTTCTAGGTTGATTGCCTTTTATTGTTTAATTCCTTTAACAAATATACGAATAAGTCATGTTTATGTAGAAAGGAAAATACAAACCACTCGTAATCTTGCCACCTAAAAACAATCTCTATAAATATTTTGGGGGTCCCTGTTCTTGGCCCTACCTCTCACATTCCAAAGTTTATCTCTGTGTCCTTCTTTGCTATGGCACCTCGGATAGGTGCCCCTACCCGGAGGTATTGGAAATTTAAAGATGCCTTTTCTTTTTTTTTTCTTTTCTTTGTTTTATAAGCAAATGTTTATTTAGAAAGTCACAGAGGTAAAAGAAGTGAGCCAGCTGGGCTGCGAGGGCTCAGGAAACAAGTTACAGAGGCCAAAGAAGGGCCCTTGGCACTTAGGAGAAAGAAAGGCAAAGGTAATGGACCTGGGGAAAAAGAGGGGGGGAAAGGCATGGGAGTGCTCCAGAGAGTGAGAGAGTGCACTTGTAGCTGCCTTTTCTTAATGAACATCTACTACAGGATAGGATATATTTGTTAATTTGTATGTGGATCTAGACTGCGGAGTCTCCGTGGCCTCAGTGTAGCTCCAGAACGTATTGTCTACATTTCTGGAATAGTCCTCTCCTGGTCTCCTGTCCTATAGCCTATCCTCCACATGGCCTCCATAGTGAGCAGATCAAGATACTAATGCTACCAGGTCATTGCTCTGCTGGCAACTTTCCGCAGCTTACCATCACCTTTGGGATAAAGTCAATATCCCTTAGCCTTGCATCCATCACTCTTCATGACATGAGGTTGGCTTGCTTTTCCCATGTCTTCACTTGCTTCCCCCACTAAGGGTATTCACTCTCTACCCTTGTCAGGCAATTTGCTCTTCCTAGAATGGGACTGCTTTTTGAAGCCCAAGATTTTTGTATCCGCTGCTCCCCCTGCCTGGAATGACCTTCCTTTCCCCCTCCTTTGTTTAGATAATTTTACTCTTCCTTCAAGACTTAGTTCAAGCATCACCTCTTCCAGGAGCCTTCCTTAACCACCTTATTTATCTGCAATCATGTCACATCTCAGTTCAGTGCTTCCTCTCCATGAGGGCCCCACATGTTATCTACAGACCTTGACTCAACTAAAAATCTGCTGTCTTCTCTCTCTCCTTCACTAGACTGTGAGCTCCATGAGGGCAAGTATTTTGTTGTTGTTTTTTAAATATGTTTTTATTGATTTTAGAGAGAGAGAAGAAGGGAGAGGGAGAGCAAGAGGAAAATGCCAATGTGAGAGTGAAACATTGATCCAATGCCTCCCATATGCACCCTGACTGGGGTCCAAACCCCAAACCTGGGCATGTGCCCCAACTGGGAATTGAACTGACAACCTTTTGGTACATGGGACGACGCTCAACCAACTGAGCCACACCAGCCAGGGCTGTTGTTTTTTTAACTCTGTTTTTCTAGCCACTAACAAAATGTCTGACCCACCATATATATTCAGTTCAAAAATTTTTTTTTGCTGGCTAGAATGTAAGAATGAGAAGTATACCTGTAACTTCTTGCTCAGGAGGTGAGCATTTTTATTAGATCCAGATACAGCTTACATTTCAAAATTAAATCAGACACTAAGATTGTGCACACCTAGGATCAAAATGCTTCATGTTATGTAAATTATCCCATTTAATTTTATTTCATCTTCAGAGCATCTACTTGAGATAGGAATTATTTTCATATTACAGATCAGCCAGATTCAGCACCTTATAAAAAGTAAATAACAAAATCAGAATTTTGAACCAAGATCAAAATAAAGGTCATTCTCTGAAGAAATGATTGGGATTCAACTGTCTTTAAGGTTTTTTGGATGAGGAAATTTGTCTCCCCAACTGGATCCTTGTAATTTAGCAGCCAAATAATCATGGATTCACATCCTCCTCAAAGGTAACTAGGAAACTTGTGAATAAATTGTGGATTGATGGGTGGCTCTGGTGCTGCTTTCCTGCCGGCGTTCAGTACCACTGTTGTCACCAAGCTGTTCAGGCCCTGTCCTTTCCTGTCCTTCATCTCACAGGATGATAAACTTCCTCCAGTCATCTTTGCTTAACCAGACATTTTCAGCTCAACCTGCAGAAGTGTTGAATTGCAACCTACAAATAAGCCACTGCCAATCCAGGGGACATAGTGGGTACCTTGACTGTCATTAATATCTGAACAGAAGGACTCTGATGCTGAATGTTCTTGATGGATGGAAAAGTGCCTTATTAGACTCTTCAGGCTCTCGTTCACTCATTCATTCAAAAAACATTTATGCAGGGCCTAATAATCAGTTAATAACAGTAGCTAACACTTACTGAGAGCTTAATATGTGAGAGGCACTGCTCTGTACGCTTTATAAATAGTAACTCATTAAATCCTCATTGTTGAGGATTCCCTCAGCCAGGAACTATTATTATGACAGTTTTATGAATGAGTAAACTGAGAGACAGAGAGGGTAAGTAACTTGCCCAAGGCCACACAGCCTATGATGTACTGCCTCTCCTGCCATGCATAAGGCTCTCTGTCAGCTTTCAATGTATAAAAGTGAGCATGACACAGGCCCTGCCTTTAAGGAGCTTATGTGCTCACACAAAAGACACAAAACTGCAATACTCTGTGGTCGTCCATTGCACAGGAAAAGTGCAAGATGAAAAGACACAAGAAAGGGATGTTGGATGGCTAGCTGATGACATCAAAGGGGAGGTGACATTTCAGCTAGGTCTTCAAGGACTAGTATGAGCTCAATAGATCAGAAAGCGTGGGCTTTGTTGTGGAGAGTAATTTTTGCAGAGAGCAGAGAAGATGCAAAGTGTGGGGGTAGAAAAAGAAGAACTTGCTTGATAAACAGTGAGAAGCTCCAAGGGATTGGCTCACAGGGTCCACAGGGAAACACAGCAAGAAATAGGCTGGAATAGCAGGTTGGGCCAAATCATGAGGCATCTAATTGAATTGTGCTTCACTTTGTGAGAAACGGAGACTTATTGAACGTAGTAAAAGAAAGGAGTGGAACATCTGAAATACTGTCAACAATAAAAAATACATATTAAAAATAAAAAAAAAATAAAAAGGAGTAGCGTGATTAGATTTGTGTTACACCTATGAGCAGTGAGGAAGATGGTCACGTAGATAGGAGAGAGAGTTAAACAGGGAAGCCAGGAAATCAGTCAACCAATTCCTGGTTAGAATTAACCAGGTGAAAACAAACATCCCCCAAAGAGGTATTGGTTGGAGAGGTATTTCAAGAAGTAGAATCAACAGGATCTTCAAGCTTCTCACTGGGCCTTATGTAAACAGACTGACGTTAACCTGGGAGGGAATGAAGAAGGAAGAGCTGGTTCTTATCTATTTCTTTGTTCAACAGGCACCAGGTGGGAGAGCCAGGCCCCAGGCCCTGCACCAGGTAGTGGGCACCCAGCCGCCGATCAGACAAAAGCCTGCCCTCGCAGAGCCCACAGTACGGTGGGCGAGGCAGACAAGGAAACAATGATTACAATACAAAGGGGTGGGTGGGCCACCCACAGAGCCCAGTCCTTGGCATTCGATGGTGATGTCAGACTAGAGGCAACACCAGTCTCCTCTCCACCCGTTTGCTGGTCCCTCTACTTCCCCTTTACTCGGGTATCCAGCCTGCCTTCTCCAGGGCAGAGGCCAAGAGTCTGGTGTGCATATTAGGGGTTGGCAGGGCTGGAGCCAGGGCACGGCTCCTACTAAAACAGTGCAGAAACTGGGCTTCCCAGTGTGTTAGCCATGGCAATGCCTATCCAGGAAATGCCAGGAGGACTGACTAGAAACCCCTGGTCCAAATGGCCAGGGCTGGGGAGGCAGAGTCAAGAGCTTGGAGTTGGGCAGATAGGAGGCCAGAACAAGCCAGAACATGCAGGATAATTGCTGCAACCCCCGGGGTGGTGCTGCTATTTCTGCTAATGGGCTGGTTTACCCACGATGCATGGGCTCCGGGGGCTGGCAAAAAGGGTCAGGGATGCCTTTCTCACACACTGCAGGGAAGTCCCCACGTGCTTCCTCTGGCCTCCCGGGTAGCCCACACCCATTCATCTAGGTGTGCTGTGGATTGCAAGGAATGAAGGTTTACTATTTCTAATTGTTTTAGCAGGAGGCAAGTTGCAGGAGACGGAAGGAGGTAGAGAGAGGGGAGCTCAAAGTGCAGAGAGCAGGGCCTGGGAGGAGAGGATTGTCCGCCACGCTCCCTCTCCAGTTGCCTCTCTTTACAAAGACAAAGGAATGAACAGGGTCAGCAAAGCTGGAGGCTGTGTTTAAGCTGCCTGTGTTGCTGAGCAAAGCATGCAAGTGACTGCTGGACCAATTGGGACACCCACGGAATTCAGGGCCCTTCTCAGAACAGTCAGGCCATACACACAAGGTCAGCCACAGGGTAAAGGAGGTGGGGAGAGACGGAGATAATGGGAAATGAGAGACTCAGTGAACAGGAAAAAACAAAAGAGACTTGGAAAGGAAGGATGGAAGTTGAGGCCCAGTTTCCTGTCTCTGCTCCTTACAGCTCTGCTCACAGCAGCCTCATTCCACACAACGGCTCCTTGGAAAGGCCTTGTGGATGGGAGACGGCCAAGTGGGGCACCCACCCGGGGAACGTGAAGCCTAACAGCCCCTGATGGGAGATAACAGGTCACTGAGCCTTGGAGGGAAGGGAGGTCCCGCGGGAAGGGAGGGGCCTAACGAGGGGAGCAGGCCGCTGCAGCCCCGTGATCACTGCATTCTGGCAGCGTTTGCATCGATCATTTGTTGCTGTCTGTTCGTTGTATTAACTTTAATTTGTAACTGGGTTGATCAGCAATTGTTTTTCCTGGAGGGTGTAATTAGGATGATAAATAAAGCCAAGTGGAGAGTTTGGGCGACCAAACTGTGCGTTCTGTGCTGTAATGAGCCCAGGGGCCCCCACCCCCAGCACCCTCCCCGGAGGGCCCATTTTCCAATAGGTTCATTGGCTCAAACAAGAATCGGAAGTCTCAGAGAATTCTCACACTTCATTGTTTGGAGGGAATCAACATTGGTCACCTTGGTCTTCTAGGGACAAATTAGCTTTGGGTATTAACTCTAGGAGCCTTTTGAATTTAGAGCCCATAGCAGTACATTCATCCCAGAAGTCACATCTTCTACACGAAATCTTCTTGGGCATAGTATATGTTCCTTCCCACCTGTCTTGTCCAGGCTGGACCTGGAAGCCCCTCAGTTCTGCTCCCTTCTCTCCATGCCCACTGTCCGGGCTTTAGTCAGGACAATTCAGTTTTTACCCAAATTCTTCCATAGTTCTCCTGGCTGCTCTCTTCTCCTTTTCCATCTCACCTTCTCTACAGTGATCTTTCTCAAATGCAAAGCTCTCCATGTCTTGCTCCTACTCCCAGTCCAAATACCTCCTCCTCAAACAAGTCTCTTCTGACTCCTTCTGACAGCTATCCCTCCTTTGAGGTTCCACAGGACTTTACACTCTTTAATTACTCTCTCTCACCCTTATATATCTATCTTTGCTTAGTCTAATATTTGTCCTCCACTGTCTTAAAATTTGTGAGTCATTGTGTCATTCTAGAATTACAGATTATTTGGGGCAAGGATCATATCTTTGAGATTTTTTTCTTCTTGAAGGCCCATCCCAGATAAGGGCCATATGCAGATGGTGCAGAAAATATTCTAGGTGATAAAGTTGCTGCTGAATACATGGCTAAATGCTTCAACCAGCACCGCCCAATAGAACTTTCCGCAATGTTGGAAATATCCCATATCTGCCTTGTCCAACGCGGTAGCCACTAAACCACATGTAGCTGTGGAGCACTTGAAATGTGACTGGTGCCATCAAGGAACTAAAATCTCACTTTTATTGCATTTTAACTTTTTCCCTTTACATTTAAGTAGCCACATGTGGCTAGTGGGTGTCATAGTGGAAATCATAGTTTTTGGATTAAGCCAATTTAGAATAAAGGCCTAAAGAGATACCTACCTGTATCAAATCCAACAGCTCACAGCTATACTGCAATCTCTGAATAAAATAAATGCAAACAGTAATAATAAGGGATTAAAAGTTATTTTGATAGCTTAGACTAGAGTGATATCACAGGTTCATCACCCCAGTGCCATATCATCCGTGGACTCTCTTGACATGGGGCAGGAAGTGCCTTCTAAGGAGTTTGTTCTTGAAGACAGTGGAGTGAACTATTCCTGGACTGCGTGGTGGTATTTCCCCAAGCAGGAGAGGATAGTGTCTTAGGTATCCTGCGGTCTGAGAGAGATTACAGCCCAAGAGTCGGACAACGAAGATGATCTTAATTTATCCTGAAGGAGCCATTTGTTGGCCCTGCCCTAAAAGCTTCAGAGCAGGAGTGGGAACAGAGTAGGACCAGCTCAGCAGGGGTGCCAGGCAACTCTGCTGCCTTAACTCTTGCTCCAGGGGAAGATCCTACCTGCCAGTACCTTCCTACCTCTGGGCAATCAGCAAGCTATCTGAACACAAAAGCAAGCTTCCCCCTTTCCCCCGGGCAGCTGCATTCTTTGCAGTTAGGGGGGCCCAGCTCTTTCTGATGGCTGGGGGCCCGGTGGACCCGTGCGGCTGGGGGGAGAGAGCCGGGCTGGGACACGGACAGCGAAGCAGCCAAGGTCTCTAGGTACACACGTCGCCTCTCCAGTCCTCAGCGCAAGCTGGCGAAAAGGGGGGACTCCTCGGAACATAAGCACTGAACTGCCCCGGCCCGAATGGTTTCACCCGGGGGAGGAGGGGAGCCGGGGAATCAGGGTGAGACTGCCAGCGCGCAGCAGCTCTGTTTAAAGACATTCGCAAAAGGAAAATAATTATAGCATTTTAGCCAGCGATGCATCTGCTTAAACTCAGGTATAAATAGATCCTTAAGCTCTGCTCTACCCAGCACAGCCTCTTTAATCTCAGCCATGAGCAGCCACTCGGAGGGGGCACGGAATGTTCTCTGGCGAGGCCAGGGCCCCCCCTTGTCCTCCCTGAAGCACCAAACCACCTTACAAAACCCGCTCAGTCCCCGGGGAAGAGAAAAGGCCGAGATATGGGACAGGAAAGGGCTGCCTTCTCCTACTCACATGTTGTAAAATGGGGCAGCCATTCTGGGAAAGGGTTTGGCAGTTTCTTAAAGAGTTAAACATACGCTTGTCGCTTGTGGTATAACCCAGCAAGCCCACTTCTGGGTGCTAAGGCCAGAGAAACGAGCTCATCCGTCCACATAAAGACACACACCAGTGTTCACAGCAGCTTTAGTCATAACAGCTACAAACTGGAAACAACTCAAAGGTCCCAAAACAAGGGAACAGATAAACAATCTATGATACATCCAAATTACTCAGCAATATAAAGGAACGAACTGCCGACAGGCACGATGACACGGATGAAACAAAATTCATGTACTGAGCAAAAAAACCCGCAAGAGTAGACTTGTTGGTAACGTATGTGAAACTGGTGAATCTAACCTCTAGGGACAGAAAGTGGATCAGTGGATGTGGGGATGGGGGTGGGTATTGGCTGGGAAGGGGACACAAGGGAACCTTTTAGAATGAGGGACATGTTCTGTATCTTGATTATTGTGGTAGGTACACAAGCATTTATAATTCATTAAACAGTACATCTAAAATGGGTACATTTTATTGTATATAAATTAGACCTCAGTAAAGTTGATTTTAAAAAGAATTCCTTCCAGCTGGGTGACTCAGGTGGTTGGAGTGTCGTCCTGTACACCAAAAAGTTGCGGGTTCGATTCCCGGTCAGGGCACATACCTAAGTTTCAGGTTGGATTCCTGGGGGGGTGGAGGGGGGAGGCAACTGATAGATGTTTCTCTTTCTCAATGGACATATCCTCAGGTGAGAATTAAAAATAATAATAATTCCTTCCCAAGGGCCTAGATGAGGGGGCTGGAGGTTCCATCTTGTCAGAAGTGGCCACGGGACTGCCAGCTCCTCTGAGGTTCCTACACCTTTCTGAAAGCCTATCAAAGGTGAGGAAAGCCTCCACAAGGCCCAGTGATACTGCCAAGCTGGAAAAACGGCTCTCTGGCAGCCTGGAAAAGGCCCTCTCTGGCCCTTGATCCTTAAAAGGCTGGAATTTCTGGCTGAACAAGAAGGCCTGGGCGCAGTCCCCGGGCAGCTTTCCCTTGGCTCCAGGCAGGACGCCCAGCCACCCCTCACGTAGGTGCCAGCTTGCTGCCCAAGCACAGGACCCGAGGTCCTGGCACAGCCTGCTGGGGGCAGAGGAGGGAGGCAGCCCGGGGCCTGTGCTTGCAGAGCAAGCTTGCAGGGAAGGGAAGCAACAGCCCAGCACCCACCCAGCTCCCCAACCAGAGAGTCACCGAGACCTTTACTCCATGTGGGGATGGTTTAACAGCCCAGAGAAAGTCAGGGACTCAGTGACAGAACAGGGCCTGGACTCTGAACTCTTAGCCCAGTGCCCTTTTCCCCACAGACTGGGTTCCCAGTTACTTGCTGGGGGAGGGATTTTTAGTGGGGTTGGTTCCAAGCAGGAGTTCTCCAGGTCAGAGCCTATGGTACAAAGGGACACTCTCACTGTGGCTGGTGGCTGTGGAGAGGCTGCTGCTGGTGGCAGTTTATCAAAGGGCAGCCCTGCCCCCCAGGTGTGCACCTCGCCTCTGCTCAGTGGCTGAGGCCAGAGCAGCTGCAGCCAAGGTTTTCCCTCAGACCCTTCTGCAGGCCAGGATCACAGGGAGGGTGGGCCTGAGAGCATGTCTGGCCTCTGAACCTCCGGGGATCCTCCAGGGTCTCAGGAGCCCCACCTCCGCTGCTCTGTCTGGTTCTGTCTCTGTCTTTCTCTCTCTTTGTCTCCCCTCCCCCATCCCTGTTGTCACCTGCACCTGTTTTTCTGCCTTGCTCAATCTCTCTAATCCACAGGCGGTTAATTCCCAGGGGTCCCTTCCCTTATCTTCTAGGCAGCTGTTGGCCCTGGCCTGGAGGGACAGAGGAGTTAACTCTTCCTCTCCTCCCACCTGCTGCACTCCCAATGAACACCAGCAGCAGAGCCCCAAGAGAGCCCAGGGTGAGGGCTCAGGAAGCCACGGCCCTGGCCCTCCCCTCCCTGCTGTGGGACCCCTGCCCCCTGATGGTTCCTCATGATGTGACCTGGAGCTGGGCACTCGCTCTGCCTCTCAGCTTTCTCATTTGCAAAATGACAGCATCTGACCTTTTTAGTATCCCAGCTCTCGCTGTCTCTCTCTCTCTCTGTCTCTCTCTTTCTCTCTCAATCTCTCTGTCTCTCTCTCTCACACACACACACAGACACACACACACACACAGAGGCCATGTTTTAAAAGTTAAGGGCTATCAAATTACATTTATTCAGTAATTATTAATTCAGAAGCAGACTCTGTATGAAACAAAACCAGCCAGAGCTTCTGAGCGGCATGCTATGGTTTTGTTTCACATAAAACAGGATCCTGAATTAGTAATTACCAAATAATTGTACATCTAGCATGAAACTTGACATTTTAGTTAAGCCTGTGATAGCTTCCACACAGGTAAATGTTCTATTTCTGCTAAGCTTTTCGAAAGATAAAAATCAACTCCAGGTCTCTTCCTTCCTGCTCTTGTCTGGACTGGGGTAGAGAGTGGAGAGCCAAGGATGGGGGATCCTTAAGATCCTTTGTATTGCTGGGTTTGCAGGCCTGAGTGTGTTCTATTGGCTAGCACATCAGCCACTCATTGGGCACCGGTATCATTGGTCCCACCTACCAAGGCCTGGTCTCCCATCAGATAGCAGAGAAGATGGCCAGCAGGCCAGGGCCTGGGCCCCCATACCCACCCCCAGCACAGACCCTTCTGCTGCTTACCTGCCAGCCCCACCCACAGTTAACATCAGTGATAGTGGAAGCAGGTAAGGGCCATGGTGGGGACACCTTAGGATTTTCCCAAGGGAAAGAGTCCAGGTGCCTTGTCAAGGAGACTGCACTCTGGGAACAGAGGCTGCTCCTCAGACAGTCTCAAGGGGTTTTAAAGCCAAGGTGCAAGGAGAGCTGGTCCCCTCAGCCCTTTGTCAAGACCGCCTCTCATTTTACAGAGGGGGAAACGGAGACCCAGGAGTGGCACTTCCCTGCCATTCTTTCTCTCTCTCTCTGTTCCCCACCCCTGCACCCTAGGTCAAAGGCCCCGAGCTTGATGGCATTACCTGGCTTTTTAGTCTTGGCCCCATCTCCTAACTGCCAGCTGTGTCACCCCTACTCCTAACTCCATTCCCTATAGGACAATCCACCTGGATGTCTCAGGGGAGCCTGGAATTCAACTGCTCAAACCAGCTCATTATTCCCCCTCTTGTGGGGGAGGCTGCCCCTCGGGCTGGGTTCTCCCAACTTGGCACATAGCCACCAATCTCCCAGGCTCTGCGCTCTGACCCAGGGAATCACCACCCCTGACCCCTCCCTCCTCCTGGTCCCTGGCAAGCCCTCCAGGAGGCGAGGACCCCCCATGCAAAGGGTCCCCCCCCCCCCCCCCCCCCCCCCGCAGCCTGCCCTGCTTCTCCTCAGATCTCTCAGCCCAGGCCTCATCCTTGCCCTCCTGGACCATGGCTGTGGCCCTCCCATCCTCTCACCCGCCCCCACACTGAAAACAGAGGGGGTTTTTCACTTTGCTTGTAACTGGTGACTCACAGCCTTGACCAAGACCTTCAGCGACTGCCCTGCGAAGACTCAGCTTGTGCAGAGGGAAGATGGGGAGAAACGAAGGGAATAACTGAAGGTCTTGGAGGGAAGATGAGGAGCCATTCATCAGACAGAAACAGGGACTGGCTGGCTCAAGGTCACCCAGCCAGGCACAGGAAGAAGAATGGCATGTTCAGGGCACCGTAGCGCTGCCCCTCACCACGCAAGCTGACCGCTCCCTCACGCCCTCATTGGACACTATGCTGCAGCCCCACAGAGCTTCTGTGTGCCCTAGCACATGCTCTTTCACTCCTCTGCTTCCTTCCTTCCTCGTGCAGTCATGCCCTTCCTCTCTGCCCCACCTCCACAGTTAGCCACCCACCCAATCCCAGCTCCAGTGCCGCCTCCTCCAAGAAGCCTTCCCCGAATGCTTGTCCTGACACGCCTCTCTCACATCACTCAGCACTCTCAAACTTTGGTTAGAATTATTCTTGTGCATGTCCCCCAGGAGGGGTGGGGCTCATCTTACACACCTTCATATCTCCAAGAGCACCCTGCACAGTGCTGAGTCACACGTGCTCAACAGGTATTTCTGGAAGGAATTAGCATTCTATTTATTGTCATTATGAATGGCCAGCATTGACCGAGTCCTCATTTGAGTTAGCCGCTGGGCTCAGCGTGCAAGTCAGAGCGCATGCGCCTTCACAGCAGCCCCAACTATTAGCCCATTTCACAGATGGGGAAATAGGGTCTCAGAGGAAGTAAGTAGCTTGCCCTGAATCTCACTGCTGGAAGGTGGCAGAGCTGGAACTTGATCCCAAGTGTAGCTGATACTAAAGCCTACGTACAGCCTGTTACTCTTGACCTGGGCAAGCTGAGAAGAATTCCAAAGACCCCCGGTGGCCCTTATACCCTTAGTGGTCCAAGGCCAGAGAACAGAGGCCCCTCCACTTGTCACAACAGGCTCTGCTAGGGCCAGCTTTGCCCATGGCCCTGGTGGTTTAGATCTTGCCCTGGAATCCCCAGCCCAGCCAGGTGACAAGAGCTCTTCTCTGGCCCCCTGCCACAGGAACACAAAGTACCTTTGCACACAGCCTCTCTTTGTCCACTGCTGGTGACAGCAAATGGGGCAGGCCCACGGCAACATGTAAGGTGGCAGAAGTTTGTCTTGGACAGAGTTTGCAGCCTCTCTGTTCTGTTCTCTTTTCACTTGGGGTTTCCTGCTGGCTGACCCTCTTCCCACCCTCTCCTCACCCTCTCCCCATGCGCCAGGCTAGACACTGGGGTTTAACCCTTTCCTCACCAAGAGTGTCATGAAAGGACTGCAGAGGGAACTTCAGGCTTTTGGGGGAGAATTGGAATGAAGGTGGGGGTTCTCCTTGATCGTGAGACCTGGACTGACCCACAGCTAGTCCTAACCAGGGCCTGTAATGCTTCTACCCCTTGGGTGTCCTCCAGTCACAAAGCTCTGTGGAAAATGCGCTGTCTCACTTATTTCCCTTGCTGTACCTGGATCCCCGTGCCTGCCATCTCTGCTGCCACTCCTGTGCCCCCCGACCCCGGGAAGGGGCCTGTTCATGATCACCTCTTCCTGTAGGCCTTCACAGATATCATCACGAGAGCCCTGAACCCTCCTACCCATTTGATGGATGAAGACTCATCAAAGCCGAGATGAGTTCCCCAACACTCAGGATCACACACCAAGTGCGTGGGTTGCTAGGATTTAAACTCTGGTCTATGTGGCTGCAAAGCCTGTGCTGCCTTGAACCCCTTTCCACCCACTACAGCCTGGAGATTAGGCTGTGTCCCCCTGGGCAGCACATAGCCTGCCGCTTCCCCTGCCCTCAACTGCCTGGCACCAGTGTCCCCAGGGAGCAGGGAGAGCACTAGGCTGGTGCAGGGACCAGCCAGGGGCGGAGGCTGTCCAGTACTGTGGTTCGCTGCAGCGACAGGGCCACACTGCCCGGGCTGGCTCATTCCTGCTTCTGAGACTACGGGCAGCACAACCAAGCTGAACCTCAGTTTTCTCTTTTGTAAACTCTGAGCTAAAAATACCTATTTCTGGGGATTCCAGTGAGGATTAAATCAGATACTCCGAGCCAAGTGCTTTGCATAGAGCACCGGGTAGGCGCCCAGGGAAAGCCTGCTGTCTGCCTGTGACCCGGGCGAGGGCGGCAGGGTTGGGTGGCAGCGGCGACGACACGGCACGGAAACCCACAGGAAGCCAGCTCAGAGACTGACAGCACGTGCAAGGGAAGTCGCGAAACAAGAAGAAACTTTTCAATTTTGGCTGAGTAAAGGCAACAGTATAATTACCATCATTTATAAAAACTGCTTCCCATTAATGCCCGATTCCCGTGAAGCGCAACAGTGATTATCTCATTAACCGTGCGTCGGATCAACTTCGTTGTAGGTTTTATTTGATTAAAACAGTGAACTCTCAGGACGTGCACTCGTTCTTTATCTGCGGTTTCTGGAGCACAGTCCCCTGTTGACAACTCCTCGAAATTAGAAGGCACGTTCCTAGGCGAGCGCCTTATCAAACGCAGCTGTTTGGGTTCCCCAGAGCAAGGCGGGCCGGGCCGAGGGGGAGGCTCGGGGCGTCCCGTGAGCGCCCACTTTGGGATTTGCCAAGGCCAGTGGCCAGAGGTGAATTACGTGTCCATCTTTTTTTTGTTTTGCTTTGTTTTTAAAGATTTTTAAATTGATTTTTAGAGAGAAAGGAAGGGAGAGGGAGAAACAGTAACTGGCTGACTCCTGCACTGACCAGGGATCAAGCCCAGAACTTGGGCATGTGCCCTGACGGGGAATCGAATGAGCAACGTTTCCGTGCACAAGATGATGCCCAACCAACTGAGCCACACAGGCCAGCGTCAATCTTTTTAAAGCTTTGAGGGCTTTTGTATTATTTGAGTATTTTACTATGTGCATTTATATTATTTTGTAGTAGTGGAGGGTGCTGGGGTGTTTTTTTTTTCCCCCCAAACATTGACAACTCCATTACATCCTGGATTCCATTTCCCTCGCGGAGAAAGGTTGCTATCTGTCATATGCACACAAGCACCTGGCGTTTTTTTCATTTTCTGAGAGGTGGTGCGGCCCCTCCCCCTTCCCTTCCCCCTGCCTTAACTGAGAAAAGCTGCTGGCTGACGGCTCCCAGCTGCACGGGGAGGTAGCTGAGAATTCCCAGCACAGAAGTGTCATGCTTTGCCAGCTGGAGGGAAGACGGAATAATTGGCTAGAATCACAGACCTGGGTGATGGTACAAGAGAAGACAGAGCTGGTGGGGGTCCCCCAGGGGCAGGCTGGACACCTCTCACAATGCTAGACTCAAGGCTTGTTGTGTCCAGAGGCTCGGACCCTTCAGCCGCCCCTTTCACCCCTAGGAGCCCCAGAGTGTGCCTGCTGCATGGTGGGACCACAAAGCCCTTCTCCCAGCCACAAAGTCAAGTGTGGGGGACACTGCTTACTAACTCACCCCTTTGAATGTCTGCATGTTCTCCCCTAGGGCCCCACCTCTGGCTCCTCCCAGTGGCCCCTCCCCTCATGTCCACCCATGAGCCCCAAAGCTCAGGAAGGTTAGAAGACTTGCCAAGGTCACCTTGCTGGGCTAGGCATGGCAGGAGGTGGAAGGTTGTGGGAGGACAGCCATGTACCAGGTCCAGTGGGGTTATTTCATCCCAGCAAACAGGTCCTGCTGGTTTGCCATTTGTAGAGTTTGCCCCTAGTTCCCATGGGCTGGTTAAATGGTAACCTGTCTTTGGTCATGTGTGGAAAAGTGACAGGGAAGGAGCCACCAGCTCTGATGACCAGCCGGTATGAGATTAGCTAGCTCTGGGTGCTGGATGGCACGAAGGAAGCTTCTTTGCTTTATTTTTAATTTTTTTCCGGAGTCTCCCCCTTTCACACACCTTCCAAGCCAGATGAGTAAGAGCAAGGGGGTAGAGATGGTAATAATAGAGTTCTACAGCCATAAGGCCTTTCATTGGGAGATTGCTTCACCAAGAGCTTCTGCGCCCATTTTACAGGACAAGCAACAGAGGCCAAGAGGAGTGGTGTCACTACGAGTCACAGACCTGGCTCGATATGGCTGAGCCAAAAAGGCAGAGCCAGACTGGGGGTGGGGGCTTCACCTCACAATCTCTAGCTTTTCCAGCTGAGTCGAATGTCCTCGTTGGCCTTCGATCCCTTCAATTGTGTGATGGGGGTGGGGGCTGCTCTTCTCTCTTTGTTCAGCACCTGCTTGATTACAGAGCTGGGCACATGGGATCTCATCTGCCCTTGCAACAACCTTCTGTGTGAGCAGGGCAGATTTTACAGACAAGGAAACTGAGTCAGCAAGATTAGGCCCTCATTCAAAGTGTCACAGCCAGTCAGCCTGAGGGAGACCAGACCTCTGGACGCCAGTGAATACAGGCTCCAGGTTCATCTGCAGTTGCGAGCTTTTGCCAGACCTGCCCAAGCATCCAGGGAAAGGACCCCGGGAGGCAATGTTTCTGGTCTGGGCAGGAGGCTGATGAGGGCTGAGGACCCACAGGGTTTTTCTTTGAATTGACAGTCACTTCTCCCTGTGAGGCTGGGTGGGCCTGTCTGGGCTCTGAGACAGTCTGTCTGCTCACGGTTGGGGCATGGTGCCACTCGGCTTACTTTGTCAGCTTGGCTGTTTCTCAAGCTGGGTCTCAACTATCACCATGTGCTCACTCGGTGTCCACACTAATGGGAAGGAGGAGGACCCCAGGAAGGCAGAGGCAGTCCATCCAGTTTTGGAGACCCTGGAGAGGCAGGAGCCTCACCCTCCTCCCCATCTGTGGAGTCCTCGGGTGTCCAGGGAGGGCAATGCTCCCCAGCCAGAGATTCCACACGACACGACACAAAACAGGCCTGGCTCATCCTGGCTCCGAAAAAGATGCCTGAAAAAGATGCCACCTTTTCAGCTGGTCTCGTGAAGGTGTGACTATGGATGTAACGTGTGTGAAAGAGCCTCCCACAGGGCCTGGCACCGATGGGTGCCCCACAGTCCCTCCCAGTCGCCTCCCTGCACATCTCTGCTTCAATGTCAGCCTCAGTGGAGCAGGAGGTTCCAGATTCCCCAGCAGGAAGCACGGGGTCCTCGCCCTCAGCAGCTGGCTCCTGCTCCAAGGAGGCCACTTGATGCCATGCTGGGGGGGGGGGGGGTGCAGAGGTTCTTTCCCAAGGAATTTGCACAGTCAGTGGGAGGCGGGAGCCAGGATCCCAGGGAGAGAGGGGGGAAGACAGCTGCCCAGGCAGGCATTCCGCAGCCGAGGCTCCCCACACTGGAGGCCGACTTCTTGACTTCTTACCCTGCAAAGCCATCTTGTCAATAGGTGCTGGGTTGAACATGCTCAAGTCAGAGTCAAGAATTAAGCTCCCAGGGTGTTGAAAGGCTTGGGCCAGCTGAGATGATCATTTAGCAGCTCTGGGAACCCCACTGAGGCCCGAGCAGGTGGCCACACGAGCTGCGCTCTTCCCCAGTGTGTTCTGGGACAGGGACAGTGGGCCTCAGCCCAACACTGGGGCCCACCCTCCTGTGCAGAGGAGGCCAAAGGAACACGCGTTACCTGGGGAGGGAGGAGGGATCCTCCTGCCAGGTGCTCCCAACCTTTCACCAATTCCTCCCTTCCTGAGGGACAGCCAGACAAGGAAAGGGTGTGGCTGGTGTCCCAGGGTCCCAAGTCCCAGCACTATTCTTTGATGAGGTCAGGCAACCATAGAAGACACTGGGGCGCTTTTCTGCTGAGAGAGAATGTGTCTCAGGTGGACACCGGGTTCTGCTCTGGCGGGGTCCTTGGGCTTCTGTCTCAGAAGGGGCATTCCTCTTCCCCATACCTTCCAGAACTTCTATTTCCAGGTGCCCACCTCCTCCTGGGCACCCTGATGGGTGACTCTGCCACCCCCAGGACACGGGACTGCAGCTGCTCTTACAGAACCGGTTTGAAGCCAAACAGTGGCGTGTCTCAGTCCAGCTGAGCAGGAGGCCACAGCCTGGTGAACACGAGTCAGTTCAAGGCCAAGGAGGGTAAAGTGTCCCTAGGGACCCCAGGGCAGACCAGGGCATGTAAGAGGCAAGCTCCTCCCTGTGCTCCCCTGGGCACAGGGATGGAGTGGCCTAGCACAGGGACCCCAAGAGTTTCCTTCTCTTCCTGAGCTTCTACCATGGCTGCTGGGCAGCAAAGCCCTCCTTTCCCCAGCAGCAGGCCCCTTCCCTCGCCCGAGGAGGAAGAGGGGGGTGAGACGGAGAAGCAGAAGAGGGGCTGTGGCCTTCCTAACGTGAGGGAGGCACAGTTAGGTCTGAACGGCTGTCTAGAACTCACAGAGCAGGATGGGAGAGCTGAAGGCCCCAGAGATGTCTCTGGGCTCAAGGGAGGCCTGGGTGCAGGTGTCTGGGTGGAAGCTGAGCGCGGTCTGGCAGAATGGGGGACCAGAGCACAGGCCGAGCCTCTGTGGGCAGGAGAGGCCCCAGCAATTCCCTTGGATGGGGAACAGGCTGGAAGGGGAAAGCTTGAGGGGGGTGGAGGGATGTGCTGGGTGGGGAGGAAGTTCTAAGGGGCCTGAGGCCTCTTAGAATTGCCCTTGGCCATGGCTGAGGTCTAGGGAGGCCATCACCATGCATTGCCCAGGTGGGCTGGGGGCACTGATGGAGACCAGATGGAGCCCCCTAGCCAGAGCTTGTGAAAGGAACTGGCTGAGGAAACCTCCTGAACATGCTGCCCAGCCCCCGAGAAGGGCCTCCAGGAAGGAGGCCGCAAAGAGGAAGCTGACCTCCCACCGCATGGCACACCCGGGGTGAACTCCAACCAACAGCTCCACTGATCTCAGAAGGTCACACCCTTTCCCACCTTGTGTTTCTGACTGTTGATTTCCTGCCTCAGTTAGAGTCACTCCCACTATATGAAGAACAGAGGTAGCTCCACTCCCAGGACCCTCCACTGGGCACAGGGGACCCTTGTCAGCATCCCAGCTCCATCATAACACAGGATATAATTGGGCCAGTCACACCTGTGCCCTGGACTCCTGAATCCTTGTCTGCAAACCCAGGGCATGAAGCCAGAGCACCTCTAAGACACCATCCAGACCCTACAGTTGCCCCATTCTATGACTTTCTTCACCAGACACCCCCCATCACCCTGCCCTCACCCAGGGGGAGTTGATGGATAGCTGTGCCTTCCTCCCCAATTCCCAGGGTCCTCTCCTGGATCCCACTTCAAGGGGCCCCGGCAGTCAGAGGGCTCCCCTGGAAGCAACCTGAAGTTGCCACTCACCATTGGACTAGGTCTTTATAATTTACCTGTTTATAGCCATGATTTTGTTTCACCCTATCTGCAAGGCAAATACTGTTAGTTCTGTTTTCTAGATGAGGAGAGTCTCAGGCCCCATGGCTTGCTTAAAGTCACCTGGCAAGTCAGGAGCAGGGCTGGGTTTTGAACCCAGGTTTGCATGGGGCTCGAGATTGGAGGAGGCCCAGCCCAGCATCGAGCAGAACCCTAGGTCATCCTTCCCCTGGGGCTGCAGCATGAACCCCAGGCACCTCCATTCAGGGTCTGGCTCTGCAGAGACGAGCCTAGTGATGTCAGCATTGCCATGGAAACTCTTCCCCAGCGTCAGGACCAGCCTCCCGGTACAGTTTCCCTTTGTGTGGACTTTGTAATGTGTTGCCAAGGCAGTGGGGCCTGCTGGGCAGGTTGGCATGGGGTGGGGAAAGCAGACAAAAGCACACCACATCCCAGCAACCAGCAGCTCACAACAAGGCCCATGGCGCTCTTGGGAGGGAGGGGCTCAGGCCAGGTCCCCTGAGCTGGTGGTCAAGGCCTTGAGGTTGGGGAGGCGAAGAGACCCCACTCTCCTGCTCAGGACCCCTGCCTAGAATTGGCCCTTTAGATTTTTTAGTGCTATGTTGGGGTTCTGCCACCTCTGAAACATCTGGGTCTGTGGGAAAGGCAACTCTAGGCCCACCACAGACCTGCTTGGGAGGGGCTGAGGCGGAGCCGTGGTTTAACCAAGTCTCCAAGGCAACTCCGGGGTGCAGTCAATTCTGAGAACCATCATTTCAGGGTGAGTGAGGTTTATTGAGCACCTAGATAGGCCAGGCCCTTTTGCCTAACTTATCCACCCTGAGCGGGGGAAGGTGAACGGAGGAAACAGGTGTGGGCCATTTTAAATCCTGTTTCATGGTGGAAGAACGAAAACCCGAGAGGTGAAATCTGTTGCGTGCTCACGGTCACTCAGCTTGGACTCAGCAGTCTGCATTCGAGCCCAGCGTCTGAGGCCCTGCCCTGGGGCCTCTCACTGGCAGGAGCTGATGGCACAGGATACCAGCCTGGCATCACTGGCTTCCTCCTCCAGCTGGTTTTCCAGGAAGAATCCTAAAGCACCTTTGTGAGGTAGGCAGGCTCTGTCCCAGGCCTCCCACTAGCTCCCGGATCTGAGAGCGGCTGAGCCAGCGCAGAGCCACACAGCAGGGTGGCCTTGGGAGGACCGGAAAGGCTGCCTAGTAAGGAAAACCAGGCCCTGCCGCCCACCCTCCCCTGTGCACTGCCTGCCCCAGCCTCCTTGCTCTCTTGATGGGTTTCTGATGTCCCTGGTCCCTCCCCCTGCCGACCCACCCCACGGAGATGCCCCACCCCCTCTGGGAAGGCTCCAGCTCCAGGAAGAGAAACTCTGCGACCTTTGCTGGCGTCTCAGAGTGTCTGTTCTTCCCTGGTCCAACCTGCACCCCTCCTGCTGTCTTTGAAGATTGGTTCCTTCAGCACTGCCTCCTTCTTAACTGCCTCCGAGGGTGCTCAAGGGGGAGGAACCCCCCCCTTCAATCCTGGGCTCTATTCTGCCCCTAACTCGCAGAGGAGGCTGAGACCCAGGCTGACACGATAGCCGCAGGGGTCTCGGGCCCCCCCTTCTGCACCTGCATCTCCGGTATTCAAGGCTGACAAACAGCAGTAATGTCAGATACGGCTGAACCCACGCCAGGGATGCCAGGAACTGGACGGTGAATGGTGATGGGACTTCTCAGCGCCGGGCCGGGCACACCTAAAGCCAGCCAGGGCTCTGGCTCCAGCCATTCCTGGGCTCTTCCTGTCATTCTTGCATTGAATGAGTATTTCCTGAAGCCCGTGCTAAGTACTAGGAAGGATTTTTTTTTTTAAGCCTCCAAACAAGCCAAAATAGATGGAGGGAGACAAAAAGGAACACTACATACCTGAGATCCCTGCCCCCATAGAAAAATAAAACCTAGTTGTAATTCACGTCTAACATCACTTAGGGACAGAAAGGAAATATACCTCCCAACACTAACAGTGGTCATCTCTAGCTGGTGGCATTGTGGGTGACTTTCAAATACCTTTGCTACGCTTCCCATACCTCCTGCTCTGTAAGATGGAAGTTCTGGAAGCAGAGGAGCCCCAGTAAACATGAAAAAGGCACACCACAGAGAGCCTCTGGGTCGGGAGGATGGGCTGGCCCTCGGGTCCATCCCTTCTCCTGCCTGGGACATGCCCAGACAAGTCCATTCGACCCTCCAGCCCCACCTCTGAGGGTGAGCGAGGCTGTGCTGAGAGCCCCGGCCCAGGGGCCCCAGAGACTGACCCCAGCCAAAGGGCAACAAGTGGGCAGCTCCCACCATAGGCCTTTAACTTCCTCCCTGGCCCTGCCAGCCTTGGGGAGCAGAGTGGAGAAATGGGGGTACAGCGTCCCTAAATTAGAGGAGGAGCACTGATGTGACCTGGTACCTCCCCACCTCAGTTTAGTCATCTGTAAATGGGGACAGTAATACCACTTGCACAGGCTGTTGGGGGAATTAAATGAGACAACTGGCCCATGGACCCCTAGAGGGCACCTGGTGCTTAGTAGTTACTCAGTAAACACTGCTGTACATGTGGATGAAGGCATGAGCTGGCTACTCTCCCTTTTTGGGTTGGAAACCATGCCCACTCTGGCTTCAGAGGTGTAAAACATCTCGCCTTTATAATCTGAGTGAGAAGCTCTCTCTGCTCCCTAAATTCTCCAGCACAGGCTGTAGCAAGAAGCCCACGGCTGAAGCCACTGTGATGCCCGGCTCTCTGGAACTCCTCCCAGTGCCCTGGGGCCCAGGCAGCCCCTGTTAGAACTGCCACGTTGAGTCCCACCACACCCCAAACAGTAGCCACAGGAATGAAAAGGATTATGGCTGTTTTGTGGGAAGTTCAAACATTTAAAAAGCCCTGTGAAGGCCAAGACCATCTGTGGGCTGTAACATATGTTCTAAATCTTAGTGTTGATCTCGCTTAAAAAAAACGCCTTTGCATTTTATCAGGGCCCTTCTGGAAAATGATTTCCTCCAAAAGGGGGAATCTCAGTGCTTTGGCTGCCCCTGGGTCACACCAGGTGTTTGTGTGTCCTGTGCTGACTGCATTTTCGGGCACCAGTGAATTCAAGATTTGGCAACAGTAAGGCACTGAGTTTTTGCCAGCAAATACAGTGGAGGCCTCTCTGGAAGCAAAGGGTGTCAGCTGTGCTCTGCATTTGCAGAGGGTCCACCAGGGCTGTGGGCATGGGATTCTGGGTGAGTGGGGAGCCAGAAACACCCCCTCCCCAAACTAAGTAGATCAGCGTTTCCATCTGCTCTTCCCTTTAACAGTCTGTGCATCTAATTCTCTCACCAACCATGAACCAGGCAGGCAGAGACGGTCATGACTCCCGTTGCAAGTGAAGAAACTGAGGCTCAGAGCGACTTATCAGAGGTTGCACAGGGACTAAATCCAGTCCTGAGAAGTAGGACCACGTTACAGCAGATTTCCCAAAGGCTGTGTCTTATCATATCTGCCCCAGGAGACTGTGGCTGCTGCAGCTAGTGGGACTTCTTTCCCTTTGTAAATTTTATTTTGTAATCATTATACAAACCCCATGTTCATGCCTGTGACAAGAACTCCAAAAGACCAAAAGACAGCAAATATTGCTCTGTTGTATTTCCTTATGCTTCCTTCTGATCATTGTTCATAGGAAAATCCAATTTCATTGCCTCTGAGACAAATAGAACTACATTTCTCTCATATCTAAAATACAATGTATTTTATAATTGACGTATGCACATAACTTGCCTGTATTTTTTCCCATCACCAAAAAAAGCTCTTGGTAAAGCTCTTGTTTCATGGAATCAAGGAAATAGAACAGGTCATTTTGTGGAGATGTAATAAAATCACCCATGTGATTTGCCTCCCACTCCATACACCTCCCTTTCGCTGCCTCGGCACCGGGAAAAGGTTTAAAAGAACAACCGGCCCCGACTGGATGAGACCCAGCATTTCATAATCCCTGGCCAGCTGGCCACCCCCACGCAGGGCACTTGGGCAATGCAACTAATTTCAATATAAATCAAAACAGCAGTAGGACGTATGTAAGCCACTGCTCTATAAATTCCAAAGGTAAAAGGGAAGGGAAGACACTTTCATTTAGTGAGCACCTCCTATGTGCCAGCCCCAGATTGTAAAGAAGGGATTGTTTAACAATTCTACAGAGTGGGGAATTCTTCCAGTTGAATAAGGGAGAATAGCCCCACCTGTAGTGTCCTTTGAACCTGGGAAGTTAATAAACCAGAGTAAGATTTCCCCCCCAAAAAAATCATCTTTAAAGCAGATATCTTGTTAAGCTTGTTGTTTTCAGATGTGTCAAATTACTGACAGACACCACCTGTGCCTCACACCTCCTCAGTCTCAAATGATGAGCCTCCAAAGTTTACTGAGAATCAGAATCACCTGAGGGTTTGTTAAGCCACAGATTGCTGGGTTCCCGCCTCCAAAGGTGCTGATTCAGCTGGTCTAGGGTGGTGTTTGAGAATTTGCATTTCTAACAAGTTACCCGTGATGTTGATGCTGCTGGTGCCCATGAGGATTACCTGAGGAGCTTTTAAAAATGCTGGTGCCTGGGCCTTCTCTCGGGATTTCATTGGTGGGGGTACAGCCTGGTCATCAGGATTGTCAAAGCTCCCAGGTGATTCGCATGTACTGTCCACACTGAGAACCACTGGGGTTTGTGGGGAAAGCCAGCAGACATGAATGACTAAGGTTCCTGGGGTCAGAAGGGTTCCTTGGATTTCACAGACAACCTCCTCAGTCTTCCCAGATCAGGGCCTGCCAGACAGTTGGTCTCTGAGCGTTGGAGGGAAGCTGTTCTATGCAAACGATACTTTCATACCCTCATCTTTGAAATGAAGTAAACTGTTTGCTGATGCTGGAATTAATGTTTCTTGGATCTGAACCTCCGACTCCCTCGACTTCTGGATATTCCTCCTTGTCTTTTCTTGTGGCCCACTTGTTGGGACACATTCTGAGAATGTTGAGCATGGATCACCAGGCCCTTACCACACCTGGCTCCCACCTACACCTGTTGGGATGAATGAATGAATGAATACCAGTGATGACCTGGTATTCATTCATTCATTCATTCATTCATTCATTCATTCATTCATTCATTCATCTGACCCATTTTATGGAGTGTCAGTGATCACCACACCAGGTCTCTCCCAAAATTTTGGATTAAACATCTAATGAACTACTGGACATCTCCACATGGACCTGCCACAATGCTGCAGAAAGGCCAAATCACACCCACTTGTCCTCCAGGGCTCTCTAAGCTGCTGATGCCACTACCTACCCGGCCACCTAAGACAGACACCAGGAGCTGCTCCTGACACTCCCAACCAGGCACCCGGGCCTCACAGCTTATTTCCTGAGTGTTTATCACCTCTCAGTCCTCTCATCCTTTCCTAGCTCTGGGGTCCCCAAGTTATCTTTCCTATCTACTTCCTACCTACTTCCCAGCTCCCCCTCCTTTCTCCCATCCTCCCGGCTGCTGCCCCCCGGGGGGTTCCACCTCCTGCTTCCACCTTCAGCACCTCCCAATTGCTCTCCTGTCCTCCAAGGCTCCCATGATCTGGGGTCCTTGCCACCTGCCCAGCCTCATCTCCTTCCCTCTCTTTCTCCTGCTTCAAAAGGAGCCCCCCAAATGACATCATTCTGTTTCTCACCTCTGGGGCTTACTAGTGCCTCTCTTCTGCCTGGACCACCTTTTCTTCCTTCCTCACCTCATCTCTTACATGGACAACCCTTACTCACCTTTCAAAGCCAGTTCAATGTCACCTCCTCCAGGAAATCTTTTCAGACCCCACCCAGCCTAGATTACAGACTCCAGCTCTGCTCCTGCATTACCGGGGCATGACTCTATCTTTGTGCTCACCGCATTATATTATAATTATCTGCTTATGTGTCCAGCTTCGCCATTAAGTTGTTAGTTTATTGGGGGCAGAGACCATGCTTATTCGTCATTCTACTCCTCCCTGCGCGATGCCTGGCTTAGAGTAACCCCCTTTTCAGACACTATTGCTTCGTACCAAATCGCCCTACAACTCAGTGGCTTAAACTCGCTATTTTATTTTGCTGATGGTTTTGTGGGTCTGGAAGTTGGGGAGGTCTCAGGCCGGGGTCTGCCTGGGGCTGCAGACCTCTGACAGCTCCACTGGGCTGGATGCACCAGAGGGCCCGAGTACATGGCTGCAGTGGATGCTGGCGGTTGGCTGGAGGCCTGCCTGGTCTTTTGACTAAAGTGCTGCATGTGGCCTCTCCAGCTTCAAGGTAGTCAGACAGACTTCTTTTGTTTTGTTTTATTAATCTTCACCCAAGGATATTTTGTCCATTGATTTTTTTAGAGAGAGTGGGAGGGAGGGAGAGAGAAACATCCATGTGTGTGGTTGCCTCCCTCACGCCCCAGGGCAGGGAAGGAGCCGCAAGCTAGGTACCTGCCCAGACCCTTCAGTCTGCAGGCCCACGCTCTAACCACTGAGCCAAACCGGCTAGAGTCAACTACCCTTTTTCACTTATATCCATGTCTGGGTCATATTTTCCTTTCTGGACAGAGATCACCCCAGTCTTTGGGCGCTGCTGCAGAACATCTCAGAGTATGAGTGCTCCAGAGTTCCCCTGCCCATTCTCCTCATTGCCGAACATTCTGGGGGCTCGCCCATTTTCTATTAAGCCACACAACCCTGCAATGGGCATCCCCGGGCTGTGTTCAATGCTTCCCAGGCTTACAGGGCTGCGGAACAGGCCAATTCTGCGCAACGACGCGGGTGAGGGGAGAGCCTCTTTCCAGGCAAACCGAGGTCGGTCGGAGCTGCGGGGCTGGGACGCTCACTGGAGCTCTCTGCGGGTCAGGTGTTGGGCAGCGCGCACCTGGCCACCTGGCGCGGGGCGGCCGGCGGGTCGGGGCGCCGGGGCCGGCAGGCGGCGCAGAGGCAGGGAGAGGCCCGCAGGGCTCGGCCCGCGGGCGCCGGGCTCCGCGCCGGTTACGTAACCGGCCGCCAGCGCCGCTTTCCTCGCCCGTGGAACCCGAATCAAAAGAGGAAACGAGTCCCCCGATGCGCACCTCGCCCGAGCCCCATCTGTCTCCCCCCGGACCCCGCGCGCCTCTAGGGCCTGGGACGCGCTCCAGATTTCTAATTTCGTTTGCTTATGCAACCAAAAATACGATGGCCGCGTTTCCTGGGGTTATTCAGTCTGTATTCTGGGCCCCGGGCACACTAAAAACGGCAGCGCGGACGCCCCGCGCCCCTGGGGCTTTTCGGTTCCTCCGAGGCGCGGGCGGCTCTGCAGCCGCCGGGGCCGCGGGCGGGAGAGGCTGGGCGGGGGGGCGCGCGGGGCCCGCAGAGCCGCGGGGCCCGGGGAGCGGCGGGAGCGCGCCGCACGCAGGGGGCGCCGGGGGCAGCCGCGGGGGGGGGCTTCGCAGAACCTCCGCCCCCGCCCCGGCCCTTTGTTCGGCCCGAGTCCTGTGCGGCAGGCGCAGGAATCCATCTTTCCCGCGTGGAAGACGGTTGTCGCGCCACTGTTGACTCTGGAACAGCGAAAAACGGGAGCCAGCACGGCTATCAGTGGGGAGCGATCAAATAAAGGAAGGGAACGTGGACACTCCAGGATATTGTGTAGCTGGCAAAAAAAAAAATAATGATAATAATAAAAAATAAAAGATCGGGGTAGATCAAGATGTATTGACACGGATCAAATTAAAATGAAATCTTAAAGAAATCAGGTCACAGAAAAATACGGAGTATGGTTCTACTTGGGTTCAACCTGGGAATGGAAGGATGCATTGACCTGTTAACGTGGTTACCTCTGGGATGGAGAGAAAGAGGCTTTTGGGGTTTATCTACTTCTGTATTGTGACTGCTACAGGCAGTTGCATGATTTTAAATATTTGCCTTCGGGGTTATGGGGGAGGGAGAGAAGCCAGGAGCCTCTTTGGCTATTTCTCTGGAAGCAGTCAGTGGTCGGATCAGGAGTGGGACTGGCTGGAAGGCATCTGCTCTCCACCCCACTCCCACATACCCCACCCCTCCACCCCCGCTCCTGGGGCTTCAAGGTGTCTGACCACTGTGCTAGAGGCCTTGGCTGCTGGAAGTCCGGGGGCTGAGGAAGGGATGGGCTCCTGACCTGGCCTGGAGAAGGCTGAGGGGCTTCTCATCCCACAGGGTTGGCTCAGATGGCCCAGTCTCCTGTACACCCACCGCTCTGGCATCCTCTGCCCTGAGGACCAGGCCAGGGCCAGGCAGAAGGAGGAGCCGCAGTCTGGCCGCCAGCTCTGGGGCCGAATGCAAGGCCTCAGCCACTTCTGGAGAAGCATCCCCTGACCTGGCCCCTGTGGGCAAGGCCAAGGCTCCCAGGAAGTGTTTCCCAAGCCTGGTAACCACTCCTCAGACAGCCCGGGCTGTCCACACGGCACCAACCGACCAGACATTTGGAGGCGTCCGCACAGTAGCCAGAGAAGAAGTAAGGCGGCCGCCTGGGCACTGGGTGACTCCACCTCGCGCTGCACACGGCAGGTGTGCACTGGTTCTGGGACCTGATTCAAATCAGCTACCAAATGGTTCCAGGAAACCTCATGTGGAACTAACTTAATTAGGTTTCTTTACTTTAGGGATTCTCTAGGCTTCTAATATGCTCAGGTCCAAGGAGATTCTCCAACAGGGAGTACTGAATGCAGCTTTTACCAAAAATGCACAACTCAGGGGCCCTTTCCTGCCAGGGCCTCCCTCAGGCTAGGGAACTCCAAACCCATGCGCTAGTGAAAGCGGGACATGGGCATGAAGGGTGAAGGACTGTCACAGGCACAGTCTGGGGAAACTTAAGAGGAGCAGGAGCCCTGGGGTTGTGGGCTCGCTCCCCAGTGGGGGGAATGCAGAAGGCGGCTGATCAATGTTAGGCTCTCACATTGATCTTTCTCTGTCTCTCCCCCTCTCTCTAAAACTCAATAAAAATATTTTTTTAAAAAAGAAGGGGTAATTAAGTAGAAGGAAGTGTGAGAAAAAAGTAGAGACCACCTCATCTGTGAGAGATTAAAAAATCGGTCCTGCCAATGAGATGTGTGTGTGCCGGGGCAGGTGCGTGGGACCAATGTCAATCTCTTTTCTCAGAACTTGAGCCCTGGGCACATGCACATATGTGCACACACACACACAAAGCTCACATCCGTGTTTGCTCACATAGAATGCACACCTGTGCACCTGTTAGAGCTTCCACACAGCTCCTCACACCCACCAACTCACATTCAAGCGGGCTCACCACGCAGAGGAGCACATGTCCATGCACACGTCCAGGTACACAGTCACGCAAGCCCACGTGCCCAGGCAAAGCCACAAGAGCTCACCCATGAAAAAGCAAGCACACAAAAGACACTGCAACACCACTAGGAGCACACATGTCCACGTACACACGCACACACACTGACACTTGAACATAGCACCCTACACCCCAACACCCACTCATGCACACCCACAGGCGTGCGTGCAGGTGAGTCCAGATGCCGGCCGCTGGGACACACAGGCACGCTGCGGAGAACACACCCGCACGCACACACTCCGGCCCTCACACACTGCCACCCCGTCCAAGGCAATAACGGGTTCTCGCTGCTTCAGGTAAGTGGGGCCGGTGGGGTGCAGTGAAATGTGGCTCAGCGGGACGCTGAAGGACTCCCAAAGCACAAAGCAGTTCACAGAAGGCATGTGTCCTTCAAGTGTTTTTATCTTCAGCACTCATATGTCTGGCAGAGTCTGGGTGGCTCCGTGTGGCTACCAGGAAGGGGGACAAGTGGCTGGATTTTAAAGCAGGTGGCCTCTGGGTACAGAAGGATACCTCTTGTTCCCTCTCCCGCCGACTGGGTTCCCCAGAAGCCTGCCCCAGCTGCCCCCTTCCCACCAGGAAAATAGCCAATAGGGCAGATTTCCAACCTCCACCCAGGTGCCTGGATGAGGGCCTGACCGCCCCCCCCAACCCATCCCCCCCTCTCAGGAGCTCAGGTTTCCAGACAAGTTTGGGCCCTGAGCATCAGCCTTGAGTCTGGGCTGGGGCTCCCCCAAATGTGCACAAGGAAGGTGTTTTCCACTATTCCTGAGCCCGCAGAAGGTCTGGGCATGTGCCCCGGGCCCTCTGGCTGGTCACAAACAAGCTGGTAGATTTCGAAAGCTATTTAATCCCTGGGTTCTGACGCACCGGGTTCACCACCAGGCAGGATCCAGTGCCCACGGATCTGATGTCAGAGGGCGGCTCTGGCATAGCGCCATCCTTCCTGCCCACATGGCAGTGTGGCTGCACCGGCAGAGAGAAAGAGGGCCCCAGAGCCTTCACCTCTTGAGTCACAGCCATTTGGTTCACCCTAGGCCTGCGAACATCAGCAGCTTCTAAAAAATGATATTGTCAAAGAAAACAAGGAAAAATAATCAGGAGCTATCAAGCGAAGACAGCAAATAAAACATTATAACTTTGTGTTTATTTTGAAACAATAATAAATGCATTTAGGCAGAGGGGGCAAACTGGAAAAACTAACAGTGACTATCTTAGAAATTTATCGTTGAACAAATATTTATTGAGCACCTACTATTTGTCAGACTGTGCTAGGTGCTGGAGTTAAAACAGTGAAGAGACAAAACCCTTAGGGATCTTATACGCTAGAGAGTTAACAGGCAATAACGAGTTTAATAAATAGTATGCTGAATGCTGAGAAATACAATGCAGAAAGGGCTGTGGGGAATTGGGGAGTTGTCATCTTTGATAGATTTTTTTTAGACCAGTTTTAGATTTACAGAAAAAAAGGAGATAGTAGAGAGTTCCTCCTAACACAGTTTCTCCTGTTATTGACATCCTAATATTATAATGGTACATACAGCCCAGCCGGGCGCGGCTCAGCGGTTGAGCGTTGACCTAGGATCCAGGCGATCAGGGTTCGATTCCCGGTCAGGGCACATGCCCGGGTTGCGGGCTGCAGCTGATCAATGACTCTCTCATCACTGATGTTTCTATCTCTCTCTCCCTCTCCCTTCCTCTCTCTGAAATCAATAAAGATATATAATGGTACATACATTTTTATAATTGATAAACCAATGTTGATACATTACCATTAACTCAAGTCTACAGTTTATTCAGGTTTCCTACGTTTACCTAATTTCCTTTTTCTGTCCCAGGATCCCATCCAGGACACCACATTCTACTTAGTTGTCTTGTCTTCTTGGGCCCCTCCTGGCTGTGACAGTCGCTCAGACTTCCCTTGCTTTTGATGACCTTGACAGTTCTGAAGAGTCCTGGTCAGGTGCTTGGTACTGGAATTTGCCACATGGTTTTCTCATGACCAGACAGGGGCTACGGGTTTCCAGGAGCTGGATTACATTTGCATCATGTATCATATCAAGGGTATGTGCCATCAACATGATTTGTGACTGCTGATGTTGACCTTGATCATCTGACTGACGTAGTGTTTGTCAGGTGTCCCCACTGTAAAGTTAGTCTCCAACCCGCCCCCTCCATACTGTCCTCTTGGGAAGGAAGCCCTGGGGCAGCCCATACTTAAGGGGTGAGGGCTGTGCCCCCCTCTAGTAAGGGCGAAGTATCTACACAGATTATTTGGCATTCTTCTGCATCAAAGAGTTGTCTCTTCTCCCCCATTTATTAAATTAGCCAATCACTTATTTATAACAGACTCGTGAATATTTATTGTATAGCTGGGTTATAATCCAATAATACTTTATTTTTTTGCTCAAATTATTCCAGCTTTGGCTGTTGGGAGCTCTTTTACTTGGCTCCTATGCCCCTTTGACATGCCCCCCCCCCCCCCATTTTTGGTCAAATAAATAGAGTCTTCTAGGACTGGTTCAGGTTGTCCTCCTTGGGTCCAACCAACTTGACTCTCAGAAGTTTTTAGACCTAAGTAGATCCTGCTAAAAATGGGAAGGAAATACACCATTGCAGCCTCCTGCAAATCTGCAATTCCCCTCTGTCACCTGAAACCTCACATCTTCCAGATGACTCCTGTGCTCCATGCCCCAGAGCAAGCCAGGCCCAGTTTCTTCCAGGACACCTCCAAAACATTCCTCAGCCTACTCTCCTCCTGTCCCACAGCGCCCTTTCTTATCCGCTCAAGGTCTCCAGGGTCTCTGGTCTTCGCTCTTGTCTCACCACAAGTCAGTTTCCACAGGGATCCAGAGCGATCTTGCTAACAAGTACACCTGACCTACTCCCTACCCTGTTTAACCCCTTCTATGGTCCTCAGGATAAAGCCCACAGCCTGGATGTGTCTGCCTGGCCCCACTTCCCAGGTTCTCCTTCCTCTGCGAGCTGCTGTCAGGTCAACCCCAGCACCTGCTGCCTCCCCACTGTGCCCTAACACCCGCCCCTCCTATCTACAGCTGTCTTCTGCTTGATTACAATTAACTGTGGTGGTGCCATCCTGACTTCCCATTCTGAGTCTTCGGGGTGCAGCCTGGCTGGCTGGAGGCCTGAGCCTCTGTCTTCAGTCCTGGCTGCATAGTGAGCCTGCCGGAGTTTATCGGGAGTGGCTGCCATGGGTGAGGCGTTGCCGAGAGAGGTCATGGAGGGTGCTGAGGCCCCCTGATCTCTCCCCTGGCACCACCACTACCGACCGGGCCCCAGGCCCTAGACAGACTCCCTGAGGGAGGACTTGGGTCTGGGTCCAGGGTCTGACACATAAGAGGCTCTTAGGAAATATCTGTTGGCTGTTTGGTGGAATGGTTGACTCTAATAACTCCCAGTGATTTTTTCTTTCTTTCTGTATTTTCCAATTCTTAAAAATAATGTATATCACTCATTTTTTAGAATGAAAAACAAAAACTTCCCTTGAAAACTCATTCTTATTAAAATGTTAATTACAGAGAAACATTTCCTGTATCTTCCAATGCTGAGCAGACACATACACCCCCCCCCCCCCCCCCCCGCAATCCCTCCCTATGTATATACCCAGTAGAAACACATCCACATATTCACAACAGACAGGAACTGGAACCTTCCTGGTGGCACTGTTCTCGACAGCCAGAAACTGGAACCTACCCCAGTGTCATCCACAGTAGAATGGGTTAGGGCAGAGCCACAGGATGGCGAGCTACCAGCAATGCAGACAGTCGCCCCCTGTATAACAAATGTCACAAACATAATATTGAGCCAAAGAAACCAGGCATGAGAGACCACGCAGTGTCTGGCTCCACCCAGGTTCGAAGCAGGTGGAGGTAGCCTGTGGGGTTAGGAGTCAGGAGAGAGGTTAACTCCGGGGGTAGTAGGTGAAGGTGCCCCGAAGGGCCTTCTGCGTGTTGGTCAGGTCTGTTTTTCTACCTGGGTGCTGGTTCCATGGGCCCGCTCAGCTCCTGACAATCCATCCAGCGGTACTTTGATTTACACAATTTTCTGTATGCATATTTAACTCCAATAAACAGCTAAGGGGAAAAAAGCTTCCTGGAGCAGGTTAAATCTGACTCTTTTCTGTCCAACTGGAGGTGGAGCGCAGGTGTCTGGGGCCCCTGGGGTTAAGTCCCTAAGTCTCTCAGCACCTGGGTCCCCTGAGGGGTTTGGGGGGGTGGCAGGTGGGGCTCTCTATACTTTAGTAACCCCACCCACCCAGCAGAAAGCAGGGAACAGGGGCACCTGCTTCCCCTCCACTCAGGGGCCTCCTCTGACCTTGCACCTCACCCCTGGAGGTCACGGGCTGGGGCTCTAGGGGTTCAGGTTGCAGCAGCGGGGCTGGGAGGGCGGTAATCAATCCTGCCCCCGACGGCGGGGGGCGAGGACCCGGCCCCGCCCCAGCCAGCCGGGCAGCACAGGAGGTTATTTATAACCTCGGGTCGCATTACCTCCTGACCTTCAGCCGGCCCAGCGATCCGCTGTGATTAGCATCTCCCCGCCACCCACTCCGAACAAACAGCTCTCTGTGTGCCCTCCCCACGCGGCCTCGCTGCGGCCTGCGGGAAGCAGGATGTTGACCCGGAGTCAGGGCCCCGTGGCTCTTTCGGGGTGCAGGTTGGGGGAAGGTTCGAGAACTACTTCTGTTCTGCTTCCCAGGTTGAAAATGTTGGTCTATCCTGGCAGGAAGTTTTACTCCCATTGCTGGGGTTCCCCAGCCTGGGTCTGCCCACAAGGGTGCCCTCTTCAGCACCAGCAGGGAGGAGGCAGTGCTGGAGACTAGAACCCCTCCCCACGGGCATGGTCCCTGGAATCACACAGGACAGAGGGCACCCTCCCCAGCGTCGGCCCCTCCTTCCTAGAAGGCCGCTGAAGCTCAGTGGGGACTGACTGGTCCAAGGTCACACAGCCACCAGGGCAGATCGCCAGCTGATGGGAAACAACTGGATGCCATAATTCCTGGGAGGGAGACTGAGGTAGGAGCAAGGGGGGCCGGGCTGAGGCCGTGTTGTGGGACTGCAGCCTTGGGCCGAGTATTTACTGTGGGCAGCCAAGGCCAACTGAATGTTAATATCCCAAGCCCATGGAGGCTTTTCCTCAACAGTGGGCACCCTCCCCTGCAGCTGCAAATAACCTTGCAGCCAGGGCAGAGGGTGAAAGTCTCACACGGCACCCAATCTTGGCAGTCATCCTGGGGGAAGCCCTGGGACTGGGACCAGCTGAGTGGCTGGTTCTGCCCAGTGCGGGGAGGAACTGAGTCAGGAGGCTTGAGGAAGGCAGCGGTGACGGAGCAAGGAGCCTGGGTGCTTCCTTCCTTTTCTGCCCTGCTCTCTCTCAGGCACTTTGAATGAAGCACTTGGAAGAACTTTGCCTGTGTCACTTGACCATCCCCTTGCCCTCTGTGGGCCACAGTTTCCACAAATAAGAACGGAGGGATTGGCTGGGATGGTCTCAGCTCTGGCTGCCTGGGATTGTGGTCTAGGGACTCCAAGTCTTCCCCAGCCCGAGTCCAAGGGCACAGGTTGTGGGTGAGTCAGCAGTGGCTGAACTGATCATGGGCGGCTTGGTCGTGGTGGCCAACAGGCCGTGCCAGTGTGTGAGGAAGCCCCATGTACACTTGTGCCTGTGTGAGTGTGCAGGATGTGCTTGCAGCCACATGTGTAGGAGTGGGCCCTTGTGGGTGTCTGGTTATATAAAACATATGCATGGGAGGGAGCGTTAGCTTGGGGTGTGTGTGTGTAGGACTGTTTATGTTGTGGGGAAAGGAGGTAGTGTGCATACAGTGTGGAGTGTGCATGTGTGGGGCTGTGGGGCCACGTGTATAGGTCCGGGTATGAGTATGGATGGGTGTGTGTGTGTGTGTGTGTGTGTGTGTGTGTGTGTGTTGGAGGAGTGTCTCGGGCAGGGATGGCTTCAGAAAGCCCAAAGTTTCACTCTGAAACCTCCTCTGACCACATGGTCCTCTTGTGGCTGACGGGCCCTGACCAGTCAATGAACTCAGGGTCTGGAAGAGTCAGCGGCTTTTCTGACCTCTTTGCCAAATGGGATGTCAGCACTGCGCCAGGGTGGGGGGTGCAGGCTGGGGAAGGTGGCAATGATTTCATGACAATTGGCTGCTAAGCAGCTGGGACGGTGGGGGATGGGAGCCAGGGTCTGGCTGAAGCAAGGAAACCTGCCCCATTGGCCCCTGTTCAGGGCAGGGCCTGGGGATCCTCTCTGGGTGGGGAAGCAGCCCAGCTACAGGCTCACATTTCCTGGGGACTCCTAGGTCCATGGGGCCATGGTTATCATGCCGGGCCTCCTGGGAAGGTGGGAAGGGGACCTCTCAAGGACTGAGCACTCTCCAGGAGCTTCCACAAGTGACCCCTGATAAGCTCTCAGCAACCCCAGGAAGTAAGGACTTTTAGCCCTACTTTGCAGATGAGTAAACTGAGGCTCAGTGAGACAAAGGGATGTGTCTGAAGCCACACAGCTAGAGTAAGTGGTGGAAATGACCTAGGAACGTGGGTTGGTTTATTTCCCACTCCACCCCACAGTGACATGGGACAGGTGGCAGATTTGTCCTTAAAAACTGCCCTTCTGCCCGGCCAGCGTGGCTCAATGGCTGAGCGTTGACCTATGATCCAGGAGATCGAGGTTCGATTCCGGGTCAAGGCACATGCCTGGGTTGTGGGCTCGATCCTAGGGGTAGGCAGGAGGCAGCTGATCAATGACTCATCATTGATGTTTCTATCTCTCTCCCTTTCCGTCTCTCTGAAATCAATAAAACTGCCCCTCTGAATGCCTTGAAGTGTAGGCATTGGACTTTGCCTCAGTCCTTAGATACTCCACACACTTCTCTACAATTTGGGGGGCGGCAGACATCAATAACCATGCAGTGGGCCCACCCCAAGGAAATAGAAGCCTTGATGAATGTCAGACTTTTTCTCCAAATGGAAGCCCGAGGCTGCGCCCTATTTGGGGAAGAATGCCTTGGTCCAGGCCAGGCCACCTTGACTAGCGGGGACCAGGCTTGCATTGCTTCTTTGTGGATTTGGAGAGGCCCCAAGATCACAGACCCGGGGGTGGGTAGGAGCACTGTCTTTGCACCCAGAAGCTGAGATCAGCTTTTGGGGTGCTCTTTCTTCAGCCATTTACTAGTTTCCTATAATAAAAATAATAACTACCCCTGCCTAAGCTTTCCAGTTCACAAAGCACTTTCACAAACATTCTCTCATCTGATCCTCACACTAGCCCTTTGATGGGGAGTTAATATGCCCATTTTATAGAACAGGACACTAAAGCTCTGGGAGGGAGGGAGGTGGTGGGCTGGTCTCAGATCACAGGGCCAGCAAGTGGCAGCCAGCACAGGAGTTCCTGAGCCGGTCCCGATGCCCCTTCCATAGCAGCAGCCCTTCTCAGGGGAGCAGCGACTTCTCCAGCGGCCAGCCCCCATCAGTGGGCCTGCACCCTGACCAGACTCGCCGTGTCTTCATGAAGCTCCTGCCTATCCCCCGTCCTGCAGATATTGGGGGTGGGGTGTGTGGGAGGAGCTAAAGGAGCAGAGGTGACTGCCGAATAAGTGAACTGGAGAGAAAGCGCTGGGGAGGGTGTCCCCTTGCTGCCCTTGACACTGGGCCAGCAGTTCCTGGAACAGGAGCCCATCGATGGGGTGCCCAGGGCCAGCTGTTGCCATGTTCTCATCTGCTTGATGCAAAATGAGGAAGAAAGGACAATATAGTGAGGTTTTCAACCTGAACTGTGGCCCTCTTACCTGAGCTCTGTGTGTGTGTGTAAAAGGGCCTTTCCTCTGACACTGCCTTTTTTTTAAAAAAAAAAAAATATCTTTATTGATTTCAGACAGAGGAAAGGAGAAGGAGAGAGAGAGATAGAAACATCAATGATGAGAGAGTCACTGATCGAGCCCACAACCTGGGCATGTGCCCTGACCGGGAATCGAACCCCGATCGCCTGGATCCCAGGTCGACGCTCAACCGCTGAGCCACGCCCGGCCAGGCTGACATTGCCTCTTAATGTCCTTAACTCAGCAAAATGAAGAACTGGTGACCCTGTCAGATCCTAGGTTGTTTTTGTGGAAACCTTAGTGACCTGCGAAATCGAAAGACTGGGAACTGCCGAGCCAGCGCCTAGTTCTCAGAGGGACCTGGCATGGAAGGGGTTGTTTTTAGTTGAGGGATGATATCTGAGCAGCTGGAAAAACCCAAGGTGAGAAGGGGTGGGGTTCCTGCCCCAACACAGCCCCCACAGCCCCAGAGCCCAGGCATCCCCAGGAAACCTGAGCAGAAGGAACACTGGAGGAACCGTACAGGGAATTTTGAGAATGGCCTCAGGGCCAAGTCTCTGAGCCACACACACGCTCAGCCTCTTCTCAGCCAGGAGGAAATGTTCCCTCACACCTCCCCCTGCCTCCCCTGACGCCCTTAAGGCTGGTTCCAAAATAGCCTGGGCCCTAGAGGAGACGTCATGGTGCAGGCTGCCTGCCGGCCCCTCTGAGAGGGCACATTGGTGTTGGTGTTGCCAAAGCCAAATATAGAGGGACACAGGACACCGAGGAGGAACAGGACCTGGGGTGCCCCGCTGGCTTCTCAGTGTCTAACCCACCCCCATCCCTTCTGAGAACCCCCTAAACCTGGCAGCTGGGAGGCCAGCGCCTCCTGGCCTGGCTGGACCCATGTCCCAACAAGCCCTGGTGGAGCTGGACGCTGGCCTGAGGGAGCGCCAGGCCTGGGCTGGACGAGAGCCTGGGGACACCCCCTCTTTTTCTGGGGGTCTCAAAGCACTTTTATAAGCGTCAGTTTCCTCGGATGCTCCTGAGATCAGCAGACAAAAAGGAACCAGGTGTCTCCCAGGTGGAACCACTCCTACACTCTGTTCTTCCTACCCAGACCCAGGCCATAAACCTGGGGTGTGGGAGGCGGGAGGTGGGAGGAGGGCAGGCAGCCAGGCCTAACCCCAGGAACTGCTGGTTGAACCGAATTGCAAATAATTAGTCCTGATTGCCAAGGTTGCCTCCACCCTCCACTCCCAGGAATTAAAAGTCAAAGGGCAGAGCTGCTGACGCAAATGTCAAGGGAGACACGCGGTTTGGAACAGCTGGGATCTTGTTCCCCAGGCTCCGCCGGCCGCCCGGCCGCAGGTTGCCCGCAGCGCCCTGGACACGTAGGTGTCCCCCAGGCTGGTCCCCAGCACACAGCAAAGGGGGCTCGGCTCCCTCTCCCTCCTCCCGGTTCTAAGGTCAACAGAGTCCCCGTGAAATGGCGTTGCCGGGGCCTGGGGAGATCGGCAGCTCAGCGGCTGGTGAGCCCTCCTTCCTCCCTCCCCTAAAAAAGGAAGAAGCCTCTGACCTCCCTGCCAGGGGGAGCCTCGAGCTGCACCACTCGCGGGGTCCTGCGGCTGGCACCCCTCGGGCAGCTGAGCCGCGGTCCGTGCATCAGTGGTGCCCCCCGGTGGCCAGCTTGGGACTTGGCTTAGGCCGGGGCGCTGGCTGCTGCAGGCCCAGCCCTGCAGCCTCAGCCCAGGGCCAGGTTTGGGGATTTGGTTTTGGTATGGAGGCTGTTGGCAGTTGGAGGTATTTTTGTAGGTGCTGAGTTTTCCTAAGTGAACTGGACCTTGGCCTAAATGCCCCCCTAGTAGCAAATCGGCTCCAACATGTCAAAGAAAGCACTTGTCATCTTCTAGCCCTAAACCTGCCCCTCCTCCAGACTTCCCCATTTCTATTAATAGCACCACCACCCTCCCCATCCCTCAGGCTCCAAACCTATGAGTCATCTTCAGCTCCTGCCCACACTGCCTTGGGTGCCTGGTCCTGCCCCTCCTCGCTGTGCAGGTCACCCTTCCATCCCTCTCCTGGGTACTCGTCACTACTGCCGTCTTCAGCAGTGCCGCTCGGTCAGACCTAGATACATGACTGGCCCCCTCCACTTATTGGCTGTGTGACCTTGGGCAAGTTAATTAACTTCTCTGAGCTCAGCTTCCTCAGCTGCAAACTGAGGATAATGATTACAGTCCCTACCTCACAGAGCATTGCATGAATTAAATATATGTAAAAACTGTGTCACTTAGGAGACACTCAATGCATGTGAATTATTAGAAATCATCCCATGTTCTCCATTTCACAGATTAGGAAACCGAGGCCCAGAGAGCTAGAATGAGAGCGGACACCTGGCATTGAGCTTTAGGTGTCTTTACAATGTGCTACAGAGTAGGGAAAGTGGGAGTTCATGGAGTCCTGAAGCTCCTCCACCACCCCCATCATCACATTTTAGAACCCAGAACCAAAGGCTACCTCCTCAGTCCATTGGGCCTATCCGGCTGCCTGTAGGGGCTGATATGTCAGGGTGTGTCGAGGCCACGCAGCCACAGTAAACATCTTCTGGGATGAGACAACTGCAGGTCACATCCAGTGGCCATGAGTCAGGGGACCCACCTGCAAGGTGATGCCTGCAGTTCAGCACTCCGGCCTGGCAGAGCCGCCTGCCTGGGGGCTGCTGGGCATACAGGGGCATGGCCACATGTCCGACGTCCAAAAAGGGCAGGCGCCTCCTCCCCCAACAACCCCGCCCTCATATCCCTCTCTCAAAGCACCCCCCCACCTCCAGTCCCCACTGGCCTTGCCTGGGGGTCAGAGGGATGAGGGCGGCTGACTCAGCGGCTTTCTTTCCAGGCATTTTCCTTGTAAGCAAGTGTTCTTAACAGGGACTCAATGAATGAGCACCACGTGTCCAACTGAAGGTGGGAGCCTTGTTCTGGGAAGAGATTTTCAAAGGGGACTTTTCCCCCAAAAGAGGCAGCAGCAGGAAAAGTAGATAATCCGGGTTCCTGGGCACCTATCGTCTAAGACAGCAAGTTCTCAAATACGGTAGATTTTGCTCCCGAGGACATTTGGTGACACCTGGAGACATTTTTGATTGTTAAAACTGGGGGGGGGGGTTCCCTGTCAGGCATGGCTCAGCAGTTGAGCATCGACCTAGGATCCAGGAGATCAGGTTGATTCCAGGTCAGAGCACGTGCCTGGGTTGCGGGCTCGATCCCCAATCTGGGGCGTGCAGGAGGCAGCCGATCATTGATGTCTCTCTCTCCCCCTTCCTCTCTCTGAAATCAATAGATTTTAAAAAAAACACACACACAAAACAAAACTGGGGAGAAAGGTATGCGTGTCCTGTTGGCATTTGGTGGGTAGAAGCCCAGGATGTTGCTAAATACCTTCAATGCACGGCACAGACCACACAGACCATAATGCCGGCTGAGGTGGAGAAACCCTGGTCTGAGCCATCTGTCCAGCAGGGAACCTCTGCCTCTCAGCAGCCTTCAGGGTCAAGGGCAGCGATGGCTGTGAAGAACCCAGGCCTGGGCCCCCCTCATGCTCCAGGCTTGCAAGGGATCCTTCCTCCCCGAGGCCTTTTCCTGGCCTGGGACACCTAACTGGTGGGCGAGGTGGAGTGGGCACAGGCTGTGACCATCACATGAGAATCTTCGGAGGTGATCTTGGTGTTTCTGCCCCACCCAGCCCTGGCAGGGTTTCTAGACCGGTTTCTAGACTCATCGATCCTTCCAACAAGGAGGAAGCAGGCCCTGAAAGGAGCAGCCCACCCTCCTGGGATGTGCACCTGTGGGCAACATCCACCCACCCTTTCACTTGCGTGAGGCAGAGAAAGGGGAGAGGACTGGGGACAAGCTCCAGGTCTCCCTATGGAGGACCCTGGGGGGGGGTGTCGTCTAGCAGCAGCCCTGTGCAGAGGGGGGGCAGGGGGGCTGAGATGGCCTCTGAAGGTGGCGTGGGGCTGAGTCAAGGAGCTGACAGGCCTCCTGTCACTCTGTTCAGTGGGCACCTGGTGCTTCTTCAGCCTCGACAGCTGTGGGCTTAAAGGTCTTCTCTTCAAAAATTGGTCCCAAATAAGTCACCGCCTTCTCCCATGGGACGGGGCTGGTGTAGCCAGATCAGAATCCCCACACCCTGGCCCTGAGCTCTGCTTTGCTGGCTTAGCCAACTCAAGTGTAATAGTAGATTATTGGATTACGGCTGAAAGAGTGAGGCCAGTTGACAGAGATGGGCCCCTGAGACCCCCGATCTGGCACTGCGCATTTGTGGGGCCTGGGGGATTAAACCACACCTCCCTATCTGGGTCTCAGCTTCAGGCACCTGTTTAATGGGGGGGACACCACCACCTTCCAAACCTCGGCCACCGTGTCAGGCAGGGCTGGGGTGGGGGTGGGGCTCCCGTCTGCATCTGGAAACCCAGCTGACTCTGGGACAAGCCCAGGCACGCCGCTGTTTCTGGAAGGAAGCTGCGGCACCGGGGAAGGGCCGGAGCTGGGGGGGGGGGGGGGGGGGACCCAGGACTCCGAGGACTGACTGAGTCCAGTTCAGAGGACTAATAAAAGGGTCTGGACGAGACTCGCCCGAAAAAGGTGCAGGGAGTAAGAAGTACAAATTGGTAGTTACAAAACAGTGACGGGGATGGAAGCACAGCACAGGAAATAGTCAATAATGTGTAAGTCTGTACAGCGTCGGATGGCTGCTAGACTTATTGGGGGGACCACTTCCTAAGTTCCAGGTCTAACCACTATGCTATACACCTGAAACTAATACAAAATATTGAATGTAAACTGTAATTGAAAAATAATTTTAATTTAAAATAATTAAAATAAAAGGGACCGTCCAGGCAGGAGCACTGCCGCCTCCCGCCAGCGCCTCTTCTCGGGGGAAACATCTTGACTGGAAGCTTCTTCCTGACCTGCTACCTGTGACCTTACATTTTCTCCTCCGGCTGGGCTGTGCCGCGGGCGGGCTGACTCGGTGCTCCGAGCCCCCCTCCTCCCTGGGGATGCTCCGAGCTGCAGGCCCCGGCCTCTGCCCATCTTCCCCGAGAGGGGCTCACCAGCTCTGGAAGCTTCCAGCCCAAGGCAAGATCCCATCAAGTCTCAGGATAGGACAAGCCAGGCCTGCTGGCTCGTGTCTCCTCACCTGCGCTTTAATAAACGTAACTGCTTACATTTCTTTTCCCTTCCCAGGGACTCCCCCCGAGTTAAACGTTCTGTGGTTTGAAACACGCGGGAAACTGTGGCAGGGAAGGGGAGTCGGGAAACTCGCCAGTGTGGGAAGCAGACGGCGGTCTTAGGGAGGCTTTCATTCGTTCACGCACTTGGCAGGTGTTAGCAGGTTTCTGTATCAGGGGCTGTGCTTTGTGCTTCGAGTCTAGAGAAAGTATTTAAATCTTCTAAAGGCCTTGTACATTTGGGAAAGAGGAGATGTGGAAGTGACGAAATGCAAAAATACTGTTCCAGGTACAGTATGGCATTAGTCGACGTGGGACTTGGTTCTCACTTCATAATCTGAAATAAGTACATACACTAAATGTGTCCAAGCCTGAAAGCATTTGGTCAAACTGTCATTCAGAGTAAAATATTTGCTGGGTTTCCCGTCTTGATCTCCTAGGGCTCTTCTAGCATGGGAATTCAGGAACGAGACTGGAGTAAGAATGTAAAAGTCCAGAAATACCTTCCTTCTGTGGCAACGTTATGGGCTGAACAGAATGCGTCCATGTGCACAGTTTGTGGTGTTCCTTAAGTGCACCTAACTTCTGCAATTGTCACACAGTGGTACATGTTTTTAAAAATATTTCTGGCGTATATTTCCTGAGATAAGGACACCTAAGTGTTATGAAGCACATACCCCCAAATAATGAACAGGTTAAATTGAGGTAGTATAGAATTTGAGATCTAATACTAAGTAGATCTAATACTAGGTCATTTAGAGGGCTAAAAACATCAACCCTAAATGTTTCTAATAAATTCCATCACGTGACTCTGTGACCCATGAGGGTCACAAAAGCAGGACCAGGTGTGTCTTCTCATCATTATCGACCCAGCGCCCAATCTGGTAGTTGTTCAATAAATATCTGTGAAAGCAATGAAGGGAAGGGAAGGGAGAGAGATTGGGCTGGGGAGAAGCTTCTCTAAGGAGAGGGCTTTAAGGAATGATGGTGGAATTTCTTTTGCTGCCCCTTTAAGAGACTAAAGACAAATTACCTTTCAGTGCTATTTAGAGTCAAATTTATATTTATATATTTTGAAAACATATCTTTGATTTCAGAGAGAGGAAAGGAGGGGGAGAGAGAGAGAGAAACATCAATGATGAGAGTCATTGATCGGCTGCAGCCTGCAACCCGGGCATGTGCCCTGACCGGGAATCGAACCCCGATCGCCTGGATCCTAGGTCGATGCTCAGCCGCTGAGCCACGCCCGGCCAGGCTAGAGTCAAATTTTTATTTGGAAGAAAAAAAAAAAAAGACTTCATTTAGGATACAAGAGTATATTCACTTTGAAAAAACTCACAGAGCTATAGACTCCAGTGTGATTTCCACATGACCCCCACATGACTTCTGGTTCACCTTTTGAAATTCTTTCTGTACATTTTATTTATTTCAAGGCACCAAAGTTCTCTTCTGAGCATCTCAGGAGAACTATTTCTGACAAAGGTTTAGCCAACGCTGCTGTTCATTAGGTTTAGTTCCAGTCTAAGGACTCAGGAGGTCAGCACTGCTGAGTTCATATCGTTTCACAGCAGAAAAAAGTACTTCCCAGTGTAAACTGAAGCAGAATCTCCTAACTGAATATGCAGAATTATAATTTTGTGTGCCCAAGGCCTGATCCCATCACCAGCTGCTGCTCACCAAAGGTTCCTCCCAAGGACCCTTGTCCCTCTGGCTGTTCCAACTCCCACCAGCTTTTTGTTGTTTTTTTAAAATATACTTTATTGATTTCAGAGAGAGGAAGGGAGAGGGAGAGGAACATCAGCGATGAGTCATTGATTGGCTGCCTCCTGCCCACCCCCTACTGGGGATGGAGCCTGCAACCAGGGCATGTGCCTTGACCGGGAATCAAACTGCAATCTCCTGGATCCTAGGTCGATGCTCAACCGCTGAGCCACGCTGGCCAGGCCCCACCAGCTTTCTTGTCATTTTCCGATGCCACAAACCTGATGTCCCCTCCCCTCCCCCCAACCAAGCTTCTCTTCTAGGCCCTTTCCTTCCTCAATCAGCTTTACATTGGCACTCCCAGCTGGTGGGATCTGCCTGTGGCTTTTTGCACAGGAGGCTGGGCAAGGAGGAAGCTCTGAAAGGTGTGTGGGTGGTGGGAGTCTCCCTGTCCCCAAGGGTCCCCAAGGGGTGAGGGAAAGCAGCTGTGTCTAGGGCCCATCAGCTGGAGTCTGAGACATTTATACCCTGAACCCTCTCGGGGCTTGAGGATGGCAAATGCTGCTGTGAGCCGCCTGCCTCTCCAGGCGCGCGCGTGTGTGTGTGTGTGTGTGTGTGGTGTGTGTGTGTGTGTGTGTGTGTGTGCACGAGCTCACACCTGCATGTCCTGACCACAGGGCCACTTCTGGACTGCAGTGCCTGAAGGCCGGGGGAAGGAGGCAAGGGTCTTTTACCCTGTGCTCTCCCGGGCTCCCTGCCTACCCAGGTTGGCCTCAATGCCCCCACAATTTCACCAGCCATATCTCCCTCCTCGGGGCCCTCAACTGTGCCCATTAATGTGGTAACATCTCACTCCCCCCCCTCCTCATCAAGAAGATCCAACAGCCTCCTGCAACTAACTTTGGGGGTGGGGTAACGCCACAATCCCCTTTTGCTTCTAATATGTAGAATCATGGAGTGGAAAGGGATCCTAGAACTCATCTAGTGCACCTTGTCATTATACAGAATAGAAAACTGAGGGCCAGAGAGAGAACAGCTGGGCTTGTGGCTCCTCGGAGCAGCTTGGGACAGGGTCCGAGTCTCCTGGCCAGAGGCCGTGTGGATGCGCTGGAACTCGGCAGTCCCCCCAGGATGGGCTGCAGTGGGGGCGTGGGGGCCAGGAGACTGGGGTGACTGGGAGATTTGTTCCAGTCACACTGTTTCCCTCCCTCTAATCCTCACCCCCCCTTTCCCCCTTTTCAGCAGCAGTTATAAAATCCAGGAAATAAATGTGGATTGATGGCCTATAAAGAGCTTAGTTAGTGCTGTGACCTGCTGAGTTATGTAACTTATTTATTATCAGTCTTGGATGAAGTTTCTATTGAAGCAACTCACTCAGCCGATTCTGTGACATTTCCTTTAGCCTTGTTCAGAGGTGGGTGCTGCAGAAATTCCTGCAACTTCAAAGACCAGAAATCAGGGGTGGAGATACTTTCAAAAATCCCCTTATTCAGTCCCTTGGGCTGTGTTTCTCACCCTATCAACTTCTGCTCACCTCAGCAGTGGTCCCAGTGCCTTCCTTCTGGGTCCCTGGGCTGCCCTGGCGGGGAGGCCTGAAGAAAAGTTGTTTTTTCTGCTCCTGGGAATGAAAGGGGTGAGGAGAACCCAGGGCTATGAGAACTAGAGGGGGCCTCGCATAAGGAGCCCTGAACCGAGTCAAGAGTTCTAGTCCAATCTCGGCCCTTGACCGGCGCTCTGGGCCTCATGCTTGCTAGCACAGGGAACCAGGTTACCTTATCTGTGCAGTCAGGTCCCCAGGAGGCAGCCTCTTGGATCTGGTCTGGCCTTTGTTGGAGTGACAGCCCAGTGAGAATGAAGGGGAGCAGGAGGGGCTGGCCGAGTTTGGGTGCTAATGGCATCACAGCGCCACCTGTGTCCAAAAGGGAGCAGAGCCCAACTTCTCCTCAGTGAGGCACCTTTTCAAACAAGTTCATTTCCCAGCCCCAGCCTCTTTTCTGCTCTGGGGGCTGGTCTTGGGAAGCCAAGAATCTCCCTAATTAAGTGTCGCCTCTCAGCCCTTCTCTTTTTTCCCCAAGTGATATCACAGGTGCCCTAGGGAGAAGCTCTCTCGAGCCTCAGCTGCCATCCTAAAGCAGACTTCTGGAGACTTCTTCCCAGGTTCAGAAGGAAAGGATGGACACCCGAGGGGCCAGGGAGCTCAACAGTGCATCTCCTCTTCATTAAGATGGATTCCTCCCATTCGTGGAAGGGGCACCTGGTGCCTCAGGGACAAACTGGTGCATTAAAGGGGCTGGTTGGTACCAGGTGGTTCAGGCTACATGAATTCCCCCCATTAAGGACCTGGCTGGGCATGAAGGTTACTAGTTCACACAACCCAACTACACGGACACAGACAAGCCACCCTTAAAGAATGTTGCCCTACAGCCAGTCAATGACTCTCTCATCCTTGATGTTTCTCTCGCTCTTCCTCTAAAAAAAAAAAAAAAAAAGAATGTTGCCCTAGAAGTGGCCTTAGAGCTCATCTGAGTCAAGCCCCAGCTTTTACAGAGAAGGAAAACTTTGGGTCCAGAGAGAGGGGGTGACGTGATGTGGCAGGGAGAGGCTAGAACCTGTTTCTTCATCATGACTTTCTGAGATGCTGACTTCGGGCTCTTATCACAGGGCCTTTGGAAGAAAGGGCGGTCACCTTGAGGCCCCAGAAACACAGCCTTAATATGGGGCAGGATGGCCTGATAAACCCTCGGCTCCGTAGAGCCCAGGACTAGTCTTTAAATCAGCCCAGGCTGCTGGAGGCATCTGCCCAATTTCTGCTCAGCTCTAGCCAGGCTCCTCCAGGAAGGATGACTGCTTGAGATGCCTCTAAGGATCAATATCGGAGTCTTTTCTGATGAGGGACACGCCCGAGTTTTGCTCCTAGTTCCTTACAGCTCGAGGTAAGCTCTCCAAAACGAGAGATACAGATTTACTACAAAAGCCTTTTTCCACAGAAGCATAACACGCTAAAATGCAGCAAAAGGCAAGCAGCTGAAAATTCACTCGGGGACTTGTCCCTTGTGAGCTAGCCAGAGGTGAGGGACAGTAGGCTGGATGGAAAAGGACAATGGTTAAAGAAACTGAGGCCTCACTGGGGGAGGGATTCAAACCCTTGCTCAGTGCTGAGAACATTATCTCATTGAACCCTCCCCGCAGTCCAGCGACTAAGGCGCCCTTATCCCACCACCACCCCACTGCCTCTGCTCCGGGTGGGACCCAGACCCGGACACGTGCCCTGGCCAGGAACTGACCAGCAGCCTCTCGGGGCATGGGACGGCGGCCAACCGACTGAGCCACACTGGCCGGGGCTACTCTTTTTATAGTAAGGAGACACAACAGTTTAAGGGTCACAGAATTAGGCAGCAGTAGGCCCAGGATTCAAACCCAGGTCTCCTGACTTGAGATCAATAGAATCCGGCTATTCCCCCAGTGAGGACCTTGGGCCTTTACTCATCTCAGCTGGACCAGCTTACCAAGGGCAGGGCCCCTCCCACCGTCCCGAGGATGGTAACACTCCGAAGGCTTGCTCTGATGACCACCTTTGAATTTATGGAGTAAATACTTGAGAAAACTATTGTAAATGCAATAGTCATGATAACAACTAAAGGGTTATGGCTTTCTTTTCTGAATGGGAGATGAAATATTCTCTTTAAGCTTTTAATATAACAATAAGTTCAAAGTACCCTAAGCTTCAATTATCCATGAATCAAAAAGGAAAGAGCACTGGGTTGAGCCTGGGGTGAGCTGCTGGCAGGCCATGTGCTGGTAATGACCAGCTAGAAATGAAGGAGGCCTTGTGCTCCTGGAAACACAGATGTTTGTGAATCCGGCCGGGCTGCTCTTCAGTCCCCGATACAAGAATCAGAATCACCTGGGTAACTGTTTTTCCAAATACACATCTGATAGTCCTTAGATAAGAGGAAGGAAATGTCATTCGGGGAACTTCCTGGCCAGGTTGATAATTGTGGCTTTTACATGAAGTTGCTGGCTCCCCTGCGCTGGGGCTGGTTGGTTCACCTCTCCTTTAAGGCTTCAAATTAAATCATAACTACTTTTTTGTTTTGGGTGGGAGCCAATGTTCTGCTTGGACATAAAAGAAAGGAGCTGAACTACCTGGTGTCATTCTCATAAATTGGAAATTCCAAGTAGTCAAATCCCACCCACCAGATACCTGGGCCTCCTGGGGGACTGGGCAGCCTGAATGTGCAAGCAGGTGTGTGTGGCAACTGTACGTACAACACGCTGAGGCAAATTAGAGCCAGGGCCACAGACCCAGAGAGGACAGAGCCAGGATGTTTTTTAGATCACCTGGATAAGCCACCTACCTTTAACACAAGAGAAAACTAAGGTCCAAAGATGTTCAACAGTATTCCTCAACCTTAGCCACACATCACACTTACCTATGACCCTTCAGATACCTGGTTCAGACCCCCAAGAGCACCAATTCAGTAAGAAGGTCTGGGGTGGAGTCTGGCAATTTTGGTCTAGGGCCACTGCAGGGGCAGAGCCTGGCCAGGTCTACAGCCTTCTTGTCACTATACCACTGTGTCTGTAAAGGAAGTGACTTTAAAACTGAACTGCAGTCATTGCCAAATACTGAATGCATTCTTGAAAAGTTCCCTAACTACAAAACCTTTCCTAACAAGTTGGCCACTGTGGAAAACGAAGTTTATGCTTTCTGTGATGGCAGCGCTCCCAAGTCTACACTGAATAGGAGGCCTGGGGGCTTAGGCAGTGTCTCTCCACAAAGGTGTGAAAGACCGTTTCACCCCCGGGTGGGACTGCAGGCAGCCTTTCCAGCGATGAGGACAGCACTCTGTCCTGCTCCCCTGACAAAACTGAAATGAGCATTTCCTGTCCTGTGATGCTACTCTAGCTTCTCACTCGAGACTGGCTGGATCAGGAAGATGACTGAATGAGGCTAAAAAGAATTAATCAGTTTCCAAAACAATGACTGGGCAGGCCCCAGAGGACTAAGGGGCAGTTAGGTAAGGTCAGGAATGAGCCAGGCTATTAATTATATTCTAGAGCATCCAACCCCACTGGATAGACGGCTGTGCCTTTGTCTAGCAAACTGTCCTATTAACATGCCAATCAGGGCTACTTTTACTATCCTGTCAGAGAGCCACATTTCTTGTAAACAAAATACACTGGCTTAGTCTGAATACCACTGCACTGAATGTGGATTCACACTGTGCTACCACATGATTTGTTTTATAATCCCCCTTCCTTCCAGAGTCTCTCCCAGGCAAACGAATCACAAATAAGCACCCTGCCCCACTCGCATCTGCACTGCAGCCTGCCTCTTTTTACTGAGTAATCTGGCAAATGGCAGGCCTTCCTATCACGTGTGGGGCGTTCCTCAGCACACCCACATTTCTAGAAAGCCCTGTTGTCTATTATTCACGTCTCATGAACACGTGAGCCAGGCAGACATGTTCCTCATGTACTCTCCACAGCTCACCTTCAGCTAGTGCCACATGGCGGCAGTCCCTCAGAAATGATGTTTGATGGGGGAAGATTATCAGACTTTCAAATAAAAACCAAGTTCAGACTCCTAGGAAAGGCAAACAAACAAAATACACTGGACCTCATGCATGTTTCATATACATATTTATATATATTTCATGTACAAAGTTACATTCCGAACCCCAGGGATTCCATAATAGAAATAAATACTGAAATAACTACGTTGCTAAACGAGCTTTTTGCTCATAGAAATGAAGCCTCAGCCTCCAAGAGACAGCACGTAGGACAATCTAGAACCCAGTTTTCAGATTATAGAGGCAAGTAAAATTCCGGATAAAATATCTAGGACAAAAAACAAATTCAGAACATAAAATGGTTAAAATATATATTCAAATATTGAGAAATGTAGGACATTAATAACAACTTAATTTTTTAAAGAGAAAGAAAGACATTTTGTGTTATAAAACAGCATAACCCTGTTAGAAAAGCATTTATGATTTCCACATTTAATTCTCTCTACTCTTCCCATTACAAACATGATCGATGAAGGAGAGCCTGAAATCTGGTCGAGTCCTTTGGTAGTGGCCGTAATACTCACAAGGAAATAAATATGCAGTTCCACAGCATTTGCAGGACACACGTTCTTGAGGACAGTGAACACTGTAAGACAACTGTTCCGCTGTTTGTTTCTAAGGCGCGCATTGTTAAAGGGTCTGTTCTAACGCAGGCCGACCCTTCCAGGAAGGGACTAAAGCAGCCGGGAGAATGTGTTTCAGCCTCTTCTGTGCAAACACACTTAACTGGAAAAGTGGTGTGCTGCATATTTTGTGCTCAAAACCTTTTACACTCTCAACAAGCTGCAGCTATTAAGATATTCATTCCTATTTTAAAATTTTAGATCCACATGAATTAGAGAAAACGCTCTGAACCTGGGTTCCTAGAGAATATTCTCTCCCCAGCCTCACAGGGAGCTGACCCTGCACCTGCCAGTAAGCGCCAGGCTGGTGTATAGGACACGGCCCCTCCTGCAGGTCGGCAAGGCGGCCATCGGCAGTCTCCCGGGTTCCACCTCATACATACCCGAGCGTAGTAAAATGAGAAAATTCTCAGGAATCCTTATTTCTTCCAATAGGGGTAAACTTTTTTTATTAACATGGAGAGACAACTCCGTGTAGTGAAGCCTCTTTTCTGCCCTTGATGCGCAAGCTACAGGCAGTTCATACCAACCACTCTGCTGCTCGCAAGAAGCTTCCATGTTGGCATTTTCTTCCACAGTTGCCACCCTGACTAAAGTGAGCATTACAGGAATATAAACCTGTTTTTGGGGGGGGGGGGGGCGGGGCGGATAAAACAATCAGTAGAAAATATTTCGCTGAAATTACAAACATGAGGACAAGCCCTTAAAACAAATCGTACAGGCGTTTTGTAGTCCCAGAAGCTGATGATCAGGGCCACAGGCAACGACAGTTTTACAGATTAAATACCGACACACCCTTATTCCTTAAATTAAAGCCAGCAAGCTTAAAAGAGCAAACTGCAACCATTGTAACAGGTTTCTTTGCACTTCCCATCTTTAACTCCTGACTTCCTAAATTACATTCGGTCATACAAACTGTAAGACTGAACAGCAAATGGGATATGACTCTTGGGATTAAAATCCCCAAATACTTTGCTATATCTTTTTTTGTGAATTTATACAACATTCCCCAAAATATTTTAGAATGTGGGTTTTTCAAAGGTAAAAATGACTCCAATTTAAAATGAAATAAAAACATAGCTTATACGTTCTGGAAAAGAGGCCTAAGTTTTGGTGCACTGAAGAAAAGTACGTAGCTCAAGCAAAAACATTCTCCTTTTAATACAGCTTTTACCAAGAGTTTTTCCTTCTAGCCATCTAAAGGGGCTACCATTTTACTGTGTACACAATGTGCTTACAGACACACGTGGCCAAATGGATCCAAAGGCCTCCTCCAGCTCATTAAATCTCAAGTATTTGATAATCTAGCCTAATCCTGTATATATGTAAAAGATACTGGTGTACTTTTTACAAATATCTTTACACGACAGTTCAGAGGAACAATCTCTGGTACTTAAGAACACTTAGACTACTGAGACCTGTGTCTGCTTTCTTTTCTTTGATAGTCCTGATGAGGAGTCTTTATCCAACAAGTTTATATTTTTAAAATAGCTCTTAAATTCATATTTAGCTTTGCTTAAAGTGAGTAAAAAATGGTAAACACACATTTTCAAGAAGCTTGAAGGGAAAGAACTGCAGCATACTGGTTCTTAAAAACGTATTAAACAAGGAAATCAGTTAGATGCAGACTATTTTTAAATGGGCACTGAGAGTGAAAAGATGTCATGTTAACGTTCACTCCATGGTATCTTGGCTTTGTGGTCATGCCCTGCATAGCTTTCCTCTTTGAAGATGGCATTTTAATCTTGCAAGGGCATAAAAGCTCAAGTGTGTCATTTACATACAAAATATCAACTGCAAGCTGTTCTGTAGTTTTATACAGAACAAGAGAAAAGACCTTTTCTAATCAAATCCCTCACTCAGTCCACTAGGCCACATCCTATCACCACTACAGCTTTACTCGTATGAACTGGTTAGAGCAGCCCAAGGACAATTAGTAAATAGGTAGTTTTTTACATGAAAAAAACTCAGCCAACCACCACCATCTGCTGGTACAAGGAATCCAAACAATTTCCTTTTTAAAAAATCCTCCCATTGTTGATGCCTATCTTCTAAGCCTTATAAGTATAAACCTTTCAGACACATTAGTGTGAAAATGAGTAAAACTAGTCTCAAAAAAAAAAAAAAAAAAGCATATTCAGAGAAGCAGGCCTCATAAACTTAGAGCTCTAATAAGTCGGAAATAGGAAACATTTATTTAAATAGTGTAGTCTTAATTTCTTTAATATAAAACCCCCCCAATCTGATGAAAACAAAGTTTTTATATACCATATAAACAAGATTTTTCAGATTTGAAAGTGAAAGTGAAAGTAATTTACAGTTAGCTTTTAGCCCTCTCGGGACATTTAGATAAATCCTGATATTCCACCCAATATTAGTTTGTGTCAATTTTATAATACATTGGGTAAAACTTTACTATTGTACTTAATGGTACAGTTTCATTTATCAAGTGTTTCCATTAATTCCATTATTAGTGACAGCTAAAAAGTGACCCCATCAAATGAAGTGAGTGACATTCGCTGTGGCAGAATAAACCACATTTGGATTGCTTTCTAGAATTCACTAGTTTGTAGAAAGTAAACATTCTTTGATTTGTTCATAACATACTGAAATTGCCTAGAACACTGGTGCAGTAAATCAGCTAGTTCCTGTATTGTTGCGTTAAGACAGATTCTGTAATGTAAAGTTAACGGGGAAAAATGCTCACACATTATGTGGTGAAACTTATTTCACAAAGAGAGAATTAAATAAAGAGGCAAGGGAAAAGAAACCATGCAGAAGAGACAGCTTGCCCGTCTCCACCTGTGTCCCATGGGCTCACTCACTGCCATACATCACTTGCCACACTATCAAGTGACTCCTTTCCGCTCTGGCAACAGAAGGTTCAAGTGGAAGTTCCTCTCCCAGAAGTTCTGATTCTCCACCTTCATCACCTGGTGGGTGGATGATAAGGAGACTCGAGTTAGGCTGAGTGTGGAAAATGCAGGCTGCTGTGCATCAGGCATGATGCTCGTGGTCAGAGCACCAACAGCACACACACAACCTGCCTGACTCCTGTCGCAGAGAACACAGGGAGAGAAATGCCACGAACCGGAGTCCTCCTGCCTCACTTCCAAAAAGGGTAATTCACTTTCAGACCACATCGGTAACCGTGAACTCACTGTAGCATGTTGGAGATTCATCCCAATATGTCTGTATCCTAACGTTCACGCGAAATGGGAACTAAGAAGGCAAAGCTGTCCAATTCTGTATTTACCCCAAATGGCCAGTCTACTCTTGTCTATTTCAAACTTAGAACTGAGACTAGATGGCATTATGAATGTGAAAGCACGGGGATTGACCCCACAAACTAAACCTGTCAGACAGTGAAGTTCTCCAGTCAAAGGAATTGCCACAAGCACACGGAAACTCACACCATCTCCCTGCAGCACTAAGAGACGGCAGATTCATCACCTAATGTACTGGGGTTTCCTTCCCATCATTTCCAAGTTTAGGATGGGTAATGAATTACCAGTCATGGTGGAGATGAAGAAATGAGGCCAAGCTATAGGCAGACTAGAAGTCCTGATCAGACACTGCTCTCCCAAGGCCCAGTGTTAATACTCCTCTCTGCAGGGGAACATCTATTGGCTTTGCTGTTGCCGAGCAGGGTTATTCTGGCATAACCCAGTGACAACTCATCTAGTGGGACAGATTCTTCAGCAGAATCCTACACTTATAAAAAAGGAGCAAATTCTGATCTACTAGAATTCTGTAATGTGTCTCACCTGAATTTCAGCTGGGCATGGGAAAACATTGATAATGTCAACTAGAAACGGAGGTGGGTGGGTGGGGCTAAAAAAGTGCATTTCTCGTTGTAGGCCAAGCTCTCCTTTACCCAACCCCTAGTGGAGTTTTTAAAGCAATGTCCAACTGTGGAGAAGAGCATGCTTTAAGAGGCTCAAGACAAAATCCAATCTCTGAATTGAAATATAATCAAGTAGGTAGAATGTAAAAAATTAAGTTTAGGTTTTAAATTTTAAAAAGTTACAATGATAACGACATTAATTGGCTGAGACAAAAGATTGTTGGCATTTGTTTTTGAGCTGTCTTACTTTGAACTTTGAAGGTTCTATTTTTAAAAATTACCCTGTTTCCTAAGGTCTCTACATCCTACTTAATTAACCCATTAAAAATATGGGACTGCCCGGCTGGCATGGCTCAGAGGTTGAGCATTGACCTAGGATCCAGGAGATCGCATGATGTTTCTCTCTCTCTCTCTCTCTCTCTGAAATCAATAAAGATATATAAAAAAATAAATATGGGACTGTTTGGATCAATTTTTCACTGTTAATATATTACAGGAAATGAAAAAGGGAAAGAAACAAAAAGAATCAAATTGAATTTTTAAAAATTTACTATTAAAGTTTACCTATGCCTTAAGACAAGTCTGTTTTTCACGCCGGATTAACTACAGATACCAACAAACCTGGTTAAGCAATTTTTATGCTATTTTCAGAATCCACAATGGAAGGACTTTTTAGTGGAAATGGAAAAACCACACAGAAATTTTATTAACATGACATACTTCATATGGTTCCAACTGCACTGGTTTGCTGCACTCCGAAAATCACCCCAGCCCAGTGAAGTCCCTCTTTAAAAAGGAACTCGGCACCAACAGTCAACTATTTACACTTCCATTCTGGCTACTGTCAGCAGAATCAATCAATTCCTAAACTTAACATTAACACTCGCTTTAAAAATGTTTCCATAAGCCTATCAGGTATTCTAGAGTATAATGGTCACTGTCCTTTACATGACCCCGAATTTTATACCCCTTTTTATAGTATTCATAACTAAAAAGTATCTATCACTGGTCTACAACATTACATCCTTTAAAACTTTATGTTTAGGAATTTTTGAATCATGTAAATTTTAGGCCATTTCAAAGGATTCCTTCATTTATGGCAAATAAATAAATTTACGTCAGTGCTTTACAGTTTACAAAGCATCAACTCTGTGTTTTCTTTGTATGCCATGGGCCATTCTTTCTTAGAAAGAACCCTTCAGAAGCTCTAATGATTCTTTAAATTATTAATATAGGGTTCTATCCTAGAACCTCTTCTTTTAGCTCCGACATATTCTCCTTTGGTGAACTCATCAACCCTTGTGGCTTTTAGTACCACTGTAGGCCAACAGGCCCCAAATCCCCCCTCCTGAGGTCTAGAACCCTTCTACCCAAAAGCGCAGTGCACATCTTCCACCTAGACAACGCCCAGCTCCCCATGCTCTTCAAGGTCAACACGTCCAACACCAAACTCCTCTTTCTTTCCCTCCAAATCTGCTGCTGATGTTCTGACAGTCATCTCTGAGGATGTTGCTCACATCCTGTTATAGTCATGCACCTTATAATGATATTTTGGTCTACAACGAATCATATATATGAGAGTGGTCCCATAAGATAATGGAACTGAAAAATTCCTATGGCCTAGTGATGTCTTGGCCATCAAAATGTCACGGCGCAAGGAATTCCCCAGGTGTTCGTGGTGATGCTGGCATAAACAAACCTACTGTGCTGCCAGTCGTACACAAGTATAGCACATGATTAATGTTTACAAGGTGAGAAAGTGAACAAGTGAAATAAATTTTAATACAAACACTTTATAGAAGTATCCTTGTTCCTCCATTTTGCAGGTGAGGAAACAAGTTCCGGGAGGTGGAATGATTTGCCTATTGTCTTCTGACCTCCTAGCGTATGCTCTTCACATATAACTCAATATAGGACCAAACTCTGCTATTTCTAAAGTCCCTTCAAACAAAGCAAATACACTTTGGTATAAAAAGAAATAAAAATTTAAAAAAGGAAGGAAGGAAAGATATATAAAGTCCTTTTCCAAGTAAAGAATTCAAAGAAAACCCCTTAGAAATCATTAACAGAGTAGTTTCTTATTTACTATGTGTGAAAATCCAGGTCACAGAACACAGTGGAATCTGAGCTCCCAGAACCACGGACTTACCCATTCGGAAGTCAATGTAGCCCTCTCCTCCGCTGATGACAAGCATAGACTTCAAGGGTGTCTGGCTGCCAGGCTCCTGTGCAGATGCCCCTGCTTTGTCACCTGTCAGGTCTGTGCCACTACTGCCACTCTGTGGGCTGATAACTTGACCTGTTTATATAGGAACAAGTGAATACTACTTATCACAGATTGGGGTGGGGAGACTCATTTTTTTCTGAATATTTTCAGAAACTTGAACAAAAAGGTTAAGTATATCCTAATACAACCAAAGTACTGGGGATGCTAGAAGCCTCTGCATAATCAGAAAACATTAAGAGAGGTCCTAAGAGCCCAATTTGAGGATCTAAATGAAGCCATTTTGTACAAAAGCAGACATAGGTCCAAAATCCAGTATGAAATCTGTGTACAGCCAGGCTGGTGTTAGCTGCCTGCTTTAGACTTTTATAATCTACATATTTTGATCTGAGGGACAGTGGAAAGGTGTCTCTCCTGAGAGGGTACACGAACGTTTGTGTAAAAGACTAAGAAAAGTCTTCATCTTAAGCCTTCTGAGTTTGGAAATTCCTAATTAATATTTATATTTATTTCAAATCCATGATTTTCCTCTCATAGGTAAGAAAAGTATATCTTATTTTTAATTTAGGTTATGCAAATAAAGTTACTGGTAAATATGTCATTTGTTCTAAAGTGTAAGTGCTAAGGTGGAATCCTGTAGCGTGAAATGGTAGAGAGAGAAGCTGTCAAATATTATTCACACTATAATCTCTATGGCATTCCTCTTAGAAAGCTGACTGCACGGTATTTGTTTTTTCTTGGAGAGTCTGCTGTCCTTTGGTCAAACTGCAGAGACCATGCCCCTAGGACACAGCGGGACACAGTCCCATGATGTGACACACTTAAACATTAATTTACGTTGAAATGGGTAGGACAGTTTTATTCCCACAGTGCCTCACTAAGGCATTAGTCAATTCTACTCTGGAGGAAATCAGGCCTGCTACAGAAAACTGCTAGCAGGCTGCTTAGTTCTGCCACAGGAGAGGAGCGCAGAGGTATGCTGATAAGCCAACCTGAATGGTTTAATCCTTAGGGCCAACTGGTCAACAATGTTGACAATTCTACTTCCAGATTTATAACCAACAGGAAGGTCTTTCCCATATACACGAGAAGGTCTGCTGCAGCATTATTTTTAATAGAAGGGAGAAAAAAACCTAGAGGTACATCAATAGAATAGAGCACATTTATTCAGATATTTGAACCATAGTTAATTGAATGAACTAGGTTTTTATGTATAAACTTAATAAATCTCAAAAATGAGAAGTTGCAAAAGAATGTATATGTAACATAACATTTAAGTTAAATTCAAAACCACAAAATACTATATAGTTTATAGATATATCAAATGTAGTAAAAGTATAAAAACACTGGTGCGATAATGGTTACAGATGGAGGGGAAAAGGGAAGGGAATGGGACTGGAGGGATATAAAGGAGTCTCAAAGGGGACTCTATGACATATTTTTTCTTTCTTTGAGAAAGAAAGAAAACACTATTACTGGTTGTTCCATTTCTAGGAATTTATCCTAAGGAAATAACTATACAAATACATAAGATGCATGTTTCAGGCAACTCATTACGGTGTTGCTAAGGATACTGAGTAACTAGGGTAGCATGTGCCAGCCCTGCACTATGCACACTAATCATTTAATCTGTGGAACACCCGTGGGAAAAGAGGTGTGATGGTTAATTTTCTGTGTCAACTTGGCTATGCCAAGGTGCCAAGATATTTGGTCAAACTCCAGGCTAGATATTGCTGTGAAATATGATTAACATTCAAGTCAGTAGACTCCGAGTGAAGCAGATTACTCTCATAAGGTGGGTGAGCCTCATCCAATCATTTGCTGATCTTAAGAGAAAAAGATAGCTCCCCCAAGGAAGAGGGAATTCTGCCTCCAGGCTGCTTTTGTACTCAGCTGCAATAGTAACTTTCCTGGGTCTCCCGTATGCCAGCCTGGCCTGCAGATTTCAGATATGCCAGCGCTCATAATCACATGAGTCAATTCCTTAAAACAAATAAATCCAAACATCTCCCCTTTCCACCTGCCTCACCTCTCTCGCCCCTCCTCCCTCCTCTTGTTCTCTCTCGCACACCCTATTGGTTCTGTTTCTCTGAAGAACCCTAATTACTACACCCGGACACTATGTCCAATGCTACAGTTAGTTGGTGTGACAAAGTCACATTTGAAATTTGTCTAACTCATAAACTTGCCTCTTATGGGGGGAAAATTCAAAACATCGGTCCTGCTTACAGATGGTCAGTAACACCATGCTAGTGTTCTCAATGGACAGAATGTTTTTCACTGGACATCACCACTACCGCCTTTTATATCTAGGTGGTATTTTACAGTTCCCAAAGCACTTTCATTAATTTTTACAACAAATGAGGCAGGCAGAGAGCAGCTATTAATCACATCCACTTGAGATGAGGAAACAAGTCTCAGAGGTTAAGCGACTTGCTCAAAGTAACAGGCAGGTGGGAAGGTGGAGGCCCAGGCTCCCAGTCTGCTGCTCTTTGCCACAACACTGCCAATGGTACCAGGGCACATTCTCCATGTTTTCCTGCACAAAACCTTGACCATTTCTTTCTAGCAATCTCCTTTATTAGGCCGAGACCATTTTTGGTATTCTGCAGTGACAAAATAATACCACTGTTTTTCAAAAGCAAGCAGGCTTCTTAAATAAAAATCAGTAAGTTTGTTTTGGGGGGTGGAGGAGAGATTCCAAAACAATTTAATTCAAAATAACTCTACAGCGCTTTATTCCCACCTCCATTATAGAACGTTTCATATATCATAGTGAAATTATCTGTAATTCTAGTACTTAGCATTTGTGCAGGTAGTGGAACCAAGGGACGAGGAGAGAAAATGACACACAACTTCTCAACAGCATAATCTAACTCACCTGGGACGGCCACGAAGAATTTCACAGCATCCCGATGCCCATGGAAGCAAAGCTGTGCATGTGCCATTGAACAATAGGGTATAAACGTCCCTGGAGTCACTTTGTCACTGTTTTCATCACCATATACTCGGATCACACTTCCAGGCCGATTTCCCGGTGCTCCTGAGGTTTTATTTGCTGCAACAGAAAAACCAAATACAAATATTTTCCCCGAGAAAGCTGTAATGATGCAAGAGGTTACTGGTTAATCCTTATGATATTATCTAAAAGCTATAGCCAGCTGAGGTAAAACAAAGGCAGCGATGCCAAATCAAGACAAAGCTGGAAGGAGAGAGCATGCGAGTTATTCTAAGTACCTCAGTAAATGGAGGAGGGAGTTTGCCAGTCTAGCAAGAACTAAGCTTACTTTTTAAACATATCTAGTAATTTTTTTAAAAGTCATTTTAGTTAACAAAAGAAAACAGATTTGAATCTTAGGAATGTCTGTTTTATTTTGTTTTTGAATCCTCATTTTATTAAACTAACCAGTACATAAAGTAAATGGGCATATTTTTAAATAAAATTTTTATAGTTTATCTTCTGATTTTTCTCCCCCGTGGTAAGACTACCTCCCTGGAGGGGAGTGGTAAAAAGCTGTGGTTAAAAGGATCCGGCCACTACAATAGAGTAACTTTTATTGACACCAGACCAATGATTTGTTGGAATGTTTTAGAATGACCAGACTCACAAAACATCCCCATTCCATGGGCCAGTAAATGAATGAAAGAAACATGACTGGTAACAAGAGTAAACAATGTAGATTAATGACAGTTTTAAGAGACGTTTCATGTTTTTACTGGAAGGAAAAAAAGTCTGAAAGAAAGTTCAGCTGCAACAAAAGATGATAAACAGAATAAGCCGCTGAGCAGTAGTTGGGTGGCCATGTAACAGATGTCAAAAACAACAAAAAACACCTGCTGCGATGCAGTGACTGCAAGTGGTTGACATTTAGAACATTCAGGAGGGCATCTAGAGATGTGAGAACAGCCTCGCAGTGGCCATCAGAAGCCAGGAGGAAGAGTGGGTTCAGGATCTGCACTTACCCCTCAGCCCCAGTAAACGTCCCTGGTGGAGGATTACAGCTACAGTGAGAGAGGAGGAAAGGGGACATGGAGAGGTGCACGACAGGGGGAGAAGAATTACTATGAGCCACCACTCTCAGGGTCTTCCATTTGACAACTTGGAGCCCAAAGCTCTTAACCAAATCCAACTTGGTAAAATACCAAGTAACTACTCAAAGTTCTTACCAAAGCCTCTCTACAATTTCTCTGGCTCAAAAAACACAATTTGATTTACTGTGATTTTGTTTTTCTCAATCCTAAAGCAACTTCAGTGCTTCATGATTTAATAAGAACTTAATGGGGAGTATTTCCTGAATGCTTATATTCCCCCCCCCCCTTTTTTTAAAAAGAAATCCTGTTCAAAATAACATTGTTAAAATGGAAGTCACTTTTATAAAGAACTGAATGAACTCTGGGGAATCCAAGGATCTCTTAGAATATAAGTGGTCTATAAGACTTATAAGTAACTGATTAAGAACTTAGGATCTTTAAAGGCTCCAGATATACCACCTTCCAGTCCCCTTCCCTTCCCCTGAAAAAGGCAGGAGGACTCTGAGGTGTTTCTTCATTAACTTATTTTATGGGCTTACAGCACTTGTTTTCAAACCATTCCCTGCCCGTGAATTTTGCAACACAAAAACACTTATTTAATGAATGATCAATGTAATGGAACATAATGGGAGAAACACACAATGTATATTTTGTTCACAAAAATAATAATAATGGAACATAATATAAAAAACATACAATGTACACTTTGTTCACATTCTTTTCAAATACAGGATAGATGACTTGTCTGCATCATAAGGAAGGGCTTGCTAACCTGAGAAACTTCTCCCAGACTTTCTCTAAACCCTGAGTCAGCCAAAGGGAACATCCTAAACTAACTGCCGGGGAGATCTGAGAAACCAGGATGAACACTAGCAGTGTTTCTGGATACTGGTGTAATACAGCGGCAAGAAAAATGGACTTCGATATTTATTTCAAACAGGAAGCAGTACTGTTATTCCCGAAGTGAGAAAAAAAGCTTCTCAGAATGAAAAACTTCTAATTATAAATACTGGTCCTGATACATGGGAACTGTTATTTGCTACAGTTCATAAGTTGCATAGAAAGAGTGAAGGAACAATAGTTAGCTCTCCGCCACCAGCTTGATTTTCTGAATCACCAGAGTTGCCAATACCAGAACAGTTCCTTCTGCCCAAATTCAGGACACGATCATTCCCTGCAACTCTCCAGTCTGCACAGTGACAGTTAGGTGAATGAAAATATACTTACTTTCTGTCAGTGGGATGGAGATAATGACACCATTTCCTGTCCCCACCCACAAACGATTGCAAGACACCATAAGAGCTGTGATCCTCACAAAAGAGAAGCCCAGTTTTCCAGTACCTGCAAAGCGGGGAGGAAAACATTTCATTAAGAAACTAGAGCAGATAATGTTTTAGGTTCTAGGTCCCTCAGAGTAGTGGGTTAATATAACAGAGAGGAAGTGTGGCCAGAACTAGTGGGCCGTTTCCTGAAGGAAGGCATCAATGCAAACTCTCATTTGCCTTTATCGCCTATCTCACAATTCATGCTTAATGGGAAAAGAAAATTCTCACATTATCATTTAGAAGGAAGACACTGTGGCTCAGGAAATATGACACAGGATTTAATCAGGAAGCTGCAAAACCAAAACACCAAACAAAACAAAAAACCCTCAATAAAAACTGTTTACTAAATCAGGATATCAAATGTCCTTCAAGTTTATATACTGAAAGAGTTCTGGTTTGCCTTGAATGTCTTTGCACAGATAAAAACAATCTTTGCTGGCAAAACTTACATGCTTTCCTCATTCACATATACAGGTTCCATGGCAGTCTACAAATTTTAAGAAACCGCAGGCATGTAATTTAGGGAGAATCAATGCACTTTTTTTTCCAAGGGAATTTTTACACTGATCTTATTTTCTGGGATTTAAGAGGCAAAAATATTAAACAGATAATACATTTAAAACAAACAGCCTTTAGTCACTCAAGTTTTACTTGTAAGAACTGAGAGTATGATTATAGAATCACAGTGTTAGAAGGAGTCTTAACTCTATTCAGAAATAGTCTTAGAACCTTCATTAGTCTAAACCTATGGTCAAAGTCCATCCCTGCAATGAGTCTGTCTATGTGAACATACACCTGATTCCAGGGAGGGTACATAGCTATCATCAGGTTTTCTGAGGGCAAAGACCCTGATAAGGTTAAAAACCACTGATGCAGCTCAACCTCTCCTCCTAAAGGCATCATTAATGGCATCCCTAGTAGTCATATAGCTCTGCATTAGGAGCAGAAAACAAGCCAGAAGCGGTCCCCGCCCTTCACCAGGCTTACAGTACATGGGGGAGAGGGGTATAAACAAGCACCACATAATACCAGCGTAGCCACGATGACAAGGCCTTAAAGAAAAAGCAAGAGGACCTAAACAAACTGGGAGGGAAGAGGAGGCCTCTCCTGGGTGTGACGCGTAAGCTCTGGTCTGAAAGCCAAGTAAAAGGACCAAGAAGGACTTCTCAGGCAGAGGGCACAGCATGCGAGGGCCCCGAGATGGGGAGGACATGTGGAGTTTGAGTCAGTGTGGGTGGAACAGAGTGAGTGAGGGGAGTGGCCCAGCCACTTCAATTCCTCTGGTCACATCACAAATGCCACCTCACCTAAAGGCAGTAATATTCTAAAAGTGGCTGGGCTTACATAAGAGGAAGTGGCGATACTGCACGTTGGTTACTATGCAGCACATACTGGAATGGAAACGGAGGCCAGTTAGGAGGCTCATGGTTACTGAGGCAGGAACAGATGGTGGCCTGGCTTACAGGGCCGGGGCCAGAGATAAAGAAGTAATTGACTGAAGATATTTTTGGAGGCAGCCCGGGCATGGCTCAGCGGTAGACCATGGACCTAGGGTCCAGGAGATTGGGGGTTCGATTCCCGGTCAGGGCACATGCCTGGGTTGCGGGCTAGGCAGCCAATCAAGGACTCTCTCATCATTGATGTTTCTATCTCTCTCTCTCCCCCTCCTTTCCTCTCTCTGAAATAAAGATATGTTAAAAAAAAAAAGAAGATATTTTTGGAGGCAGACTTATCAGTTCCCCACAGGGTAGACGGAGTATCTGCCTGACACTTTCACTGATAAGAGCTCACTATTCCTCAGGCAACTTATTCACTGTTTCCACCCAGCATTTGAGAACATTTAAAAAGAAAACATTTTCTTTAATTGACAAAAATAAAATGCTTTGGAAGCTTACCTAACATCTTGCTTACATAAGGCTCAATGTCCACATCCTGCAGATGCTGGTAAGTGTGTGCATGATAGAGACGGAGAGTAGAATCCAAACGAATGGAGACCCACACACCGTCACCTACCCACGCAAGCTGCCGCACCTGGCTCTCCTTCCTGGGATGTGCATCAAATGATTTCTAGGAAAGATTGGTCAATCACAATGTTACTTTTGTTATGTAGGAGTTTGTGTTTAAGAACTGTGCTAATCTGCACAAAAATTTGGCAGAATGTATATTAAAAGAGGAGCCTAAACAGTGGTCACTAAATACGATCATTCTTCTCTACACAAAAGCTCTTATCCCGAACTGAAAACAAAATGAAGGACCAAGAACTAAAAGATGCTGGACTGTAACGCTGTAAAGGTGACTCACGTACGGAAGCAATGCTGGCACACGCATGCCACATGTCAGCGTTCAACAAAAGCACTTGATCTCAAGATTGTGTTGGGTTGCAGAGATATACATGAAGTGAGATCCTATTTATAATTAAACAAAAAGGAACCTGCACTGCTGCGTGTGTATATATATCTGCAAATAAGAAAAATAAACACCAAATGGTTCACTTTGGGACTTTTAGGTAAGGGAATGACAAAGGGAGGAGGAGACTTTTCACCTTAAAATTTTCCTACTTTAAGTTTTCTTTAAAAAAAAAAATTAGAATTTATACATTGCTGCAAAACTTTTTTAAAGAAAGCAATGCTGAGAGGTTCTTGTTTTTACACAAATGCTTGCTGCAACCTTATTTCTAGGTCTCTGACACACACACATATGGATTTGCATAAATACATACGGGGAGGCTGAGACGTGGGGCTCCTCCTTCCCCACGACCTGCACGTAATTAAACAAACCAAGAACTACACATTCAAACAATACACACAGGCACCTAGAGGCACTCAGACACATATTTAAACATATGTGTGTTAACCCTGTTCCTTAAAACACTTCCCACCCTCATAGCCAAAAGTGGCCAGATGTCATCAATGTATCACTAAAACACACAGATTCAGGAAACAGCTTCTGAAGAAGCTGAAAATAAGTAGTCTTAGAATCTGCAGAAAATACAAATTCAGTAAGTAGAGACAACATGGGTAAACTTGCCTCGATTTTCATGGCCTTTGGCTGAACCACATAGATTTTGTTCCGATAGCCACACCAGACTTTGTCATGTACCACAGTCATGCATCGGATGGAATGGTGAGGCCGCCCAAGATCTAACAGGTGATAGTTTGACAGATCCCACTGCCCATCTTTAAAATAAGAGACAGATGTTTAATTATTGCATACCACCTTTTACTGAATTTCAACACAAAAAACATTCTACTAGGGTGTACAATTAAATTTATTCATGAAGTACCCCCCAATACTATGTATTCTGTGTATCTTTTACTTGCAGAAACTGAGTTCTCTTATTCTATAAAGTGCAAAGTTAGAAGAGACCTCAAAGGTCTTCGGCCCAACCTGCCACCCAACACCTGGACAATCATGCTCTCAAGAGCAGTGATTGATAATGTCAGTTATAAGTTATCTGTTTATAATAATATTTTTAAAATTAGACGGGATTAAGATTATTTTGTGGACATACCTATCTCACTCGGTTGCCTTTTGACATATTTTTTTGGGTAAGTCAAGGGCAACTTTAGGAGTCATGTGTACTATAATTTTAGTGTTGACAGAATACAAATGAGACCAACCATGGGAAGCTTGCTTTGCTTGAATAATTTTAGGGAAAGAAAACACCACCTCACAAAGTAGCTGTTCCATTTTCAGAAAGCTGTAATTGACAGAAAAACATTCCCCACACCTGGCTAAAGTCTGCCCCCTCAAAAGTAATCACCCATTAGTCTATAGCTTTGCCCAACGGGAACACAGAATCCAGTACAACTTCTTTGTTCCATGGCTTCTCCTTTCAAACCCAAGCATTCTTGGCACATGTTTATGGAGCCTTCATTCTAACTCCTCTTTGTCCATTCAACATAATTTTGGATTCAGTTTACCAAAACATTTACTTCCATTTTCCCCTAGGCTCTTCCACTTAACTTACTAGCTATCACTAAAACACTTTGCCTCAGTTTCCCCGTTTATAAAATGAGGATGACAGTAGAAACCCCCTCATAAGGGCATGAACAAGGTAAAACAGAAGACTTTCCCTCTTTTTGTTATGTGGTCATCAACCAGCTTTCTCTAGGTACTGGTCAGTCACAAACCCACCTAAATATTCTCCATCGACCTCACATTTCTTCAAGCCCAAAGGGATATGAGACTTGGGGAAAGCCTTGTCAAAAGCTGAATTTAGTGTATCTACTTTTTTATAATAGTCCCCTGATCTAGTAATCTTGCAGGTAGGAAATGAAGTATCATTTCAGGTTGATACATGTACCAAGGAGTTATGAAGTGTTACATGTTCAATTCCCTTAATTTAATTCACTCAAGTCAGGTTTTCTGATACCATCAGTGCTCTGCCTGCAGAAACACTGGTTTCAAAGGGGAAGAATATAGCCCACCGGGGCGTGGCTCAGCGGTTGAGGGTCGACCTAGGATCCAGGCGATCGGGGTTCAATTCCCGGTCAGGGCACATGCCCGGGTTGTGGGCTCGATCAATGACTCTCTCATCATTGATGTTTCTATATCTCTCTCTCCCTCTCCTTTCCTCTCTCTGAAATCAATAAAGATTTTTTTTTTTTTTTTTAAAGGGGAGAATATAAATAACATGACATGAAAATCATTAAACTTTACCCAATTAAAAATTATTTTTAAATACCCAATGTAAGTGCATGCAATGTAATTGAATGTAAGTAGTATTTTTTAAATACCGGATAAAAGAAAACATATCCTCTCACTAAATTTCTCCCAATTAAAAACCAGCACCTCCGTATGACATTATGTGCGAGAGCTGTGAAATGCTAAACTGTTTGCTCATTATGGTAAACATATTTTCACTGAGGAATACTATTAATGCACACCTCTGGGCAGGCACTCACATATTTATTGTTGTCATATATTGTTACTATTCAGTTTAAACCTTTATTCTTTCTTCTATTAAGCATCATTTCTTTAAAACATAAGAAACCAACATGCTTGAAAATGCTTCTGCAAGACATTTCCTCCAATTAAGAATATGCCCAGGTTACAGATTCCTAATAACTCACCAACTCCTCTGTGAAAGATTGCAAGGGTGCCATCAGCCAGGGCCACTAACACAATTCCTTTCACGTGTCTGCGAACAGGAAAGAGGATTTCAGACCTCTCCATCGGGAATACAGAAGGGACCATCTACACTGAACTAGTTCAGAAGCTCTCAGAGGGCCAGCACATGACAGATGAGGGAGCTCACATCAGAACCTAAGTGAGCCGCTCTTCTCTTCATTGGGAAAGCCTGCTATAGAAATGTCAGCTGAACTCAATAAACAGCATGTGTGGACCCCAGATGTTCACTATCAGGCACAAACTCCTCCTCTCATCACAGACTGTTGACAAAAGGTCCACAGACCAGAGACACACACTCTGAGTGGAACTAACAGAGGCAGCTCTGTCACTTAGGAGACAAACTGACTTTCAACAGTCAGCACATAGAAAAGTTCCAGTAAATGCCTTAGTGAACATATTCAGAGTATAAAGAATACTCTAAAACAAGTATTAACAGGTACTGACTGGTTTCTCCCCCAAGGTACTAAGGCACTCACAGCATGGTGAGGTTTTAATCTCACCCAACTTCTCTAATTCTATAAAGGTAAAAAAAGGCTGGATTCTGATTTAGTCACGAAGTACATGTTAGCTTTAATAGTCTTAAAATCTAGTTTATACCAAAATATAGTATTTTTAAAAGGAAGAATTTCTAAAACAAAACTTACACAATACTGAGAATCGAATCTTTAAGTTTAATAGAATGGAGACATTTCCTCCACTGGGCTACAGATGAATGGACATACAAACTGCAAGAACAAAATCAAGACTGGTAAGGCATAGAGAACATCAAGTCATTGCTCATCTCTAATAATGACCACAAAGCTCCTTCAGGGGGAAGGAGGAGTAACATACACATTTCAGGAAAAAAACAATGAGAGCACAGGTAGGCCTAGGGCAGAGAAACAGGCTGCTAAAGCAAACAGGAACATGGAGAATAATGCAGGGGCAGTTTGCTTCAAGTTACCCCACCCTTCAGAATCCTTGGCAAAAATCCTTTTAGAAAACGATCTTACTCTTCTACTAGACTGAACTACAACTTTGTGATGACAGCCCTCCACTTATCTCAGTACAGTCTGCGAGCTAAAAGTGGTTTTTACATGGTTGGAAAAAATCAGAGTATTTCATGACATGAGAAGTGTATGAAATTCACACTTCTGTGTCCATAAAGTTTTACTGGAACACAGCCCCACTAACCCACTTACATATTATCAATGCAATGGCTGCTTTTGCACCACAACAGCACAACTGAGAAGTTGCTACAGAGATCATACAACCATAAAACCTAACATATCTTTTATCTGACTCTTTATGGAAAAAGTTTGCCAGCCCTTCATTTTATAGTATTAGACCCCTGTGGAGAAGACACACTATGACCTTGCTTAACCATAGGAAATGTACAAGTCTGTAAGACCCTCACACTACTAGAATGCGAGCAAATCACGAAATAATATTTGTTATCACCTTCTAAGCTTTCCGACTGATCTGTCCTGGTTTTCCTAGTAACTCTACTGAAAAGGTATGTTTGGTTTTGGGTCTTCCTGCAGCCAAATGCATTAGTTTAATCCTTGGTATTTCCTGAACAAACTCTAGCCTACATAAACCTTCTATATATGCATCAATAATTCTGTCTCTGCTATTCAGGATCTTCTATTTCTGGATCACCCAGATTTAAAAATTTTATTAACCTGTTCTTCCAAGAACATTATATAAAGGGAACACTGTGACAGAGAAACATATGGTTTACCATTCAGAACCAATGCAAGTCCAGTTTATGAGACAGTTGCAATATAATCTCAAAATTTATGTGTATATGAAATTCTTTGCCCTAATATGTACTTTGTTTGTAGTTATATGTAGGACATTTTACTTAAATTCTGATTTCAAAAGGAAAGCTAAAAGACTAAAGATACTCTAATATTAAGAGTTGGCACCTACCAGCCATTTTGAGCTCCAAGCCACATAGTTGGTAAAAGGCTACTCATTTTCTGGGCCTCTTCTCTCACCAGGTCTTGTTCGTTTGGCAACACTGATATTTGATCTTTATACACATCTGAGTCATTACTGGGAAAGGTGGGACAAAAGGAAAAACAGCTGAGTGTGCTCAGTTAGTTTTCAGGAATTGGTCATTTCCACACTTTAGTTCACAGTTTAAGAAAAAAGATCAAACACAAAAATTCCAGAAAAGCCAAAGTTAAATGCTCACAATAAATATTTCAACAAATGTACGAGAAGAACATTAACATACTAGGAGGACCAAGTTGCAAATAGGGAGTTAAGAAGTGCTAATGAAATACAGCAGTGAGTCCCCAGATTACAATCACAGGTCTCCCTCACGCTTACGGTGCATTTTATAAGTTTTTTAAAGGAGAAAAGAGGAAGGAACGATGTTTTAGAACCACACCCATACTCACAAAGGAGGGCAAAATACAGGGTTTTCTCAAATACATTAGTAAGCTTGCATTCACCAAGCCTTCTTTCTCTCAGACTGTCACATGTAATAGAGATTATGACTGGTTATCAAATTCAACACAGACAGATAAACATACTAATTCTAAAAAGATGACTTTATTCTTTTTTTTTTAAATTGATCTTTAGAGAGGAAGGTAGAGGGGGAGGGAGAGAGAAACACCGATGTGAGAGGGAAAACATCTATCAGCTGTCTCCAACACGCCCCCTACCGGGGACCGAGCCCGAAACCTGGGCTGTGCCCTGACCGGGAATCGAGCTGGCAACCTTTCGGTGCACGGGATATGCCCAAGCAACTGAGCCACACCAGCCAGGGCAGGACTTTACTCCCACATTAACAATGAAATGTTAAGACATTTTGGTTGTTCTATACACTTAGAGGAAAAATATTAAATTGTAAAAAGAATCCAGTTTAGATAAAACCCTATCAGCTTTCTGTAAGACCTAGAGTAGGAAAGAAAGAAAATTAAAGCATTCACTAAATGGACCTAGATTAACCAACCTTTTCAAGAAAGAGCCTAAAACAAACTGTTTTTTAATAAAATGTTTGCCAGAAAACTAAACTCAAATAGGTCATTCAAGCCCACATGGGAAACTGAAATAATGGCCAATTTCACTGAACTAGAGTGGGAGTGAAAGTGGGGGTGGGATTAAAATAGCAAGAATTATTAATAGAACGAAAGACAGTGAGCACGACAATTAAAAAAAAATCATTCTAGAGGAGAAAATGACCAGGAAGATTCTAATACATTTTATAAACAAGACTTTTTTCTTAAGTTGGAAGGAAAAGAGAACAAATTGGGGGAAATAGCCAGAGAGAATGAAGACGAAGGAATAACTGAAGACAGTGGGAATAAGTAATAACACCTAAGTCTGCCACAACCATGCCAATTAGTGGGAATATGTGGCTATTTGAGGTTATTTTGGTTCCTTTAATGTGTGCACTAATACGGTTTCCTAAATTGGTGACCCATTTGGATACCTTGATTGGTACACTGGTGAGAGGTCTTCTGGGATTTGAACTCCCAAAGGATCTGTAAAGACGTGCTCTGTGTACACTCCAGTTTGGGAGACGTCCACGGTGTCTTCAGCTGACCCAGCATTGCCTTCTGTGGCTTCAGTTGCTTCTTCTGCTGTTGGAACATTTTCATCAATCTCACTACTCTCTGCTTCCTTTTCTAAAAAATAAATAAAACATGCTAACCATTCGGAGTTCGAACTTTTCTCCCAATTATTTCCTTGCACAAACCCTCGCTAGAGAATTCCACTCCACCCTCCTCCTCTGCGCTGCATCATGATATTAAGAAGTCATGACTTCACAGCATCTTCTTTAAGTTCTTTGATTCTTATTACTTCAAGATCTATCCCGGCCGGCATGGCTCAGCAGCTGAGCATCGACCTATGAACCAGGAGATCATGGTTCGATTCCCAGTCAGGGCACATGCCCAGGGTTGCAGGCTCGATCCCCAATAGGGGCATGCAGAAGGCAGTGATCAATGACTCTCTCATCATTGATGTTTCTATCTCTCTCTCCCCCTCTCCCTTCCTTTCTCTGAAATCAATAAATATATATTTAAAAATAGTAATAAAGTAAGTCCATCATGAAGCATCTGGAATAGGCTCAGATGCTACACAAATGGTATGTAAGGAGGACAGCTATACCTGGTGGCCTTTCTGTCACTGGAGAAGCACCGTTGGTACTAGGGGGGGTGGCAGCTGCTGTCACACCTTCTGCAGAACAACCAACCACTGTGATGCCTCCCAACAGGCTGTCTGTCTCTGCTGAGCTATTGCTTGTCATGCTTCCAGATAAAGATGCTTTGTCTACCTGTCCAGATTCTGAAAGCTCTTCTCCTGCAGGGTAGTCTGTCTCTCGTGCTCCTAAAAACACAGATAAACCTTCTTTTAATGCTAAGTGAACTCAAATAACTAGCATTTTCTCCATAAAAGCAACTAAGGTTTGAAATAAGAGTGTACAGATAAGACAAATAGTTATTTGAATATACTGCCAAGACTGTAGCTTTAAATTTTTTTAAACTAACCTTCACAAAGTAGACAAGTACCTTTAAAAATAAAGATAATATTTCTATTAACACAAGCATAAGAAAACATGAAAATGTCAGAAATGATGCTTCTGTTCTTAATATGAGCTCTCAGGAAGCCACCTAATGAGGTTAAAACCAATGAATCTAATGATATCTAATTATATTTGCTATTTGAAATATAGACTTCTGTCCACCACTATTGAAAATTAATCACCCTAAATGTATACAGTGCTTTAAGTATTAATAAGGCATTTAAAAACTAAGCATTTGCAATATAAAGATAAACCTTTTCAGTTTTTTTTTAATTTAGAAAGCTGTTTTTATTCTTATCACAAAGTTTCTTATTGTAATTAAATATATATATGTAGTAATAAAATTTGCCATTTTAAGCATTTTTAAGTGTACAATTCATTGGCATTTACAATGTTGTACAGCCTTCAAAACTGTCCTTGTCTAAAACTTTCCCATCACCCAAACAGAAAAGCTGCACCAATTAAACAATAGTCCTATAACCCACCTCCACCCCTGCTGCCCCTGGTAATCTCTGATCTACTTCGGTCTTCATGTATTTGCCTTGTCTAGACAGCTCATATAAGTGGAATCATACAATATTTGTCCTTTTGTGTCTGGGTTATTTTACTTAGCATAATGTTGCTAAGGTTAATCCAGGTTGTAGCATGTATGAGAATTTCTTATGTAATAGTCCACTGTGTGGATATATCACAAATCTCTTCAATTTTTAAACCAATGTTTTAATACCATGGATTTAATCCAAAACTTTAGAAAGCTTTCCCTTACTAATCAATCTAAATAACCCCTTGTGCTCTGCCTTCTAGTCATCTTCTAATATCACTACACTATTTAATTTTCTCCATAAAATCTGAAAATATCAGGTTTAGTCATTTGTTTCCAGTTTATTTTTGGTCTTCTCCGAGTAGAACATAAACTTCCTGAAGTGGTGCATAACTATATCTCCAATAACCAAATTAGGTCCTGCAAAGGAGGTGCTGATGGTGGGAAGAGAGGGCCACAGCTCACTCTTACCTGGTACACTTGCTATACAGAGAACGTGGGAGTTGCAAACAGTAAAACTGTCTAGGATGTTGCCTGGTTGAACAGCATCAATAATGATAACTTTTGTAGCTGAATGAGTACTGGTACAGATCCAGACGAGACTAGATAATTCTTCCTGATTTTTTAACTCTTTCTGCTGTTCCTGCAGAGGAAAAGTAAAGAAATGAATGTTTAAAATGGTGTATGTGCAAACAGTCATAAAGCTGTGCTATCACAGTCAAGGGTAATATTATTTCAAGTTTATTTTCAGATTATTTGGAAGGCTGAAAATATAACTACCTTTCCACATTAATCAGCAGACTAAAAACTAGCAGTTAAAGCAGATCAGTGACAAAAATGTTCTGTGTCTTGACAGTGACAGTTGTTACACAGGTGCATACATTTGTCAAAACTCTGAACTGTACACATTTCAAGGATACACTTAACTGTATGTAAAACATACCTCAATAAAACTGATTTTGGAAAGAGAGAAAGGGTAAGGAAGAGGCAAGGGCACAGTAATCCCAATTAGAAGTTGAACCCAGAAGTAAGTTTTGGACCAATGAACTAAACTAATAGTCTCAGACACCAGGGGACAGTGTTAGTGCACACACTTGCCTTCAGTTCCTGATCCAGCTTGTCTAAACTACTCTGAGATGCACTCCGCTGCTGACTGCCTTCTGCATCCAAACCAGCAACATCCTTGTAAAATACACTTGCTCCAACAACAGAACCACCGTCTCTGGTCTTCCCACCAGATAAATTGACTCCAACAGCACACCACAGCTTTTAGGGTTAATAAAAAGGCATTGAGTCACTTTCTCAAAAAATATTCAGAATTTTCCAGATTTTCTTTAACAGTCTAATGATTATAAATATAGGTTTTTAATATTCAAAGTACCCCAGTCTAAAGCTACAAGTAAATCATCCGATCCACAAAAGTAGGATTTAACTTTTTTGGTTTAGAAAAAAAATCCACCCAGATTTTAGGAAGTAGCTTCTTTAACTTGAAAATTAATTTACCTTCATTGATGCATCTTTTTCATCTAGAGGTCTGAGATAAACAGGCACGGGTAAATTTTTCATCTTATTTTCCCCTTGACCATTGGTTACCTAATAATTGGGGAGGGGAGAGAAAGACACATAGGTTAGCCTCACCAAAAGTGAACTTACAGCACCACTGAGATATGGGCCAGTACTGCTGTTCCAGATTTTCTCTTTGAAATCAAGTTGAAGTTAATTTTGTCATTCTTATTTGTAAACTGAGAAAATCAAGTGGCAATTAAAGAAAATAAGATGCTATGAAATCTCAGAAAACAGACTAATTCGCATATGCGTGGGAGTGGGAGAGAGGGAGCATGCGCTGAGTCTTCTGGGAATGGGGAATATGGGGCAGACAGGCACAGTTCCTGAAGACCTGAACTGAATTTTAAGTCAGCAGGTGAAAGGCTCCATGCCAACGGCTTCTTAACACTTTTAAACAATAGGTGCTGTTTTTCAAAAAATGAAATCTTCAAATATTAAAACAGAGCTGGATACTCAAGTTCCATGCACTCGGCCACCTCCCGTTGACCCCCTCCCTCCTCACAGACGCAGAGGCATTTCCTTAGAGCTCCCGGGCTATGGAAAACAGCCCCAAACCCATTACCCTCAACAATTCTCTAAATGGGCATCAAGTCCAAGCAGCTTGAGATGAGTGGGTTTGGGGTGTGATTTCTGATTCCTTCCTGCCCAGCCACACTCCTGTCCCCTGCATTTCCCACTGTATGCTCTTACCATGCTCACACATTACCTGTTTGTACTTCTGAGGCAGGCTCCAGCCAAAAGCCTGCACTCTCCCATCTTCCTTCTGAACATGTGCCTTTACCTGGCGATACTGCTCTCTCTTTTGTTCTCTGCGTGAGGCTAAACTAGCTTCGGTTCTAGAAGGAAAACAAATGCCCTTTTTAAATTAAGTGAATATAATAGCTCTCCTGCTAAAATAGTAAAAATAACCACCTAAAAATTAAAATTACATGATTTCGAATTCATTTACTTCAGATTAAGATTTCTCCTTTAAAAGTGTTGTACCAAAGCTGGTCTTTTAAAGTTAGACAGTGAATCCTTATTTCAATGGCAGAGAAACTGGGGCTCTAAGAGGTTCATGCACCAAGCTCATGTACCTAATGAGAAGCAGAGTCAGGATGAAAAACCAAGTCCTTCTTACACCAAAGGAAATGTTCAAACATTTAGGATAAAGGTTTATATAAGCCTTTAACTTTCTATTAATATTTATCAATGTGGTCATACCAGAAAAAGGAGATATTAAAAAAAATTCCTTCTTTATGAAAACTGAAATGCAATTTTCCTAAAAGGAATTGACTACAAGTAATTTACTAACAATAGCCATGTTACAGAGTCTGTGTGTAGATTTATCTGAACATTTACAGCTGATCTGATAAATGGTGAGAGTATTTTGGAACTGCTAACTTACTGAGGGCACATGTTAACTTACTGAGGGCACAACATGGTCTGGAAAATACTTACTCTTCGCTAAGGAAGTCAAAGGCTTTGGACTTGTCCCCAGGGAGCTGAGATAAGGTGCTGCTCCTTTTCTTGACAGAAGGAGTAACGTGAGAAGTGGGTGCATTATACTTCAGATTAACAGGTGGTTCGGGTTTCTTAGTAGTATTACTTGAGGAGCTGAAAAGTCGGCTGAAACTAAAAGGAAAAAATTGAGTGTGTATGTATGTTTATGTATGTAATACATGCACTGTAAAAAAACCACACCCACAATTTTCCACAAATTCCAGAATGCTTTTACAAGGTAGTGAGTTAGAAAGTGGCAAAAAAGTTTTTTATAGTCACACAGTGCAGCCTTAGCAATAACTCATAGCCAAACACAGACATTTGGGAAAGAGAAACTATGGCTTAGCCTTGCAGATCCCTGTTCTTTAATTAGCAATTCCCAGAATGAAAGGAAGCAGCTCTGAAGTACCGGGAACTGCTTGTAATGAAAAAATAAAAGAAGATGGCTCCTTTAGCTAGCTCCTACTTGGTGCCATGTAGTGGTTGTTAAACAGCAAGGTTATGGCTGCATGGCTTGAACAGAAGCCTAGTACGCCAGTTCTAAAAATAGTTACAACAAATACTAGAACACGCATTACCATTTTAACACACATCTTGTACATTTTCTTATTACATTCAATTGAATATTTTCACATCCACCCCCCAAAAATATCAATACTTCCATTAAATAGCAGATTTACCAAAAAAGGGTAAGTATTAAGCACACTAAACACACAGTACGGCTAGCATGAACATAATTCAAGTCCAAAACCAACATATACTACTATTCAAACCCTGCAAACACTAAATTTCTAATCTTTGCTTTGTAAAGTTTTTTACAATCACACAACCAGTGAAGCAGTCACTTATTAATGGGGATCCAGGTAATTATCAACTCTAGGAATAGTTCCCCATTACGTTATTTAACTTATCAGAGGATTCCATCAAATGCATAACCAAAATGATGCAGCTTACGACAGCAATATTTTTGTCCTCAAGAACAGCCTTACCGAGCTGGCACACTACATATCAAAAAGAAAAAGTTCAGTTTAGCTATATACCCCAAATTTGAGAAAAGAAGCTAGGGAGAAAAAATGGGAGGAACTAAGGAAGGGAGGAGACACCAAATCATTCTTTTTTTAAAATATATATCTTTATTGATTTCAGAGAGAGGAAGAGACAGAGAGAGATAAAAACATCAAAGATGAGAGTCGTCACTGATCGGCTGCCTCCTGCAGGCCCGACTGGGGATCAAGCCCGCAACCCAGGCATGTGCCCTGACCGGGAATCAAACCGTGATCTCCTGGATCCTAGGTTGATGCTAAACCACTGACCCATGCCCGGCCGGGTACCAAATCATTCTTGAAAATAAATTTTGACTAGAATTTTGTCTCAAAGTGCCATCTAATGTCTTTATGCCTTTTTAGATACTTACAATTGCCAGATGCTTGACCTTTTTTTTTCCTGCATAGCTGGATTTTCTCTTGATGCTCTACATTAAAAAAAGAAGGAAAAAAAGTGTTATTAGTGAGGTGTTCTAGCTGTCTAAGAACCAAGTACAAAAGTAGTTCATGGATGACCTATTGTATCAGCCGGTCTGCTAAAGCTACAATTAAAATAAAATACCATCTCTCCCTCAAAGATCTCAGTCTACTGATAGAGATAAGACTGTTACCTGTACTGGACAGATATGACTGAATGTTAATATTTACAATTTTTTATTGAAGAGAGAGCCTCCACCTCATTCCCCTTTATCAAAATATTGCCTTGTAAATCCCTATCTTTACATAAAGGTCTGTATCACCTTATAATCCCAGCTCTCAGAAAGTAGCCTGTAATTTTACTATTTAGATGTGTCATTTTTCACAGGACTGAAACTTTTCCACCACTGAAAAGATGATCAGAGAACGGGATAAACTAAATTGATAGGTAATTCAACAAAATTTGAGAAAATAAGGCATTCCAAATTGATTCAGTAAGATGGTAAGGATTCTGCCAACACTATGAGAGCCCCCCACCTTTATGTTTCTTAAAAGACTAAATTAAAAAGTTAAAAGGTACTATTTATTTTCATTTGTTGACTACCACTTGGTTGCTAAAAATAGCAATGAAAAGTGGAGCCTTCCTATATGCCTCAGTTTTTAAAATATTTATTCATCATTTATTTACTATCCATTAACTGCTGGAGTTAAGAACGCATTTCTTAGGACATTAGTTTTTTGTACAATAAATAAAGATTAGAATACTAATCTTCTTCCTTCTTGGTAGCTATACACAATTACAATTTTAGCAAATTGTAAATATTCTATACAAAAGATTTCTAGTATAACAATAGTAAAGGATATATAAACTGCTAAATACATGATGCAATCATAAGGAAGTAAAAGTTGGAGGCTAGAAACTATATTCGTAAACTTTAAGAGAATGTGTATGTGTGTGCCATTACTGGTAAATCTGATGTGACAGTCCAAACTCAAAAAAGCAGGCAAATTAGAGGTAACTAGTTTATAAAACTTTTCATGAGCTCTTCCTAAGTGAAAGGAATACTGTTACTGAGAATCTGACCACTAGATGGCAGCATTAGAGAGATTTAAGATCTGACCAAGATCTCAATGGAAGTGGCATTTTGCATGTATGTCAGAAAGGGAAGAGAAATTCAGCAAGGGCATTTTAAAGGAAGACACTGAGTAAAAATGAGTGTTTCCTACTGGCATATGAAATTCTTATATTTCCCTGACATTACTGCAAAAGTAGTGTCAATTTCTATTTTCTTCTGAGAAATGAACATCATTCCTAAGTAATAACAATTGTGTCTTAGAGGCTGTGGGAACACTCTCCAAGAGCCCTTTACTGGCCCAAAAGGCACCCACGTTGATCACATTCTGTTACTAATTCCAAGTGTTACTTTAGGAAGTCTCTCCTAGTAAACAGAGCAAGGAGCTTGGATTCCCAAAAGCAGGACTCTAAATTCTGAATAAAGGAATATTGAAAACTAGGAAACAATACTAGGAAAACACGAGAAGTACTTCTCAATACAAACCGAATCATCTCTGTCCATCGAACAGCTTCCTGAAGTTCCATCAATCTCTCTTTATACTGGTTTCTCTCCATCAGAACGCGGGCCATTTCTACTCTAGTAAACCGCTTCCTCTGGGCTGTGGGAATATCACTCTATAATGAAAAGAAGACTACAGATCACTCTGGGAGACTATATCTGCTTTGATGTTCTCTCAGAAAGAAAATCTTGAAGCATGCAACAGACTGATGTATTTCAGAGGGAAGGGGCAGGGGAGAGACTAACCAATGAACTTACATGATAGCCCATGGACAGACATTAGTGTGGGAAAGGCCTGGGGAGGGGGTGGGAGTGGGTCAATGGGGGGGAAAAAGGGGGACATCTGTAATACTTTCAATAAAGATCAATTTAAAAAAAAAGAATCAACCAATGAATGTATAAATAAGTGGAATAACAAATCGATGTTTCTCTCCCTTCCTCTCTCTTTAAAATCAATTTTTTAAAAAAGTTGATTGTTATCTATATACATTTAATATGCTCACCTGGAAATGCTGCTCTAACAACATTATTTTAAATTCATGTTCTACAACAAATGCTAGTCATTCAAAAATTAGTTACAATTTAGTTTCAAAAGGGGTTCATTTATCTCAAATTACCAATCCATATGCTCCCAAGGCCAGTGTAAAGTGTAAATTTATTGACTGGTTACCAAGGTACTCAACTCTAAGAGGCACTAAAACACCAAGAGAAATACAAGATGAAGAAAATTGTATTACCCAGAATTCTTGTCAGGAAAAATAAGGGATGTGAGTACAGTAAAATCTCACAGGGGCATGCTCAGGTCAACTTCCCTTTGCTGATGGTAAAGGGGAAAGGTTAGATTAACTGTAAAGCTTTTGTTTTGCTGAGTGAAGTATGCACATTTTGGATCAAAGCTGAAAAGCTTGGGACAGTAAGAAAGAGGAAAAGAGCAGTCTCCTCTGTCCTGCCATAGAACTTGGCCTCTCCTTTAAAGGTCCAACAACAAATGATTAAAGGGGTTTGCAATACAGCAATCCCACTACTAGGTATATACCCTGGAAAAACTAGGAGACTTCCACTGCAATGTTCATATAAATAGCAGTGTTTGTGGTAGTAAAAAGCTGAAAACAACCTATTCATTAACAGGAAAACTGATACATAAATTGTAGTATATTCATATGATGGGATATTACAAAGCAGCTAATATGAATGACCTATAGCGCTATACTACAACACAGGTGAATATCAAAATATAATACTGAGTAAAAGACGCAAGTTTCACAGACTAAATACAGTATAAAATGCAGAAATAATGAAAATTAAACCATACTTTGTATGAATACATACATGTGGCATAAACTTATTTTTATTTAAGGTGAGAAAATAATAAATACAGGATAGTAGTTTTCTCTGGAGGGGAGAAACACAGGGTAGCATCAATGTTTGAAAATGTTCTAGTTCCCAGGTTGGGTAGTAGGTTCATAATATTAATTTAGTATAATGTTTTTGTTTTTTTTTTAGTATAACGTTAAGTTACTATTCATAATTTTGTTGTTACATGTATATTTTATATTTTAAGTATTATATAAAAAACAAATAAGAGGTTGAAGGGGCACCAACTAATCATTCTATCCAGGACACCCATATAGCTCAAATGGGATGCTCAAGTAGCAAATACCTGTCAAAGGAATGATAACCCAGCTACCAACAGAATAGCTAGTATGCTAATAACACTGGCAAGAAGCTCATATTTATTCTTTTGTATTTATATATGTTGATAACATTATGGGCTAGTGGCCCAGTATTAAATGCTAGACTTCACCTTTTTATGCTTAATTCTATTAAACAATTTTTATTATTAAGCTTTCATATATCTAAGTCAAAATCTGAACCCAAACAAAAACCAAAAACTCAAAAATGTCCCAGTTAGTCCATGAGCTTCCACATGCAGGCACAGGTCAGAGCACAGAGCCACAGGGGGCGAAAAACACATCACATGTAGCTAGAAAGCTCTGCATCTGGACACCACGTGGGAGCAGAAGCTATCCTACTCATGACCACAAACATGTCTTCAGGCTTTTTTAAAAAAAAAAATCTTTATAATACCATATCCAAAGCTTAGTTAGCAAGACTTCCCCTAAATACGAAAATGTGGTAAGGTAAGAATAAAAGCCCAAAATTGTAAACCTACGTCGTCGTCGTCTTTTGCTTTTTGCCTCGCATCCTCAGCTTCAGCACGAGCTCTAGTGGGAAAAAACATGTTATGTGAGTTGAGTTCATCTTTTCAAAGAATGAAAAAGTAGGTCAAAAATTTTAACCAGTACTAAAGGACTATTTTTCTGTTTTCAAACAGTCTTTACTTAGCTGCCTTTATTTAGGGGAACATTACCATAGCACTGTACTAGGGAAAAAAACAAACAGGTATTAAAGAAGGTTGGGTGAAAGAAAATGATGAATGTCTCTAATTTCCTTATTAGCAATACTTGAACAGTTCTGCTAACCCTTTTATGCATCATGACAAACACAAAAAATGCTCATATGCAGTAAACGGAGAGCGTGCCCGCAGCAGGGCAATGGGCCGCTCCTGGCGCCTCCTGGTCTGTGTGGCATTGGTCTCGGCGGCTAGCCTCATGGTCCCCAGCAGCTGGCGGACACTTGGGCTCACAGTGGAAACTTACTTCCTCAGCTCTTCCTCCAATTCTTTGTTCTTTTCCTCTAGCTTCAGTTTGGCTTGTTTCACAGCCTCCAACTCCCCCTGCAGCACATCTTTCTCACAGGTCAGTTCATCCACTTTTGCTATCAAATCGTTCTTGACTACATTCAACGCATTTCTGGGAATCACAGATTGCAAGTGCGTCAGTACAAATAAATCCTTTCCATCTTTAAGCTTATTCTCTTGTACACTAAGGAAATACACAGTCATAAAGCTGAATAACTGAACACTGCAAAGGCATTCTACCGGGTACTGTTTGTGGATAAAGGTAAAAAGAAACACAAAGCAACGTTCTAACCGAATCCACAGGGTACTGTTGTTAATAAGTTCTGGAGAGATTACCTAATCAATAAAGTAAAATTAATTAGGAAAAAAAAATCTAAGATCTAATTCCCTTTTGAGTACTGTGGGCATAGGACCTCATTATAGATGCATTTTGTTTTGGATATACCCAAGTGTTCCAAAGTTGCTCTGACACAACAAATTAACAATGGGGCCTGATGTTTTCCACATGACTCATGTGCTTGAGGGCCTAAGACCCCACAAACTGTACCTGAGAACCTATAATTATGGTGGGGAAGTCTGAAGAGGTGGGCTGGATATAGAGCAATACATTTATGCAGAAATAAAAGAAACCCCAGGAAAAGAGATAAGAAAGTAGACATCCTGGGGAGGGAACAAAACACGCACAGGACTCATCCAGAATACTGAGGGAAAGCCCGGACGCATGTATAAGGAAAGCAGATAAAAACCTCTGCAAACAACTGAGCAATGGAAACCACTCATCCATGAAATGAGATCCCATGAACAATTTGTGTGTGCGCGCACAGATGCACAAGCCCACACACAGAGAAGGGAAATGAGATGGGACAGTGAGACAGCATTAGTGCCGTGCTGAAGTGAAGAAATGTCATTAACTTGGACAAGAAAAAAAATCAGTATCTTTTCATCCATATTAAAATTTTATATATACTTACTTGGTTTCCAACAGTTGCGTATTTTCTAATATAAGATTCTCAACTTCACGACCCATTCCTAGCAAAAGAAAAAGAATAAAAACTTTGAAAATAAATTTATAAAAAATTATATAAGCTTATAAGCTATAGCTGCAAGTTTTATTTTATGAACGTCCTCTCTCCTTTAGCAATCTCATTTTGTCTACCATTTCATTTGATACATCTAGAGTGGATTATAAAATTATGATTTCCCATCACAAAACAAAGCTAAAGATTTTGTTAGCCAATTCTTTATAACCATTAGCTGTATTTTCTCATATTTCAAAAGGATCAAGACATTTCTGCCAAATATTCTAAAATGTAGCAGCATTTAGGGGGAAAAAGGAAAACATTAATATGGATAGAAAATCCTTTTCAAATCACAGGCTGGCACTTCAGGCCTTTGCCTAAAAATTAGGCCTTACTCATAAAGAACAGGCAGAAATAAGGCCAAAGAAAGACGAAACCCCAATGCAGATGAAGCCTTACCAAAGAAATTATGTTCTTAAAGCCCATGCATTCCATGTAAAGCAAAAACAAAGAACAAGAAATGTTTTGTGTAAGAAACAGAATGAAAATTGATCATTAATCTGTACAGTTTTATGCATGATATGAAACACATCTGGAATCACAATGCCATGATTTAATGCCTAATGGTGTGCAAAAGACAGAAATTACAATGATTTTCTCATAAGAAGCTCAGACAGGTTATAAAACAATGCTTTACCAATTCTTTCTCATAATAAAACAGGATATAATTAGATCAAACCCTGGATCAATAGTATAAGTTTCCTTCAAAGTGTTAATGTTAATGATAATGTTGTCACTTTAAAGAACTGTGCGTAATAATTTACTGAGTACTGTAAGGTAGGCGGGTGGAGCATCAATACAACATCCAATGCAGTAATCTTTAAGGAGAAACTATTTAACTTATTACTTCTAAGAAATAGAAGAAATAAAAAAGCACACGAGGGAATATATCTCAAAAAGCTACAAAAATGAACAAACAAAAAAAAAGCAAAGAAAAACAAAACCAAAACTCATTGCTCATTTACCCTAAGCTAACATGTTAGAAAATTACATACAATGGAAGAAGTAGTATTCATAGCACAGCTAAACAGGAAGAAAATGTTTCTAAAGAAAACTATGCAAAAGAGCTACCATGTCCCCTTATTTTAAAAAAGGTAATACTCCAAATGACTTAAAGATAATTTAACATAAAACCAACCTAAGAATGCTAAAAATTCAATGCTTACAATGGACTAATATTTTGTCCACATTATAATTATCTCAGATTCTCAAAGATCAGCATACTTCTACCATGAAGAATTAAATGTCAGAAATAGTGTTTATATAATCATCTATGTATTCTCCAAAAACTGAAAATAAAGAAAACCTTTAAAAGTTTCCATATTCCAATTCCAAAATGAATTCTGGCAAGATATGTTGAAATATTTGCTTTAAACACTAATGCTAACTTTTAAAAAAAAGCTATAGAGTTGGAAGAAATAAAGTTTAGACTTGCTTTAAAAAGTTTATATAATGACTATGTTTGCTATAAACTCATAAGCATACAGGGAGATAAGCATAAAAGTTAAAAATATATGTAGGGCGCAAAAAATAGCTGAGCAGAAAAAAATGATGAGAAAGCATCAAATGAGAACAGCGGCCAAGAACACCTAGCTTAAAAAGCAGTATATTAAAGTATTTAAAAGCATACACACCAGAGTATTCCCCTGGGTAAGCAGCCCAAGAGAAAAATGAAAGAGAATCTCAATTAGATTGTTTGCAGAAAGCAAGATCTACACTCATTTATTTCAAAATGAGAGAGAGGAGACAATAAAATTGAAGAGATGTGTAGAAACCATTAACTAAACACAATAAGGTGTAAATATTATAAATATGAAAAATTAAAATATGTATTATATGGGGATCACATCCTACAATGTAGTTTCTAAAGTTTACACATTCCTGTCAGGCCCGGCGTGGCTCAGTAGTTGAGCATCGACCTAGCATCCAGGAGATCAAGGTTCGATTCCCAGTCAGGGCACATGCCCGGGTTGCGGGCTCGATCCCCAGTTGGGGGTGTGCAGGAGGCAGCTGGTCAATGACTCTCTCATCATTGAGGTTTCTCTCTCTCCCTCTCCCTCTCCCTCTCCCTGAAATCAATAAAGATACATTAAAAAAAAAAGTTTACACATTCCCAATGAATTCTCTCAAAATCTAGTGTATAAATTTAAAATATCAAAAGAATTGTCCAAAATTTTCACTTTGAAAGAGATCAATAAACACTAACTCATAACCAAAGAAAAACTTAAAAGAAAAATTTAATTGGAAGTAGCCTCATTTCTATTCGAGACTTCAACCAAACATAAACTTAGGTCTAACATATTTGGAAACTTTACTATTAGAGCAAGCAAAAACCTGCCTGTGGTTTTCAAAATCAGAGACACCTCAATTGATTTTAGCTTTGAGTCTCAAGTTGGGTCCGTAAATGGGCTTCCAAATTACCTGTTCATCTCTTGAGAAAGTACACAGAATTTTACCTAGTTCTGTATGGGCATTTCCCCAGAAGTACACTGATCTCTTACAGATTCTCCAGTAAAGGAGTTTCTTCACTCCAAAAGGTGAAGAATCACAAATTTAGAGATGAAACAAAACTGTCAGAACTATATAGGAATCCATTCACTTAGATGCTGTGCAAAGTACTGAAAACAGGACAGTGAGCAAAGACATAGTTGTCTTGGCCACATTGAGCTTACAGTCTACTCAAGGTACATAAAAAATTACAGTAAAGTATGAAGAGTGGCATAATAAATAAAATGCAGTGCTATGAGAATACACTTCAGGGACAACTAAACTCTAACTAGGAGATCAAGATAGAATTCCTACAGGAGGCTGTGCCATTGAAACAGAAGCAAGATGGAGGCAGATATACAGATTTTTTTTTTTTAAAGAAAAAGAGCAAACAATTCTTTGTGATTGTTGAGGAAAGAAGGAGAGATCTAGAATGGAGAACTGAGTGGATGGTGAGGTCATTCATTCACTGAGTTAGTACAAGTTGGTTGGTATAAGAAGAGCCTTGTGGGACAGGAAAATAAGGATGATGATGAACTGAGCTTTAGGCATATCAAGTGTAAAGCCCTACAAATCATCTGAGAACTGTCGATGGCTGTTTGAAAGTAACAGTCTGGCCCGGCCGGGCGTGGCTCAGCGGTTGAGCGTCGACCTAGGATCCAGGCGATCGGGGTTCGATTCCCGGTCAGGGCACATGCCCGGGTTGCAGGCTCCAACCCCAGTAGGGGTTGTGCAGGAGGCAGCTGATCAATGACTCTCTCACTGATGTTTCTATCTCTCTCTCTCCCTCTCCTTTCCTCTCTCTGAAATCAATAAAGATATATTTTTTTTTAAAAAAAGTAACAGTCTGGGGTACAACAAAAAGATCTTGGAAGGAGGTTAAAACTTTGGCACCATTAGCCATGAAAGCTGAGAAACAAGAGCAAATAAGATTTCCTAAACAAAGAAGCCACCTTGGAACAGGAACACTGAGATCTGGAAGATGGGCAGAGAAGGGGAGCCTGCAAAGAAGACTGAAAAAAATGCAGGCAAGTCTGATATCACAGAAACCCAGCAAAGACAGTTTTAAAGACAAATGCTATTTGAGAAGTCATGTGAAATAACTGAGAAGGAACTATTGGAAACAGCAAACAAAAGGCTGTCTCAGGCAAGGCGAGTGTGGGGGAGAATGCCACTCACACTGCAGCCGGCTGAGACGCAAGTAGGACTTGGGAAACCCTGTGGTTAAAAGCAGCCACACTTCTAAGAAGCCTGTTTTGTTCACTGATGTATCACAGCATCTAGAATTGTACCAAGCACATAACAGACACCTCACTGATATTGCTGCATAAAAGTGTGACTAGGAATGGAAAAGTGACAGGGAGGGTAGCTACTGAAGCTAGCGGGTCAGAAGAGGCCAGTATTTTTATTTTTTAATGGTAAAGACCTGAACATGTTTAAATAATAATAGAAAGAAGTTAATATAGGTGGAGAAGTAGAATATATAGAACATAATCAAGAGAATGAAAATCCCAACATAAGGATGCGTAAACATATGATTTCCAAGTTCTAGAGTGTGGCCACGGGAAACAAGGGGCTGCCGTGAATGGAGACAGGGATCAATCAAAATAAGAAAGGCAGAGGATGAGATACCAATTGAGAGAAAGGACAAGCCGTAAGGAGTTAGTTATTTTAAATTATTAAAATCATAAAAAAGGGATCTATGCACATGTATAATGATTACCAAAAACTTTATGATCCTCAAACAAGAGAAGAGTTTTATAATGAGTGATACAAATGGGCCGTGTACTTATTTATCAACCCAAGGTCAATCGATGGACCCTGGGAAACAATTTTATTAGTGTAGCTATATTCCACTTATGAAGTATTACACCTCAATTGCTGTCACTGAACTGTACAGAAGGTCTTAAGTTATAAGAAAAGGTACACCGAAGCTACTTGACACAAGTGAGAATCCTGTAATTATTGTTAGAAGGAACTTTAGAGATCACCTAGAGCAGGAGTCAGCAAACTTTTTCTATACAGGGCCTGATGGTGAATATTTTAGGCTTCTAAGCTGTATGATTTCTGCTGCAGACTACTTAAGTCTCCTGTCGTAATGGAAAGGCAACTATAGACAATAAACAAACAAATCAGTGTGATGTGTTCCAATGAAACTTTATTCACACACATAGAAGATGAGCTGGATTTGGTCCATGAGCTGCAGTTTGCCCAACCCCTGAAATAAGAGTCTAACCTCTTCCTTTTATACACAAAAAAACTAAGGCTCAGAGAGGTTAAGCTATTTGGCAAAGGTCACCAGATAAACAGAAGAGCCAAATGTACTATTCTTTTCAGACCAGGTGTTCTTCAATGACACGAGTTCTAAAATGATTACATTTCCCACAGAGCTGAAACAGAAGACTCAGTGAAATCTCAGAAAAATCAAGTGTTATAGTTTCTTATTTATAAAATCTATTTTTAAAAACAGTGCACTACTTCTTCAGATAAGCTATCGTACCTAGTAAATCCGCTCCTTCATCCACATCTCCAATTAGGCCTGAGCCAGCTGAAGACAGTTCTTCAAAGAGAGATTCTGTGTTGCGATCAAAAGCTTTGTTCTCTATGCCTTTGGTGGGAGTGCTATGCAACAAAAACAACAAAACCAAGTCAACAAACACCACAAAGATTGTAACAGTGTAAATGAGTACAATAGGCTAAGTTACATAGAAATTTTCTTACCTATAATTTATAAATACAAAATTTAATTTTAAAAGATTTCTCAAAGTTTCCTAAGAAATTCCCACTAAATTTCCACCGAGATAACTAGTGAAGAACACACAGTGTTGTGCAGTGAACCCCAGCAAACACGATGGCAATTCATGGAGAGCTGCTCTGATTCCAGCAATGGTGTAAGTGCTTTACATAGATTACCTTGGTGAAGCCTCACACCTACTATACAAAGTAGATGCTGCTATTATCTCAGTCTTACAGAAGAGAAAACTAAAGAGGTTAAGAAATTTGCCAAGATCATCCAGCAAAAGAGTTGAAACAGGCGGGATTCAAACGCAGGTAGGATTCAAATTCAGGCAGTCTGGCTTGAGAATCCACTTAACTAACCCAATCTTAACTGCCATGCTCTATATGGTCTGGGTATGAATTGGCATGGTTATTTAATTTTTCTTTTAAGGGCAACTTGACAGTAGCTTAAAACTTTTTTTTCTTTTTTAATCAAATTATAATAGAAAGTTTATTTAGAAAGTTACAGATGTAGTATAAGAGAGCCAGCTATAGGAACAGAAGAGCCCACGGAGCTTAGGAAAGAAAAAGGCAAAGATAACACACCTGGGGGAAAGAAAAGAGGGAAGGGAAAGGTCAGGGTGTGCTCCGGGGAGGGAAAGGGTACCTCCATTAAAACTTTAAATGCAATACCCACTCCCACTGAGCCAAGAATTTGATGTCACTGCGCTAGCAGGTTTTGCTCAGTGGTTAGAGCGTCAGCCCAAGGACTGAAGGGTCCCAGGCTGAATTCTGGCCAAGAGCATGTACCTCAGTTGCAGGCTCAATCCCTGGCCCTGGTCGGGGCACATGTGGGAGGCAACCAATCGATGTGTCTGTCTCACATCGATGTTCCTCTCTCCCTCTCCCTCTGTCTCTCTCTCTCTTCCCCTTCTACTCTCTCTGAAAGAGCAATGGAAAAAATATCCTCAGGAAAAAATAAATAAAATTAAACCTCTGTCACAAGAAGGTAATTATGTATATAAAAGGATGGTCAGAGCAGCATTTTTATAGTAGCAAAAGGCTAAAGTGACCTAAGTTGATAGGGAGCAGATGAAATAAGTTATTGAGGATATATATATATATATATATATATATATATATATATATATATGTTAAAAGTTAAAAACATTAAAATAGAGCTTTATAAGCTAAAGAAACCCATTATAAAAAGATGTTTTTAAAAAAGCAAACAGCAAAACAGTATGTATAACATAACCCTTTTTTGCAGGAGTAGAGGGAAATGGGGAAATATATGTACGTTTGCACACTAATGTCATAGTAATAGAAAAAAATTTATGCAGCATTTCCAATTAAACATGGTGAACTGAAAATAGTCACCCAAAAATTCAAAACTCAACTAAAATGACAGGAAAGGAATTAAAAAGGACCCAAAGGACATAAGGAATAGAAAACGAAACTAGAGCAGATGACATGTGAACAAAATTCTATAAGATGGAAAACAAATGGGCAAGGAGTAGAAAGTGATTTAACAGGCAAGAGAAAGCTGAAACCTGAGCCAATGGGGTTGAGGGAGGAAGTCAGGAGGCTGCCAGAACCCCTGAAAGGCCCAGGAATCGAAGGAACCAGCAATCTACAGAGAGGAGCATGCAAGGGGGACATAAAACAGAAGGATGAGCTGAAACACGACACAAGAAGCAGGGAGGCCCAGTCCTCTACAAGACTCAGACCTCCCTCTTGCAGCATAGCTCCCTGCATAATAGAAGCCAAGTTTAAATGTTCCAGGCAGGACACTGGAGAGTAAGTCATTTAAGTGTGAGTAAAACAGCCCCAGAGCATCAGACACTTAAAGAAGACCTCTATATATAAAAGAATGCAAAACAAATGGAGTGTGACAGAGGCACTCGGAGCAAAAGGGGACAATGCAGGCAGCAGCAGAAAATGAAGAACAAAAAAAATTTTCAGAATAAATATTGAAAACAAAATCTTTTACGAAAAAAATTATCAATGAGGGCTGAAGGGTAACGTTGAATAAATCATCCAGAAATTAGAAAACAGGAGAGATTGAAGAGGGCAAACAAGAACAATGGGGGTCAGCCCGAGATGTTCAATGTCCACTAAAAGGTGTTCCTCAAAGAGAGAAAATAAGAAGAAATAAAAACGAAAATTTCTCAGAACAGGGGGGTATGATTTTTACAGATGAAAAATTTACTATATGCAAGATACAAAACAGGAGACCCCTGTACCAAGGAACATGATCATAACCCCAATTCTCCCAAAGAAAGTGCATACTTAGCTACTACTACTCGAGATGCACAGGAGTGTGACTAATTCATAAATACGAAGAGATGCCTTAGGGCATCAGGACAACTTCTTACAGAACTCCAGCTGGGAAAGCAGGACCAAGGAAGACCAGCATAAGGATGTGATTTAAATACCTGAAGATAAACAGCAAAAGAGAGCTAAGACGTGACAGAGATTACCTCTTGGGAGGGGGAATGAGGAGTGGGTAGGGCGACTGCCCTTCATATTTTGTATTACCATTTGACCCTAATCCAGCACACATGCGTTAGTCTAATAAAAAGAAATGTTTAATCTTCACAGAGTCTCAAAACGACAAAAGCACACAGTTAACAAGTAGCTGCATCTCCTGGGCTTAGGAGAAGGACAAAAAGCAAATCACCTTTTATACTCTAGATTGTTTATAATTTTAAATATACAATAAAGGAAAAAATATTTTTACAGGACACAGTCTCTGAAATCAGAGTCCTAGGCTGAACTCAGCTCTACCCCTTGCTGGCTTAGGAATCCTGGACCTCCTGAGTTTCCACATCTGTAAAATGGGGATGAAGAACTCTACCTCGCATGGTTGTAATTTAGAACGAATTATATAAAATGATGATGCTGACATTAGTGAACATCGCTGAACTGGGCACTCTGCCAGTGATTTAACATATACTGATTCATTCACTTCTCACAACCATCTGAGATATTACTATAAATTCCTTCTATGGATAAGGAAACTTACCTCAGAGTCAAATCCAAGGCAAGATTTTAACCCACTCTCTTACCCTAGGCTCATGCTTTTAACCACTACTGCATATTGCACAATGTCTAGCAGTGATCAATAAATGGCATGCATTTTAATGATCATTATTAGTTAATTAAAGGATAAAATTTATGGGGAAAAATTAAAAGGCAGTAGCTCCTGTGTGACATTCTTGAATGTCAATCTGTTTCAGATGGCCCTGGTTAAGACGATGATATGTCACCATTTTCTTCCCACCACCAAACATCCTCCCCCAGTAAAATGAAAAGAATGCCTTCCAAGAGCAAGACCCTCACACTTCTAGAGGGAGTAGTCTCTTCTTCCTGATCTGGGGGAAGGAACAAAGTTTGCTCAAATGGTTAATTCCCCCACTCCTGCTCCCGTGTTTCCTTAAGTTCCAGAATATAGGGAAATCCTCTGGCTGTCCTTTTCCCGTCCTTCCACCTGCTCCCAATACCTGATTCTGCAAAGGCGACATTTCATAAAACATTTAAACCATGTACAATGTCCAGTTTCAAAAACAGAAACTGAAATATAATTCCACCATTTCTTCAGCAAAACATGTGAATGCATTCAGTCTGGTCAGAGACCAGAGAACAACGGTGTACTTCTGAGAAAGGGGACAGGAGAACAAATGTCTTATTCTGACATTTACAGCACCTGGAGCCTTTGTATCCACTGAGGTCTTTGTCCATATCCAGCTCAGGAGTGGACTCGATGATGGCCTGAACCTCTGACTTCTCTTCATTTTCTGCAGAGCCTTTATTAAAAGGACATGATGATGTAAGTAATGACTAGATCACATACTATCCCTAGTATGAAAATGCTGCTGCTTCTATGGTTGTAAATACATTTGATCATAAAAGAAATTTTAAAGAGTGGATTCTAGGAAACACAGGGTTAGACACTATGTCACATATTCAATTAACAGTTAATATCAGAAACTAATAAGTAACCAAAGAAAGTTTTCATTTGTATTTCTTGGGACACAGTGCAGTATATTGTAGGCCAGACCTCCCTATTTTCATTCCTATTTAAGGGGTGGAATAGAGAGAAAATAAAGACAAAGACTAATGGTCTGAGGCAGGGACAGAAAAATAGGGCCCCCTATCTTTCAGGCTCTCCAACCTCCAGCTCTCAACATTTTCCTCTCCAAAAATTACTTTATCACCACCCCTTTAAGCTTATTCACAATTGAGTACAATAAATTGTTTATTTATTTTATAAATCCAAAGCACCAACAATCCAATGATGACCTTTCTCATACCCACATCATCTGGGTTTATTGAATACTTTGCCAGTAAGCAAAGAACTAGGATCACGGCCTGGCCAGGTGGCTCAGTTGGTTGGAGCATCGTCCCATACAGCAAGCAAAAGGTGGTGAGTTCGCCTGGCTGGGTGTGGCTCAGCAGTTGAGCATGAGATCATGATCACCTATGATCCAGGAGATCGCAGTTCGATTCCGAGTCAGGGCACATGCCGGGGTTGCGGGCTCGATCCCCAGTGGGGGATGTGCAGGAGGCAGCCCATCAATGACTCTCTCTCATCACTGATGTTTCTATCTCTCTCCCCCCCATCCCTTCCTTTCTGAAATCGATAAAGACATAAAAAAAAAAAAAAAAAAAAAAGGTGGTGGGTTCCATCCCCGGTCTGGGCACGTGCAGAAAGAAACCAATAGATATTCCCCCCCACCACTAAATATAAACCAAAAAAAAAGAGCTAGGGTCACGTACCTGTTGATACATTTCTAGTTTCTTGGGCTACCTGTACTTGAATGTGCTTGCTTATCTCTGACTTATTTGGTGCATCTGCAACCTTCACAAATCCTTCAGTGTCTTCCTTCAAGGGTGTATCAGTAGGAAGTGCTGCCACATCTGAAGCAGCTGTTGATGCTGGAGTGGTAGCTTTAGATCCTCCTTGGCTAACATCAGAAAGTTCATCCTACAAATAAGAATAATTACAGAAGAATTTTTAAATAAGTAATTTATTTTAAACCATTTTTAAAATGGGTTAAGAAATAAACATGCCAAGAGAAAATTCTATTAAAAAACAGTAATAAAGATTCGCTGATTACCAAAGGAAACCAATAAATAATCTCCACAGGCTATTCAAATAATTAGGAAATATTTAAGTAAATCATATTTTTTCAGACATACTTGAGATTCTTCTAAATAGAAAATTTGAAGAGTAGATTGGCAGTATTAGCAATAACATTACATCTTAACATCAACACAGAGTTTTTAATGGCAGTGTAATAATGTACAATCATTTAATAATAAAGACCTGCTTCAAAACACTTAAAGAGTATGTACTGTGTAGTAGCTACTCTAAAATAGCAGTGGGATATCAAGATTCTCCAGTTTCAGGCAAGAGTTTTGTAAACAGTGTTCTTAAAACACTTTGCATTATACAGTATATCATTTGAAGTGCTTATTAAAGGGAAGAGTCTAAGTCCAACTTCAGACTTTATGCAGTGAGATCAGGTAATCTGCTCTTTAACAAGCAACCCAGGTGACTTATATACGCACTACAATTTGGTAAGTACTACTCTAGAGTCCACAAACAGCTTTCAAAACCTACATGCCCAGATTAAGGTTTTATGCAAAAATCTGTGGACCATTCATTTTTCTGGGAAAAGAATATACAACTTTTATCAGATTTTCAAACGGGTTTGTGACTCCAAAATAATTTACAACAGTTGTCCAATGACTAACAATAATAAGGCTGTTCTTTTAAAGCAAAGTAGCCAGAGCCCTGGCCGGGTGACTCGGTTGGAGCTTCATCCCATACACCTAAAGGTTATGGGTTCAATTCCCAGTCAGGGCACATACTAGGCTTCAGGTTCCATCCCCAGTTGGGGTGAGTATGGAGTATGGGAGGCAACTGATTGATGTTCCTCTCTCACATCTCCCTCCCTCCCGTGACATAGGAAAATGCTTATATGTTAAACTGGGAAAAGTGTATACTTTCAAAGAAATAATCAGAGATGTATGAATGTTATTTATAACAGCAAAAAAGTGCAAACCACTTAAATGCTCCAAAATAGGAGATTGGATAGATACATGCAAAAAAATGAAACTAGACCAACTTATACCATACACAAGAGTAAACTCAAAATGGATTAAAGACTTAAATATAAGTCACAAAACCGTAAAAGTCCTAGAAGTAAACATAGGCAGTTTTTCAGACATTTCTCACAGCAATATTTTTGCCAATATATCTTCTCCAACAAGGGAAACAAAGGAAAAAATAAACAAATGGGACTACATCAAACTAAAACGCTTTTGCACAGCAAAAGAAACCATCAACAAAATGAAAAGGAAACTCACTGAATGGGAGAACATATTTGCCAATGATATATCTGATAAGGGGTTAATTTCCAAAACATATAAAGAACGTATACAACTTAATACCAAGACGACAAATAATCCAATTAAAAAATGGGCAAAGAACCTGAATAGACACTTCTCCAAAGAGGGCATACAGATGGCCAATAGACATGAAAAAATACTCAGCGTCACTAATCATCAGAGAGATGCAAATTATAATCGCAATGAGATACCACCTCAAGCCTGTCAGAATGGCTATCACCATAAATCAACAAGTGCTGGCAAGGATGTGGAGAAAAGGGAACCCTAGTGCACTGTTGGTGGGAATGCAGACTGGTTTAGCCATTGTAGAAAACAGTATGGACTTTCCTCAAAAATTAAAAATGGAACTGCCTTTTGACCCAGCGATCCCACTTCTGGAAATATATCCAAAGAGACCCGAAACACTAACTGGAGAATATATGTTCATTGTAGTGTTATTTCCAATAGCCATGATCTGGAAACAGCCCAAGTGTGCATCAGTAGATGAGTGGATAAAAAAGCTGTGGGTCATTTACACGATGGAATACTACTCAGCCATATAAAAGGAAATTTCACCTTTTGCAACAGCATGGATAGACCTGGAGATTATTATGCTAAGTGACATAAGCTAGTCAGGGAAAGACAAGTACCATATGATCTCACTTATGTGTGAAATCTAATGAACAAAATAAACTGATGAACAAAACAGAAACAGAGTCATGGATACATGGAAGAGACTGACAGTTGTCAGAGGGGAAAGGGGTTGGGGGGACAGGATTAAACAAAAAACATATATATACATAACACACAGACACAGACGACAGTGTGGGGATACCAGAGGGAAAGGGGGGTAGATAGAAGCGGGCAAGGGGATAATGGGGACAGGAAGAGACTTTGCCTGGGGCAATGGACGCACGAGGCAGTGTTCAGATGATGTTTTCTTGAATTTTACACTTGAAACCTGTATGGTTTTGTGAACCAATGTCACTCCAATATATTTAGTTTAAAAAAAAAAGGAAAAAAATCCTGTCACATGCTATAACATGGATGAGAGGACATTATGCTAAGTGGAATATGCCAGACACAAAATGACAAATACTACATGATTCCATTTATATGAAGCATCCATAGTAGTCAAATTCATAGAAAGTAGAGTGGTGGTTACCAGGGCTGGGGAGAGGGGAAAAGGGGGGACTTGTTTAATGGGTATAGAGTTTCAGATATGAAGACAAAAAAGTTTAAGCAATATCAAGATTCAGAAGTTACCACGTGATTCATGTCTTGCCTTATATTTTATCTATAAGCAGCTCATCACTTAACCCTTTTTTCTATTCACACAACTCTATGTCTAAGTCTGTCTGACTTATCTGAAATAAGCTAAATAAAGGGGCAAGCAACTCTTCTACATAGGTTTATCTGTGTTTTAGGTGCAACCATTTTAGGCCTAAAGAAAGATAAGACAAAATTACAAAAGCTAACTTAGTCCCATGGATCCCACTATAACGCTTATTACCTTATACTTTAAATTTTTTGTTGGCATGTCTTTCTCCCCAAGTAAAAGTTAAATGTCTAAAGCAATGGCTCTAAACCTTTTTATTTACAACTCTATAGCAAACAGAATCACAAAATTGTGTACACACATTATTAATTTGATTCCTAGCAGGAGTCTGTGACCCCAAAAAACACTGAGAACCATAACTCTAGACACAGCAAGGCGAAATAAATCTAGATGTAAATTATGTTGTAGGTTCAAGAAAATTTATATTGTTAAGGGAAATATGAATGTCCTGACCCTGAGGATATTTCTGAAGAGGGTACTTTTTCACTGTCAGAGACCTGCCTACTGAAGGTCTTCCGTGGACCTGGGTTAACCGTGGCCTAGTGGATAGGGGATGTCTTTCTGTCTTCATATCCCAAGTGCCCAGCATATCAAGCCTGAGATGAAGTAGGCTCTCAACAAATGTTTCTTTTCTGAAGCTGAATGGGGCCCTGATTGGGGCTGAAGAAATTTGTTCAGCTAGGAGGCAGCCCATGGTGAAACTGACACACTGGGCTGTCTCTAGGATACAGGTAAGTTATGCACATTCTGTCCTGAGGAAGATATTTGTGCAAAGCATACTAGTTTTCTTACCTAGAGCTGCATAAATGTAAATAAGCTGCATTTCTACATGATTTACTATATTTTCTCTCTCTTATTTATTTCAAAATGCTGACTTCAGAGGAGAAGTAAATTATAGATTACAGTAAAGCCCTGGCAACCATTGTAGAGGAAATAACTTTCTTTTGCGTTTCAGTGAATAACATCAGTAATCTTCCAAACTGAGCACTTGATGTCCTGAGAACACCAGCTGAGGAGTAACCAGTGGTCAATCGCTTTCGTTTACTGTTTGCAAAATGTTCTAAAACACCATTCTCACCTTCAGGTTCAGGACTACTGCTGACCCGGTAAGAGGGAAAGATTATAGGAGAAAAATATCATACATTTACTAAATGTTCTTAGCATATTTCTAAGTATTTTTGGCTTATACTACCTTAAGATAACAAAATCCACCTTTCTATTATCTACTATGTTAAAATGGGGGGTTGGGGGTTTCATTTTATTTTGACTTAAAATCACACCTCCTTTGAGCCTCTAGTTTAAGCACTATCATGGTTTGGAAGTCACCACATGAATCATGTCTTACTTTATATTTTATCAATAAGCAGCTCATCATTTAACCCTTTTTTCTATTCACACAACTCTATGAAATCTTCCTGAACTTTATTTTAATCATCTTGAATATTTAACATACTACAGGGCTGGTATGGCTCAGTAGCTGAGCATCGACCTAGGATCCAGGAGATCAAGGTTCGATTCCCAGTCAGGGCACATGTGCAGGTTTGGGGCTCAATCCCAGCAGGGGGCGTGCAGGAGGCAGCCGATCAATGACTCTCTCATCATTCATGTTTCAACTCTCTCCCTCTCCCTTCCTCTCTCTGAAATCAATGAAAATGTAAAAAAACAACAAACAAACAAACAAACAAACAAAAAATATATATAAAATACTAAATATTCCGGTTTAGCATACATGGGAATGTTTACTGCATCTACCTTTCTCTCCCACATTGTTTCCAAAACTTTTAGATAAACACGAATAATCAAAGGGTGACCAATATTCCAAAACAAAAGTTTTTAAAACCTGGGGGCTTTAACTGTTTGAGAATTTAAAATTACACACACATTTTATATAAGAGGAATCTTTAATAACAAAAGATACAGGACTAAGGTTCAACTGCTACAGAGATTCAAGTTTGGGAAAACTAAAGAAATGGAACAAGTTCAGAACTTAACCACAAGTGGAGCAGGGAAAATTCCTCCGAACGAGAACGCTGGCTCTGCTCAGACAGCCCTGCTCTGCATGCTAAGCGCATGCCCTGAAGAGTGCAGAGCCACTGACCACTGGCTTTACATACCAAGCCCTGCTAACCAGAGCTCCTCACAATAGTTCCACTACAGCATTTCAAGTCACATGGTTTGAAAAGAATTCTCTAAGATTTTCACAAGTAGGTAGTAATACAAGTGGTTTTTCATTAGAGTTGTTTTTTTTCAGTTCTAAAAGTCAGATTATACTAATAATTAACCCAGGAGACTCTTCAAAGGAAAAAATATATACCTTTTTTGCAGGACATGCATACACTTACACACGTGTCTTTGGGCATGTGTATAGGTACATATACACACTTACGTGTTTATGTGAAACTGGATGAAACCTGTGAAATCATTGTCAAATTGACACCAAGCAAGGTCTAGAAAAAGCAGGAACATTTAAATATCTAAGACATTTAAAATGATATTTAAAACACTTCATTCTCTCTCTTTCCATATTTGGGCATAAGAGAGGGATACATGAACTCTAAACTTATAAAGCAATAAAGAATTCATACGGCATTGCCAGTGAAAGTACAAATGGCTACGATCCCTCTGGCAGGCGATTTGGCAATATCTACCAAGATCTTAAATACACGCTTTTACCCAGCAAGCCTACCTATGGGAACTGTTAACTACAAAATTATGTATGCAATTATCTACTGCAGCATTGTAATAGCAAAAGACTAGGAAAAATTGAGGTGTCCCTTCAAGAGAGTAGATTTTAATTGCAGTTGGGATATGTGATCCCCTTCCCCTGCCCTTCCTCTACTATTCTGATATATCACCTTCCTTCACACACCCTTGTTTTAAATTTCTCTGTTGGGCTCTTCTTCAAGAGCCTTCTTCAAGCCTACAAACAGCCCCATCTCTCCCATTCTAAAAGCACTTTTCCCTCCACCCTGCCAACTCACAATCTGTTTCCTCTCATCCCACTACAACACCGCTCTTGAGTCACCTACACTTTCTAGTCCTTCTTTCATAATTCACACGCACTCTTGTCGTTGGCCCCGCAACTCAAACTGCTCAAACCTACACCTGCAAATTCAGTCCTTGTCGTACTTGACTTCTCCATACACCTTACTCTCTAAAACTCCACTGTCCCTGGACTTCCAGGCGTGCGGTCTCTTGTGGCCTCTCCTGCTGCCACTACAAACCCCCAGCCCTTACCAACGCGCTTCTCTCTCTGTGTACAGCCTACACCTCCGTTCTAGACAGGCCCTATCCACACCCCTGGACGATGCTGCATGAGGAAGCATTAGGCTTCCCCAGCTGCTCAGACTGACACCCTCTGCCTAGTGCCTTCCCTTGGGGAGACCCTCATCACTCTGTTCTGGCTCTGACACCCCTCCAAGCCAGGCTGTACCTCTGCAGAGATATCCTCCACACCACCAGGGTCCTGACTGTCTAAAGCAGGCTATCCCCACATGGGTACCCTTCTAACCTTATACCTATACCCACCCCACCCTGTGGAAACTTACCTTGCTTTGCCCTACCTAGTAGCTTTAGGACTGAAATGTGCAGAAAGAAAACAGAAAGGGCTAGCTAATGCAACACTGCACCATCTTAATAATTACAGCCTTATAGTACCGTCATGATATCTAGGAGGGCAAGTTCTTTTTACTGCTCTTCAAGACTGTCGTGGGTTATTCTTGGCCTTTTGTTCTCCAATTCCTTCTTTATTTTCAGCTTGTTCATGAATAAGAGTTGTTCAGAGAGAACAACCCTACCTTAACATTTCTGCCTATCCCCAGCCTTACCTTTTTAATACATTTTTAACAGTACAGTTTTGATCATTTAACATAAGCAGCTACTTTTCACCAATTTCACTAGGACCCCAGCAAAAATATTTCTGTGAATGATGCAATGTAAAATTCCTCTGCTTTTTGCCTTGAACTGACCTCTAAACTACACTTGAGAACCATCTACAGGGTATCAGGCAAAGCTTTGTGTAAGTTGCAGCATTTATAATGGTCTTGAAAGAGGGTATTTCTATACTGGTGGTACCTAAGCAGGATACAAATATGTATGTAGTTAAACTATAAAAAAAGCAATTGGATGTTAAGATCTGGAGTTCAGGGAAAGGGTGAAGGTTGGAGATTCAAATTTGTGAACATCGATGTGTGGGTGGCATCTACAGACATGACACTTGAGCGACCCAGGTTAAGTAGAGAGGAAGGCTGAGCTTTAGGCCCTGGGAACACCAACATTTAGAGGCCCAAAGCCAGCAATGGAGAAGGAGCAGCGAGCACACGAGTGAGTAGAGTGGGGTCTTGGGAGGAAAGAAAAGCATTTCAAGAAGCAGAGAGAGTTCAAATGTTGCAACAATGTAGGGTGAAGAATGATAATTTTCCACTAGGTTTGTAAAGGTGGATGTACGGGGAACCATGAGGAAAGGGATGTTGGTGCAATAGGAAGGAATGAAAGTCTCAGGAGTGGGATGAAGATAAATCAATTATTCCTCAAAAGTGCCCAAGTTTGCCCCCACCTCAGAGCCTTCTCAGATGCTCTTTGATCATCCTGAAACACTCATTCCTCCAGGCCTTTCCATGCATGTGCGCATCCCTCATGTCAAGGTACCAGTCATCTCCTCCGAGACGCCTTCCTTCACCATCCTAAAATAAGCATCCCTCCCTACTAATTACTCTGTCTCCTTATATCTTGCTCTCTTTTAACAGTACCTAACCATACTTGAAATTCTATTATTTCACTTATTTACTTGTTTGTTGATTTCCCCTACAAGAATATAAGGGAAGGAGTAGTACAGAGAAATACATCTTTTTAAAAACAATGTGGACATTTTCCTAGGTGCATCATTCCTGGCAGACTTTCCAATACCTGAAGGTATAACCTTATACTACAAACCTGTTACAGTGAGAAATCTGTGATAATCGCAACAAAGACCTGTCCACAACTCTACGAGCACTGGCAAGACCCCGACTGCTATTCTTCTGCCACAGAGTTTCCCACAGTTCTGTTTCCTTGGTTATAACCCATCATGTGGTTTTCTCACAGAACATTTCACCTTAACCTTAATTCACAGAAAAAACTGTGCTGGTAAAATTAATATTAATTATAATCTCACCTTCACTTTTTTCATAATGAAGGCAAAGCATGCCCTAAATCTGGCTAGTCATCCCCCAGGCTCTCAGAGAAATGAAAGGTATAGAACACTTTCAATTAGAGATAGTTAGTCCAGTTCTTGTCATGAATAGAAACCAAGACTGGTGGGCACATGTGACGTAGTCCACAAGTGAACTACAAACTGACTTCCAGCCTCTCACCAAGTTAGAGAAGGACACCTGGTTAACAAAAAGGGCATGGGTAAATAATATAATATATCCTAATAGACAACATTTTACAAACTAGACTTTTGTCATTCTGTAATGCACCACTCTCTTCCAGGAAATCTCTCTGTTGAGCCTTTATCTCATTTAATGGCTCCAGATTCAGAGCGAAGTGAGACAGGGTTTTATTTTAAAAACTCTCTGGGGAGTACTTGCCTTAGTATATCTGAGAGGAAACAGGAAACACCTATGCTTAAGTCCATATTAATAGTCTGTTAATCAGTTTTAACCTGCCAGTAAAGTTCTGTCACAGCCTATCACTGGATTAAATAACAGGAGAATTATAATAATCCTCTCTTAAGGTGCCTATTGGATAGTAATTAGAATATTGTTACCATATGGTATACATTTTTGATGTACTAAAAGTATCCCTCCTACTTAATTTTGTTTTGGCACTGCAAGTAGGCGATGGAGGGATGGGTGTTTTGGAAGATCTATTAATCATACAGGCAGGCTAAAAAAGCCAGTGTGGCCATAGGAGTAAGAATGAGAGTTTCCTGCTGGCATCACTGTGGTCTGATACTGAGCAGCTGCATGGTTAACTTCTAATAAACTGAGCAACAAGGAAAAGAGAAGGGGGAAAGGTGAGGTCAGTCTTAGTGTTAAAATTAGTTGTTGGAGGAAGAAAAGCTATCAAATATTGGTTGACTGTTTAAGTGTTTTGGTCACATTTCAAAGGTCAATGGAATGATTCTAAATGCCTCTACCTTCTAGAGCTGAGAACAGACCATTTGTAGTATCCTAAAGAGTCTTTCTAACATCTAAAACAATTCAGCCAACAAACATGTTCTGAACGGCCACTATGGACCAGGAATACAGCAGTAAATAGACTGCGTGGATTTTATGTTCTTTGTGGAGAGAAACAGACAAAGTCAAAAAGTAAATGACTGAGTATATTAGAAGTATCCTGAGAACCATCTTCAAGTACTTAGACTATGGTAAGTACTCTGGAGAAAACAGAGCAGGAAAAAGAGATAAGATGTAAATAACTCATTTGTACTCATTGTGGGTGGCCTCTCTGCTTTATGACAAAGTAGATTTTATAAAGAACAAGGTTCTTTTATAACTAACATTCATTCCCTTTATAAGTATGTAAGTATTGCATGTTATAAGATATAGAATACAACTTTAATATTTTTAAAAAACCAATTATTAGTGTATCTCCACTCCTAGGTACATTATCTACACATTATACTATAGAATATATATTATATACATATCACATTTATAACTTATTGACGACAAGTTTTGGCCAAGAATACAATCTCTGATAAATTAACACCAGGCCTTTTAAGTGAAACACAATATACTTTTGGATATTGCTTTATGAAGGGTTTTGAGGAAGGAACCGGTTTTTTAAAAGTGCAGCCCTACTGAATTGTGAACCAAGGGTTTCAGGTGGCAATCTTTTTCAATCCTAAAAAACATAATTAAGTTCACTAGTCACCCCACCCTAAATTCATATGATGTAGCCTAAGTCAAAAAGAACTTTTGGTCATTAGTACCATTAACAACTTAAAAAGAACAGTAAAAACTAAAACTCTTTGGAAAGAACTCATTTCCCAAAAAAAGACAGTTTTACAACTAAAATGTCTAAACGATTTCATTTTATTATGTTTTGGTCGTCTAGTACTTATATTTGGGTAAGAAAACTCATAAAATGCAAACTGAAGATTTCAGCAGAACAAAGCTTACCTTCAGGCTGGTATGAGAACGTGGCTGACTTAATTCCTGAAATTTCCATTGCTCTGACCCAGGGGTCTCTCCGCCTTTCTGAGTGTCAGGTGTGAGCAATCCATCTCCCGCAGGTAATGGGAAAAGCCCTAGTGATATAGGGCGTTCTTTTCTATATGGAGAGGAGAGAAAAAGTTAAGCATTCATTCATTTTTTAATTCTTTATTTATCATGACTATAAGTAATACACCTGGGCTGTTACTACTTTAGAATCATTACTCCTAAATAATACTGTCTGCCTATCTGAACAAGTAGACTTACCAAAGAGAAAGTATAAGGTCTCAGAAGTTTAAATTAGCCTGAAGAAATCAACTAAGAAAAGCAGTAAGAAATGGTTTAAGAAATTTTATAAATTACTGATGAGTTCCTTGCCAGAAAACAGTCTGTGGTCTGCTTTCACAGAGTAACTTTCACTGAAGCTTAGGTTAGCCGTAGGGGAACTTGCAACCTCCTCCTTAGGAAACGACCACAACCTCTGCTTCTAGACTTCCCAAATCCTCACACTAATCCCTAGATGTTTACCCAACCTCCTTCAGAGTATGCCTTTTCAGCCTAAAGGAAAATCAACATATGATCTAAATCAGGGCTACTGACTAGATCGTGAAAAGAGTTCAAAATGACTTTTATCACCTAAGGCAAGAAAGCTGTATTCTTCTACAGAACCCATGTATGAGTTCCTTTCAATCACAGTACATATGAAAAAACCATTGTCAGTTTTTCCAAACAAGGAGGCCAAAAAATTCTATAAAAGACTGTAGAGTTTCCATTGCTTTGTGGGAAATTTCAATGAACAAGAGTTACAATTTCAATAATAATAGAATCGCAACAAGAAACGTGTTCTTTGCTGATGCTTGGAAGATTCCAAATCCAAGGGATTTTAGAGGGTAGAAACAAGCCTACCACATAGTTATGCTAGGTCATTAACTGAAAGTGTGGACACTGGCAATAAATGAGACAGTAAAGGTTTGGGGCCTCCTGGTAAGAATATAAGTTAGAATAGAAACAGTGAGGTTATAAATAAAAGTGGCAAAATATTCTGTTTTGCTAAATAAGTATTTTATTCTGTAAACTCATTTTTATATCAAGAAACTTAAACCACTTTTGAAATGTGCCCCTACTTAACACAAAGAGTTTGCTAATGACGATCAGAAAGGATTTATAAAACTGTGAGAAAACTTTCTTAAAGATTAGATGAAGCAACAAGTCAAGAGACTGCATTTTACTAAGGTTTTATGCACAAGAAAATAAAACAGGATTTTATCAGTTAATTACTCATCACTTTTTCACACGTGGAGTACTTTTCCTATTTGATTTGGGAGGAAAATGTGAATGCAGGTGGGCAGCACAAAATACTAGAATTTAATACCAAACCCAAGTTTCTGACGATGAGCCACCAAACAACCAAATGACAAAAACTAAAGGAACCTGTTAACTATTCTGTTTATACCACTTATTCCCAAATGCTGGTTCGGCAATAAAGTTTTCATAATTAAATGGCAAAAAGAGGCATTAATGTCCAGACTTGACAAAACAAAAGGTTGTTGACCTGATGTTTATTCCTCAATTTGGGGGGAACAAATTTTGGGAACCGAAAATCTAAAGCTCTAGGAGCTACCGGATGACAACTTTTTTAAAAAAAAACATATCTTAATGACGTAAGCAAAAAAAGGGACTGGGAATTTAATAGATGAAATTTAATGGAAAGCTCTCTAATCCAAAACGCAGACAACCAGAAAGATACTAGACTTTGTGAATCCATCAAACTGCTAACAGAAATCAAAATACAGGCCAGTCAGCAGAATTATCTTCCTATATGAATGACAACACATTCATTTTCACATATTGAAAAAGTGTAAAACTACTGGGGAAAGAAGTCTGCTGTGGATCCAAGTTTTACTTTCCTATTCCTGTTAATTACAAGGAATATTCACACCTCTTTATCTTGCTTTCATTAATCATTGGGATACTGCTCTATGGGGAAGGAACTTTCTTCAGAGACTGGTACTAGCTGTCAAGCGGGTCAATGACACTCTGGGTTACATTATTCCAACTCATGAAAAACAGTCAGACTACATACATCTCTCCTCTCCTTGGTTCACTGATAAATTACGTAAGAGTTAGCGGGAGGGAGAAGGACATGTAATTATGCAAGCCAGTTAGAACCCTACTTTTGAAAAGAACCCCCAAAAGGTGAACATTAGGTCTGTACTATGTTGGAGGGCGTGTTTAGTACTCTGTATTAAATGCTTCAGTAAAATTCACAGAAGAAACCAAAGAACAGGACACATGTGGCAGATTTAAACCTCAGATGTCTCAATGCTATTACTGTCTAGAAACAAAGTTATCATCACCTATCAGAATCCTTGTTATACTCTTTTTAAACTGCCTTAGTTCCAGATATCCATTTTTTAGTTGTTTATTGAAATGTTACCTTACATGCATAATTTCACAAATATGCTTCAGCTATATTAACACTTAAATAATCATTAATAAAATCTACTATATATATAAAGGGCAGTAAAAAAAAGATGACATTTGCTCAAATACCATGTGGCAAGCACTAAAATGGATGATTTATTTTCATTATCTCATTAATTCTCATATGGAAATAAGGACTATTTTCCTAGTTTTCAGATTAGGAAAAATTCTCAAGAGACTTTAGACACTAGTTGGCAAAGATAGGATTCAAAGTCAGACCTGTTTGACTCCAAGGCCCAAGAATATACTTTCCTTGGAACTACCTTCTTGACAATTTAATCTTAATATTGAGGACTTTGATATCTTTATTCAGATTAACAGCAACTTTGGTGTCAAGGAACTTTTTTTAATTTAATCATAAGTTATTTGATCAATAAGATAGCTGGAGCTAAAATAGTTCTGCTAATAAAGGGGTACATATAAGTAACTATAAAAATTATTACTTGTTTAATGTATTACATATCTTGTAACTGATCAAGTAAAAAATAATCATCTCACTTGATTTTTTAAACTACCTAATAATGGGGTAAGAACCTCTGAGGAAGAAACTCAGACACAGAGAAATTAAGCAATTTGCCAAAAGTCCTATAGCTAACACGTGGCAGAGCATGTGTATCCAGGCAGTCCAGCTGCAAAGCCTCTTACCTACCACACAGCACAGCACTGACTTCTCAAAAAGAATGGAAACCTAAGACAGCCCTTTAAAATTAGTCTCATTTTAATACTGAGTTAAGGTATATTTAATTTCCTAAAAGCCTATATATACATATACACACACAAATCCTTTATGTACTAAAATATACACAAGTAATAAGAGTCCTCCTGATATTTATAGAACCAAGAAAATAAATGACCAAGTTATCTAGTTCTGGAACATACAATTCAATATCTAGGCCTTAAACTAATGTTGAACAGGAATTGACCTGTGAATTCAAAAGGACACACATGAAGGAATTTACTACTTTAATTCCTCTTAATTTATCTAAATCCACAATTAGGAGTTAAGTATTTTAAGTAAACATTTAAATAACAAAAGCTATACACTATGAACCTTCATCTAAAACCATGCACAAAGCAGAAAGCTGAACAAATCAGACAGTTTTAGTTTGGTGAGTTAGAAACAAAAGAAACCAAAACCTTGCATCTCTAAAATGTAGAAGATGGTTCTCACAGGGTACAAGCAGAGTGAACAGCATAAAAGCTAGAGATTAATGACTACCCCCACAAGCAGGCATGAATATTTGTCACCCAAGTCTACAAAGAAAGGGCAACATCTGACTAAACAATAGTGAATAGGCTTTGTAAAGCGTTCACAACTTTGATGTGTAAATAATGGAGGAAAATGCATTTCTTGCCCTAAAAGGTTTACACCCTTTCACCTTAAAATATAATTTGTTGTAAGAGGAAAATTAAATTCTCAGTTCCCATGAGCTGCTATCAAAAACTGCAAAAATAATGACTGAACCTCTGTCAGTCAAAGGATAATTGGAACAAAATAAACACCTATGGCCTGTGTCTAATTGACTGCAAGTCCCAGCATAAAAGATATTTGCTGCTAGATGCTCAGATGCTGAACCAGAGATTGCATGAACTTGGACCTGGCACTCTACTTCTGCTCTCCCCTCACTCTTTCAACACTCTGCTTAAAACAAGACCACACTGACCTTGTACTTGTAGGTAAGTACAATATGAAAACCCTTTTCCTAAGTCCAAGGTTTCCATACACAAAGCAGCATTCCTAAGTGATGGCCTACAAATGAATGCAAATAAAAATAGAAATCTGAGCTTCAGGCCATTTCCCATTGTTTCAATCTGCAACAGAAATGATTACAAAGCAGACCCGTGAAGCTAAAAATCTGAGGAAAAAACCAACAGGGGTTGCTAAGAGAGACTGGAGTACCTGAGTATCCTTGGCAGGTTCTGCGTCAGAGCTGGCACACCGGTAGAAATAGAAAAGTGCACAAGCAGCAAAACAGAGAGAGATACTAAGATAGCAGAATTAATGACCACCGCCCCGCCAACAAAGCCAAACACAAACAGCAGCATGCATCCAGGACTCATGGCGCTGTGCTGGCATGGTGAAACGCCCGAACCAGGAGGCCTACACGGGGGCCAAAGGGGTATCTTTGTAGTGAGGATCTGTCATTCGGCTGCTGCCACGAAAACAATGCCATCAGCAGCAGCTTTCCACTCCATCCTGCAGCAGCTCCGAAGCGATGACGTCACCCGTTCTCCCCACCTCAAATCCGTGGAGCGGCTGCCCCCAGCATTTATGCAGCTATCCCGAGCGACCGGCAGCCTATTGACTACACTCCTCTCCACTAGGAGCCCAGGCTTAGCTCATTGGCTACCCCGCTTGGAGATCTACATAATTTATTCACACTCCTACATCAAAGAGGAGTCGCTAACCCTTTCAAAGGTGCCTCTCAGTACCAAAAAGGACTGGAAACCAGGAGAATTGGAAAGTGTTCAGCGTTCCCACAAATCAGAAAAATTTAAATCTACTGTAATCCCCAGTATCAGGAAAAAATAAAAAATTTCAACATGCTGCTTACATGGCATGGCTCACAATCTACCTTTGAAATAGTGAAAGCTGTTTGTTTTTCTAAGCTATTCTTCCTATAGCATTCCAACCACAGCAGAGAGCTTTTGAATCAGTCTAACTATTGTTCCAGGATTAAGGAACAGAGAGACACAGAAATAGACAAATTATTTATTTCGATTTTTTCTCAAGGCAAAACGTATGACACAGCTTACCTAATTCTACTATGGACTGTAGATTCGAGCTGCTCACTCCCTGAGAGCTGATGAAGTTTTGTTCTTTCTAAGTGTTCCATATAATTATGGATCATCTGTTTTGAAGGAAAAAAAATACACAAAAATTTAAATACCTGGAATAAAACAAAAAGAACTCTTTTGTATAAATTTCTTATTTTTCAGATTACCCATAGTTCCATATAAAAGAATACATATTAGTATGAAAAAAATTTGGGGGGGGGCGGGTGGAAAAGGGCAAAGGGGTGGGGATGGGGGATAAATGGGACCAGAAGGAGACCTGACTTTGGGTGATGGGCACACGATGCAGTATGCAGATGATGTTCTGCTGAGTTGTGCACTTGAAACCTGTATGGTGTTTTTAATCAATGTCACTCCAAAAACTCAATAAAAAAATTTTTTTAATGGCAAAGGAATAGCAAATGTTTACACTTAAGGATGCTGGTACCCATGGAAGTAGCCAACATACTACTTAGCACAGCCAAAAACTATTTTTTTTACATTGCGATGCTATCAAATGGTATAATTTTGACATAAATAACACAAATTAGGATATAGACACTGGGAAGGAGGTGATCAGAAAAAACTGGCAAAATAAAGAATAGAAGGCATTTGAGAAGTCCATTCAGTAAAATGGGAAACAACGAAGAAATTAAAATGAAACTTGAGAAGAAACTGAAAAGGAGAAAATCTGAGATGTCCTCAGAAGAACTTTCAGCTGTGGAAGCTTTTCGTTTAACAAAACCATACCCTTACGTGGTGATTCTATTTTACAAAGGATTCACAGAGTAAAGATCACTTTCAACTTAATTAAATACCAAGATGTTTATTTCTTATTTTCTATATATTTAGTTGAAAGAATGATAATACATTTTCTCCTTTGACTGCTAATTTACTGGAATCATTACTTAATATAATTATCTATAATAACAGCACATTAAAACAAGTAAAATATCAGAGCACTGTGATTTTGTGTCTTGAATAGACAAGCTAAATATGGAAGTAAAAACTTCAAGAGTATCAAGTATATAAACTGCCAAGAAATTCTATAGTCCTATTTGATTCTCAATAATCATTCCACTTTTAAGAAACCTAAATTTAGCATTAAAATATGTAAAATGCAACAAATTTCTATCATAATATCAAAAAGCCTATGCTAGATACTAACATGATATGAATAAGAAAAAATGAATTTTTAAAAATAACAAAAGGTATGTTAGCAATTTAAAGGAATGTAAATATTAAGGGGGGAGGCGGAAGGTTGATATCTTTCTTGGGAATATTCCCTGAATTCTTAAAACTGTAGCCTGAAATATCTTTGGAAATATCTTTGGAACTTTAGCTGTATAAAGGTGGGTTTCAATCTTAGTAACTTAAATATTCATTGTAGCATATTAAAAAGATAACTATTCAAAGAAAAAAAATTTAACAATTTTTTTTTAAATTTTAAAGCATGCTTTTGTTGTAAAAGTTTTACTTGGTGTTCATGTACAATCATTATGAAATATCTAACTCAATTTGAAAGTTATTAACGTTAAATAAACAAAACACTAAACTCTGATGCATGAATTAAGATGAGGAATTCTATCAAATCAAACATTATAAAATAATTAATCAGGTTGTTCCTCCACTTAAGACTAACCCAAATAAGAAATGTGTCAGGCAAAGAAAAATGAATATAAAATCACATGAATATGGTATGTGAAAGTAATTTTTAAACTTTAAATTTACACTTATTTTAAATTTACAGATTTTCTCTTTATTCTGACATTCCAAAATGCTCTAGGTAATGAAATTGGTTCCAGCACAACTCAACTAGAACTTAATAGGAGAGAGTAACAACAAAACATTTATTGAGCACCAACTACAGGTCAGCCAGTGCATTATAGCCATGGCTTTGCTTAATCCTCACAATATTAGAATTTTAAGGTAAACTTCAGTTTAAGGAGGTTAAAATAACATGTCCTATTTGACCAGCTAGTGATCAACTATGTTCTAAGTGTCATTAGCTGGTTGGCTTCGGGTTCAGAACTCAGGTCCCTCTGACTCAGTCAACTGAGCAGTAAGCATTATGGGCTCATGCTGTATCCGGCCTTTTAGTTAATTCTCTACGGCAGGCAATAAGCTCATTGTCCTCTCTTCCTCACACCCACAAAACCCCCACACCCTTAAGCATTTCCTGACGTCTGAAATAAAATATGCACTAATTCTATAAATGCACAAAAGAGTAGAAAAAATAAATTGTACAATGAAAAACTAAATTTTAATGACAGGGTTTCACAATGTAGCTCTGGTCTTTAAAAATCCCAAGTGGGAAGGCAGGATCAGTGCTGCCAGACAGGTAAAAGTAAAATGGGATATGCTTTAGACAAGCTACTATTGGGTCCATCAGCCCCATCCTTCCTGCTCTCAGAACTGTAATTCTTAACTTTCTCAGGCATGCACATTTATTCACAGTCAGGTGGCAATTCAGCAACCCATAGCTAGTCATGAAGAAGGATTCCAAGCACACTGTCTGGAAAATCCCAACTCCCCTCCCACCTGGAGAAATCTTCACAGCAGAGGTGGACTATCATCTTTGATTAAAAGTGAAGAGCAAGGCAATAATGAGATTTTGGAGACAGTGGTATGGTTCTCTTTAATCGTGTTGACCTTGAATCTTTCCATATGCAGCCCAAGAATCATACATCTACATCCGTAGTCACGCTTCTTAAAGTTGTTGAGATGCCATAAAGCAAAGAAGCACAGAAAAATTTCTAGTGCATTTAATACTCATGTGTTCCACAACCTAAAAGCATTATTGAAAATTCAGAAGAAAAAGAAAAAATTTTAAAGTATTTAAAAAAGAGAAAATTCAGGTAATGGAATCAGACAGATTTAGGTTCAAATCCAGTCACCTACTAGCATAGGGTTTGGGACAAATATCTTGACATTCGCTTTCTAAAATTCAATATGTAAAATGGGTTTGGTCAGAGGATAAATGAGAATGCATTATGCCCTAGTCAGTTTGGCTCCCTGTCAGGGCTCGTGCAGGAGGCAGCCAATCAGTGTGTCTCTCTCACATCGATGTTTCTCTCTCTCTCTCTCCCTTCCACACTCTCTGAAAAGCAATGGAAAAAATATCAGGTGAGGATTAAAAATAATAATAATAATAATAAACACTCCCTGATGTAAGACTGGGGTTCAAGTTTTTGTTGATTAATATTAAGAGTATGCAGCCCGGCCGGGCATGGCTCAGTGGTTGAGCATCGACCTAGGATCCAGGAGATCGGGGTTCGATTCCCGGTCAGGGCACATGCCCGGGTTGCAGGCTAGGCAGCTGATCAATGACTCTCTCATCATTGATGTTTCTATCTCTCTCTCTCCCCCTCCTTTCCTCTCTCTGAAATCAATAAAGATATGTTTAAAAAAAAAAAAAAAGGAGTATGCACACATTTGGCCAAGTACCTCACAATTACTGGATGTTTATATTACCCACACTGCCCTCTTCTTTAAGCATGTCTTCTTTTAAGCAAATTCAGTAATGTGTACAAAATTTTGGATTTGACTAGAGAACAGTGATTCACATTAAAAAAGAGCCACAGATTTCCCCTATTTGCTAAAAGTGGTATTTAAACATTTTTGTGCCTATTTTAAAAGCTTACCTTAGTTGATAATAATCATGAAAAAGTGAAGCATAAATTCTTCAGACTTCCTTTCCCTGAAGGTTTCCAGAATTTATGTTTAAAGTACACTTGTTTCATTAGTGTTGGATAGCTAATTGAATGACATTTCTTGTACAGATGTATAAACACAGAAAAATGTGGGCTAGAGTGGAACCAACCCACATTTCAAAGCAGCTACATCTGTGTTACATAAACCTTTCTTGAGGCAGAGCAAAATAAAGGGAGCCTATCAGGGCAAAGGATAGAAGCTGCTTATGACTGAGGGAGGGGACCCGATGAAAAGAGCTGCCCTGCTACACACAAAATCAGCCTTGGTTACTGCATAGGCCCAGCTCTCTGAATTGGTACTTAAGATTTCTCCTGAGATCTTTTCTTCCTGCACTGTCCTTTTCTGAAGGAACAGGACAGGAAAATTATTATATATTTTTATTTCAAGGTGTCGGGTTGTTTTTCCTGTAGCAACATCACTTTTATTAAATAAATGTGAGAAAAAATATGAAATTTCACTTTATAGTGGTTTTCAAGAATGCATGTATTTTATGCATGCTTCAATTTAACACATCCTAATTTAATGATCCTCAATTATTACAAAGGTTAGAACTTGATTAAAAAAAACAAAAGGGTTATTCAACACTATCAATTATTTCTGGAACATAAACATATTTCTCCAAACATACTTATAATTACAGCATTGATAAGCACTACTAGTAAACACTATATACAGGGCATTGTTCAGTCACTGAAATGAATGATGTAAAAAGAAGCAACAAGAGGCCTTTACCAATCGTTTTTAAATAGTCTTGATATCCACCAATGCCATCTTATTAAAATGTGGGTGTTTTTTACATACTGAGAAGGCTACTGTGAAGCTGTTCCTGTCTTCCCAGAGCTCTATGGTTCCAGCCTTCTGTGGCTAATCTTTTCCCTCTACCAATGAATTTCAATTCTGTGACACTTCATGATTTGTGTGTGGCCATGTAAGCTACGATAGTGATGCTCAAAAGTCCTATGTCAGGAAGAAACTCAAACGACTCACCAAGAAAGTGTTAAGCACCTTATTTCAAAGTAAATGAAACTGAGTGCAGTGGGTTTTATCTTCCTACAAAGCAACAATATATAGGTCTCTACCAGAGGCAGGGTAAGAGATCACACAAACCAGTGAAAGAAAGAAAAATGGGAGTGAAGACTGGAACCATCTGTATCATGGGAGAGATTGGACTAGGAAGGGAAAAAGAGGAATCCTTATTTTTTCCTTGTAACAAATAGTGCATGCATCTATGAAAATTCCATATAGTCAGGTATGTGATCCCTAGACTGATCATGATACAACAGAAACAATTTTCACATTGAGAAATAAACAAAAGCAACACATAAGAGACTGACAGAGAATCATACTTAAAAAACCCTAATGTACTTTTCCTAATTTGCTTTGGAGAAATTATGTGCTGGGGTCATTAATTTAAAATACTGAAAATCGTAAAAATTTTGCCTTTGTAACTTTAAATATGTAAGTGCTATTATACGTTAGGAGAAGTTGTCCTGCTAAAATACTGAAACTTCATGCAGAAAACCTATTTTAGAGCCATTTTGATTTAACGCATTATAACTGTGTTTATGTTATTTATTATAAGCTTAATGCAAATAAGTCCTTTATACTGGATTATAAATGTAGAGACTCTTACAAATAATTTACCAATCCGTCATTTCTCAACTGTTAACAAAATTAATTAAATCAATTCTCTCATATTAGCATTGTGTAGACTTTTTATTATGCACACATAAGTTTTTACTGGGCCAGCCAAAGAAACTATTGGAGGCACACTAATTCATCAAATGAAAAGGTAATTCCAAACAACAACAAAAAACATTTAAAAGTCAACATTTGGTAATTAGGAAAATACTACAAGAAATTTAATGTTTTCTGAAAATAACCCCCAAGAATTATACTAACTGATTTTCAAAGGAAAACTAAGACATAATCCCTAAGGCTAATTTTTTTGTCTCAATATTAGCATGGTAAGAACAACCCAGAAACCCACCTCAGTGTGTCTTTGATGTAATGCATTATATTCCTTCTTCAGTTCTGCTTCTCTTTCTTCAAGTCTGCTAACTGAAATTAAGATACATACACTTAATCAAAACAAAATATAAGAAATATACTTGAAAATTCCATCTTAAAATCTTGGAATGGTTATCCATAATCCCTAGCAACTTTAGGACTCGGTGCTCCATATGAAATTCTTCACAAAGCTAGTAATCTCATTTCATCATCCCTAAGAAATAAAACTTTCAGAGGGGGATAGACTAGATTTTCAAAAATTAAACACCAGACTGCTTCTCCTAATATGCACATGTTTATTAGGTCATCCCTCTAAATAGGTTTTTGACATGATATAAAATCACTTCTTTCAATAATACTTTACAAATCACCTCAAAGAAGTTTCAACCTGGGATTAGGGCCCAAATCACTGACTTCTAACATTATTCAAGTTCTTTTTCCCTACTAAGCCGTATGTGAAAATGTCATTGCTTTTTTCTGCTTCAGGGACTCCTCTTCTTTTATTTAGCTCCCTCTGCTGATGGAGTTTGTGAGTGGCATTGATTTGGGGTAGTACTCCCAGAGTACAACTTTATAATTTTTTTTTAAGTTTTAGAGTAGAAAAAAAGTCTTTTAAAACACTCTTTAAAAAAGTTTTAGAATGCTGGGACAGGATTTCACAGGAAAGAAAGATGACAAGACTGATTCTGGGAGAAGGTGGAGTTCAAGCAAGACCATGAAGAAACTACAGCACTAAAGACAGATGATGAGAGTATGCTGCGCACTGTTACCACAGGGACAGGAACACAAACTATGCTGGTGGTAAGGCAGAGGGCAGACTGGCCAGCCAGGAGGAGCCCAAACTGGCTAAGAAGCAGTGGGAGAGATTCTGCTGGGGAGAAATAAAGCTGGTGCCAGAGGAACTTGTAAAGATACTCATTTAAGTCTTTTTTTTTTAAATATGTCTTTATTGATTTCAGAGAGAGGAAGTGAGAGGGAGAGAGAGAAGCATCAATGATGAGAGAGTCATTGACTGGCTGCCTCCTGCACACCCCCTGCTGGGGATCGAGACCACAACCTGGAATCGAACCACGATCTCCTGGTTCCATAGGTTGATGCTCAACCACTGAGCCACGCCGACCGGGCTCATTGAAGTCTATTTGAAGGCCTGATATTAGATGGAACTGTTCTTTTAGTGTAAGGGTCAGCCACCTGCAAACAGACAAGGCTGTTTGTAAGTGACAGCCTGTGACTGCGTCAGAAGGCTGTAGAAGTAACTACTATAAACTATCACAGCACACATACAAATGTTTTCATATGCCTAATGTTAACACACCAGATACCATGTGTGCTGCTTGATAAACTGAGGTTGGTTTGTGTAGCTTACTTGTCCCCTTTGTTTGAATATCTTGAAAATATGTCACTAATTAGGAAAACTGTAGCTCTGACTTTTGTTTCTAATCAAGCCTCTATGTTGGCTCATTAAATTTACACCAGTGAGTAAACACACACTACAGTCCACACTTTACTGTGCCAGGCAAAGGCTGAGAACATGTGCTACTCATCTTACCTTGTGGCTGCAAGCAATAAAAAGCAAACTAGTGATGCAAATAACACAAAAGATACTGAAACCATAATTTTTAGTGCTACTTCTCTGCTTTTTATTTGAAAACAGGAAATCCAAGCAAATTAAGATATTCAGTAATAATTTCAAAGTAAACATTTTCTACTGCTTGTCAATTAAACTGATCTAAAAGCTTAATACTATAACTACTGGCTAAACCTTATCTATTTTTAATTGCACGTCTTCAAGATTTTCTTGGTATTAGGCAAACAAAAAAACTAACAAACAAAACTGGACACTGAGGCTAAAATAAAACCACAACTATCATCTCTAACCCTCAATCTCAAATTTCTGTCCCACGGTAACCCCTCAATATTCTTGTCAGCTAACTTGATATGAATTAGTAAAATAAATTTATATACCATCACTAACAGCTAACTTTAGTACTTATGCGTCATGCACTGTCCTACAGATTTTATGTTAATTAACTTATTTGAGTCTGACATTAAGATGAAAGTATTATTACATTCATTTTAGAAATGAGGTAACTGAAGCAAACAGGAGTTAGTAAGTGACTTGCCCAAAGTCACACAGCAAATAAATGGAAAAACTAGCATTCCTAATGGAGGAGTCTGGGTCCAGAATCTATTTTTAAATACCATGCTATAATGCTAGCTCTCAAGAAATACTCTTTCTAATCTGTTTTATATACTAGAGTCTACTTAAATTTGTAGTTGTGGGGAAAAAATATAGAGAGCACTTACAGAAAGAACCTAGTAACAGACAGGTACAAGAACCTAGTTACGGACAGCTACTTCAACTCAAAGGTATCAAAATACCAAGTAAAATACACACTCAACTTTATTAATCATGGAAATGCATTTTATTTTTTTATTTTATTTTTAAAAATACATCTTTATTGATTTCAGAGAGAAGAAGGAAGAGGGAGAGAGAGAGATAGAAACATCAATGATGAGAGAGTCATTGATTGGCGGCCTCCTGCACGTCCCCGACTGGGGATCGAACCCGCAACCCAGGCATATGCCCTGACCGGGAATTGAACCATGATCTCCTGGATCCTAGGCCAACACTGGCCGGGCAGAAATGCATTTTAAAACCAAATGTAATACCATTACGCATCCACCAGAAAAAAGCTCAAATGAAAAACCACAATACATCAAGTGCTGGTAAGGACTGAAGCCACTGGAACGCACATATACTGCTGTTGAGAGTATAAAATGGTACACCCAATTTGAAAATTGGCAAGATTTAATAAAGCTGAATATTTGCCAACCCTATGATAAAACAAGTTGATTGCTAAAAAGTGCATAAATGTGCCCACCAAAGGACACTGAAAACAATCCTCAAGCCCTAGCTGGTTTGGCTCAGTGGCTAGAATGTTGGCCTGGGGACTGAAGGGTCCCGGGTTCATTTCTGACCAAAGAGCACGTACCTGGGTTGCAGGTTCGATCCCCAGCCTCCCCCCCCCCCCCCCCGGTCAGGGTGAGTGTGGGAGGCAACCAATCGATGTGTGTCTCTCACACTGATGTTTGGGTTTTTTTCTCTCTCTCTGAAAAGCAATGGAAAAAAATATCCTTGGGTGATGATAAAAAAAAAAGAGTAAAGTTAAAACAATCCTCAAAGTAGTACTATTTATAATAATTCAAACCTGGAAACAACCCATCAACAGCAGAATGGGTAAATATTCATGTACTAGAATACTATACAACAATGAAATGAACAAACTGTTGCTATACACAACATCACGGACTAATCTCACAAATAGGATACTGAGGGAAAGAAATAGAAACAAAAAAATACAAAGTTCAAAGACATACAGAACTAATTTAAACTAACGGGTTAGAAGTCAGGACAGTGCTACCTTTGGGAGGAGTTGGTAACCTGATGAATTTACTGTGTGTACAACCCCATGCCACCCCAGTCCAAACACAATGTGTTCTATTCACACAGACACTTTCCTTGGCTTGAATACTCATTGTTCTTGATGTTCTCCAGCAACTGCTGTAAGTTCAACATATAGCACAGAGTTTAATCAGACTATTTAGAACCATTACCAAGGAAGTGTGCTGAATCACAGTGAAAATGTATAGGGAGATGAGCAAAAATGTTACTAGATTAGATGGGCAACCTGCGAGGATAAAATGGAATTACTCTTTTGAAGGTCATGTTGGTAATATCTGTTAAAATAAGCAATGTGTATATTCTTTGACCCAACATTACCATTCTTATTTATCCTACAGAAACACAGCAATGCCCAAAGATATGAAAACAGATCTATGCAACGTATCTTATATAATAACTCCCAAACTGGAACTACCCCCAAATTTGTCATTAGTTGGTTGGTGAAGGGAATTATGATAGTCATACAATGGACTGCAATGCAGTGACTTTGCTACTTCAAGTTATGTTACCTCAGGTATATTAGCCTCCCTGCGCCTCCGTTTATACTTATTTATAACTGATGAGTAATGACAGCGTATCAGAGATGCTATGAGGATTAAGTGAGTTAATATTTGTACAGGTATAGAATAGTGCCAGGACACACAGTTTTCAAATACAATGACAAAAGGTAATGTTAGAAGGATTGCAGTGTGTCTGTAGGTACTGACATGGGATGGTGCCTAGAACTGAATGGAAGGAACTGAATAGCTGAATATTGCTATATCTAAAAATAAAAAATACAAAACCATTTATAATGTAATACCACTAACATGCCAACAATGCCAAAACTGAACTGTCTGTCTCTCCCAAACCTGTTCTTTCCCACAATCTTCTTACTCAGGCAAAATCTTCAGCTACCTTTAGCTCTTCTCCTTCCCTCACATCACATATCCGATCTAGCAGCAAGTTGTCTGTTTTACCTTCAAAATAACCCTAAAACCTGCTTTTTACCACCTGCATCATACTCCCCTTGATCTAAGACACCCTCTTGCCTGAACTATTACAACTGCCTCCTGACCAGTGTCTCCACTCTGGCCTTTGCTACCTCTCATCCTCAGAACAGTAGCCTGGATAAGGGCGGCAGTGACTGACACTCGAAGCCCTGCCGCATTAAAAACCCTTACAATGGGTGGGTGTGTGTGGGTGGGTGGGTGTGTGTGGGTGGGTGTGTGTGTGTGATCAATAGCTATACGCGCCACTTCTGGGCCTGGCCCAGTAAAACCTTCCACACGTAATTCTCCATTTCCTTTCCCCTTCCTCCAACTTAATGTAGGTGACAATGACAAACTTGCAGCTGTATGTTGAAAAGAACAGTGTCTCCAAAGGAACCACCCATCTATGGGAAACATCCACTTTAAACTTCACATGAACGAGAAAAAACATATAACATCTGAGTCATTACATGTTTTGTAGCTTAGTTCGCGTCTTCGTTATTCTGGATGATCTTCTGGCGATTATTTTTCTCTCCAACCTAACACCTCCATCCCGTACCTCAATAAAAAACTGTCCATGATGTAACATATTTCATGTTTTCTGTATCTGTACTGTGAATCTAAATACTAGTGTTATCTTTTAAAGTATATGCGATAACCACCAAGATCATATAATACAAATTCAGAACCTCTGATTCTTTTCTGAAAATACAAGACTCAGTAAAACAACGTAGTCAAAGAACTCAGTTTTCTCAAGGCCTAACTCACGAGATGTTACAGTGTTTAACTGAGAAGCACCTATAATGCTGGGAAGAGCAGTCTCTTCAAAGTCCTAAATGCCACTAGACAATTATTAGTAAGGGGAAAAGCAAAGGGAAGAAGGGATGGGAAAATGGGAAAGACATGCCCATGTGGGCAAGAAGGGTGCACCTCCCTGGAAACCTCAAGTACCACAAAACTCACCTATACCCGCATTGTTGCATGATATCTGAAAGGCAGTAAAAGACTGTTTCCTGTTTAATAGTTCCCATGTGAACCCAAACCTCAAAATGATCTCATGAAAAATCCAAAAAAAACCCCTAATCATTTTACTCGTCAGAATAGCCACAACATGAGATTAACTGGAAATAAACAAGATTCTCTTCACCCTTCCTATCCCAAAACAACAGATAACCAAATAGGCCATTTTTTTAAACTGCAAATATTCTGGGGAGAAAATAACAAATCAAGGAATCTTAAAAGGGGGAAAGGGACAAAGAAAAAAGAATCAAAAGACTAATCCAAACTCCCCTCATAATAACTAATGGAGAGGCTTCAGCCTCATTTTAAATGCTCTTTCTATCCCTCTTTCCAAAGAGCGAGAGGATATGATTATGGCAGGAAGAGCCACCTGCTCTACCTGCTCAAAATCAGAGCTTACCTCCTTAGAATGATGGCCTTTGCCAAGTTTGGAACACCTTCCATCTCTGTTGTCTTCTGCCCCATCAGACTGCTGATAGGCCTATGGGGGGAAGAAAGAGAAACAGACCTGCTAGATCGCCATATCCAACTCATAATTTGCCTTCTCAAAAGGAATCTTCAGTTCTTACTATTCATGGAAGGCAGATAATCCAACTGTTACTTGGCCTCAGAAAACTGACATTAGTCTTTCGGAAGCTTTTCTTTGAAGAATTTCGCATCAAAAGTCTGAACAGGTAAGCAAGAATCAAACGCTGACTTCAGAGCAAACAAATCTCAGACAACCAGAATCAAAACAGTAATAAATCTCCTCTGCCAACTAAGCCCTTCACTATATCTCTAAACCTCAAAAGATTTTCAGACAGATACTATGTTATTAACCAATGACACAATATGAAATTCTACAGTATTCTCATGAATCAATGATCATATCCTTAATTAAGAGAGAGTAGGATAACTTCAAAGAATCCCAGTGGTAGGGGCTTCTAGCAATCTGATCTAGTCGGTATCTTGAAGATGCTACCTTGTCATGCATGACAAAAAGGTGGCTACTCTCCCACCAAAAGACTGTGTAGAGTGAGTCCATGTACACATTCCCTCAGCACACATTCCTATGTATCACCTCCATGGTCAAGAAACACTTCCTTATGATCAACCAAAATCAACAATTTTCCTCATTTAATCTGTCAAGATTACAGAAAAACAACCTGGTATCTTTTTTACCCACCCTTTTACATGTTTGAAGGAGTAGTCAAATCATTTTTATTCTGTTCTCTAAGTTAAATCAGCATAAATTCTTTAACCCTTACCCATAAAATTATTTTTCTATAAAATCTTTAGTTCTAGATATTAATTATAAATTACAACCTTAAGGTTCTCAATAGACAACACTAGACTACAGAAATGAAGAGAGTCCAAATACAGATAACATAAAATACATCTGAAGACTACAAGGAAGCAGACGTAATAAAATGCTAGGGTTTGCATAAATTATCTTGTGCCTAACTTTCTGCTTTCCTTCTCATATATAGGCTCTAAAAGAAGAAACAACCCTTAAATGAAGTTTATTAAATATACAAATATTCTTAATATTGCAAAGGAATGGATTTAAGTTAAATGGACTAAAAAAGTAACTTTCCATACAACAAATTTTGTCATTTTTTTAAATTAGAAGATATAAATCTAAAACTCCTAAAGCTGCCTTTCAATGAAAATATATATCAGTTAACTGCTTTAATCATCTAAAAATAATGCAGATGAGATTACCTATTGACAAGATAAAATTTAAAATGGGAAGGAACCTATTACAGTATTATGCAAATTTTGAGAATATTAAATTTCACTGTCAATTGCAAAGCAAGTAAAGAGGCTAATAAAGCCTTGTACTGGCCTGGAGGTATTTTTTAAGTGATTTGAAAAATAGTGACAAAATATTTAGACCCTCTCAACTATTAATTTTGATATAAACTATACCCAAAAACGTATTTTCTTCTGTGTTGTGAAAATTCTCAATTTATCAGTCACATCATTAATAGATCTTGCTTGTAAATAATTCCCAAATGTGAAGTGTTTTAAGCCATTTATTCCTTTAAAATAAAAAATATGTTAATGATTATACAACTTCCCCATACTTTCCTACGGTAGTAAATTCTTATGACCAAGAAATAAGAAGTGTCTCCCTTACAATAATAAGTGTTTCAAAGTAAAGGCTTGAAGTTATATTTTATTAGACTAAGATCTAGCAACAAATTTAAAAAGCAAATGAATGTTATATGGAAAACATAAAGGGTAGAAAGGTCAAAGTACAAGGCTCTACCCCAAATGTCTTCAGTTGTCAAAAACATTTTTCCATTTAATTTTTAAAAATGGGATTTTCATTCAAAGGAAGGAAGGACAGAATCAGAGAAGAATCTTTAATAGCTTAAAATCATTGCCATCTAAATCTTGCCATCTTCTTCCACAATTCAAGGGAAAAGACATCTAATACAAACTCAAGAAGCTTGAGGGAAACCTATTTTTCCCAAAAGAATAAATTAGAAGTGGTTTTATATCAGCTCTGGGTGCTAATATTATAAATAATGACTCAAATTCATAAGTGATTAAAAACAAAATAAAATATGCTACCTAAACCTTACTTCTCCAATTCTGTTCACATTAAAAATCACCAAACACTATTATATACCAAGAACCACCAAACTATTCATAATTCCTTGACCTACTTCCTTAAATATATTCTAAGAAAATTATTAACAGAGGGAAATCTATAGGTATGAAAAATATGATTCACTATACTGGAAAAATATCCAACCACCAACAGAAGTTTTTTGTGTTTTTTTAAATTTACCGATATTTATTTTCTACTCTAATTCATTCCTTCATTTCACAAAGAATTTGAAATAGCTTACAAGAACATATAATTATTCATTATATATGTATAAAATGTGGATCAAGGAAAAAAACAATTTAAATATGCTAGTCGGGAAAGATCCAAACCAGTCATTATGTTTGCACTTCTAAGTTTCTTCTGAGTTTATGACAAGCAAACATAAAAAAAAAAAAAAATTGCCATTAACTAATTCTCATTAGAGGAAAGAAGAAAACAGTTCCTCAGGGAAAACAAAATTGTTAATAGATGGCACAGCTTCTGGATGACAGATGTAGTCAGACATTTTTAAAAATTAGTTATTTACTACATAGTCAATAATATTGGAATAACTATGAGTGGTGTCAGATGGGTACTAGACTTATTGGGGTGATCACTTATATCATAAGTTATATAAATGTCTATAATTAATATAATATTGTATGTTAACTGTAATTGAAAAGTTAATTTAAAAAATAATAGTAATAAAGATTATACAACAAAGAAAACATGATGTTAAGGAAAAGATACAAAATTATATATATACTCCAACTATAGTGACATAAAAACATGGTACATATGGAAAAAAGACTAGGTCATAAACATAACCCCCACCCCCCCACACACACCAAAAAACTCCTATAATTCTTTGACTGCAATGATCATATCATATTCTTCTGTACCACAACCATACCTAGGCTGAATGTCAGGCATACAATAGTAGTTTAATATTTTTAACTGTATTAAAATGTCAATATTTACTTGATTCATTTAAGATAATTTGGTTTATAAGATAGAAATACTCAATATACAACAGAACTAATGACTATAAAGTAGTTTCTGATGAAGAACCCATTCTTGCCACACTATGAATGGCAAGGCTGAACATAGACTCCTTACACAGTTGAAATGCACCAACAGGTCTTTCTCAATCCACAACTTCCTTATTCCACTCCATATGTATTTCAGATTCTTCCTCAAGGTTCACAAGATGTTAACTACCAAGAAGTGTCGCTGTTACTCCCAGATAAGAAATAATACACAGCATTTTTGGAAAAAACAAAATATTTCTTACAAAGTTCAAATTTTGAAAAGAGAGCAACCAGAAATCTCCAAAATCAAACGTGACCACAAAATTTTTATGGACTCAACTTCTCGACACTGTGAAATCATGACAATCTGATAGATTCCATACTATCAAAGGCTGTAAAATATGTCTTTTAATTCAGTTTCTATTTCTTGACATTTTCTTGCTTCTTAAATAGCAAGTAACTACAACCAAAATTTCCCCTTTTAACATAGGAAGTGGTCTTCAAAGCAGAACTTGGACTTTTATTGTGGCTATTTTTTAAAAGGGATATGTGCCCTAAAACACATTAGCCAGAATTGGCAGCTGTTTAAAATTAAAGACTCTAACATGTTATATAAAGATAAACATGAAAATTAGACAAAATACTATTATCATATGGTACTCAAAATATGGCACTAACCAGAAAATCCATCCCTCCTCTACTACAGGTATCATCATCAGTAATTTCTGTGACCTTAAATAAGTGCTTGTTTATTATTTATTTATTTATTATTTAAAGAATAGTTTTTATTGCTTTTTAGAGAGATAGGAAGAGAGCCTGCTGGGTCCTAGGCTCCTCCCCTTTGCCCATCTTGGGCTCCCAGGATGTCCTCTGGGGTTCAGTCCCTTTTGTGATGTTCTGTCCTTATTGTATCTCTGCTGGGAAGCAAACTGGGGTGTCAGGCTGACGACCAGCATAACTCAGGGGAATGGGGCCATTGCTAGATATTCATGGGACTGCAGGAGGCTGTTTTGTAGCCACAACCAACTACAATGTCTTGACAGCGGTGTCCACCAGCATCTGCGATGGGCACACATCTGCAAACATGCATGGATAGTTCTGGCTATCCTGGAGTCCCATGATCTTGTTCTCCCCTTTCTCCTCATTGTCCTCAGTTCCTGGCCTTCCCCTTTTCTTTTTTTAATATGCTTTTATTTGATTTTAGAGAGAGGAAGGGAGAGGGAGCGAGATAGAAACATCAGTGATGAGAGTCATTGATCAGCTGCCTCCTGCACACCCCTTACTGAGGATAGAGCCCAAAACCTGGGCATGTGCCCTGACCAGGAATCAAACAGAGACCTCCTGGTTCATAGATTGATGCTCAACCACTAAGCCATGCCAGCTGGGCAAAGATACCTTATGTTTGAAAATTACTTTGAATTAAAATAGAAAACAGTAATCAGTACTTTTGAGAGAGAAATGAGAGAATGGATACCACAGAACATGACAGTTCCAAAAAAGGTAGATAGGATTCACTGTACTGAATAACATATCTTAATTAAGAGACTACTATATTTTGTTTACATTTATGAGAAAGGAACAGGAAGTAGGTTTTTAAATTTTTAGAAATAAAAAAGATGAAGTATATGTGAAGAAATTAGTTCATTCCATTTGGTTACTTTTGTAAAAAAAGCAGTAGTATCTCCTTTGAATGTAAGAGAGATGTTTTAGTATCAAAACTGCAATTTCAATCAGATTAATTAATGCATAAAAGAATTCTAGACAAGGAGTTCCTTCCTTTCTAATTAAAAGTTCCTTATCCAAAACTTGGTACTCTTCAGAAGTTAAGAGGGAAATTTAATAGGTAAAATAATGAGAGGTTGGTTCTGTCACCCATGCCATTAGTGTTTGGTTCTAAACTACTACATAATACTTGATATGAAAGCACAATCAAGTTAGGATTAAAATATTTCCAATAGCACATTTTTCTTCTTCTTTGAACAGAAAATGCTCAACTCTTAAAATATACCAAAAGTTTATAATTGCCACTAGATGAGTGGTACTCACAGTATGTGACTCCAGGAGTGTTATTTGTTAGTGTGTGCACTGTGCAGTCCATCATACAGCTCTCTACCACCTCAAATTTCTACAGTAAAATCATAGAAATCATTCGATGTATTCAGTGTTAACAAAGGAAGGGTACAGCAGTCTAGGTATTTATAAGCCTAAAAACACAAAGACATGACACATGGCTTATTCTCTACCACTCTAGTTGGCTTCTGTTACCAAATATTCCTTGGTTCCCTTTTACGATATCTGCCTAACAGCCATGTGAGTTCTCCTTGAATTCTACGATGCCTGAACTCCAGATCCCCAGTGACTCTAGGGTTAACTATTAGGCTCTTCCAGAGTCCTAGAGGGTGCAGTCGGCTATCACACACACTCCAAGCCTGGTAGTGAAGGTTATCCATCCTGAATGCCAGTCCCTTAACAGCAGGTGTCACTATGTACCCTTAATGGGTGATGTGCAAATGGTAAGTGCTGGCCATCTCTTGCTGAGATGGAAAACTGGAGAGTACTCTGCCTGCCTGAATCAAACCTGAAAATAGGCCATGAAGCCTCTCCCCCATTTCTTTTTCTAATTTTGTCTTAATTAGGACCACTTTCATTAGCCAAAAAGGGGAAATCATCCTTGGGGTTTGAAACAGCAATTATTTTAAAATCAAGAATAGTATATAAAATTATATTAAAAATGAAATGATTCTGAAAAATGACAGTCTGCTCCCTTAAATGCCCTCAGTTTTCCACTAACAAGGAAAAAGAGAATTCAGTCATTTTTTTATACATACTTCAAAGCTAGAACTTTTCTTATATTTTTAAATCCCAAAACAATACAGAAACCAATGGAACTTTGTGTAGTTGATCAAAATGAGAAGAAATGATCTGCATGCACACACCCCAGAATCCTGCACAGTGGATCTAGCACAATGTTAACTATAAACAAAGGCTGAGAGCTAAATTGAAGAAGAGAGTGTTATAGATATTTCTGATTTAGTCATTTCTGCAGACATGGGTGCTACATAAAAATTTGAACAAAAAAAGAACTAAACTTAGCTCCCGGGTCTCAATCTTGAGTCTGGCATAACAATTCCAAGCATGTATTTGGAACCCTAGTCAAATGTCAGGATGAGTCATTGTACTATTAGAGCCTACTCTTTAATGTGTGCTTATGAAGAGAGGTCTTTTTACTTACTCTGGTCAGCATAGTTTTTTGCTTTTAGTTCAAGTTGTCTTGTTTGAGATTCTAAAGATTCCACTCGGGTCTGTAAATCCTTTTTTTCCTGTTCTTGAGAGTCTTCAAATTCAATGAATTTCTAATAAAAGAAATATTTATTATATTCATTAGAGAAATGAAAATTTTTAACATTATCAACTCCTGTGTTTCTTGGTATCAAGTATCACAATTAGGCATTAACTACTCAAAAAGATCTCAGAATCATGAACTTAGGTTGATTTTTTTAGTTTCTCTATAAAAATTAAGTTTTAAAACCTCCAAATATAGAAGAAAAGGCTGACAAAATAATTTGTTTATGAAAAGTGTTTTCACATCATATAATAGACATTCAATAGGAAATTCATATATCCTACCCCAAAACAGAAAGAGCTTTACTAGTATGCTTGCATACTCACCTGAGCTCAAGGTACAATTTTTATGTAATTTTGTACATAACATGTACAACAAATAGAGAACCAGAGGATGATGAAGTAGCAATAAATATTTGTTAAATGATTATTTGATTAATGGACAGTCTTCTATTACCTGAATCATGGAATTTAAATTCCTAAGAAAAAGAGCATGTGCTAGAAATATCTCCACCCAATTACTAAAACTGTTCTCATCAAGGACATTATCACTGAATGTAATCCTCAAATCTCAGTCCTCAGCTTAACCAGCACCTTCTGACAACTGATCACTCACTCCTCCCTAATCAAAACTTTTTTTTTTACTTGGCTTCCAGGACGTCTTTCCCTTTACTGGCTGTCATTCTTGGTTTTCTTTGTTGGTTCTTCCTCTTCTCCCCAGCTTAACATTGGCAGGCTCAGTTCTTGGACAACTTTTTCTCTTTGCTGTTTACTCTTACTTCCTGGTGATCTCATCTAGTTTCATGGCTTTAAATACTGACTATACGCTGACAACCTCCAAATTTCTAGCTTAATCTCTAGCCCAGTGATGAATTCCAGATGTGTATGTCCAACTGCCTACTGGACAACTTCATTTAAATGTCTAGTGAGCATCTTAAACTTGACATGTCAACACTTGTTCCTCCTCCTGGTCTCACTTAGCTTATTAAATTACTGTGGTCAATTGCTCAGGCTGAAACTTCGGAGTCAGCTTTGACTTTTCTCGTTTTCTAATACCTCATATCCAATCTATCAGCAGATCTACCTTCAGATCCAACCACCTTCCTCTTCTCCACCCCCAACCTGGGCTGTGCCAGCATTCATTATTTATTGTCTAGATTAGTTCAATAGCAATAGCCACCTAACTGGTTTCCTTCCACCCTGGCCCCTCTACAATGCATCCTCAATACCAGAGTTAGGGTGATCCTTTAAAAAGTAAGGCAGATCAGCCCCAGCTGGGTGGCTCAGTGGGTTGGAGCATGGTCCCCTACACTGGGTTCGTTCCCAGTCAGGGCACATACCTAGGTTGCGGGTTCAATCCCTGGTGCAGGTGTGTGTGGGAGGCAGCTGGGGGTGTTTCTCTCTTCTTCTCTCTCCCCCTCAAATCAATGAAGCATATCCTCAGGTGAGGACTAAAAAAAAAAAGTAAGGCGGGTGCAACAAATAACAAAAAGGCAGATCAGTTTACCCCTCTGCTCAAAATCCTCTGACCGCTTGCGCTCCCCCAAAGGCCTCTCGCCGCCTTCGGGACCAGCACAACGCACCGCCCTCTCACTGCTGACACGCCCCTGCAGCCCGAATCCCCGTCTCCACGCGGCTCAGGGGCTCACTCTCCCACCCCTGATGGTCCCTGTTCAAACGTCACCCTTTTACTAAGACTTTCCTTGCCCATCCTATTTAAAAATGTACTACCCACCCCCTGCTTTCCTCTATGTTTTTTTAATCTACAGCACTAATCCTCATGTAAAACAAAATACTGTATATTTTAGTAGTTTATCTTATTCTTGGCGTTGCCTCCCTAACCGTAGGCGCCACGAGGGCAGGGGTTTTGGGTTTTGTTTGCTGTCGCACGTCTCGTAGGAAGAATGCGGATAGCACATAGCGGGTGCTCGAATGTTTAAACAAATGAAAAAACACAGACTTCCAGAGTGAAAAACCGAAACCCACGCAGAAAAATGCAGAGTTCACAGAACAACACAGATATCACTAAATACACCTTAGTGTTCACAGGAATGTTTTGTCCCTCTGTCCTGAAGCTTCGGTCGCTGCAGCGGACGCTGTTCTGGCGCAGTGTCTGCCCTGAGGAGCTCTCCCGTTCCACCCTAACTGTCCCGTTCACGCCCTGCGAGGTGCGGGCTCCGTCTCCCGAGGCTGGGCACACGGCGTGGCCCCGGCTGGTCGGTCCTGGGGTGCCCGCCAGTTCTGAGGAAGAGTACTGCACACCTCCTGCCCTCTGGAGCCACAAACTCTAAGAACCCAGCAGGCGTAAACTGCAGGCAGCCACCTTCCCCACAGAGAAAGAGCGTGCCTGAGGATAAAGACGACATGAAGGCAAACCAAGAGCAAGGGGAAATGAGACCCGAAATGAGGACACCATCTGAGGCCCACATTCGGCAGTTCCTGGAGCCAGCACTCCCAGGCCTTTTTTTTCTTTTTCAGTTACATACACCAATAAAGTCCCATTTTACTTAAGCTTGTTTGAGTGGGTTTTTATCATACGAAACTGAAAGCATCCTAAAATAATCATCTACTTTCCCTCAAGAGACATCTGACTTCCTTAAATCACTAACCAATGTTTTTCATATTTTCTTTCTTTTCTTTTTACTGATTTTAGAGAGAGGAACGGAGAGAAACATTGATGTGAGAGCAAAACATCAACCAACCGGGGATAGAACCCATAACCCGGGCGTGTGCCCTGACTGAAAATGAACCAGCCACCTTTCGGCGTTCGGGATGCCGCTCCAACCCACTGAGCCATACCAGCCAGCACTGTTTTTCTTATCTTTGAAGCTTGAAACCTACAACCTCGGAAACATTGGTTCTTTTTTAATAACTAAATTTACTGGAGTAGCACTGGTTAATAACATTTACATACAACTTTCAGATACACAGCTTTATAACATCTATACAGTCTACTGCACGCTCACCACCCAATGCTCAGTCTCCTGTCACCATACAGTTGATCCCCTTACCCCCTTCATCTTCTCTGCATTCTTCTTTCCTCTGGGAACCTCCCTTCTATTGTCTGTATCTAAGAGTTTGGGGGGGCTGCTTGTTTTGTTTGTTCATTTGTTGCTTTTGTTTTAAATCCCACATATGAATGAAACCATATAGCTCTGGTCCTTTTCCGTCTGACTTATCTCACCTAGAATCATACTGTCAAGATCCATCCATCTGTCACAAATGGCAATATTTCATCTCTTCATGGCTAAGTAGTAGTCCACTGTATATGTATAGCACATCTTCTTTATCCAACCACCTATCAAAGGATACTTAGGTTGAAACACTGGTTCTTAATCATTTGGGAATTTGATACATCCATGAACCATGTTTCCCTGGAAAAAACATGCCCTTACCCACTCCAAACTATGCCTATTTTTCTCCAGGTCTCAGAGACCCCATAAGTCCTTCCACAAACCCCCATTTAGAACTCCTGCCCCATACTTTTCTATGAAAATACTCCATATTTGTGAGGCTTCTTAGAAGCCTCAACCAACCATTGTTTACTTTTCCAGAATATTAATCTAAAGACGACTATATGTGGAAGGAGCAATGGATACAGTAAATATAAGAAAAGAGACAAAGTTGACAAATCTTTCAAACAAGTCATTCGTTTGTTCAAAAAATTTCTACGACTACTTACGATGTGTCAGGCATGTGGAACATGACTGTGAGCACCACACTATCCCTGCTTTCCAAGGGTGTTCACTGGCTACAAACTGAGTGCAGGCAGATAACATAAAGGTTCCATGGAACAGAAAAACAACAACCGTATGTTGCTAATGGAGTATGGGTAAATTACTTCAACATTTTTACCTGGGGATATAAGCAAAGACTAAGTATCAATAAGAAAATGTCATTATTTTTTGGCATGCTTTGAAAATGATGCTCCCTTGGCTTACTAAACTGCTTTATCTGGGTAACTAGAAATTCTGATTTTAGGTTTCTTTTGTGCTATTAATAAAATGTTGTTTTAAATAACAAAGAGCAGATGTTTACGAGTAACACAATGCTGTGCTACTAAACTCCTAACAAAAAACTTCACCACTAACAGGGGTAGGGAGCGGGGGTGGGGGAAATGGGTAAATGTGGTCAAAGGGTACCCATTTCCAGGTAGAAGATAAGTAAGTCTGGGGATGAAATGTCCAGCAGCACAAAAACTACAGTTAACATACTACTCTATTGTACGTGTGAAAGTTGCTGAGAAAGTAGATATAAAAGTTCTCACCACACAAAAAAATTTGTAACTGAGCGAAGAATGTGTTAACTAACCTTATTGTGGCAATCATTTTACACACTCTCTCTCTCTACATATATATATATGTAGATCTTTTACAATGTACATTATATACCTTAAATTTACACAATGTTATATGTCAATTATTTCTCAATAAAGCTGGGGGGAAAACAAATTTTACCACTCTTCTGCCTATTCAGAACACTTTTCTGACAGAGAGAGGAAACATCACACAGACACACAGCTTTATGTATGCTTGGTTTCTTGGCGACCCAGTTTGGCTACAGAAAGGCATGAATAATCCATAACTGTTCAACAGTCACTACTATATGCTTACTCTACAAGCATTACTTAGACCTACCTAGACAATTCAAGCTTCAAAATTTTTTGCATTTTCTTAGGATTACTGAGGCCTTATATCTATACTGATAACTTTAAGTAAATATGGCAAAAGAAAGATTTTCCCTGCCAAAATTGTGTGACAGTTCTTGGATGGGCAGAGCTATTTATCGCCAAATGGAAATCTCATCTCTGCAGTTTCCCTTCACAGGAAAGGACTAGCAATAATGAAAATATTCTATAGCAAACACATAATCCCAGGACTTTCCTTCCAGCAAATTAAAATATAAACTTACAGACTACAAAATGAATTGCCATTTCTCATAAGGGTATGTTTTTTTACTTTCTTATTCTAAATGGTGGATTTTAAGCTTTTTGGCATCATAAACTCCGAGAATCTTTGAAAATAGATTCTTTCCCAAGGAAGGTAAATATACGAAACACAAAACAATGCATTTATTTCAATGCAACTTCAAGTTCTATAAGAAATCAAGAATGATTTTCCCCCATTTATAAAATTGTAAATGTTGGTTTTTAAAAAACATTTTTAAAAAATTCCCTCTGCTCTTGAAAATCCCAATTTTAAATGTGTATTACAGCCCTAGCTGGTTAGGCTCAGTGGATAAAGCGTCGGCTCTTGCACTGAAGGGTTCCAGGTTCGATTTCGGCCAATGGCATGTACCTTGGTTGCAGCCTCGGGCCCCAGTTAGGACAAGTACAAGTAGACAACCGATCGATCTGTCTGTCTGCCTCTCTCTCCCCCCTCTTCCACTCTCTCTGAAAAGCAATGGAAAAACAATATTCTTGGGTGAGGATTTAAAAAAAAAAAAAATGAAATGTGGACCAATTCCATTTCTATAGAAAGACTATACAGCATAGGGAATACAGTCAATAATATTCTTATAACTATGTATGGTGTCAGATGGGTATGAGATTTTTTGGGATGATGATTTAATAAGTTTTATAATGTCTAATCACTGGGGTGTACACCTAAAACTACTCTAATATTTTATGTCAACTGTAATTGAAAAAAATGAAATGATAAAATTTTTTAAAAAGAGACTGTACAAATAGATTCATTTTATCGACTTTCCCCCCTATATTGTAAAGGTATTTACAACAAAGTTTCCAATACAGTTAGGTTTCCTTTTGTTATTGTAATTTGCATATAACAATATTTCTGGGCAAAGTGAATACAATTCTGGAAGCTCTGCCCCAGCCAGAAGCAGACTGAAGAAAAAAGTACATGAATGCTCATAAGAAGCCTAAGGGTATCCATAATCCACTTAATGTGACTGAACTTTTTGCCAGTGGCTTAACTTTATAAAGTTGGGCACCCTCTATTACATTTGGCAAGTGACATTAGGGCAATATAAAAATCAGGGCAGTAAAGGCAGTTTTTCAAATTATGAAACCATCCTTCCCCTGGAAAATTCTGGTTACTCCCCCCAGCATAGGAGAGTTTATCAGGTCCCTCCGTTATGGTAGTGTAGGGTGCGCATCTCCCCTCAGCCCCACTCCTCTCTCTCTCTGTCTTTATGTCTCTCTGTCACACACACTTTTTCAAAAAGTATTGGGCAGGGGGTAAGCCCATCAATGGGCCTTTAGCATGTATGATAAGCACATCTTAACTAGATACCCCTTTTCCCTCTCAATAACTAATCGGTCAGCAACAACACTGACGTAACTTCAGATAGAACTCTCCTGGGAGCAACCAGACTCTGTTAAAAAAAAAAAAAAAAAAGCAGTAGACAATACAGACTTATGTCAGGATCTAAAAAGAATAAGCTTTGTGATAAAGCCAAATGGTTTCAAGTCCAGATGGCTTATAGGGACTGCTTTGCCCCACTGTTGTGAAGAAAAACAAACGAATACTTTGAAAAGCAAGCTCCTGAAGTTTAAAAAAGTCCCTAGAGGTTGTTGCTTATTCGAGTAAAGATGCAAGAGACAAAAAAGAAGAAAAAAAAGGCCTTTAAAGTAGTAACTTCGACCACAGTAGTTGTCTAAAAAGTAATACCACCAAATAAAAGGCTGATTTATTGCTTTGTATCCACCAAGATATCTTCTCATTTCCTCTGCAGTGTCGGGGAAGGAAAATATTTCCATTATATTTAATAATTATTGTTCAATTTAGTTAAGTTCAGTTAAATGTAATAGTTTTTCAGTGTAGCATCTTTTAAGAAACTAGAGGCTAAACCATATTAATAATGCCCAAGGGATGTGGTTCCCCTACCCTTCCAAATCCAAACTGTGGAAAATTTTCAAATACAAATGATTCTGAAAAACAAACAAACAAAAAACACAAAAATTATTCTGTTTCTTCACAACAAAATAGCAAGCGAGGAAAAAAAGAACTGTTACAGATCAAGAGAAACTTAAGGGACATATTAGACCAAATGTAATTATGTGAGCTACCTTGTTTCAATCCTGATTGAAACAACCAACTGTATTATGAAGTCCTGGCTGGGTGGATAAGTTGGTTAAAGCGTCATCCTCATATACCAAGGTTGTGGGTTCAATCCGTGGTCAGGGCACAAACAAAAACCTACCAATGAATGCATAAATAAGTGGAACAACAAATCAATGTTTCTCTCTCCCTTCTTCCCTTTCTCTCTCTAAAAATAACTTTTTTTTTTAAACCCTACATTTATGAGACAATTGAAGAAATGTGAACACTGATTAAATGTTATTAAGGAATAATCATTTATAACTTTTAGGTGTAATTTTTTTAAACTCTATCTTTTAGAGGTACACTGACTGGTAGTCTTTGATCTACTCTAAAATTATGGTGCAGCCCGGCTGGGTGTGGCCCAGCGGTTGAGCGTTGACCTAGGATCCAGGCGATCTGGGTTCAATTCCTGGTCAGGGCACATGCCCGGGTTGCGGGCTTGATCCCCAGTCAGGGGCATGCAGGAGGCAGCTGGTCAATGACTCTCTCATCATTGATGTTTCTCTCTCTCTCTCCTTCTCCCTTCCTCTCTCTGAAATCAATAAAGATATTTTTTAAAAATAAAAAAATAAAATAAAATAAAATAAAATTATGGTGCAAATGCTGAGGGGAAGGAAATAGGAGGGACAGATAAAACAATACTGGCTTGATGGTGTTAACTGTCAAAGTTGAGTGACAGGTACATGGGAGTTCATTATACAATTCTATTCTCTCTAATACTTGGATATTTCCATAACAAAAAGCAAATAAATAAGTTGGAATAGAACTGTTAGTGGCATTTAAAATAAAATGACAAAATATTGTAATAAGTTTCCTGTCGTTAAAAATCAAATGTACATGCACAAAGGGGCATGTACAAGGATATTTGTTGAAGGGCTATTTTTAACAGTTTTAAACTGGAAGATAACTTAAATGTCCATCAATAGATAGTAAGTATATATGATAGATCTGTATCATAAAACTATGTAATTAATTAGGAAATTGGGGAAGGGTAGGACTGAAAACAGGATGAATGGAAGTCTAAAAGTACTAGTTAGTAATATCCCTAGTAGGTCTCCAGAGCTATCCCTTAGCAGCCAGGTAGCTCCCTTACCTATTCATACAGAAAACAGGAAGTTTGTTTCCTGAAGAAACTCAGCCAAAAAAGACTCTACACTAGGGGATACCAGGCACAGCCAAATGAAGAGAAATGAAGTGAAAATCTATATATCAAACAGTAGTACTGATAGGCCCCTTTCTCTCCTTCCCTCACCCACATTCCCAATAACTAGGCTTATCTACTACTCCCCTGCCCAATCTCCACAGAGATTACTACCTTTCTTTGGAAAACCTCAACCGTCTCTAAGAAAAGACCATGGGGTACTGAAATCTGGGTTCCCAACAGGCAGTAAACTGCATCTAGCCACGCAACGCTTAAGGCCCTCAGTTTTTAGTGCCTGGCTCTTAAAAACTTGAAGGGATAATTAAAGGTCATCAGGTACTTGAAGCTCAAAGATAAAGACCAAAAAAGAAGGGGGGGAGGCGGCTCTGAGGAAAACAGACAAAGCAGGAAACAAATAAAAACTATAATTAATATACTCAGAGACCAAAGAAAAGTCACTGCATCCATGACACCAGAGCAGTATGCTATTTTTAAAAGTGGGATTTGGAGGGAAAGTAACAACAAAGAAGAGCTCTTACAAAGTATGAAAATGAAAGAATTTAGCACTTATTCTGTTTTTCTTGTACAAACTATACTTTGGGGTAAACCAAACAGTTGATGAGGGGGAAGTTCTCCTTTATAAGAAAATTTAGTTAATAAATGCTGAAGGATTGAGTGAGAATAGTGCCATTTCCCAATCCTTAATGAAATAATAGGGAATATCCAGTCACTGTTCAGATTTGCTTGGTTGTCTCATAAATGCTTTTATAGTCAGGTTCCAAACAAAGTCCACATGCTGCATTTGGATGATACATCTCTCAGGTCTCTTTTAAACTACAGATTCCCAAGTCCTTTCACGGAGTGATCGTAGCAGCCATTGATGATCATAAGGGAATATGATAAAGACATTGTACAAATATAATTTAGATCTAGCCAGACAGAGGTTGTTGCCAGTTATGAGTAAATGAAATTCAACAGGAAATTTACAGAAAAGGAAAGTAGAATCAAGAAAATATGCTCAACAGACTGACAAATTCTGGGCGGGGAGATAAACCAAAGAACTCATATACTTATAAGCATAGCCTGTGGGGGGGGGGGGGAGGGGGGGTTTAAATGGGGGACATCTATAATACTGTCAACAATAAAAACATTTTTAAAAATACATAAATAAAATGATACTATGTTAAAAAAGAAAGAAAGAAAATATGCTCAACCATGCCAGTGACCTGAGAAAGGAAATTAAAACAAGAGGCTGTTTCACATACATCAGATTGGCAATAGAAACCAAAATATCTGACAGTGTCAAGTGTTGTCAAAGACACAGGGAAATAACTCTTATACGCTACTGATACATATGCCTCTTTTAAGGATTAATTTTATACTACTCAAACTTAACTTTTGAGTTATAAAATTCGACTTAAGTCTTGTCAAAAGAAAATATTCCTAGATGTTAAGAAAAACAATGACCTCTACCTAAAAATCTATCTGAACAGCACTGACTTATCTGAATAGTTACAGAAAAAACATCTGACAAAATTCAACATCCCTTCATAATGAAAACTCTACAAACTAGGAACAGAAGGGAACTACTTCAACCTGATAAAAAGCATCTACAAAAACCCCACCCTAACATCATATTTAATGGTTAAAGACTGAATGCTTTCCCCCTAAGATCAAGAACAAAAATATTTTTCACTCTGGTCAGCTCTATTCAGTATTGTACTCGAGGTTCTAGTCAGTGCAATTAGGCAAGAAAATGAAATACAAGGCATCTAGATTGGAAAGAAGTAAAACTACCTATATGCAGATGATACAATATTGTATACTTAAAAATCTTACAGAATCCACACAAAAAACTCAGAACTAGTAAATAAGTTTAGCAAGGTTGCTAATCGAGTATATTTCTAAAACACCTTGCAATAAAAGTTTACTATTCTTCAGAATAAATTTTTCTTCAAATATAAATGCTGTTTTACTAACCACTTTATTTGTTACTATAGGGTACTACTTTTGTATCCAGTTAGAAGCGCCTATCAAAAGATTCTAAGCAGCCCTGGCTGGTGTGGCTCAGTCGGTTGGGCGTCATCCCTTGCACCGAAAGGTCGCCAATTTGATTCCCAGTCAGGGCACAGCCCGGGTTGCAGGTTCGGTCCCCAGTTGTGATACATGTGAAAGGCAGCAGATGGCTGTCTCTCCCTTCCTCTCCCTTCCTCTCTCTCTAAAATCAATAAAAACACATTTTAAAAAAGAGATTCTAAGCACATAGTTTGGCACTTAACCTTCATTTGTGTGGAAAATTTATTCAGAAAGACCAACTTATTTCTCAACCTGTAACTTAAAAGTAAATATTTGCAGCCCAAATGAATACAGAAAGCTACGATTAAGTTTAAAATAATCCAAGAATCATGGTGCTAACATGACTTTAAGATCACCTAGCCCAACCTTTGCAAATGAGAAATAATCCCTACAATACTTCTGACAATAGTTCCAATGAGCTTCATATTTCAGTTTTTAAAATGCATAAATATTTCTAGAATATCTATTATGCATAGGACAATGTAGGTGAAGTGTCCGCAATAACTATACTCAGGAGAAGTTATGGTTTTTCTGTATATGTAAAAGTCAAAGGAATTATTGACTGAAGAACTTTTTGGAAGTTTTTGCATAACTTAACATCAACAGTGAAGACAACATCTTGAATGCACAAAAGAGAATTTTAGTTAGGCTTAGCAATTTGACCTTCAGTATAATTATCCATCCATCCAACAAACCAACAAATAGTATCTATTAAATACCTACTGGATCCCAGTTGTTTAGAAGGGACTTAAAGCACTAGGGTAGTTTGATATAACATTGGAAGTGCTATGAGAGGGGAAGAATAGTATGCTGTGAGAAGATATAATATGGGCACAATCCACACTTGGTGTTCATAAAAAGCACCCCAGAATTGAAATCTGTAAGATGAATAATGTTAGCCAGGCAACAGAAGAGAGAAAGAGAGCACCAAGCATTCAGGCAGCTTTTAAGAAGGCCTGGAAAGAATACACCTTGTAAAACACATGCAAAGTGTTGAGTATGGCTCAAAAGGGAAAAGTGAGCCGGGCCGGCATGGCTCAGCAGTTGAGCATTGACCTATGATCCAGGAGATCGCAGTTCAATTCCTGGTCAGAATGACACAAAGGTCCAACTCTATGGAGTTTGGATTCAGGGCAAGAGATGTGGGTGGCCTGAAACAGAGAAGAAATGGATTTGGAAAGAAAGTGATTCCAGAAATATTTAAAAGTTGGAAACAAAAGAAAGTATCGATAGGGATGAAGGAGAGAAGATGACCAGGCATCTGGCCAGGTGGATAGTGGTACCTCTCATGAACATAGGGAACAGAGGAGGAGCAGCCTTGGGAGATAAGTTCAGTATCGGGAGACATTCGTGTCCAACAAACAAAAATATGGACCAGAAACTCCAGAAAGATCTGACCTTAAAGTTTTTAAGCTGTCAGTCAGCTCCGTGAGGAAAGAATCTTGTGTGTATTACTCACCACTGTATCCCCAGCGGACACAGGACATAGTTGACACTCAATAAATATCTGCTGAATGAATGAGATACACATTCTGGAACGGACAACAAATGATAACTGAACTCACAGGAATGGATAATATAAGCTAGGCAGTGTGCAGAGTGAGAACTAAAGTGGACCTCAGAAAGAATGCCAAGAAACACCAAAACTAATTGAGTAAGAGGAATCTATAGTCGGAAAGTAAGAAAAAAACCAGGACATGTCAAAGTCACAGAACCAAAATATAATGTTTCTTAAAGAAGCAGTTACCGAAAGAGTCGAATGTTGCTGAGAAGTATAAAGGAATGAGGCAGAAAACAGAAGAAATGCATTTTGAGAGCTACTTACGCGTCAGAATTTTCAAGAACAACAAGCAGGAGAAATTCTGACTACCTATGCCTAAAGTCTGAGATCTAAATAATTACTCTTATGAGATGAATTATTTCCTCAATGGGCAGCTCACCCTTTTACAAATTTATTTGTTCCATCTAAAGTGCCTTCTTCTATAACATCATCTTTTTTATATGCATGGCATCTATCACAATCTGTAATTAAATGGTTCATTTATTCTTGATTACACTATAAATTCCAATAACTTATGGGCTACCTTCTTTGTCTGTTTTGTTTGTGGCTACATTCCCGAAGCCTAGACAGTGCCTAGCTCAATAAATATTTGTCCTTGCTGATCATCTATGTGTCTGTTTATCTTTCTATCAACCTATAGCAATGGGATAGGACAGAACTAGAAGGTAGCGGAGTTTCCTCCCAGCCCTTAAAAAATAACTGTGGGGGGTGAGGTGGGGAGGAAAGGGACATCTGTAATACTTTCAACAATAAAGATAAATTTAAAAAAGAAAAAATAACTGCAGGAAGAGCAAGTGAAAACATGTTTTAAAGGACAATAACAGAACCCAGAATCACAAAAATCCTAGACTTAATCCCTGAAGGGGATCCAATCAGCAGGACCGCAAATTATAAGTGAAAAATTATTCTTGGCCTCTATAACCCTAGTGGAGCACGTAAAGCAGTAAGAAACAAGATATCCTGGAAAATATGCAAGGCTGAAAAAAAACATTAAACGTAGAGTCAGTTTCTGAATTTCTATATATCCAAGTTTCAAAGGGAAATATAATCCATGACATTTTTACACTTTAGTTTTAAATTAAAAACTTTAACCAATTTTAATTCAGTTTTACAGATCTCAGATTTAAATTTCTTACAGAAAAGCAGCTAAACTGCGAACAATCATTTCTTCCTTTACAGATGAATGACATTAGTTCACTATAAAAATATTAACACCTTACTCATCCCTATAACTGACATGTTGTGCTTTTAAAAATTATCTCAAATAGAATATCTGTATTACAAAATGTTCTCAAATATAAATACTATTGTGGTTATGTGGTAAGAATGCTCTCATTTTTTACAAGATCAGTACTGTACGTACTGAAGGGTCAAGTGTCATAACATCTGCAATTAACTTTGAAATGGTTTTAGCAATTAAGAAATATGTAGTATATGTGTATATATATGCTGTGTGTATATACATACACACATACATACACATATAAAGGTAGATAAGTAAAACAACTATGTACTGAAATTAGGTAATGAATATACAAATAATGAATGTACTTTTTATTTCTGAGAGAGGAGGGAGGGGAGAGAGAGAAACATTGATTTGTATTCCACTTATTTATGCATTCATCGGTTGCTTCTTGTATGGGCCATGACTAGGGTGGAACCTGCAACCTTGGCATATTGGAAGGTGGCTTTAACCAACTGAGTTACCTGGCCAGGGCTACAGACATATTCCTAAACTGATAAGAACAAATACTACACTTGATCCCAAGATGAGATATACACATATTTATGAATATCAGCTTTCTGAATAAACACATTACATGTGTTATTAAACTGGGCCTATACTGATATTTTTTAAAATCTCAATCTAATTATTTAGGTAACAGCTGTATTCATTATGAGTGCTGAGCACAGTACAAAGGTGTTTTTAAAATAACTCAGCCATTAGTCAACACAACAAAACAACACATATTTGGCTTGATTCTAATACTAGCTCTCCTGAGAACCAAGGTTCCGTATGATTTAAGTATGCAGCATGTAGTTACAAGTAAGCTATGGAGTCCAAGAAACAGAAACCAACAGTAGGCACAGAATTGGATCTGTTAACGACGGGATGTACGAAAGTCATTTAGTGAGTAGTCCTTCTCTACTAATTTATTCCCTGATTAGAGGTATCTATCTGATCCAGCTAGGTACTTTACCCATTTTGCTCTTTTTTTTTGTAATTTTAACTAAGTAAAAATGTGAATGTCGCCATAGCAAGGACATATCATTATATCTCACACACCTAGATTCAGAAAACTGAAGGAAAAGAAAGGGTGAGATCTATCTGTCTTAAGAGCTAAACAATGGTTAACTTATTACCATTTGGAAAAGCACCACCATCACCACCACCTACACACACTCCCCTAGAGAACAAAAAGATTGTTCATTTCAGAAAGTGTCTGGAAGTAGGAACTGACTAGGGGCAAGAGGCAGCATGTAGCTTATTCAAAGATATCAGCAAGAAAAAACAATGGTATTTTTTAAAATACGAAAATGTGTTTTTTAAAAAGTGTGTTTTTAAAGGTATTAGCTTTATGTACAAAACAATTTAGGTAATGCAGAGATCAAGGAAGCACTAAGATGTAGCCTGAGCATTCTAAAATTTAGGTTTAAATGAATAAATTAAGACCTAACATTCCAAAAAGCTGCCGACCCTTGCACTAACTGAAGCAACAGAGAAATTAAGTAAGCACCTGAGTCAATTCTTGGACCAAAAATCTTTAGTTCACTGATGATACCACAAGATACTGGTTTCAAAAACACTAGATACCATACAGAGGGACTTCACGTTTAAAGGAGTTTGAAAACTTTAGTAACATGTATACTCAAACATGTAAGATGTCAAATATTAACACCCCATAGATAAGCAACTTGTTCTGTGCTGACATCATCTGTGCACATAACTAAACTACCCTTCTTCCCATGCTGCTCCACGTTATTGAAATAAAACCTACATTATAACAAAGTTCAATTCCTTAGGACACTAGAGCTGATAGAATTAAGGCTAAAAACCTGAAGAACCGTTATAATCACTAATTTAAATCACAACTGTGCTGCCCAGGCCGGGTAGCTCAGTTGATTAAACTGTCATTTCAATACACCAAGGTTGCAGGTTCAATCCCTGATGAGGGCACATACAAGAAGCAACCAATGAATACATAAATAAGTGGAACGAACAGCAAATCGATGTTCTCTCTCTCTGCCTCCTCATTCTTCTGTCTAAAACCAATAAAAAATATAAAAATAATAAATAAATAACAACTGTGCTAAAGGCACAAAATAAACAATGTTGAAGTAGAAGTGAAATTTTGGCTTTTTAACTTAAGTCCTCAATAACCACCATTAGCAAATTAAAGCTGTAAGTATGGAAAATTACTCTTTAGTCACTTGATAAAGTCACAAAATAGAAAAGATTCAAATTTTCCTTTTTAGTGTTTATTAAAGAGATTAACTTAACTGTCACTGTAAATTACTTTGCAAACAAATAAAAAATACCCTCAAATTTTAATTGAAATATTTGTGTGAATGAATGCGAACTATAACATCAATAGAAAGAACACTATCAATGCCTGCTCCCCTGCCCACAAATGTTATCATCCACATGTTCACACACTTCCAAAGAAAACCAATTGATCAAAATCTTCATACAAAACATTAGTTTTGTTACTGCTTTAAGTGCTGCTTCACTGGGGAAAAGTTAATTAGAAAAATTCTCAGTTTTTCATCTGTGCACTTAATCACCCCAATATTTTAAGGCAAGCCACAGCACAGCAGTCACAAACACATCTTCCCAACAAAGGTATTCTCTCTTCAGCCCACTCTCTCCATCTACGCTTCTGTCATGCACGGAGAGGGGAGGGAGGGTGAAGCGGATGCATCTTCATTTAATCTGCAATCTCCCTCCACCCAATCATGCTAACTAAACCCTCACTTTGAAAACAATGGTGCGCCCTGGCCTAGGAGCTCAGTCGGTTAGGGCATCTTCCTCATATACCAAGGTTGTGGGTTCGATCTCCAGTCAGGGCACATGCAAGGATCAACCAATGAGTGTATAAATAAGTAGAACAGCAAATCTATTTCTCTCTCTCTCCCTTCCTCTCTCACAAATCAATCAATAAATTAAAGGCCAGCCAGCTGTGGCTCAGTGGTTGAGCATCCACCTATGATTCAGGAGATCAGCGTTTGATTCCCAGTCAGGGCACATGCCGGGGTTGTGGGCTTGATCCCCAGTAGGGGGAGTGCAGGAGGCGGCCAATCAATGACTGTCTCATCATTGATGATTCTATCTCTCTCTCTCCTACTCTTTCTGAAATCAATAAAGATATATATATATTTTAATTTTATTTTAAAATTAATTAAAGGGAGGGAAGCATGAAGATAAGAAACAGGCCCAAAGAATCACTTGAACTAATAAATTCAGGGAAATTTTCTTTTAAAATAAATTACTCAAGCTCTGGCCAGTTTGCTAACTGGTTAGAGAGCCAGCCTGCAGACTGAAGGGTCCCGGGTATAATTGCAGCCAAGGGCCCGTGACTCAGTTGCAGGCTCAGTCCCCGGCCCCCACTGGGGTGCATGCGGGAGGCAACCAATTGATGTACATTGATGTTTCTCTCTCATTCTCTCTTCTCTCCTCTCTCTCTCTCTCCCTTCCACTCTCTCTGAAAAGCAATGGAAAAAGTATCCTCAGGTGAGGATTAAAAAAAGAAAAACTACTCAAAGTGCCCTCACCAGGTGACTCAGTTGGTTGAAGCATCATCCCATACACCAAAAAAAAGGTTGCGAGTTCGATTCTTGCTCAGGGCACATCCCCAGGTTTTGGGCTCAGTCCTCCGTAGGGTGCATGAGGCAGCTGATTTGATTTTTTCCCTTTCACATCAATGTTTCTCTTCCTCTCCCTCTCCTTTCCTTTCTGTCTAAAAATATCAATAAAATTTTAAAAATCGATTTACCAATAAACTGTTCATAGATTCACAAGGCTTACTCTAGAGACAAGTAAGTTCTAACTGAAGTGAACATTTTTTTAAAATAATATTTATTTATTTATTTATTTATAGGTTTTAGACAGAGTGGAAGGAGAAAAGAGGGACAGAAGCAGGAGAAAGAGTGAGACAGAGAAATGTCAATTTGTTGTTCCATTTATTTATACATTCACTGGTTGATTCCTGTATGTGCCCTGACCAGGGATCAAACCTGCAACCTTGGCTTATAGGGACGATGCTCTAACCAGCTGAGCTACCAGCCAAAGCAAGAAGTGAAATTTAAGCTGAGCCTAAAATGAGGAGCTAGCCAGGGTGAACCTTTGAAGGAAGAGCATTCTAAGCAAAGGGAACAGCATGGGCAAAGGCATCAGACAGGACTTGGTTAAGGCATGAAAAGATATATGGCCAGAGCAGGGAGCAAGAGATGAGTAGTAAGATAGGTTTCTTGACTCACATTTGAAACTGGTCACACACAAAATCAGCCCTCCCTAAGGTTGTTTTTAAAGACTCACAAAAACAGCAGCTAACTCCACACAAAAAATGCAAAGAAAAGCAAAGAAAAAGACAGAAGGTATTCAAATTAAGTAGTATCATTATAATAAAGATTAAATTTCTGATTCCTTGCTGAGAATTCCTGCAAGCAAGAGATGGTTATAGCACTCCACTAAAACATTCTCACCATTTACATACCCTCCTAATTTTCCACAAAGGTGCTTAGAATTTACACTTTCTGGTGATGGATAATTTCCATGCTTTCAAATACTTTTGCTGTAAATATCCTGAGGCCCTTTTGCTATAACAGGCTCTTAGTCTCCATATTAAGGCCACAAACAAAGCACTCACATAAAATTAAACACACAATTCACTTTTGCATATGGGCCTAAAAGAGACTGAATTTCTGGGTACCTGGTAATACTTGATTTATGATCTTATAAAGACTGATAACAAGGTGGTTTTTATGTTTGTGGTCTGGGAGTTGGCTCATCTAGCATTTCATTAATGTTCTCTATTCTCCAGTAATGGCCCTTTGCCAAGTTTTCACAGAGAATTTATAGATGTGTTTGAAAAAGTATAAATTACAAAAGAGTCACTGGATAAGCAATTTTTAAAAAACCATTTACTTAAAAAAAATTTAATACACAATCCAGAGCCTAGCAGTTAGTTTTATTTTCTGATTCTGCAACCTGTGGCAGATGGTTTTCTTAGCCTGTGTAACCCTGGCATTTTGTCCACGTTTGCATGGACTGACAGGAGTTGAAGGCTGAAGAAAGCTATTCTTTCATCCAAGGCTGTAGGTCATGCTGGGCTGCTCCTCACCTGTGTATACGTGATTAATTCCCCAGTCTCTTCCAAGTACATCCGCATACAGGCAATGGCCTGTCTGAGCATGAAGACATGGCATGCCATTTCCGAAGTAGTCCATGACCTCTATTCTATAAACAGTGCTAACAAAGTAGTGGAAATTGTGATCCCATCCTCAGATTTTTTGCAACCCCTCCTTCCCTATAAGCTTGGAAATGCTCCTGAAATAAAGTCAACTGTGTTTGGCAAATCCAATGGCATTCCTTTGAGACAAATGGATCACAATATCAGAACTCAAAATCATCATTACAGACAAGCTTAAAAAAGATAATTATTTGCTGATACAAAGGTATCCATGACAAGACAAAAAGTTTAAATTGTGGTACTACTTTAAACAAATCTCATATCCTAAAAACTTTTCAAGTATTCTTGAAAGATAACATGTCATTCCTTCAATAATGAGTTATTTAGCTTCCCTCAGTCACCATGTATTTAGCCAGGTGTTGCTAGATGCTCAGGGAACAGAGATGAATAGGCCACTTGGCCTGCATTAGACAGTTCCACAGAAATAACGCCAAGACAGCCTGAAAGCTAAAATCCTTGCCTGTCTCAAAAAGTCAAAGATTACCACTTGCACTCCAATGCTCCAAATGATTCCTAAACCTTGGTGAGGGTACTGAGGTCACTGCTGAGGTGTTAGCGCCACTTAATAACCGGCCTAGTACACCTGGAAATTGCAGTCTGAAAAGGGTCACCAACAGTCACCTGCACCTCCTCAACCCCGCCCCCGCAAGTCCTCTTTATAAATAAACTGAGGGTTTTTAAAGGGAACTGTCCAAGGTTACCACCTGATATGGAGGAATGCTTTGGTGTAGGATACCAATAACACTGCACACTATACCTACAGAGTACTGCTATACAACATTCAAGTGTTGACAAAGTGTCAATCAAAGCACGTAAAATATAAAATGAAACATCCTTCTCAACAGGGTTAGAGCGTCAAGAAGAAACTGACCGAAAGAGGGAGATCTCTAACTTCCCAAAGCAGTAACCCCCTGGAAAGGTACTGGAACCCGCGAAAGTTACACAGCCAGGACGGAAGTGTTGACATGCACCACCGTCCCCAATGGTAAAAGTCTGAACCACCGTCTGACTATCCTGCGGTGGTCGGAAACTTCCCCAAACTACAAAGGGCAACCAGACATCCTAAAATCTCGGCCCTCAGCCAACCCCAGGTGCCCTCAAGCCAGGCTGTGGCTTCCTCTCTGGGCCTTTCCACCCCCATCTCACTCCCTCCTCCTGGACACTCACTAGCCTGCCTCGGTTTCCAAAGCCGCCCAGGGGTCCCGGGGACCTAGCGCTGCGGTGCTGGGTCCCGGAGCCTCGGCCGCAGACCAGCCCCCACGAGGCCGGACGCGGGCGCGCCCACCCTCGCGGGACCGGCCGCGCGACCCCCGCGGGCGCTGGGACGCGGCCCCGCCCTCCCGCCGGCCGGCCGGCCCTCACCTCCTCGGCGTGCTTGCGCAGCGCCTTCTCCCGCTCATACTGGGTGATGAGCTGCTCGTTGTCGTCCCGCAGCAGCTCCAGCTCCACCTGGTGCTCCTGGTCCTGCGCGAACACCGAGTCCAGGTTCTCCAGCACTGCCACCACCAGTGGCATCAGCTCCTTGACCACCTCCTCGTCGTAGCGCCCGATCAGCCGCTCGAACTCGCGGTAGATGGAGCCGGCCAGGCCAGACACCCGCTCCGACATCACGGCCCCGGAGCCGCCGGGCTCCTCCTGGTACACCACACCGTCCTCCAGCTCCATGGTGGCGAGCGGGCCGGCGGGCGGGCGGCCCGGGACGTCGCCGACTGAGGGGCCAGCACCGGCCTGCACACCGGCCCGGCTGGGACTAGGGCTGGGCCCGGCGGGATGGGGGCCCAGGCCGGAGGAGGGGAGGGGTGGGGTGAGCGCACTCAGCCCAACAGCCGCTGCACCAACTGCCTGGGCGGCGGGGCCGCGCGCGCCACACGTCACCCGCGGGGCGGAACCCGCGTCGCGTCCGCCCGAAAGGCGGGGCCCCGGTGGTGGGCTGGCGCGGCCAGGGGCGGGGCCTATGCGTTTTCGTGCGCCGGCGGAGGCGGGGCCGGGCGTCGCCGGCTGAGCAGGCAGCACCGCCCCCTACGGGTCCTGCCCGGCTGGGGCTGGGGTAGGGGCTGGGCCCGGCGGGCTGGGGGCCCGAGCCGGAGGAGGGGATGCGGGCGGTCAGCGCAGTCATTCCAACCGCCTCTGCACCAACTGCCTGGGCGGCGGGGCCGCTCGCGGCACACGTCACACGTGGGGCGGGGCCCCGTGGGAGGTCTAGCGCGGCCGGGGGCGGGGCCTATGCGTCCTCGTGCGCCGGCGGAGGCGGGACCAGGCGTCAACCCGGGCGCCGCGCGGACCGTGCGTTCGCCAGTGGGACGGACTGCGAGAGGGGGGGCCCTGTGGGCACCGGGCGGGATTTGTTGGGCGGGTCCCAAAGGAAAGGGAGGGGTCTGGGGGCGTACCTAGCCGTCCCGAGTTAACACAGCTAACGTTTCTATTGCTTTTTGCAGTTCACAAAGGGCTTTCTCGTTTGTTCCTCACAACAGGCGTGGTGAGGTAGACGTTTGGCCCCCGTTTTACAGACAAGGAAAGTAGGCCCAGGAAAGTTGTGGTTCACTCAAGGTCACGCAGCAGGAACGGGAAGGAGGCTGATCGGAGACTTACACCAGTTCTGATTGAGAATTTCCGGCTCAGAGAAAAATGGGAAACAGAGGAAAAGAGAGTAAGTGCAAAGCATTCTGGAGAAGAATATTGTACCGTCACACCTTGGCGCTCTCCCAGACACTGAGTTTCCCCGCCTCTCCTGGCCAACTTGGGAGAGTCGCATTTCCTGGCTCCAGCCACCCTCCTTTCCTCTCGTCTCCAAGAGGGGACGGAGCGGGGAAGTGGGGGCGGGGGTGTTGAGGAATAGAGAAGAAAAGGAGTGGAGTCACTGGAGTGAAAAAGCCCCGTGATACTCGAGTCTCCGCCGCCTGGGATGGCATCACGTGTGGGGAATGACACAACAGCCAAGCCTTAGGCGGGCTGAGTCAAGGGTCGCTTCCGGCGTTCTCGTTTAGCTTCAAAAATGGAACTAAGACACTCCCCAAAACTGCTTCTCTCCGAAGCAGGTGACTCAGGAGTTCTGCGGTCCGGTCCGACTGTCATAAGAATGGGGGCCTGGGGAGGAAGCACTTGGCTAAACAAGGGTTTAGTGGGGGGAGCAGCCACCTCGCAAGATCATAAATATCCACAACTTGGTGTTTACAAATTTCAAGTTCTTCCTACCAAGTAACGAGCTAGTTCCCCAAAGTCTCTCAATCTGGACCCATCTGGAGACCCATGAAAATGTATGGAGGTTGAGAGAGAGCCAACCTATAAACACAGGACAAAAATGAAAATACTAACCCTTCGAGTCACACTGGACTGAATTTGTAGCCTGTACTGTCCCCCTTTCTCACCTTCACCCCACATCATCCTTGTATTGTTTGTATGTCTGGATCTTAGGCTGATCAATTTGTTGGGTGTGAGCCCCACATGCCCCTTCTAAATCTCACATTTGAAACCAGAAACAGAGAGTCTTGCTCCGGATCTTTCTTTTGTCTTCTCTTCCAGAGGAGTATCATGCAATCTACATAAACTCTATTTTCCTGGGAGTCAGAGTAGCGGAAAAATTTAGGGCAGGGCTTTACTTTGTCTTTCCACAATATTATCATACATATCAGAAAATTTAGAGAAAAGAAAATTTTTGTTGATTTTCAGGTATGCAGTTATAATAAATTTGTCATAACTATGCTGCTTTTAGTATAAATTCAACATAGATGTGAGATATATATATATATATTTATGTCTAGATTTTAAGCCTCTGCTGGCTATCAGAAATTACATTTGTTTAAAATAAAATTCAGCCCTGGCAATTGTTTGGAGTTTCATCCTGTGCCCAGGAAGGTTTATAGGTACTATTCCCAGTTAGAGCATATACCTAGGGTGAGGTTTGATCCCAATCCAGGTGGTTACAGGAGGCAGCCAATCAATGTATCTCTCTCATATTGATCTTTCTCTCTTTTTCTCCCTTCCTCCCTTTCTAAAATCAATATAAAAATAAAATAAAATTCAGCCAAATATCCAACTGTTGAATAGATCAATAAAATACGGTGTATGCATGTAATGGAATATTTATTATTCAGCAATAAAAAGAAACATACATGCTACAACATGTATGAACCTTGAAAATATTATGCTAAGTAACAGAAACCAGTCACAAATGACCACATACGAAAGAATAGTGGTTGCCTAGGGCTAGCTGGGGGAATGAGGGAAAATAAGAGTGACTGCTAATAGGTATGGGGTTTCTTTTGGGGCTAATGAAAACGTTAGCCCAAAATTGATTGTGGTGATGGATACATAGCTCTTAATAAACTAAAAACCACTGAATTGTACACTTAATAGGTGAAGTGTATGGTATGTAAATTATAATCTCAAAAAAGATGTTAAAGTTAAATTTATGGCTATAATGACTTCATAGTAAACCAAGTAGAAATACATAACTCAGTGTGATAGAGTGGAAAGAAAACAGTTTTTAAATTGGGAACTCCATATTCTAATGTACACTGGTCATTGTGAACAACTTAGGTTCAATAGCCTAAGTTGAGCCTCGGCTTCTTCATCTGCATAATGGTGTGCGTTACAGAATCTAAAGGTTTTTTGCAATTCTATAATCCTATGATTCTCCTTTGTAGGTGGGTGTGAAAGACAGGAGATAGGGCCTTGAGATAGAGTCCCGTTAGTCAACCCCTGATTATGTAGGCGGTAATATTACCTCCTTTACTCAAAAGCCTGGATAAATTTCCAATACCCACCTCTAAACCCAAGGGCTGAGATTATTATTCAAGACTAAGAGTCATTCAGGAAAACAGGTCATGTTATGGACTTCAGAGTAGATGTTTACACTTGATTCCTAAAAGGAAGGAAATTCCATTTTAAGAGAGTTTTTGGCCTTGCAAAAGTAGTGAGGACAGCGGAGGGGAGGAGTTTGAAGGCAGGAAGGGAGGAGTTTCTTCCTAAACACAATAACTATAATCACTGGAAGATTGAAATTACTAGTCCTGTTGTTTGTCTAGCCTTCTGGAACTTTTACAGTCATTTCTATGTGAATCAGTTTCGCTGGCTTCACAAACTACATTTTCCCACCTGGGAAGAGAGGGTCTCTCACCGCTGAAAGAGGAAGAGAAAAAAGCTCCTAGTGTACAAGGCTCTCCATCTAGGTGTGAAATAATAATTGATTCATCACCCCTTACAAACTAGAGTGTGCTTGATGATGAGAAGCAGAATTTGCCACCCCAAAATATGCCTCTTTGGGATAATTATTATTTTAAGCTGATTTTTTTTTTTTTTTTAAATCCTCACCCAAGGATATGTTTTTCATTGATGTTAGAGAGAGGGGGAGAGAGAGAAACAGATCAATTGGCTTCCGCACGCACCCTGACTGGGGATTGAACTGAAACCTGGGTATGTGTCCTCACTGGGAATCGAACCCTTGACCTTCTGGTGCATAGAACGACGCTCCAACCAACTGAGCCACACCAGCCACGGCCACTTGTTACTTATTAAGTGCTGTGTCCTGTGCTAGGTCCAAGATGAAGGTGCTAGTCCAAGGTCAAGATGAATCAGGCACAATACTTGTCCTCAAGATGAGCAGTCTAGTAAGGGAGGCAGACCTGGGAAGTATAAATCGTGTGCAAGTGCAATCATCTAAATATGTACAAGGTGCAGTGATGATAAAGAGGGAAGAATAGTTAACTCTGTTTGGAGGTCATTTAGGTGAGGGCCTCCTGGAGGATTTTGCCAACAGGAAAGTAATCTAGGCTTAGAGGTTAACTCACAGATTCAGAAAAACAGAGAAATTTGATTTGTTTTGTTTAAACCTAATCTGGCCTATTTTTGGAGACCTCAGTTGCAGAGCTGAGCTAATTCAGAGGAAAGCTTGGACTAAAGGGACTACTGAAACAGTTGCCTTAGGGCACAGGCAGTCTCTAGAATGCTGTGTTTGAGCTAACTCCTCCCTCCTGCTCCTGCTCCTGCTCTTCCCTTAAGAGTATGCAGTGGATTGGATTGGGGAGAAGTGTGTCCTCGGCCACTTGATGGAGGTGGATGAGGTGAATGGGGTCTCTGGACCCATGCAGTGATGGCCAAGATATAATGTTTAGTTTGATTGAAAACTGTCTCAATAGTCAGCAGAGCCAGACCTTGTTTCTAAGACTACTGGATGCTGACTAGACTTCACAGGCCAGGACTCAATGTGTTCTCCAGAGCTAAATACACTGTCAGATCCTTTGGCATCAGGAGAAATGAAAAGATTGCCGTTAACTTCACCATGTGTGGGGCCGAGGCAGAAGAAATCTTGGTGAAAGTTCTGAAGTTGCAAGAGTACAAGTTATAAAAAAATAACTTCTCAGATACTGGGAACTTTGGTTTTGGGATCCAGGAACACACTGATCTGGAGACCAAGCATTGGTATCTAAGACCTGGACTTCTGTGTGGTGCTGGGTAGGCCAGGTTTCAGCATCTCAGACAAGAAATGCAGGACAGGCTGCACAGGGGCCAAACACAGAATAAACAAAGAGGAGGCCATGCACTATTTCCAGCAGAAGTATGATGGGATCATTTTTGGCAAATTCCTGTTTCTCTCCAAAAGGCCAATAAAATGTTTTCACTGAAATGTTAAAAAAAAAATCTAAACTCTGTCAAGCTTAAAAGCTACCAAAGAATTGTTAGGAATTGCTTGGATGCTGAATTTTAAATTATTTGATGTTAGCAAGCATGTTCATCTTGTCACTAGTCCAAGAAAAATATGCTTAATGTGCATTATGTATGTATGCTAACCTGTTTTAATGCCAAAAGTTTTCTATTTGTCCACAATTTCTTTAAGAAAAATATTTGTTTGCCTTAATGAATACTGTTGGGTAAAAATACAGTATAATGAATGAAATGGGCAGAAGCAAGCACTCCTATACCTAAGAGACTCCAAGAAGAATGGATGTCCACATTCAGATGGCACACTATGAGGCCTTTAACTTTTCCTTAAGTACAATAATGTTTTCTAGTATATTTTTCATGCAGACAGTTTTTCAACCTTGATATACAGCAACTGTATAAAAATTTTCTTTCATTGGCAACCTATAATCTTTAACATACAGTAAGCATTTTGTCTGTTTTGAAGGGGGTATGACAATAAATCTACCAGATGGGAAATCCTATTAAAAGTAGAAAAGCTTTTGTAATGTACTCAGTGTGGTGGTTCTATCCTTTTTTCTTCTTTTTCTCCCTTGGTCTGTAATGAAATTGTTATAGCAGTGCAAAATACAATCCTATGTATAAAAAGGAAAAACGATTGAGAAGCTTTGAATAGGAAGCAGAATGAGGGCACTGGCCACACAGATGGGAGTGGGGAATGGAGATCCCAGATGGCAAAGAAGCTCCAGAAATGAAATAGAAAAACCATCTTAAAAGCAGGCAAAATTACTTTACAATTTTGCCTAGGATGGGTCCTGTTCTGATAAGACTTTGCTATGTCTAGAGAATGCCTGGAATCTATCCTAAGGTTATCACATCACAGGGGAATTTGCTGACTGTTCAAAAGAAACTATGTAAATGGTAAAGTGCAATCACATGTTAACATTTACTTCTGCTCTCTTCCAGTCCCAGGTGCTTTGGGAGCCACAGGGTTCACTACAGATATGGCCAAGTCCAAGAACCACACCACACACAATCTGTCCTGAAAATTACACAGAAATGGCATTAAGAAACCCCAAGCACAAAGATATGAATCTCTCAAGGGGGTAGACCCCAAGTTCCCTAGGAACGTGCGCTTTGCCAAGAAGCACAACAAGAAGGGCCTGAAGAAGATGCAGGCCAACAACACCAAGGCCATGAATGCATGTGCCATGGCTATCAAGGCCCTTGTACAACCCAAGGAGGTCAAGCCCAAGATCCCAAAGGGCAGCAGTCGACTTGCCTACATTGCTCAGCCCAGCTTGGGAAGCATGCTGGTGTGCATCACCAGGGGTCTCAGGCTCTGTTGGCCGAAGGCCAAGGCCAAGGCTGCAGCTTCAGCTGTGGCTCAAACTCAGGCTCAGGCTCCCAGAGGTGCCCAGGCCCCTACTAAGGCTCTGCGGTAGAGGCCTCTGTCTCCGGATAGGAGGACAGAAGGATTGGTGTGACCCCTGGGCTGGTGTCCTCCTGCGGTATTTGTACAAATAAACCTGGGGCAGAATCTGTCAAAACAACAACAAACAAACAAAGACACCACATCAATTTCTATTCCTCAGAAAAGTACAAAACCCTAGCTCTGAGGACAAGGCCAATCCACAACCAGAGAAAAGGAAATAAACACACTAAAACACGGTAACATTCTGTTGAATATGTTCTGTTTTTTAGATGTTTTCTATTTAAGACATGCAGCTTATCTAAAATAAAACAGAAAAAGGGGCTGGTTGAGAACAAGCTGTGGTGTCTGGTCAGAAAGGAAATAACCCACAGAGCCTCTATGACCTTTGCCACTTTTCTCTCCATATATCCATGTATGAAAATGACTCAGCCCTAACATTAGTGGCTTATTTTTAGAAGGGGCAACAGAGCCAGTTGAAAACTTAAGCATAGTAACCACTGCCAGTCGACAGCCTCACACATCAGAAGCAGGGAACAGATATGTGCTCATTTCAGTTTGGTATGTGTGACTTAAGAGGCAACAGAGAGCCTGCCTCTGTCAAGATACACATTTGTTCTTTCCTTACTACTATTCTTACAAGTCACTGTTTCAAAATGACATCCATTGTGTCTGTAGCAGTGTCCATTCTCTTGGAGGAAGTCTCATTTTCTTCTCAAGGTTTATGCAGGGATGATTTTGTTGTCCCTTGAAAATCAGGTATGTTCTGGGGAAAATGGCCCAGTTGGGACTTGAAGCCTTGACTTGAGAAGAAAGCTTGAAGTCACTGGACATGATTACCCTCTTGAAGAGCAGGTTTTGAGAGGATTAGTGAAAGGGAAAAAAAGATCAGTGAGCTGTGTTCAAATAGCATGTCATATTGGGGGAGGACTAGAAAGAGGATCATAACCAAAGTTAAGAGGAGGTATATTTTTTCTCAATATAAGTTTTGTTTTAGCACTGGCTGGTATGGCTCAGTTGGTTGTCCTGTGCACCTAAAGCTTGCTGGTTTGATTCCCGGTTAGGACACATGCCTAGGTTGTGGGTTTGATCTCCCATTGGGGTGGATATGGGAGGCAACCAATGGATATTTCTCTTTCTTTCTCTCCCTCTCCCTTCTTCTTTCTCTAAAAACAATTTTATAAAAAAAGTTTTTTTAATCAGTAGGAGTTGTCCAAAAATGGTTAAGTGGATCTTGGGAAATATTGGCCCAGCAATGGAGTTGTTTATTTTGTTGTTGCTTTTAATCCTCACTGGAGGATATTTTTTTCATTGGTTTTCAGAGAGAGTGGAAGGGAGAGGGGGAAAGAGAGAGAGACATTGATGTGAGAGAGACATTGATTGGATGCCTCCCACACTCGCCCTGACCGGTGCCGGGGATGGAGCCTGCAACTGAGGTACGTGCCCTTGGCTAAAATCAAACCCAGAACCCTTCAGTCCTCGGGCCAATGCTCTAACCACTGAGCCAAACTGGCTAGGGCGCAATGGAGTTGTTTAAACCCAGGGTGGGCAACACACGGCATCGATGTAGTCAAGGAAACAAAGGAGTTGGAATAGGTGAATGTTAAGGTCCTATTAGTGAAGGGATAAAGAATTACAAATTGTTAGTCACAAAACAGTCCTGGGGATACAAGGTACAGCATAGGGAATACAGTCAATAACATTTTAATAACTATGTACGGTGCCAGGTGAGTACTTGAAATATCAGGGGGACCACTTTATAAAGTATATGATTGTCTAACTACTATGCTGTACACTTGACACTAATACAAAATAATACTGAATGTAAACTGTAATTGAAAAATTAAAAAACATTTTGAAATAAATAAAAAAAAGATCCTGTTCACTAGGTCTCTGTTCTTAAAATTATTAGGCTGGCAAAATTTGCTTTTAGAGCCAACCACTCAATTTTTCTGCTATTTCTCCTAATTCTAATATTCAACCCCCATTGGCCTTCTATTCCTCAAGATTCAATGACTGCTTGATGCCATGAAATACCCAGTCTGATAATGGTATCACAGAACTGCCAGCTCCCCCACTCCTTCTGTACCCAGCCTTTAGCGTCATGATCCTAACCAGTCGTTAAAAGAAAAAATGGCTCCCCAAGCTAATTGTTACTAAAATGTAAGTGACTAAGCCATTTTATGTGTTCTCAGGAATACACCCCTTTAAAAGGAAATACTTGTTTGATAGTTGTATGGTTGGTATAATCACAAACATAAAAATAAACAAAGATGGCCCTGGCCGAGTAGCTCAGTTGGCTGGAGCGTCATCCTGATGTGCCAAGGTTGCCGGTTTGATCTTAGGTCTAAAGGATACCAGCATATGTGCCACCCCAAAATGTAGTATGCCTCTTTGGCCTGTGGATTATTTTGAACTAAAGGTTATTGAGAGCAGACTCAGGAAAAGCTGTAAACAGGGTGTGGCCCTGGCTGGGCAGCTTGGTTGGTTACAGCATCGTTCTGATATCCCAAAGTTGCAGGTTCGATCCTCACTCAGGGCACATACGAGGAGCAACCAATGAATGCATAAGTAGAACAATCAAATCGATATTTCTCTCTCTTCCTCTCTAAAATCAATCTATAAATAAAAATAATTTAAAAACAGAGCACAAGTTTTCCTTTGTAAAGGAAATTTCCATTTGTTAAAGGTGTCTCCCTTCCCCTAACCAGGAACTCTTATTAATGGAGAAGGCACCCTCTCAAATCTGCATAGCAAACCTTAGTAAACAACACGTTCACCATGTTTTCCCTAGTCACGTTCCCATAATTTGCTTCCCCTGCCCAGAAACTCCAAACCCCCTTTTTTTTAGCCTATGATGGTACATAAGCCCAAATTCTAAAGCCACTCCTTTGGGTGGCTCATCACTGGTGCCTTCATGTGTATATGCACCATGCACATGTTAATGAACTGTTTTTCTTTTGTCAATATGTCTTTGGCTAGTCTGAGTTACAGGGTCCCAGCTACAGAACCCAAGGTGAGTAGAGGAAAAAAAAGTTTTTTTCATCCCCTACAACTGGAAAGAAGTATGCAAACAACAGTAATTTTTAGGTTGATAGTATTAATTTTTCTCATTTTTAAGTTTCCTTAAATACTGCTCTTGTAGTGTGTTTAGTAAAGAACAAAAGCATGAGTGAATTGTGGTAGAGGAAGACCCACTTCTACCAGAGGGGCCCTTTCTGAGAGGTCCTTTTGTCTGATTTATATTAAACTGTCCTAGGGAGATAGTGGACCAGGGGTGGCCCCAGACCTGGCTTCCAGAGGATTTGTTCAACCTGCTTTTTTATCCCTTCAGTATTTCCCCCTTTTTTTCTTTTTTTGAATCCTCAACTGAGGATATTTTTTCCATTGCTTTTCAGAGAGCATGGGGGAGTGGGGAGAGAAACATCAATATGAGAGACACATCCATTGGTTGCCTCCCGCACGCACCCGACTAAGCTGGGGATCGAGCGTGCAACCGAGGTAGGTGCCCTTGGCTGGAATCGAACCCGGGATCCTTCTGTCTGCGGGCCAACACTCTAATAACAACTGAGCCAAACCGGCTAGGGCATTTCCCCCTCTTTTCAATCTGCTTTTATTCCTTCAGTATTTTTCCATTTTTTCATCTCCAGAGAAAGAATACTTCTTGGTCTTAATAACTCTGGTTTTAATTACAGAAAGTTCAGGGGGTCTTTCCAGACCTCTCTCAGCTGAGTAGCTCCTGGAAAATGACTAGATGCAAAACTAAGCATGGGGCTGAGGGAGAAAACATTCCAACCGTGAGGCATGCCAGTGAAAGGGCAGAGGCAGGGTCATCTGGCAGGAGATTAAACATTCCAAAGAACAAGAATCAGATTAAACTATAATTTGTGGATTTAGAGGTAGAAGGTTAAAGTCCAAGGTAAAGTGTATGGGCTGTGACTAGACTGGGAAAGAAAGAAAGATTACAGGGTAGGATACATTAATGAGAAGAAGGCAAAGAAATTTCCTGAAAGCTTAATGGTCAGTGGTGCACAGGCAGGCTAAATAGCTGTCTCAGACTGGTGAATAAGGAAAAATTAAACTTATTAAAAGGGGATAGGGATATCCAAAGGGAAGGGCTACATAGCACTGAGCCAAAGGGTATTGGGTCCATGATGGCAGCAAAAATATACTTGGGACAGTGAAACAAGAGCCAGCATAGAAGAGGCAACAGGAGAGCCCAAGATGGGCTGCTCTGGCTCACTGAGAAGTTGGGGAGAGAGGGGAGCCTTGGAGTCAGGTTCAGGGGGTAAGCCCAGGACCAGCTGCCCCTGCCCATTGCTCTCCTGCTTGCAAGTCTCCCGGGTTCCCCTCGGAGGGATGGAGATGGCACTTGCGTGCTCCCCTAGTAGGGAGTGTGCTCTGGGTCCCTTGTCCTGAGTGTATCTCTCTCTTTCTTGGAAGCAGGAATCTTTGGGGATGTCTCAGGGGAGTGTCTCAATAAAACAGTCATCAGCTTTCCAGGTGTGCTCTTTCAGGGTTGTGGTTGGTGCCAGAGCAGGGGGTCATTAGGCAATGTATTTGGTCCTGAGTCAGACATGGGGCGCCACTTGTCTGGTTTCACTGCTTATCTGGGCCTGAAACTGAAATATAACTGAGGCCTAGATGCTATCTTTAGGGGGGAATGTTCAGGGGGTCTAAACCGCATGACCAGTGATAGCTAGGGGAGGACAGATTACCCTGGGACAAAGTTCTTGCTTTCCCAGTTTCACCCCTTGCTAGGCATCCCAGGTTTCCTGCCCTGGTGCGTTTCTGTACCCTAGTTTCTGTACCTGGGTTTCTGTACCTGGCCCATCTAACATTTCCTGCTCACAGAATGCCACCTGTTCCTCTGTATTTCCTAGCTCTCTTAGAGTTAAAAGGCTACTTGACTAGTTCTGGTCAATGGGCTGGAAGGAGCACTGATAGGTGTCACCTCCAGGCCAAACCAATTATTTACAAGCTGTGTGATCCTACAGCTCTCTGCTCTGTTGTGGTACACATAGGCTTTGTACTGAGATGGCAGAGCCACACATTGGGAAGAACTGGGCTCCTGGAATTGGGGGGTGGAAGTGGGGGGACTAACTGCAGGGATGCTGGCCCTGCAGCAGATTTTGGGTAAGTTTGGTTTTGTTCAGTGCAATGGACAAAATGTTTATATCCCCCCAAAATTCATATGTTGAAATGTTTTTTAATCACCTGAGGATATGCTTATTGATTTTAGAGAGAGGGGAAGGGGCAGAGAGAAACACTGATATGAGAAACATGGGCCAGTTGCCTCCCGTACACACCTTGACCAGGAATTGAACCTAAAACCTAGGTGTGTGCCCTGACTGGGAATCAACCTGCAAACTTTCAGTGTAGGGGACAAAGCTCCAACTCACCGAGCCACACTAGCCAGGACTCATATGTTGAAATCTTATCTCCCTGGGTGGGGCATAGGGGGAATAAATGGTAATGGGGGGAAAATTAAAAAAGAAAGAAAATTTTAAAAAAAGAAAGAAATCTTAACTCCCCAGGTAATGGTATTAGGAAGTAGGGCTTTTGGGAAATGATTAGGCCACTAGGGTGGAGCTCTCATGAATGGGATTAGTGTTCTGCTTGAAAAAGACCTGGGAAATTCCAATAAGAAGACTGCTGCTATGAATGGGGAAGGAGATTCTCACCAGACACCAAATCTGTCAACACCATGACCTTCCCAGTCTCCAGAACTGTGAGAAATCAATGTTGTTGTTTATGTGGACAAAAAAGGGGTTCTAGCCCTGGCTGGGTGGCTCAGTTGGTTTGAGTGTCATCCTATACACCAAAAGGTGGTGGATTTGATTCCTGGTCGGAGCACATACCTAGGGTGCAGGTTCAATCACTAGTAGGGGCAGGTACTGGAGGCAACCCATCCATGTTTAATCACATTGATGTTCCTTCCTCCCTCCCTCCCTGCCTCCCTCCCTGCCTGCCTCCCTGCCTCCCTTTCTCCCCCTTCCTCTCTCTAAATATAACCTCTAGTGAGGATTTTTAAAAAGGGGGGTTTGCCCAGCCAGTGCGGCTCAGTTGGTTGAGTGTCCTCCCATGCACCAAGAGGTCGCCTGTTCGATTCCCAGTCAGGGTCAGGGCATACATTCAGCCCCAATTTCAATTTGGAGAGGCTGAAAGGAGGAAGGAGAAACTTGCTGAACCAGTCTAGTATAATCATCATCAGTAAAGACAAAAGATACCAGGCCCACGTCAAAAACTCTCAGCGGTCCTGGAGTCAAACCACATAAAAGCAAGAGGGAGATTAATGCTAAATCTCTGCTCTCAGTGTTGAGCCTCTTCAATCACATAATCCCCCCCCCCCCCCCCGGGGAGTGGGGAGTTTTAGCCTGAAAGACTAGACCAGGGTCAAGGCGAGTGGAGAGACTGTTACAGGCAAAGAGCCCATGTTTTTTGCTAAAGGCTTTATTATTATATCTAAGCTTAGAAAGTGGAAGCAAGAGGAGGCTTGTAAAAGAATGTAAAAATAAACGGGACTGAGGAGTTTAAGGAGAAAAGATCAATGGTATTAGTGTCATTGTTCATAGGCAAGAAGATGCAGGGCTGTCAAAGGAAGGCAACATAGACGAATAGGAAGAAAAAGAGATGAGTGATATGATTTGGGTTGGATTGTGACTTTTAGGGTCTCGTTGGGCCCAGGAAATCTATGATTTCTGGGACATACAGTCTATGGTGCATAGTATGGTAGTTAAGCACATAAACTCTAGAACAAGAGTCAGATGGATTCACAGCCAGGCTCTGCCCCTTACTAGCTTTGTAGCCTTGGTTAAGTTACTTAAGCTTTCTGTGTCTCAGTTTTCCTACTTGTAAAATAGGAATTAGAATAGTGTCTACCTCATATGATTGCTGCACCAGACTATGTGAGGAGTGTCTCAGGACTTCCTTTCCCAGTCAGCAAATAATGCAGGTTTCCCAAAAAACTCTCTCTCTCCTTCCCCGCCTTGGGGATTAGAGCCTCACTCAGAAGATTAAGGAGGTAGTTTCCACATGCATTGTCTAGAGCCAGAAGCAGATAGATGAGCTGTGTGTAGTTTTTGTGAAACAGGCAATTAGCTTCACCCAAAGATCCTGCTGTGTGATTTGTTGTTTGACTCTGGAGTCAAAGGTGAGAGAGTTCATACTTCATTCTTGATTACGGGCCATGACGATTCCTTGGGGGCTCATTCCCAATTACTGTTATGAATGCTCTCTCTTTGCCCTGCATCCCAAGATGCCTTTCTGTTTCTGACATGTGGGCATATTGCATTAGTTGCTCTGATTCCTTAAATGATTAATAACAGGACAGTCATGACCTGAATCAATTCTGTTCTTTGCACAGTATTAGAGCTAGTTATCTTGTGGGTCTCGAATTATAATTTCCTTGCACCCCACTGTGATTCCCTCAAGGAAATGAGACATGGGAATAAAGTTTTGTGCACAGTCAAGCAGCACACACGGAGTTTAGTGCTCAGGCTCTGGCACTGCAGGGATTGGTTTTAAATTCTGGTTCTAACTGTTCCAGGTGTCTGAACTTCGGCAAGTCACTCACCCTGAAGGAGCCTCAGTTTCCCCACCTAAAAATGTGGATCATAGTAGTATTTACCTCATTAAGTGGTTGTGCACATTAAACAAGTGACTATAAGTAAAGTACTTCAAAAAAAAATTTTTTTTAATTGATTTTAGAGAGAGAAGAAGGAAAGAGAGAAACACTGATTTGTGGTTCCACTTAGTTATGCATTCATTGGTTTCTTCTTGCATGTGACCTGACTGGGCTGGCTACTCCACCAGGGCTCAGTAAAGCACTTCTTGCAAACCAATCTTTCAATAAATGTTAGCTATTATTATTAATTTCTGTGTAACAAATGAATGGTAATTATTGCTCCTTTTAAAATACTGTTTAGACAACCCATAGATCACGTTTATGCAGATAATTCCCACATCTCTCTACTTAGGCCTAGCATTTCTTCTGAACCCAAGATAAATATCTTCAATTGATTACTATGTACTTTCTCTCCTGTGTCACCCACCATTAGATTCAACATTACACGAAACTTGCCTTCCAGTTGACACCCTCTAGTCTCCCCTATTTCTGTTAATATCATTACTGTCACAGTTTCTTAGGTATAAAATTTGGTTACCCATAGCTATTAAAAAACCCAAAGAGCTGACATTTACTGTTTACTGTGTGTCAGACACTGTGTTAAATTTTTATTGGATTCCCTGGCCTGGTAGCTCAGTTGGTTAAAGCATTGTCCTGATATGCCAAGGCTGAGGTTGGATCCCCAGTCAGGGCACATACGAGAAGCAACCAATGAATGCATAAATAAGTGGAACAACAAATCAATGTTTCTCTCTCTCTCACCCTCCCTCTCACTCTCTCAATTATGAATAAAAATAATTTTTTTTATTGGATTACTTCATATAATCCTCACAATAATCTTATAGTGACTTTTTTTTTTTTTAAATCCTCACCTGAGGATATTTTCTCCATTGCTTTTCAGAGAGTGGAAGGGAGAGAGAGAAACATCTTAGATCTATTTGTTGCCTCCTGCAGGCACCCCAATCAGGGTCAGAGATCAAGCCTACAACTGAGGTATGGCACAGTACCTTGGCCGGTCGAACCCCAGTCCACAGGCCAATGCTCTAGCCACTGAGCCAAACCAGCTAGGGCAATATAGTGACAATTATTACTCCCATTTACCAAATATAGAAACTGTTGCTTAGTGATGCTGAGTAACTTGCCCAAAGTCGCATAACTAGTAAGTAGCTGAACCCCAAATAACCCCATCCTTTGAAAACAGTCATGCTCTTACCGTTGCTATGCTATAGTTCCTCTCTATCTCTTGTTCATTATATCCAATCAGCTCCCAAATCTTGTCAGTTCATCCTACGAATTCTATAATAAACATTCCTTTGACTACTTTAATCCAGAAGAGATGTTATCCTCATACCTTGATTATTGATGATGTCAACATCCTCCTAATGGGTCTCTGCTCCCAGCCTCTCCTTGTGCAATCTATCTACCCTCTAGAATATAACTTATTCTTTACTCTCTAAAACAAACCTCTCCCCCTGTACCAGTATAATCTTGAACAAACTGGGTCATCTCTTTTGGTCTGTTTGTAGCTCTGTAAAGTGAGGGAATTAGATAGCTTTGAGGCAAGAGACAAAGAAGTTAGGGGAAAATCCTGACACATGGAATGAGGAAGTGGGAGCTGACATCCTCCCACCAGAGCCTCCACCTCCCTGCATGATCAAAGAGAAAACAGTTAATGGAAGGAAACTTCTGCTTCGTGGAAGTCACAACAACAAGGTCCCCTCCCAACCAGAAGGCGGAGTCAGAATTTGGCACTACAAAGCTTGGAGACAACCGCTCTACTCTTGGAAACTCATAAAACCCCAAGGACTACCTGACCACAAGCACAACTCACTCTTGAGTTGGCCCTAGTTCGGTGAGGCACGTATTTTTCACAGCAGTGCCCATGCCCTGTCCTCTTTCTCTACCTGAGTGAAACTTGCTTTATTCTCACTCCAGTTCTTCCTTGAAATCTTTCCTGGGTGAGTCAGAGACCTGGAGGTCCCCTCACGCTCAAATGTCCCAGACCCGGCAGGGGCAGGGGCAGGGGCAGGGCCAGAGCCCAGCTAGGAAGCAGTCGGGTAAATAGCTTTGGCAGTTTTTTTTTTTTTTGAGTTCTAGAATTTTAAAATGTTTCTCATGTCACTCACTGTCCTATCCCCCAAACTTTAGTGACTTTCCATTAACTACAGTCCAGGGTCTCAACTAGCATTCAAAGCTTGTCACTGATCTGGTGGTTTTATCCCCCAAAGGTCAAGTACTCTTTTAGGAGTGTCTAACCAGTTTCTCAGACATTTTTCTATTTTTCTCTGCTTGCTTTCCACCCTTTGCTCTTGGCTATTTTTCTGATCTCGCGATACCTACAGAGTTATCTATTTACCATCGTCTTTTTGTCTATCGAAATCCTATTCCTCTATAAAATCTTCCCCATACTCTATCCAGGCAGCCCAATGACCACTCTTCCTCTTTCTAAAATAGTTGATATCTTAGAGTACTTCACCGAACATTTCGTATTATTGGCTTGGGCCAGGTAGCTCAGTTGATTAGTGTTGTCCTGATACACCGAGGTTGGGGGTTTGATCCCCAGTCAGGGCACATACAAGAATCAACCAATGAATGCATAAAGTGAAACAACAAATTGATGTTTCTCGCTCTTTCCCTCCCCCTCTCTCTCTTAAAAAAAAAGGAATTTAAACATTACTCATTATTATTTTTTGGGATGAACACATTTGATTAGCAGTTTGCTTGCTTGTTTTAGCAAGGGATGGGTGGAAGGCCAGTGATCTGATGTTTGAGGGAATAAATGCCCATTCCTGGAGCTTTCAAGCAGAGGTGGTAACCCCTTCCTAGGATTTCTGGAGAGGAGATTGGTTTATATGCCCCTTAAGATTACTTCTGGCTTTAAATTCTTAATTTTTTAAAATTTAGTTTACACAAACATTTACCTGTGGAAGCCTGGATGGCTGTGTGTAGGGTTGGGAAAGGAAGGTTAGGGTGGAGTCATATAATTAGGATGGCTTCCAGGAAGAGATGACATCTTCCTGTTTTCTATTGCCCATCCCCCTTCTCCAGCCTCTGCCTGGGCAAGATCTTCCTCACCTGAGAAGGTTTATATCAGCTGGTGTGGCTCAGTTGGTTGGGTGTTGTTCTGTGCATCAAAAGGTTTCGGGCTCCATCCCTAGTGTGCAAGAGGCAGCCATCACATGTTACACTCTCTCACATCGATGGTTCCCTAAAAATCAATAAAGCATTCTTAAATAAATAAATAAATAAGAAAGAAAGAAAGAAAGAACCTGGCTCTAGGACCTGGTCTTGTCGAGTCTATCAGTCAACAGGATTGAAATCATTAAGCTGTCAGGTTCCATCCCAGACCTACTGAATCAGAATTTACATTTTTAACAAATCCCCATGTGATTCCTTTGTACATAGAGGTTTTATTTTACTTTAGTTTTTTCTAATATGCCTTTATTGATTTCAGAGAGAGGAAGGGAGAAGGAGAGAGATAGAAACATCAATGATGAGTCATTGATTGGCTGCCTCCTGCACTCCCCCTACTAGGGATATAGCCCGAAACCCGGGCATGTTGCCCTGACCAGGAATCAAAACTCGATCTCCTTGATCATAGGTCGATGCTCAACTGCTGAGCTACACTGACCGGACTGTACATAGAGGTTTTAAAAACCACCAGTACAGTGGACCTCAACTAAAAAGGAGCTTTGTAAATAACTCTATTAAACTGATATTTAATGCATCCCCTACAAAAAAGAAAGAAAGAAAGAATACTGGGAGTCAGCAACTATTTTTTTCTTCTTTCATGCCCCATATTCTATCCATCAAGACCTATGGGCTCAATATATGTATATGTATATGTATATGTATATGTATATGTATATGTATATGTATATGTATATGTATATGTATATGTATATGTATATACATGTGTATATGTATATACACGTATATATATAAAATATTAAATTGAGATATAATTGACATAGAGGCTGTGGGGTTCAGAAAGAGATGCGACACAGTGATATGCAAATTACTTTGAGCTAAAGGCAACTCTAGCTGCAGGCTCAAGAAACTTCTGCCTCTCCCTTAGGGGCCCTGCTCATAAAAAGCAATTATCAGAGATAATTTCTTTTGATCTGTCTATAGGGCAGGACAAAGTTCAATTTCCTAAACCTTTTTTTTTTTTTTTTTTTTTTCACAGAATGCCTGAAAAATTCAATCTGCTTTACATGTTATAAAGTAGAATAGCAGGAAACTGTAAATTAAACAAAAACACCCCGCCCCCCCTTACCAAAAAAGGCAATTAATTATGTTGTATTATCTTTAATTAAGTACACAGATTCTTCAAATTATGTCACTAGAACTCATTTCATCAACTGCTCTGTTTGGCCGCCAGTCTCTCTCTTCAGCAATGGTGAGGCGGATTCCCTTTCCAAGGGGAAAGGAAATCCATGGTTTCTTGCCTTTGCCAATAACAAATGTTGGAGAGCTGGGTGGCAAAGCTGTTGCCATTGGCATCTGTAGCATGAACTACATCTTATCATCCTGCAATGACCCTTTGAAGCTTCCAAGGTGCATTACCTCATCCATAGCTCAAGGATGCCTTATAAACCTCCAACCTCCTTTCTATCTCTGAACCTCTCCTGCTCGTGGGATCTCTGGTTCTTTCATGTATGCAGGTTTCCCATACATAGGTATATATTAAATTTGGTTATTTCTCTTGCTAATCTGTCTCATGTCTATTTGATTATTAGACCAGACATAAGACTCTTCAGGGTAGAGGAGTCTTATGTTCCCCCATGGCTCAACCTTAAATATATATCCTATAACTAAGCACTTCTGTACTTCTCTTTTGTCACTACCTATTGCAGCCCATCACCATCTCCCACTTGAACTACTACTGTAGCCTCAACGAGTTTTTCTGATTCTATTTATTTTTTTTTAAATTTTGAGATAATTATAGATTCATGAGAAGTTTCACACACACACACACACAATGTAAAAGAAAGTCCCACGTGTCCTTCACACAGTGTCATCTATTAGTAGCATCTTGCATAATTATAGTATAATATCCAAACCAGAGAATTGACACTGGTATAATCCATGGAATTTATTCAGATATAATCAGTTTTACATAAACTTATTTGTGTGTGTGTGTAGTTCTATGCAATTTTGTCACGTGTGTAGATTGTGTAACTGCCGCCACAATCAAGATACAGAACAATTCTTTTATCACAAGACTCTCTTGCGCTACTCCTTTAGGAACACACCCATGCCCTTGCTCCCATTCCCTAACTCCTAGCAACCACTAATCTATTCTTCTTTTTAAAAAAATCTATTTATTTTCCCCATAATCTATTCATTTTTAAAAAAACTATGTTTTAATTTATTTCAGAGAGAGGGAGAGGGAGAGAGATAGAAACATCAATGAGAGAGAAACATCAATTCGCTGCCTCCTGCACTCCCCCTACTGGGGACAGAGCCCAGAACCCAGGCATGTGCCCTGACCAGGAATTGAACCGGGGACCTGCTGGTGCACTGGATGACGCTCAACCAACTAAGCCACACCGGCAGGGCTATTCCCTTTTTAAAAAAAAATAATTAAAAAAAAATTAATTTTAGCCCTGGCCAGTGTGGCTCAGTGCACAGAAAGGCTGCCGGTTCGATTTCGGATCAGGGACATGCCCGGGTTGTGGGCTCCATCCGCAGTTGGGGGAGTGCAGGAGGCAGCTGACCCATGTTTCACTCTCACATTGATGTTTCTCTCTCTCCCTCTCCCTTCCTCTCCTTCTCAAAATCAATGAAAAATCTTCTAAAAAGAAAAACATTTGATTCTAGAGATAGAGGAAGGGAAAAGGAGAGAAACATCGACAGGCTGCTTTCCATACCCACCTGGGATTGAACCTGCAACCTGGGCATGTGCCCTGACCCGGAATCGAACGGCAGCCCTTTGGAGAAAGGGAGGAAGCTCCAACCAACCGAGCCACACAGGCCAGGGCTTGAAGAGCAACAGTTTTTAAAATTCACTAAGATCCAACTGATCAACCTTTTCCTTTAATGGGTTGTCCTTTTGCTGGTAAGTCTAAAGCGCCTTTCCCTAGCTCTTGGCCCTGAAGAATTTTTTATCTTATTTTTTCTAAATTTTCGATAGTTTTACACTCGACATTTAAATCTACGATCCATTTTGAGTGAGTTTTTGTTTAAGGTGGGAGGTTTAGGCAGACGTTTGTTTTTCTTCCCCCCATAGATGTCCAATTGTTCAGCCGTTTTTTGAAAAGACTCCTGATTCCACTTTGCATCTCACCCCCCCCCCCATTCCTCCTATAGCAGTCAGATTTACCAAAAAAAAAAAGTGTGCCGGATGATGCCATGCCCTGTTCAAAATACTCCAGGGGCTTCCCGCAGAGCACCCCCTAGCCCCCCTCCAGCTGCATTCGCCACCCCGCATGCCTCCTACAACAGCGCTCAGAGAACCACCGAACTTGCTCCCTCACTTCATGCACATTTATTCTACTGTCACCTCTCCTGAGAGAGATTTCCTCAGCCAACCTTTTAAAATAGTTTACTCCTTTCATCTCTCCTCTTTCCCCCCTTTATTTTTTTTTAACAGCAGTTACATAATGCCATATACATTTGTTTATTGTTTGCCCCCATTCCTAACCCCAACAGAAGTACCAACAGAGTTTACTGCTATAGGCCCCAGGCTCTAGAACAGTGCCTGGCACACACTAGGTCCTCAATAAAGAATTTATTGTTTGACAGCCCGCAAAGAAGGAGTAAACGTCAAGCAAGGCGTCTACCTCAGAGTCGGACGCGCGTTTTGACTTCACGCAAAGTAGGAGCGCCACCTTCCGGGAAGCCGATTTGCTCCAGAACGAAGGAAGTGAGTCACAGAATCTTAAAAAAAAAAAAAAAAGAGAGAGAAGAAAAGAAAAAAAGATGGCGGCAGAGTGCCGGAAGAGCAGGAAAAAGCAGCGCCGGAAGTCAAAGATCGGGGAAGTTGCTCCCTAGAATGACGTCCGACTCACCAGAAGAAGCGTGGGCAAGCGGTGTTCTGCAAAAGGGGCTCTTCCCGGTAGCCAACTTGAGCAGGAAGGTTCCGCGCGTGCGAGTACCGGGAACCACGTGGGGCCGGGGCGTGTTTCCGGTGCGGGCGACAGGAGGCGGAGTTGGAGCTCAAGCAGCTGGAGGGGTGAGAAGGGTTCGGGGTCCTGAGAGGAAAGGGAGGTCCATGGTGTTGGGGAGCGGGGAGGTGAAGGGGGTCGTAGGAGTTCTGAGAGGTGGCGAGGGGGGCCGGGTGGGAAGGAAGGGCGGGGGAGCGGCTGTCGGCAGGTGCAAACCTGTCCGCGCGCGTCCCACGCCACGTGGACTCGCCTTTGTCTTTGGCTGGTGGCTGCCTTTCCCTGCAGACCGCGAGCACTGCGGGCTGTGCCTCGCTTGCCCCTGTCGGGTGCAGTCCCGGGCCCGGAGCTGGCGCTCAGTGTGTGATTGCGGAATGAATGAAAAGTGTGTCCGGGTGGGCGGGGAGGGACATATATTTAGGGACCGTTTCTGGCTCTTGAGCCACATTTTGTCCTGGCGAATTCTTGCGTGTCTCGAGCTTCTATCAGGAGTTCTCTGCCCGTCATTGGACTTTGTCTCTTTTTCTTGGAGGGGCAAGGTGGCTATCATTTAAGACATTTTTTTTTTTTTTTTTTTCATTTATTTAGTTCTACGCCCTGTGGCTAGGTACCAGGGACAGACCACTGGGGAAGACAGACACACAAACATAAAATTCAAATGTATTGTTAAGGTGCTATAATAGGAGGTTAACTAAAGTACAGGAAGATAGAGCCAGGAGGCGGTGCTGTCACCCACATTAGGGATTGCCTTTCAAGGGGAAGGTCCCCCTTTCTCATCTTGTGTGGAGGCAGAGTAGATCTTGAGCTGTCTCCTCTGTAAAAGGAAGGATCTGGAATAAATGCTTTCTAGGCTTCCTTCCAGCAGATGCCGCGTATCAGATATTACTAATGGTTCTAGTTCTCCCACAATCCAACGTTTATTGGTTAGTCAGAGTATTCATTACATCTTGTGATGTAGCATAAATTGCATAGGGTTGGGAAATCTGGATTTTGGCCCTCATTCAGGTGCCCTAGATCTGTTTCCTTATTTGTAAAATGAAGGGGATTGTAATGAAATAGTCTCTAAAACTCCTTCCAGTTCTAATACCATGATAGTCAGTGGTCAAACAGTATTTCGTACTGCCTTGTACTAGATGTCACTTTCACGTTATCAGTGCAATTTCCTCGTTGGGGTGATTGAGAGAGATAGTGTCTTTTTTTTTTTTTTTTAATCCCCTGCCTTACTTCTGCCACAGTGTTGGGTACACAGTAGATGCTTCATATAAGCGTATTCAATTAAATGGGATAGAAGTTATAGCTCCTGCTTTTGGACTTCCCCACTCTGGAATATTAGTTCATACATGAGAGGACGGAGGAGGAACTGGGTTTTTACTAGAGGGACTTGAAGTTGACATGACAGATTTAAACCAGATTTATGGGGTAATCCGCCTGAGAAGGATAATGACGTAGGCAGGATATTTACTGCCATTTCACTGTTCAGTGCTGTTCCACCTGTCTATCTGCAGGACCATGGCCAACAGTGAGCGCACCTTCATTGCCATCAAGCCTGATGGGGTCCAGCGTCAGCTTGTGGGAGAGATCATCAAGCGTTTTGAGCAAAAGGGATTCCGCCTTGTTGCTATGAAATTCATGCTGGTAAGTGGACTTCATTCTTCCTACTTCTATTCTTTTGTAGGATAGGGAAACATTTTAGATTAGTTTCTATTTCTCCCCTCCCCTTCTTCATAGACTTCCTCATGTAAGGTAAACACAAATGCCCTGAAACCTGGAAACTCTTCAATGACCTGGCATCATGGCTGAGCCTTTTTTTTTTTTAAATCCTCACCTGAGTATATTTTTTAGTTGCTTTTCAGTGAGAGTGGAAGGGAGGGAGAGAGAAACATTGATGTGAGAGAGACACATTGATTGGTTGCCTCTCGCATGAGCGGCGAGCAGGGCTGGGGATTGAGCCTGCAACTGAAGTACATGCCCTTGGCCAGAATTGAACGAGGGACCCTTCAGTCCACAGGCCAGCACTCTAACCACTGAGTAAAACTGGCTAGAGCTGAATCTTGAAACAAACCAAGTTATTTGGGATTTTAGAAAATAGCCTCTCTTTTCCCTTAGCAATGCAGAGTTCCATATTTACTGCAGGACTGTGATTACTGACTCAAAGCTCTGGGCATGTTTTAGCTCTGCTCTTGAGCTTCCCGAGCAGATTGTGTCTTCCCTTTAAGGGAGGTTGTTTTCGTCAAGGAAACCTTTCTATCATAATTTACCACTCATTTAGTTTCTAGCATAGATGAGGCACCACTGGGGCGTGTGGGGGAAAAGTGTGGTTATGCCCTTGGGGAGGCCCACCTGAAACAGTAGAGAGAAAATGCTCTTGCAAGACACCTGCAAAGCAATATTTCAAGAAATGCACAGGATTGGTTGTCCAAGAATCCTCCTTCAAACCAACCTGGGAAAGGAGAATTCACATTCTCAAAGAAAATATTAGGGGACAATCTTTTTCTCTATTAAAAGATTCAACTTTGGACTCTCTTAGTACATCTTAAATTTAATTTGATTTGCAATTTAGTTCCTTTGTGATGTTTAGAAAAATTGCTTTAATATTAAAGGGAGCAGACTGATGTTAATGCTGAGGGGAGAGCACGATGGATTGATTAGAGCCAAGTGTTGGACTAACAATGCTTTCCAGAGAGTTTGCATATTATGTTAAGTTTGAAGGTAAAGTGAAGTCAAAGTATTGTTAATCGGACATTTACCATGTGCTGGGCACATGTGTTTACTCACATAGCCCTCATGACAACCCTGAGAGGTACTTATTCCATTCCTATGGTTGTTAGTGATGAGGAACCCGAGACTTGGAGGTTAAGTCACATGCCTGAAAGCACTGTCAGTGATGCAGCTGGGATTTTAACTCGGGTCTCTCTGACCCCTAGGTGCATACAGTTTCTCCTTTCCACTGTTTCCTAACAAGGATATGGGCTTGGTGAAGAGTGGGAGGAGGGGAAGCTGCCATGAGCCTGCAGGGTTATTTGAATCTGATATGGAGATGAGGAAAACGTGAGGCTCCCCCCACCCCCCCAAAAGTCTGTGATCTGTTTTGCAGACAAAAGATAATAAGAAGCAATGAACAGAATAAAAGAGTGTTTTGGTAAGGGAAGGTCAAGCCAGTGTGTGTGAGAAAACTACCACAAGCCTTCAATTTAGATAGGGATGGCGAGGGTGACTTGCTAACATGGAATGAACACATGACTGTAATTTTACTTTGGCAAGTGACCATCTCAACAGGGACTGAACATTAGGATGTTCTGGATGTGCTTTTCAGCAACAGATCTCCACATTTGTGTGCATCACTGAAGGGTGCAGTATACCTCATGAAGGGCAGTACTATGAAACAAAACTAGGGGAACTTGTTAGCCCCTTAACTAGTATATATGAAGCGGCAGAGAGAGAACACAGTTGAGCCGAGTTGGAACTGCTAAGCAGATGATTTGCACTTTAGCTAAATTGATTTGTTCCCACATATCAGCCTTGTAATGAGAGATTCTAACTCCTTCTTCAACAAAATTATTTATTGCTAGATGTTGTGAACTTTTGGGTGGTTTGCAAATACTGGTGAGAATTGCATGATCATCACCGAGGACCTTTAGCCTCTGAGTTGATGTGAAGTATCCCTGAGAAATGGCCTGGTTCATTTCTCCTCTCATCAAATGGCAAGACTACCTCCCTCACTTTCCTCTAACATTTTAGTTGAGGCTTGCTCTGGGAATGGAAATTCATTGCATTGTTAGATTTCTTGTCTGAAATGAAATGGCTGAATATGATATGAATCCAATATTCTGTAGTTTTATTTTGATTAATCAAGGCCAATAGGGGGAAAATTGGTACAAAGCTGAAGAAGCACTTTTAGTCCTGGTCACTGCTCCCCTCTGGTAGTGTTGAGAATGAATTGGGTTAGAACAGAATTAGTGAGCTGAGAGTTCATGCTTTAAACTGCAGGATGGGTAAGTGGGAAATAACCACTGGTTCTTAGTTTTGGGGGCCAGTTCTCATTCTCTGCCTTGTGGAATAGGCTTCTGAAGACCTTCTCAAGGAACACTACATCGACCTGAAGGACCGTCCATTCTTTACTGGCCTGGTGAAATACATGCACTCAGGGCCAGTGGTTGCCATGGTGAGTGCGCATGTGTGGGGTGTTGATGTGAATGACTCAGTTGAGAGTGAGTGTTACGATTCTTGCTTCTGATGCCGGGTCCTCATTGATGCAGAGGAAACTGGGGCTGAGAGGACTGGACTGTTAAGATATGAGTCAGCTCACTGATCCACGAAAGACAAGATACATCTGCTTGCTGAACTGAAGACTCATAGCTGGGCGAGATCAGGAGGGCTCTGCCTGATTATAACTTCTGGAGGGCAGGACTTATTACAGAAATTCTTCTTCAAATATGTATTGGTAGTCATCATTCTGCCAGGCTCTTTCCTAGACACTGGGGATGCAGTCATGACTGAGACAAAGTAGGTGTCTGTTTTCATAGCTTTGCTTGCCTACACAGCTTGAAAGGGAGGATGGGCAGATAATGAAACTACACCTCTCTATCTATCATCTATCTATCTATCTATCATCTATCTGTCTATCTGTCTGTCTGTCTATCTATCTATCTATCTATCTATCTATCTATCTATCTATCTATCATCTATCATCTATCTATCTATCTATCTATCTATCTATCTATCTATCTATCTATCTATCTATCTATCTATCTATCTATCATCTATCATCTATCAATCTATCATCTATCCATCTATCATCTACCTACCTACCTATCATCTATCTATCTACCTATCATCTATCTACCAAACTGTGTCTATCTAGCTATCATCTATCATCTCCATCAATCATCTATCTAGGTATCTATTTGCTCAATGAATGAATGTCATATTAAGGGGGCTTTTCACTTGTCTTTTTTTTGAATTAATAGTTTTCAGATTTTTTGCTGAGATTGTTTTTCTTCCTTGACCATATCTTCTTTTGTCCTTGGAGGTCTGGGAGGGACTGAATGTTGTGAAGACAGGCCGAGTGATGCTTGGGGAGACCAACCCAGCAGACTCCAAACCCGGGACCATCCGAGGGGACTTTTGTATCCAAGTTGGCAGGTGGGAGTTGGTGCTTTTTACCCTTTTCCAAAATCTGAGTTGCCCTAAGAATTTGGGTTCTTGTGGCTAGGGATGGACATAGTACCTTACGCAGATCAATTTCAGATCAGTTCATTGTTTTTCTCTTAAGTTGGTGTTTGGCTTTGTAGGCTTTCTACCTTTGGTTGTCAACATCACTGTGTTTGTGCCCCTGATGAGAGGGGAAAACCTGGTACACTTTGCTGGCCAAAGTCCTTCCTAAGGCTCTTGCTGCTAGCATCAGAGTTTTTAGGAAGGCGGGATATGGAGAGGGCATTCTTTTTTTTTAAAAAAAAAAATACCTGTATTGATTTCAGAGAGGGAGAGAGAGAGAAACATCAATGATGAGAGAGTCATTGATCAGCTGCCTCCTTCACGCCCCCCACTGGGGATCGAGCCCACAACCCTGGCATATGCCCTGACCGGGAATCAAACCGCGATTTCCTGGATCCTAGATCAATGCTCAACTGCTGAGCCACACCCGGCTGGACAGGGAGGGCATTCTTCATCCTTCATTAATGGTAGTTGTGGGGTTTTTTTAAATCCTCACCCGGGGATATTTTTTCCATTGCTTTTCAGAGAGTGGAAGGGAAAGAGAGAGAGAGAAACATCCATGTGAGAGAGACATCGATTGGTTGCTTCTTGCACTTGCCCCATTCGGGCCCGGGGATCGAGCCTGGAACCAAGGTACATGTCCTTGGCTGGAATCAAACCCGGAACCCTTCAGCTAGGGTGGTGTTTTTCTTTGAACATGAACTAATGATACAGAGCTTTGGCTTTTTCTGCTGCTGTGGCCTGTAGGCTTTCTGGCAATGGGAGTGGGGGGCTTCTGGACAGTTTAACCCTTGTGGTGTTGGTAATGTGGCCATTTCTTTCCCCATCCAGGAACATTATCCATGGCAGTGATTCTGTGGAGAGTGCAGAGAAGGAGATTGGCCTGTGGTTTCGGCCTGAGGAACTGGTAGATTACAAGAGCTGTGCTCAGAACTGGATCTACGAGTGATGTGAAAGCAGCCGACAGTGCCTTTCCCACTCCATTTCCTGACCCTCCCACGGCAGGGGACCAGACTGTAGCTGATCTACTTATTTCTGAGAACTTCCTTATAGTCTGGAGGGATACTCTTGGAGCTGTGAGTGTTCCCTGTACAGTATTATGTGCTAGCATCAGATTAAAATATTCCACCCCAACTAGTATTTGTCGAGTTGGCTACTTTGTGTTGCTGTATTGCTTTGCATTCTTTTTTTCTTTCCATGGACTCTGGCTAACCTGAGCTAACAGAGTATAAATACTACATAAATTATTTATATTGGCCTGAGAGATCACACATACACACACACAATCTTTGCCTGTTCCTTTCCCCCCTGCATCCCATCCACCTTTGTCACTGAGCCAGTCAACGGGCATCTGCAGAGGATCTGCTAGGTTGTGTGGGGGAGGAAGAAACTTTCCTCTGCCCTCAAAGTTCTTTTGCCTGCTCTAATAATCAAATAGACATGTGCCCCGAAAAAAAAAAAAGGCATGTGACAGTTTAACAAGAGAAAATAACCAAATATAATTACACATGTATGGGAACCCCACATACATGATAGAGTCAGAGATCCCACATGCATAAGAGTTTCAAAGACAGAAGGGAAAATGGGTATATATGACATTCTGAGTTAGGGATAAGGTGAGGCATCTTGGGGCTTCAAAGGTCACTGCAGGGAGAATACATGTTCAGGAATTAGTTTGCCCTGCCAACAGGTAGGTCAAATGAGGTCATCTCTGAAAATGTCTTATTATGGGCAAGGCCCTTAATTCAGTTCTAGGTAGTTAAGGCAGAGGCAGAAATTTCTCTTGAGCCTGCAGCTAAAGTTGCCTTTAGCTCAAAACAGTTCACATACCACAGAGGCACATCTTGGGGTAACTCATTCTGAACCCCCCATAGTTGCCAAGACTGTCCTGGGGGCAAAGGATTCATTGGAAATGAAAGGTATCCTTTCTGCTCTTTGAGAAGCTGTCAGGGACTCAGTGAATGGGGGAGTGGGAGAAGTAAGTACACCAAAACAGACGAGCTACGTGGATAGTGGGCCTGGGTCCCTGGGAGGGCCTCAAAAGAAGCAGAAGAACTCTTGTAAATAGCTCTGATTTGTTAGGACGTTGATTTGGTTGCTTTAACAGAGACAAGATGGAATTTACTTACCTTTTATTGCTGGAGATCTAATGTACAGTGCTGTGACTGTAGTTAATAGTACTGTATACTGTACTGTTTAGTTGAAATTTGCTAAAACCAAACCAAACCAAACCAAACACACACACAAAAAGACCAAAAAAAAATTTGTTAAGAGGGTAGATCTTACATGTTTGCACTGGACACCAAAAAAAAAAAAAGTAACTATAAGTAATGGTTATATTTGGTGGTGATCATTTCACAGTATATACAGGGCTGGGCAAAAGTGGGTTTACAGTTGTGAGCATGAAACAATGTTTATAATAATTATTGTAATAATCATAACCTGCATATCTTTTTCCATATGAACAAGTGTAAACCTACTTTTCCCCACCCCTGTATGTTTATCAGAACATCTAATCGTATATCTTAAATACATACAAATTTTACTTGTCAAATATGCCTCAATAAAGCTGAAAAAAGAGTAGAGGTAGGGCTGGTGATAGTGCTAAGGCTACCATCCTGGAGGTTGTCCAGGGACTCAGTTCCAGCAAGAAAATGAGAGGTGAAAGGCAGAGGTGGTTACTGAGCCATAAGGAGGTATCAGTAGTGACCAGACCAGCGGCAAACAGCTCACCTAAGAGTACAGATTATAAGTACAGTGCCAAGACCACTGGGGTGATAGACACCGTTCCCGTCCTCAGCTCACCGCCCTGAGGACAGACACGGGGGTGGGGGGTGGGGGGCTCTGACCGAGGGGCTCGCTGACTCCCCCAGGGAAGCTGGGCACCAACCACCAAAGGGTGGGGAGAGAATGTGGGGATTGTCTGCAAATGTGACAGGCCTGATTTCTGTGAGTCTAGAATCTTGTCAAGGGTGTGTCTCAGGATAGCCCGACCCCACTATCAGGCTGGGCAGGGGCAGGGAGCGTCATCTCCTGGGGCTGGGAAGGTGGGGGCGGGGCGCACTGTGGAAAGCAGGGGGTACCTTGCTAAGGGGTTGGAATGCCCCCTTCCAGGCAGGGGGGCAGCCAAGCAGGATGGAGCGTCAGGGGGGTGTCGGAGCAGGGCGCCCTGCGGGGGAGGTTAGGGGAAGGCCCCCCGGGAGGCTGCCAGTGCGGGCGAGGCAGGCGGAGGGCTCGAACCAGGGCTCCAGCAACGGGCAGGGAGGGGAAAACGGGGTCTCACCGCCGGGAAGGCTCGGGACTGGGGGTGCATGAGAGGGAGGAAAGAAAGCTCAGTTCTGGGTGAAAGCAGATGGTGTTGATCGGGGCGGGAACTCAAGACCAGGAGCAGGTTTGCGTGTGTGGGGGGGAGGGGGAGGGGGAGGGAGGGAGCTGGATTTGGACGTGCCTCCTTCCACTCGTGGGACTTCTAGGTGGAGAAGAAACCACTTCCTGCCCCGAGCCCTCACTTGCGAACCCGGGGCGTGGGCAGAGGCCTCCGGCGGCGCCCGGCTCGCGGGTTGGACGGCGGCGCCCTCGGGGTGTGGCCGCCGCGCGCCCCTCCTCCGCGCTGACTCCCGCTCGGGTGGTCGCCGCCGGTCTCCGCTCCGCCTCCGCAGCGCAGCAGCCGCCGTCCGCCCTCCCGCTTCTCCGTAAGGCGACGGGGGCGCTTTCCCCTTCCCGTCCCCCGGCCCCCTCACCCGCTGGCGTCGCGCAGGGCGGCTCCCCGTCTCGGGCGCCCCTTGTCCCCTGCGCCGGCTGCGAGCGGGGCCCGCAGGCTCTGCGCCCCGGGCCCCCGGCCCTGCCCTTCCGCGGGGACGGAGGGGCAGCGGGCCGGCGGGGCGGAGGCGGCCACGTGTCGCGCAGCTGCTGCGGCGGCGGGGCTGGTGCGCCCGCGGAGGGTGGGGGGGCGGCGGGGCGGGCGCACCCACGTGGGCTCCGGGGCGGCCACAGGGTCCCGGCGCCGCCGGTGTCGGCGTGGCCTCCGGGCCCTGACCCGCCCGCTCGCCCGCAGGACCATGGCCAACACGGAGCGCACCTTCATCGCCATCAAGCCGGACGGCGTGCAGCGAGGCCTGGTGGGCGACATCATCAAGCGCTTCGAGCAGAAGGGGTTCCGCCTCGTGGCCATGAAGTTCCTTCGGGTGCGCGCCCCCCTCCCCTTCTCCCTCAGCAGCTCGGCCGCGGGGTGTTTGCGCCCCGGCGGGGTCTGGTCTGCGCCTCGTCTCAACGCAGCCGGGTTTCTCCCCACTTTTGCTGCTTCCACCCCCGAGGGAATCCCTGTGCCCTCGGGCCCGGCGCCCCCCCCCCGGCCCCGGGAGCGCTGACGCCCTTGGGAAGGTTAAGCGGAGGTAACGTGACTCCTGCCCCGACCGGCTTCCTCGCCGCGGCTGCCGGGGACCGTCACCTGCCGGGCGGTCGCAGGGGGGCAGCAGAGAGCGGAGAAAGCGGGCGTCCCGGGTCCCGGCCCCGGCCCCTGGCGCACGTGGGTCCACCCGAGCCCAGATGGGAGGCTTGGGACCCTCTTGTTTTCGCTGGCAGCTGAGATGATTGAGCTTTTAGGTGGGCTGTCCCCTCCTCGGCCCTTTCTCTGCAGGCTCCCTTTGGCGTAGGGCAGTGACGGTGTTTTCCACGTTAAACCTAGGGCGCACAGAGCTGGCCCTAAGGGATAAGTATTTAAGTGCTGACGTTTTAACCAAGCCCATCAGTGAAGAGGAGAATGCTCCCCGTTAACATCTACGATGTTTCAGCGGGCATTGTGAAGGGCCGGCGGAGTCTGCTAGGACCTTCCATCTGGCATATTTCTTTCAATTGCATCCAGCACTTACCTCCCTAGATCTAGAGCCTCAAACCATCTACTTAAGGATTGTGGCATCCACAAGGTCATTGACATTATGAGGGTGTTGTCATGAGCAGAACAATCTTTTGATATAAAATAGGGTCAGTTTCATGGTTTGGATGGGATTTTTGAATTTAATATAATTTACTATATTGATTTCAGAGAGAGGAAAGGAGAAGGGGAGAGAGAGAAACATCAATGATCAGAGAGTCATTGATCGGCTGCCTCCTGCACACCCCCGACTGGAGATCGAGCCCCCAACCTGGGCATGTGCCCTGACCGGGAATCAAACCCTGATCGCCTGGATCCTAGGTAGATGGCTTAACTGCTGAGCCACGCCTGGCCGGGTGTTTTTTTTTTTTTTTTTAAATAGACACACCTTATGAATGTGGGCTGAAATACTAAATTGGACTTTTAAAGAAGCTACCATATTAATGGGAGGTTCTTAGAAGGGGATGGAGCCATATTTGGGCCTTTTGCTGTTTAGTTGCCAACTGGTGCCTTCTCTTCAATGGCAGGCCTCTGAGGACCTCCTGAAGCAGCACTACATTGACCTGAAAGACCGCCCCTTCTACCCTGGGCTGGTGAAGTACATGAACTCGGGGCCTGTGGTGGCCATGGTAAGTGCTTGGGGGGAGGAAGGGAAACCAAGGAAAATAAGGGCTGACAGTAACCGGCCTTGGTCAGTGACTGTGTCATTTTCTTTAGACGTCTTCCCCAGCTACTCCCCCAGCTAATTCCTTGTTTTACAGATGGAGCCTGCTGGAGTTTAGTTAACAGAGCAACGAGGAGCTTGGGAGGAGAAAGGAAGGGGAATCAGAGCTTAGAGAACATTCTGTGTAACCCCAAGCTAGAAACAAAGCAGTCTATTTCTTCCTGTGGCATTAATGTCCAATTGGGAGTGAAGAGACTAGAAGTAGAGGGTACAGTAGGGAGCCACTGAAATTGTTGAGAAGAGAGATCTATTTCCTCCTGTTCTGTGAGGATGACCTTTTCTTCTTTGCTTCTCCCTGGAATACTCTTTCCCCTTTCTTGTCAGTTTTCGCCGTCCCTTGCTCTAAGTGTTCTGGGACGCGCTTCCCGCCGATCCTGTTCCAGTTCCGTCACTTTTCGCTCCCCTCTCATCACCATCTCGGTGTTTGTGCTGCATGAGGATTCTTCAGCATTGTCTTCCTCTCAGCTAGACTGGGAAGTTGCCCAGTTGGGTAGACTTTGTCCCTGTATCCCAGATGGAGTATTTTATCTAGGCCCCCTACTGTCTCCTGGGGTTAGCTGATACTCAGGTCACTGATTGGTCTGATTGATGTGTGCTGTTCGGGGCAGGGGTAAATGTTTGTTCTGAATGGCAGACCTGATGCAAGTCCTTTCCCCTCACAAGGTCTGGGAGGGGCTGAATGTGGTGAAGACGGGGAGAATGATGCTTGGGGAGACCAATCCAGCAGATTCTAAGCCAGGCACCATTCGCGGAGACTTTTGCATTCAAGTTGGCAGGTAAGTCCCGAGGGCCACTTATGAAACATTATTTGGCATATCCCAATTTGAGAAGAATTTGAAGTTCTAAATTAGGTGGTAATTATCATCGGATGGAAGCGTTTTTAAATAGCTACTTCCCTAGGCTACTTCAAATTTTAACCAAGACATTGCACAAGGGAGCTGCATGTGACAGTTGAAGGTGCAGAGTATCAGGAGAGGACGGGTTCTAAGCCTTGGTTTTCCTATTTGTGGCACTATGACCATGGGTCTGCCACTTAACCTTTTGGGCCCCTTACCTATACAAAATCTGTACAAAAACATTAGTTATGAGATTCCAGTGGAATAAAGGGATTGCCAATAAGCATGAATATCTTGGTTGGGCTTTGCAAATTAGTGTTAAGAAAATGTGGCAGAAAAATGCCCTTGATAATGAATACATCACAGCCAGTTCAGGTTTTGGTCTGGGTTCGTTTGACTGTTCCTGTATTTTTCAAAATTAGAGGAGGAATGTTTTGTGGCACAGCATTCCTGGGGTATGAGCACTTTTATTTTATTTTTTTAAATTTATTGATTTTAGAAAGGAGAGAGAAACTTCAGTTTGTTGTCCCACTTATTTATGCACTCATTGGTTGTTTCTTGGATGTGCCCCGACTGGGGATCCAGCCCGCAGCCTTGGCGCATGGGAATGCTGCTCCAACCAACTTAGCTACCCGGCCAGGGCACTAGCAACTATTTCAAAGGGGGGAAACTTGGAAGCATAATAAAGTTGAACCAAGGAGTGTTTTGGATGAAGTACTTTTATAGTTGCTTTTAAGCGGAAATACTTTGGGGTAGTTTCCTGCTTTAAGTGGAAATCTGGCTGAAAAGGTCTGCAGTGGTTGTCCTTTGCTTTATCCATTAAACAGCCTTTTGCGCTTCAAAATGTGGTAACTAGTATTTGTTCTCTCTTAGGAACATCATTCATGGCAGTGATTCAGTCAAAAGTGCTGAGAGAGAAATCGGCCTATGGTTTAAGCCTGAAGAACTGGTTGACTACAAGCCTTGTGCTTTTGACTGGATCTATGAATAAGAGGTGGACAAGCATCAGTCGGTTCCCTTTGGCTCCACAGTTCATTCCATTAACTTGGAAGCAATAGGATCCATCTTTTCTAACGCGTATTTACCAATAAAGCCTTTGGAAACTGGGTGCAGCCTCCTGTGCTTACTTGGTACTAAGCTGGAAGAAGTGACTTAGTTTTCTGGTTAGAAAAGCATTATCCAGAACTAATTAATCCTGCTTATTAGGGAAGAACGATCCTTCTCAGCACCTCGATGTACTTCAGGACTCTAGGTGGGCAGTAGTGAGGCTGAAGAGGGCCACGTGTGGCACTGGTAGTGTTAAATCTAAGGAAACCAATAAGGAAGTAATGAACATAATAAATGTCCCAACCCCTTTAGCTGATGTAGATACACTTTGGGGTAGTTTCCTGCTTTAAGTGTAGCTGATGTATTTCTGCATAAAAAATTTGTTGAAACTTGGAACGTACGGTCATCCAGACGTATATTTTTGTTGACTGCAAATTGGGCAAGTTATGTATGAGGAAATGGAAGCCTACAGACATCTGTAAAATGAGGGCATCAGGGCAATGCAGTTGTCCTCGTGCCTCGCCCCCTGCTGGTACACCGTATTCTGTGCAACCCTACCGCTTTCTCTCTTCCCTGGTGTAAAATATTTATCATTCCTGTTTCCTGGGTGAGAGCAGTGAATGGTTACAAAATACATCATCTCTGTTTTCAATGTTAATTTTCCTGGATTAGCAGTTGTTAAAATGCCAAATGGCACTGATCACCCAGAGTCTGGCATAAAAATTGGGAGGTTATAGAAATATGTGGGTCTATGAATACATGTTTTCTCTTAGGAAACTGGTGAAAAGTTAAATGCCACTTCCATATGAAAGACTCAGCGTTACACCTTTTTTCCTTTGGTTTTTGTTTTTTTCAGTGTTACACTTTAAAGAAAAATATATCTTTATTGATTTCAGAGAGAGGGAAAGGGAGAGAGAAACATCAATGATGAGAGAGTCAATGACTGGCTGCCCCCTGCACGCCCCCTACCCAGGTTTGAGCCTGAACCCAAGCATGTGCCCTGACTGGGAATCAAACTGTGACCTGGTTCATGGGTTGATGCTCAGCTGCTGAGCCACACTGGCTGGGCTCAGTGTTACACTTTTAACACATACTGCTACATACGACAATGACAAACTCACTGACTGCTTGGTATAAAAAATGTCAAGATTCTTGTTTCAAGTCAAGTTAAGGTTAGCCCTGACCAGTGTGGCTCAGTTGGCAGGGCATTGTCCAGTGCACTGAAGGGTTGCTGGTTTGATTCCAGGTCAGGGCACATTCCCCAGTTGCAGGCTCGATCCCTGGTAGGTGGTAATATGCAGGAGGCAGCAGATATAGATGTTTCTTTTTCCCTCTCCTTTCCTCTCTCTAAAAAAAAATATATATATATAATCTCAAAGCTCATGGGATAGTAAATGAGAGCCAACTTATTAGGGAATTCCAACTTATGAGGGCAACTGTTGAGACCATTTAAGGTAGGAAATGGGCAGAAACTGGGTTCTACATCTGTTTTTCTTGGAATGCATTATATTTTTCTAAAGTGGGATGAAATTAACCCCGGAAGAGACCCAGTCCATCTCATTACTGTCTTACATCCATGAAATTCTCTACAAGCTGCTTTTGCAGAAGTTGAATAATTTTCTAAAGAGTTGGTCATTAGTAGAGGAGAGGTCTTTCCATTCCCTCTTAATGTAAACAGCACCAGCTGGCTGGGACAATTTATTTACTTCCTTTGGACTTTGCTTAAGAGGTTAACAGAGCTTGAAAAAAAAAGTTTCCTAGCAAGCAAGCCAACCCCAAAACACCATGTTCCAGCTACGGTTATTTAAATACCCCTTGGCCTCTTGGGTGGTACCCAGTGAAGGGGGGAGTAATCCGAGGTGCTGCCACGCAGTCTCTGCACCTCGCTGCAAAATTGAGGAAGTCAAGAACTTCCTGCTCACAGCCAGGCGAAAGGATGCCTAATCTGTCAGTATCAAGAAAAATAAAGATAATGAGAAGTTTAAAGTCCGAGGCAGCAGACAGCTTTATATCTTGGTCATCACAAAGAGAAGGCAGAGAAACTGAAGCCGTCCCTACCTCCAGGTTTGGCAGTGAAGGAGCTGAAATGAACCAGACACCCTGATCTGTATTAAAATGTTAAAAATTAAAAAAAAAAATTAAAACAAAAAACCAGCACTGGCAGACTTGGCTCAGTCGGTCGGAATGCCGCTCCCTACACCTACAGGTCCCCGCTCGATTCCTGTATTGGGGCAGTGCCCAGGTTCTGGGTGTGATCCCGGGTGTCCAATCCCGACTTGGGGTGTGTACAGGGGGCAACTGATCAAGTGATCGTCTACCCCCCCTTCTCTCTCTTAAATAAAAAACATTCTCAGACAAGGATTTAAAACACAACAAACAAAAGTAAATCCCCCAAGAGGCTCGCACTCACCACTGCCCAGCTGCAGCCGACAGCCCAGCTCAGACGCGGCCTCGCCGCCCCCTCCCGCCCTGGTCCCAGGTCCCCGGTCCACTCGGCCAGCAGGACGCGCCTCACCTGCTGCTCGGCTCACAGGGGCGCACCTGACCTTCCCAGGGGCCCGGCTGCTTACAGAAGGCGCTCGGCAGCTTCAATAAGGGAAGGAAACCTTTCAAAGACCAAGGCGTAGTAAAGAATTGCTCAAATACAACTTAACTTTAACATTTTATTTTGTGTAAAAAAGGGCAAATTTAGTGAATTATTTTCATCTTGTACACAAAGTTATAATTTTAATGCTTTCACATCCATGCTGGAAAATCTGCAATTTGGTAAAAATGAAAGGAACATAAATTTCTCTGAAGAATTTTTCACGCCATTATATACACTTCCTGAGAAAGTTTCAAATACTTTCTCAATGATCACAAGTTACCAAGAAAATAAAAGATTAAATTTGTACAGATATTGGTCTATATATCAAATACATACAGAAATGATGTAAAAACCTTATGCAGTTTACTTTGACCTCTGTCCTCAAAAGATTTGCCCAGGGACAGATGCTTTTCTTTTGTATAAATGACTGTGGCTTTATTTAAAATATGAAAATCAAAGGAAGAAACCCAGTTTAATCACAGTATTTTTAAAATCCCTTCCCAATAGTAAAGAATCATTACCAAATATATAGCACCATAATACAAATATTGATGGGAGAGGGTATTCACATCACGCAAAATTAATAATAATAAAAACAAACAAACACTGAAAACCCGTGTTAGTATCCGTAGAATAAGAAGTTGATAACAGCTTTAGCTTTCCTCATACACAGCAAAGAAAAGGTTAGAGAGTTTAAACTACCAAAAGCCCCAAATAATCCTACCAGGAAAAAACAAAAACAAAAACAAACCCAAGGTCAGCAGTACATTTTGAACCGTAAAAGATAATGGGGCTATTGAGTTGTACAACTGGAGTTATGGCTAATACATAAATCTCCTCTGCACTGACTTATTTTCTGTTCACTGGCAGGAGGAGTCAGAGTCTGAACAATGACTAGGGCTTCAGATTGCATTTAGACTGTAGAAAGTCCTTACCAACCTTTAACTGTTGGTGATGGGATCAAGACAAGAAACACCTTCATGAATAGGCGGGAAATTAAAAAATACTCAGAGCCTGGTTTTGCTCTAGAACTGGAAGCTTATAAACAAATGAGCATTTCACAGAACTAATTACCAGGCTCCAAATCAAATCCCTCCTGACTTACTCAGTTCCCTATGGAGCCTCTCGGCCCAAGGTACTGGTAGAGCACGCCATACAACTGGCTTCTTGTGCCCATACCATGAAATCAGAGTCCTGGGTTTAATTCACTGAGTCTGAGAATAAAGACTGTTGTAACTCTTGCTTTGGAAGTCTTCTAGGCTTTAAGTTTATGGGAAGATCTTTAAAAGTTAAAGATTTGGGAAGTGTGAGGATGTCACATTTACAGTAGGTCCCTCTCAGTAATGTTGTTTAAGATAAATATCCAGTAATTTAACAGCTGAGTTCACATATATTTGACACATGAGAATCAACTTGGCGTTGATATGATCTGCGTTTATGCCCCTAAAGAGTCAGTATTAAGAAATGTTGACATGCGATTCCATACATTCTTACATTATAAAGTAACAAATTTTACTTCCAGTAGCAACTACAAAACCTTACGTTATTAACCCTTCTTGCATAGAATGAGGTAAACCTGTGCGTATTACCAATGCTAGTATTCCCAAAAGTAGAGCATTATTTTAGAAAATAAATTGCTGGTTTTTAATGTTCTATGCATTTTAAAATTCAAACAAAAATCTTACCTAAAATGGTCTCCTGGGGCTTTCCATTGACATTTTTTAAAGCATTCCATAAGTTGAAGGACTGTAGTTTAATCATTTTGATTAATTTCTAATTAGCCTGACCTCTATTCCAGAGGAGACGGTCAGCATTACCACTCTGAAGAGGCCAGGCTAAGACCCAGAAGCGCTTCTAGAACAGATGCAGTAAATTCCTGAGAGTTGAGTTTATGAACCTCACTGGTAAACGCTAGAGCTCTCTCATTCAGTCACAACTCAGAAAGTTAGAAAATGCAGAGAGCAAACCTTTCACCAATTACCCTTAGATCCTTTCTGAAAGGAAGCCGTGTGAATTTCAAAACAGGGAATGTTCAAAATGGTCCAAATCAGTTGTTAAAACTAATTCTGAACACAAATAAAGACAGCTCATACTATATAGATATATATGGAATTTTAAGAAAATTAAGTTCTCTTTCAAATTAGTTTTCTAACAAATTCAGGATAGTTAAAAGCAGAGCTGGAATGATTTTGAAATCTCAACTTATTTCGGCTTTAGGTAACTTTGAATTTGATTCTCCTGGTAATACAGAACATCTGTTTTGGGGTGTGGTTATACCAAGTATTATCTCACAGACGGAGGGAAGTGGCAGAGAGCTAATCAGAATCCCTTTTGTGGGGTACTTTTTAGAAAGGAAAATGAAATAAACTTGGAGCAATATTGCATTTTCCCCCAACACCTCATCATGTACACTGACATCCTGTATATGTTGTCAACCATTCCAGTTTAACACTTTAGTGTTAGGATCATTTTAATCATTTTTTTAACTAAAGGAGAACATATAAAAGTATCCAGAGTTCTTCCAGTTTCATATAGAACTCCAATAAATGTTCACAGAATGAAAAACATTTCTGTACAAACATTTAAAATGGGCTGCAATAAAATGCCGACAAGCAGAATTACCCTTTCCATGATCCATGTGGTGATGAACCCTCCATGAGGGGGTTCAGTTGCATATTTCTGCAGCAAAGGAAGCTGGAGATGTGACTGGCCTAACTTCTAAAATCCCCAAATCTCCCAACAGGTACCAAAAAGGTTCATTTGTATTGACAGTTCACTTGCATTTACAACTATATCCTTCTTAAATCATTTCCTTCAATCCTGCTACCTAAACTTTAATCTTACCAAAAAAGTTAGAATTTCAGTTCTTGTTAACAATGCACATAAATCCAAATGTGTAAAATATTACAAAATTCTTTCAAAAGCTTCAAATACAACACAAAAATTGTCCATCTTTATAAATTGAAAAATTTCCCCCCGCGACTAAAATAGTTTCCCCGCCCACCTGAAAAATCTGGAACTGAAATTTTCTGTTTAGCAAAATGTCCCAGTAGAATAGCCCCGCTGTACAGCTGGATTGATTACAAATCAGTCCCGTGTAAAAGTCTTCCCCTCCCACCCTCAGTTTCGAAGCCGCCTCAGGGCTCTTGTTTGATGTAGAAGTTGGCAGAGCCATTGCTTTCCTGATCAGATGCTCCTTGGAGGAAATTATAGTCCTCTCCATCTATCAACTCCTCCTTCAGCTGCAATGTAGTCACTGCACAAGAGAGATAAACGTACGGGATATTATGCCTTTCTAGAATATTCAGATTGCTTTTAATCTTCATATTCCACCAGCTTTACAGTTAAGTAAAAGCACTTAAGTAATTTTAATTTTCAAGGTGTATTAGCAGTAAAGGAAAATTCCAAAATAGAACAATAGTACATACTGGCCACTGCCTAATGGCCATCTTCAACAAAATACTAAAGATAACAGGGATCGCTAATTTTACTAAAAGAATTAGAATTTTTCTTATGGTTAAGTATTCACTTTTATGTCAATGTCTATACAATGATGTATTTTCTTGCATGGTCCTGAACTATACTTAATAAGTAACAACACAATAAATATGACTTTAAAATAATCTTAACTCCAAGGAGTACCTTTACTAAAAAGACTCCCTGCAGAAGAGATATAAATCTGATATTAAAAAGTTAAAAAACATTACAAATATAAAATATTATCTATAATGGAATATGAATCATATACACATAAAATAAATAACTTATTAAACAAATATTAAACTGATATTAAACACATAGTAAAACTAAAATCATGGACAACTTCATCATTTTAGGTAAAATAAAAATTTATTGGCATCAGCAATGAGAAAATCATTGGTGTAAAATGGCTAGCATTACCAGTGGGATCCCTTAACAGCCGTATTGCCTGAGTTCATATCTGATGACTTGCTTTTTATTGAAAAGAAACCAGCAGTATAGGCAGTCCTCAATTTATGAATAGGTCACATTCTAATTGATCTTTATTTTTATGGACAATTCTTTTTGTTTCTAATATTTTCAATGGGGTTTAGATTTCTGGGTAGCCACTCAAGTCATACTAGTCAGAATTTCTAATGACAGAAGGCCTCTTTCTAATGCATGGGCAAGAATGAAGACAAAGAATTTTTTCTTTGCTGAGCCCAGCACCTGTCTTTAAAAAAATAAATTATTTATTTTTAGAGAGAGAGGAAGGGAGCAGGAGAAAGAGAAAACATCAATGTGAGAGTGGAACACAGATTGCCTCCTGCACGCCCCCTACTGATCGAACCTGCAAACTGGGCATATGCCCTGGCTGGGAATGAACCAGCAACCTTTCATTGCACAGGACGAAGCCCAACCGAGCCACACTGGCCAGGGCCCAGCACTAGTTTTACGCAAAAATTTTAGGCTGTTTAATTCTGAGATTTTGCTAACTCTTTTTATAAACTTAAATTACTGTCCCTCAATACAATTACCCTGTAACTTCAGATTGCCCTGATTCCTTTCCCTGAGGTCTACTCCTTACTTCCTATAGAACTCCTCCCTTCTAAAAAACTACATCCTCACTTTTTAAATAAAAATGATCTCAGTCCTGGCCAGTGTGGCTCAGATGGTTGGACTGTCGTCCCATATACCAAATGGTACAGGTTCAATTCCTGGTCAGGGCACATAATTAGGTTGCAGGTTTGATCACCAGTCAGGGTGAGTGCAGGAGGCAGCTGATCGATGTTTCTCTTAAAAAGGAAAAAGAAAAGATCTCAGCTAAGTGTTAAAAACAAGTCTTAGTACCAACCAACCTCTAAAAAGTTACTGTTTAACAAAAATCGAGTTGGTCAAGTTTTAAATAATTGAAAGGACAGGCGATCTCCTATGCTAGTTTACTCACTGGAATCTAATCCCATGGTGAGCAATGCTAAACTTCTTCACACAGATCTGCTAAATCTGAGGTAACAAACTGTGCTTTCCCCGTCTTACTCATGTCTCATGGTTCTTTTAAACTTGCATGAGTATTTTGAAACCAAGAGATTTCACATAAAACCCTGGCAACATGAGACTAGCATTCTTGAAGGGTTATGAGCAGTGGGAGCTGACTGGCTGCTGTCAGTTCAGCTGCGGCAGCAAAGGGCTCCCACACACCTATCACTGTGTGCCTGAGTCACTGAGTACACCCGCTTGCTTCCTGCAGGCACTGGCTCCAAAACAGGGAAAAGTGTTCAGTATCCTCCACTTTGGATCTTTTTATTACAACTGGAGTGAGGAGATGCATATATATGGAATGTAAATTGAGAACTGCTTATACAGAAAAAAAGTTAATTTCTGAGAATAAGGACTCTGTTTAGATAAATAGTAAGCCAACTAAGTTGTCATAAAGTAGTAATTCCATAGTGTCACCATGATGTACCGTATTCAAATGTGGTCACAGAAAAATCCCATGCTGATTTTAGTTACAAAAGATTAGTTTCAAAAATAATGCTTTGACATCTTATTTAATAATTTAAAGAATAATCTTTTCAGAGATGCCAATTCCTTTTATTTCACTTTGTTACTTGTTTTGGTAATGATGTTAAAAAACTTAATAGCCCAAAGACAGAAAAGCGAATACACTATACCTATAACAATAACAAAACAAATACCAGTCAGACTGCTGGAAGGTAAAGCAAACAGGACTGTGCAGTTTTCCTTCTTTAAAAAATTATTTAATATAATAAAAATGCTTCAAATTGAACCAACATGCATTAATTGTTAAGGACATCTGAACAATACCATGAAAATAAACATACGAAAAGAAAAACCCAAGTTTCATTAAAGGTGCAGTACCCACAATAAAAGGTTGATTAAAATAATACCTTGTTATAGGATGATCAGATGGCTAAATGAATGATAAAAGAATTACCGTGCTTCAAGACCAAACATGTTCCAGTCAAACAGATGTTTATTTTTTGAATGCAAGAAAGGTAAATTGAGATTATAAAGCACATCCTGAAACTATGTGCGTTTACTATTAACAACAAATTTCTGGATTATGCTTCTACTCATGTTAAATATGGAAACAATGTGCTTAAAAAAAAGTAACTCAAGATAAAGGTGAAACATTCACTCAGATGTGGAATGTTTTAATGCAGTTTTTGTTTTAATGGAACCTAAGCTAAAGTCTGCCTGATACCTTCACACTAATCATTTCTCCTTTCCAGGTCTTATTCTCAATGAAGGATGGATGAAATAAAATAGATCCTGTGGCTACAATTCGCTTTCTACACAAATGCATTTCTTAGCTCTATTTTTAAAAGGAAGTCACTTTGCTGACTCTGATCACTAACAGTTCAGGAGATAAGCTAATGGAAATCACAAAGTCCATAAATATAACATACTCAACAGCTAACCAACTGTAGCTTTTACATAGTTGAGATATCGTAGTCCCTACAGTTTCACCAGTGTAAAATCACACCAGTCCCACAGATGTGCCCCTGCTCAGAAGACACTATAGACAATGGTGGAAGAAAGAATCATCTGAGGCCTGTGGTCTCCATCCCATGCATCTACTCTTAAGTTCCTGGGTTTTGTCAATCCTAGAAGTCAAGTTCTATTTTACACGAATCAGTAACCTCTCACAAAATGTGACACTAGTCTCCAAAATCAGTCTAGTGTTTAGAGACAATACATCTAAAATCCAATAAAAATTCAAATATATCCAGAGCTCACAATATTGATAGGTAATTACTTAGGCTGAAGAAGACTATTTCCTAAGTAACAAGTACAAAAAGAAAAAAATTAAAGAGACAAAGAAAACTGTAATGTTCTTTAGACTTTGAAGTCTTTTCCATTAAAGAGCAAATAAACTTGGATTTTCAGTTCTATTTTTTCTTTCTCTCCATATATATAGATATGTATATAGATATAGATATATAACAATTTCCTCTAGATAAAGGGTATCAGAGAAAACAGACTGGGAAGGATCAAGATGAACTAATAACACTGTTAGGGAGGCAAAAGCTAAAGAACACATCTTAAAATGGAAAAAAAAGAAAAAAAAGAAAAAAGGCCAGTAACTTGAGGTGCAAAAATATTACCAACCAACCAACCAATTTGTTTGCAAATAAATTAGCAAACAGAGGAATGAGAAGAGATCAGGTCCCACCTGAGTTTTCAATGTTCAAAAGGCATTTTAAACAATGCTGGTTAGATAAAACAATCTGGTTAAAAAGCAACAGTTAGGAAAAAAAAAAAAAAAAAAAAAAAGATAAAAGCAACAGTTAGGCCCAGCTGGCATGGCTCAGCCTTTGAGCATCAACCTATGATCTAGGAGATCGTGGTTCAATTCTGGGTCAGGGCACATGCCCTGGTTGCAGGCTCGATCCCCAGTAGGGGGAGTGCAGGAGGCAGCCGATCAGTGACTCTCATTATTGTTGTTTCTTTCTATCTTTCTCTCCCCTTCTCTCTGAAGTCAAGATATATTTAAATCAATAAAGATATATTTAAATAAATAAATAAATACATAAAAGCAACAGTTAGGATGTGGCAGAATATATGCCAAGGCACACAACTTTGGTTTTCAAGCTATCTCATCTGTTCTTGCGTCTACTAAAGTTCATCACATGCAAGTGAAGTGTTTCTGATAGTCTATGATAATATATTTGTTCTTGGCAATTACAAAGGGCAGAACCTTTTATAGTCTTCCTTACAATCTACCAGCTTGGCCTGACCAATTAAAATTCAAGTTAAGTATAATATACTTAATTAATCATTGTACATAAATGAACATGAAATTATGGAAATAAATTTCACTCAAATTCAACACCAAAATTATACAGGTATTGCATTTTCCAAGTCCATGCTATTCAACTAAAGATTGTGGTAAATGTTACTACCAGAACCAAAATTACACTGAAACACAAAACACATCCTTTGTAATGCATGAGACAATGAGACGCTATGGAATGCTATGACCGAAGCCTCCTCTTTGGATTTGATTAATCAGACCAATCCCTAATGGCACATTTCTCTGCCAGGTCAAGTCACACAGAACTCTGTAATGCAGATGTTCAACTATTTTAATGAAACCATGAACTAGTCCAAGTTGTCTCACAATTCCATAAACTGAAATTGTAACTTGACCCTAATTCGAAGCTCAGAAATGGTTTATAACAAAACTAAAAATTCTTCCTTCCTCGATGATTCATCTTAGTGAAGTGACTACCAAGAACTAGTGAAAATGAATTTTTTTAGTTGAAAGAAAAGAAAAATTTAATGAGTCAGCACCTGTCATGCCGGACCATGCTTTGTCCCCCACCACCCTGCCCAGACTCGACCCTCTGCAGTACCTGAGGTGCTGATGTAACTAGTTACCTGTTTTGAGGCTGGGCCTGAACTCTCGGCTAGTGCTGGGAGGTGGGGGGGCCTCCGGGGCTGTCTGTGCTGGAAGGGTTCGATATGGAGGAGGAGTCAACTCTTCGTCACCAGAGAAGCTCCTCCGCACCCCACCTGTCATGGGCAGGCTCGACAAACTGACAGGCTTCTTCCCAATTGGCATCTTCCTCTCTAAATATCAAGTCAAACTAAAGTAAGCTTTTACTTACAAGCGTGGCAAGAAAAGTGCATTATATGGCTAGGAAAGCTGTGTTGCATAGGATACTGAGAACAGAACTAACTATGCAAGCATGGTTGGTATTTCTAAAAACAAGGGGTGTGTGTGTGTGTTGGGGGTAGACGACGGAGGAGATTATCTCTAGATTCTGAGAGTCTGGTAATCCCGGTTCCTGACTCTCAAATAAATTTTAGCTTCAGGGGAGTTGAAAATTCTATACAAGAAAGAGAGGGTGTTATGACCCTACTTGTGGGGTAGCGGTTCACTGCCCAAACATTGACCTTCAGGGAGAAATCAAATAGTTTACTGTATTATCTGGATGGCAGGGTTTTACTGATATGAAATGTGCTCCCCTAACTTCTGGTTTATAATTACACTATTTTAGAAAACATAATTCTTATTCTGAAGAGCAATTCTAAAATTTAAATCTTGTTGCCTGCAAGTTCTTACGCAATCTTATTTCTTTTGAAACACCCTTTGCTTATAGTTTCATAAGAAAACATTAAGCCTTCAAAAATCTATATAATGCTTTCACTAACAAAAAAGAAGATATTCCAAACTTTGCAAATATTGAACAACCAAGCATACTGCATTAGTCAGGCTGACAACGGAAAAATACTTACATATATTTGTGACTATAAATTGTATCTGTTTTCTTCCAGAGTATACAAATCACCCCGGCAAGGGCAATAAAAAATAATGCTTCACAAAATCAGGACTAAAACATAAATTTAAGTCAGGCAGTATTCCTATGTAAAATGATCTGGAAACTAAGCTACCAGTGTGTACACACTCAACTGCCAAACCTAAATCACGCACAGGAATCATTTAGAATTTTCTAATGTACTATACACCTAGAGGTAAAAATGCAAGGAGAACCTCTAACTCTCCACTACTTCTAATAGCTCCCAAGATGACAGAAATCCGCACAGGTTTTCTGGCTCTAGAATAACTAAACCTTGAGAAAGAAAGGCTTTTCAGACTGGACGGATCACATGCACACAACAGTCTATATGAACCTCTTGGCAGAATAGGACTTATTTTTTTAAAGCACTGGTTGGTTATCCCTTTATAGCACAAACACAGCTCATTACAAAAGAACTAAATAATGAAGCCAATCAGCTGTCTATTTCTGTAAACAATAAGCACTGCCTCAAATACGCCCATAGATGACTCTAGGTACAGAAAGACCGAGGGGCTGTCCAGAGAAAACAGCGGAGCCAGAGTAGAATAACCTGTAGGCGAAGTTCAAACAAAGGCAAGGTTTTGTGGTCTGCTGTAGATACAAATCTGGGTGTAATGGATGACTTAGGTTTCTGGGCCCCAAATTCTTTCTTATTCATGTAGGTAAAGTTTTGTGGGAAACATTTCTAACAAATGATTTGCTGACTACCATAAAAAATAAAAGGAGCAAACGATCCCTTATAATGAAGACAGCTTCTTCTTCACTCACATGGCACCACAATTCCAAAATGCAAAGTTTCTGTAAAACTCTGGTAACAAAACCAGATCTCACTTGGTCATACTATTTATAATCTTTATTTGGTCCATTTAATGTAAATATTTAAATATACTTTGCTTCATAAAATGCTCCAGAGTCTGCAAGGGGTGTTAATATGTGCTGCACACACTGTACTTCTCCAAAATCCAAAAAATTCTGAATTCTAAAATACATCTGGCCCCACAGGTTTACTAATGAGGGATCCTGAGTTTATAGCTCTCTTCCTTCTGCATCCGAAGGATGTTTAAATAATTAGAGATAAAGCCACAATATGAGCTATTAAAATGTTAAAGAACACATACGTTTATAGCTCAATTCTTTTTCTAAATGTCACTAAAAACTGGGGTACTGATATTATCACTTCATTAATTTCACATTTCTTCCCATGTCCCTAGCCCATTAATTCAAAATCATCAAGCTCCATAAACCACAAAAAAAGCCTGCAAGAGTCACATAGCATGTGGGAAGCATGTAAATTGTGTATATAATGCTCAGAAATTATCTGTGACAAGTATCATCATATAACCACTGAGTAATAAAAAACATTCTTAACTCAACATCTTGGAAAGAAAATTCTGAAATCTCAGTCTTGTCCATAGAAAGGGAAAAGACAGCTGAAGCAGCCTGTTAGAAAATTAACCTTACAGAAAATTAGTGATCACCTCTACCACTGTTAGTCCACTGACAAAGTTTCCATTGAATTCCCCCTAACAATTTCCTGATAAATGGGAAATCACTTTGGCCTGCCTGGTCTGGGAATACTCTCTACAGTTTGAGTATCAAACGTGACAAGCAATTAGTGGGCAAAATAATTCTGGGCCTATGGGAGGCTTATGCCTATAAGAGAGGGTAAGTGACAGGCCTAGAAGCCACCACTACTGTGAGGCTGGCCCAGGTTTTGTGCTGGAAGGAAATTAAAGCACCAGTGCAGTGGCTGGTAGGAGCTTTCAAATTCCCCAATGAAAGAATTATAAACCAACAACTATATCAGGAAGGTTAGGGTATACTGATTTTTTATGCTTCTTCAGTCTCCTGGTTGCTAATGAGACAGATTAGTACTTATTTGAACTTATGGTAAGTCAGCTGGAAAAAAACTGATTTAGCTTTTATCTTCAAATGTACTTTTTACTTTTAAAAATATCTTTACATGAAAACAATCTTATCTTAGAATGAAATATTCCATGACCATCTTCATGAAGAGAATCTGTGGCTTTCTATGGTGGAGAAAAAAGATTTTAAAAGAATCAGATAGAGCTATTAATATATTTTGTACTATTTTGGTTATTAATCCCAATAATCATTCATTGTAAGGTAAAATATAGAAACCATATTTTAAAAAATTTTCTTAAGCTTGACTTTGTTAGCCATCAATTTGAATTCACTTTAAGTATTGTTCTAGAGTTCTGGTTTATAAGAGTCTTGGGTTTTTTAGGTTCCAAGTCTACTATAAGAAACAAGCATCTGCTTTTAAAATTTTTTAATAAAAAAGTTTTAAAAAAAGAATTGATTTCCAGTAGGTTTACATATTATTTCAAGAATCACTTGTATACTCTATTCTTTACCATGTATGTTATAAATATTATGGTAATCATTTTCTGTCAATTAAAATATGTGTTTCTCGTTATTGCAAATGTTTGCCTTTTATGGCATACTGCACCTTTAAGCATAATACACAATGCACAGTCATCAGCTCTCACAGGGGTATCATTTTCTGTGCAAAAATACCGTGACCCCAACAGGTTAACAATTTAGGAAATGTATATAAACACTATGTGGTGACCCACTTTTCTTATGTCCTTTGTATTGCTGGGACTTAGCCTTTTTCTTCTGTTTTGATGAACCTGATTGGCTTTCTCTTGACGCTGAAAGATAAAAGGGGAAATTGGTACCAGATAAATTACTTACAACTAACTATAGGTACAATTTAGATGAACTACCTTTACCAAGACTGTTATGCTTATAAAAGTATATAATGCTTTGAAAATAAGGGTGCTTATTCCAATAAAACCACAAACCTCAATATCAAACAGATTCCACTATTTATTCAGCAAGCACTCATCATATACCAGTAAATTTTTAGCCTATAATTTTCAACTCATTAAAATAAATCTAGTTTAATTTGGTGAGTGCTCTTACTGTCGTGTTTTTATAGTCATTATGTAACTGACTATTGAGTTCACACGGCCATGGCACACACGGTCTGATTCTGTGAAATTGTTGTTGAGTCTTAAGATCTTACCTGGCAACCAATCAGACATAGGTATATTCTTGTCCTGTGAGCTCACAAGATGATTTATGTGAGATAGTCCTCTGAAGAATTGCTGATTTTTACAAAAGGACACCTTTTCTGTATACCAACTTACACTGTGATGCCGGAGGCTGTAGCTGATATCCAGTTAATTGACACCACCCTACAGGATAGAGGTCAGGAGACTCACAGTCTACCCACTGATCATACTCTTCTTCCCATCCATCAAAATGTATCCTCAAGAGACGATGAATAATTCGAGTTACTGTGGCTACACATATTAAACGTGGCTCCATGAGATCTACTGCTTCTAATTTCATTCCTACACGAAATCCGTGATTTGGAACATCCTGACATGGAGAAGCAAAACATTAACACTGGTGAAAAGAAGAATGCATAACTCCACTACCACTACGAGAGGGAAAAGAAGGAAGCAACATTACCCAATAACATCATTTAAACCAAAAAAAATCCCCAATAATTCTTTAGTTATTGAAACATATGAAGGTGAAATATTTGAGAACTAGTTACATAATGTATTCATTTCTATTTTACTCAGATTAAAAAAATGAAACAAAGTTTGAAAAACAAGCTTCACTTCTTAGGCAAAAGAAGTATTTATATTGTTTTATTACTCTCTATTTTTTTAAATATAAATCTCCACTAAGAAATTCTAATATAAAGCAAAAACACTTTGATCACTAATGATTTACATTTGTGTAAAGTTCCACATAATTATCATGTCATCATTTAAATTTACCTTATTAAATAGTTTTACTGGTGCTGCAATGGAGCCAGTTTCCCTGAGGTAGTCAAACCATTTAAAAGGAAGTTTAGTGTAACCTGAAAGACACAACTGGTTTAAGTAGCAGTTCATTTAAAATTAGCACAATACTAAAAGTAGATAAAAAGTAACTCAGCACTCTCTGAGATTTCAAGTTAAATGACAAACTTCTAATTCATGCTCTAATACTATAGTGAGTCTAATAATTCCTCCATGTTATAAGGATTTTCCTCCTTTTCTAGACAGACACTGGTATACCCATGCACCCTAAGGCAAAAGTGACTCTCCTCTGTTTACCACAAGAACTACAGACTTTTTCAATCCTGGCTTAGAACAGTCTAGCATTTAACACTTTCCGGTGACATTTTTCTTCCTTTGTAAGAAAGGAAATTCACTGGACAAATACTATTTTTATAGACCACTGGTTTTGGCTTTCCCCCTTCTTTTCTTTAGAGAAAAACCATAGGTTCAGATATTGAAATCAGAGAAGTCGCTGGTTAAGCCACGAGAGCCATTTAAAGGTACATCTTTTAAAAAGCCACATGCAAATCTAAAAATGAAAACCTGTCCCCTCAACACTAAAGTATCTATATAAAAAAAGTTAATGTATGCAATAACCTATTGAGCCCACATCACCATCTCAACAGGGCTTGAGAATACTAATTCATATTATAAAGTGTACAGATACTCAGAAAAAACTCTATACCAACATAATTTATTAATGCTAGCTGGAATACAGTGCTTTGATTTTAGACCACCCCACAGCTTGTTATGTGTGCATATATTTATACATGCAACATATACATAGATATTCACACAGCAAGAAATCTAGGGCTATGTTAAATGTTGTAAACAGATACCACGTAAAAAGCAAGCAAGAATGAAAACCCAGTGTGTATCAGGATGAAGTACCTCTAGGTGGAGTAAGTTCAATCATGTTAATTTCACAGAAACCAACAGGGAAAATAGAGGGGGAGGTTGCATGGTAACAGAACCAGTCAGATCCATCTGCTGCTTCCGAGCCATCGATCCCAATCATCAGGAATCCGTCAGCTAGCACCTTTTAAATGAAAAGAATTCCAAGTATTTGAAATTAGACACACTATTACAAAAATGATCCTTTAAGTTACATACTAAAATAATGGAAAATCTATTACATAAAGGTCTCTTAAAAGTGAAAAGTGCTTCTTTATTGAATGTTAAATTACTAACATTATAATGAAAAATCTATGTAAATTCCTGCATGCACCAGAAACAAAAGCAGCATTACAAAGAAGTGATTTCAGAGTCTAGGGAAAATAGTGCCTTTGCCAACTGCTAAGACAAACGGTGCTGTGAAATCATGCAATTGGCCTGAGTGCTCTTTTACAATTAATTGAACTCTCTAGTCTTGGTAAGGCTCTAAATCCTACTCAGTAATAACTTTACTTTTTTCTTTTGGATTTATCACAGAGGAGATTTTCCAAACCTTTTCCACCTTCTTCAAGCTCCAACTTTCTCTCTTATGCTACAGATAACCGTGCTTCTCTATGATAGAATCTAAGGCCAGCTCTGTAAGGCCCTTCCATTCCTTCCTTAACACCTCAGATTTTTAAGTAGCCCCCTTTCCCCCAAGACAAACTTCCCCATCTCATCCTATTACCACTGGTACCTTTGCCAAAACACCATCTCCTATACTCGAATGTCTCCCAATTTCTGTTATACTAAAAATATTTTATTTTGAAACAGTTCACACTTAACAGAAAAGGTACTATCCTTTTTTTTTTTTTTAAATATATCTTTACCGATTTCAGAGAGAGGAAAGGAGAGGGACAGACAGAGAAACATCAATGATGAGAGAGTCCACAACCTGGGCACGTGCCCTGACCAGGAATCGAACCCCAATCGCCTGGATCCCAGGTCGACGCTCAACAGCTGAGCCACGCCCGGCTGGGCGGTACTATTCTTGTACAATGAACTCCTATATTGTCTTCACCCAGAGACCCTATTCAAGTTATATGCTATGTAATTCCACGCAGTCTGATGTCTGTTTTTCCCCTATTAAACTGCTTAATCTACTAATGACCTCAAAGTTTGTCAAATATGGTGCGTTTTTTCCAACTCTCATCCTCCTCCAACTTCAGCCTCCCTGCAGTATTCAGTAGCCATTGACTATTCTTAACGTTTTGAAACATTTTCTTCCAGACTCTCACTACAGTGCAGTCAACTGATCAATCCTCTCGCCAATCTGATCATTCCCTCCACATTTTTTTTCTTGATGTCTTGACTTCAAAGAGAGGAAGTGAGGGGGGAGAGAGAGAATCATTAATGATGAGAGTCATTGATCAGCTGCCTCCTGCACGGCCCCCAGCAGGGATGAAGCCCGCAACTGGGGCATGTGCCCTGACTGGGAATCGAACCTCGATCTCCTGAAGCTCAACCACTGAGCCACGCTGGCTGGGCTAGTGTCTAACCTTTAAGGGACCAAGCCAAAGGGTGAGTTCAGCTAGCTTCTCTCTAACTAGAATAAACACACAGAGACTGTTTGTCAAGCCATGCATGAAGGCTGGAATTGAAAGGCTGTGATACAGAACAGGACTAGGGGCTACTGTGTGCAGACTGAGCACATCATCAATCCAAAGAAAAGTGTCACAGACTCAGAGCAGAGATGGGACAGAGGCCCGATAGGGGAGAGCGCATAACAATGGCTCATGCCTTCTCAGTTCTCACCCCTGTCCTTCCATGTCTGTGAGCTTGCCATTGTGTCCTCACAATACCTTTCTTAGAGCTAATGTGGAAGGGCTTCTGTTTCTTATAAAGTAGAAGCCTTGCCCAGAATACCATTGCAGCTTTGTCTGATATCTACTCGCCATTTCCTAAACATGGCCTGTGCTTTCCTATCTTGATGCTTTTGTGCACAGTCTCTTCCCATGTGTTTCCTCCTGCATCTCTGCTGGGCTGTTCACCATCCTTCAAGATGAAGTTTCCAAATGTTCCCTCTTCTATAAAGCTTTCCCTGATTCCTGAGATGATGTTATCTCTTCTTTATCTGAATTCCAATAGTACTCTGTACCTATCTTGTCATAGCCAATATTGTATTAAACTTATTTTTGTACATCTTACCTTGTTCTACAAGACTGTAAGATTTTTAGAGACCCCAACAAACCCAGCACAGAAGATATTAACTAAGTATTTTCTGAGTGAGGCCTGATATTGTACTTACTGAACACTTCTTTGGAAAAGAGCATGATGATATAATGGCACCAGATCCCAAACCTGGTTGACTGTCAGCCTCACCTAGAGAACTGTTTTTTTTAAACAAATACAGATTTCTAGGCAATATTGTTTGTGATTCTGATTGAGTAGGTCTGGAGTAGGTCTTGGAAACCTATGTTTTAAATCGTACCAGGTGATTCTGATCACTAGTCAGGAAGAGGAAGAACAGGGCTTAGACCAGCCTTGTCTAGCTGCATGACCTCGACAGGTGCTTGAGACATGGCAACCATCATAACTCTTTTGGTTTAAGGTTCTAAACTGGGTTAAAATGCAAATTGTGATTTAAGTTATAGCTTTATGTAACTACATTCTGGATCAGTGGTTCTTTACCATGGCTGCACTTAAGAATAACCTGGGGAACTTTAAAAAAATGCCAGCCCTGTCCTAGCCAGTTTGGCTTAGTGGTTAGAGTGTTGGCCTGTGGACTGAAGGGTCCTGGGTTCAATTCTGGACAAGGGCGTGTACCTCAGCTGCAGGGCCAATTCCTGGCCCTGGTTGGCGTGAGAGCGGGAGGTGACCAATCGATGTGTCTCAGATTGTTATTTCTGTTTCTCTCTCTTCACCTCCCTCCCTCTCCCTTATATCTCTCTGAAAAGCAATGGAAAAAATATCCTCAGCCGAGGATTAAAAAGAAAGGGGGGGAAGAAAAAAAGCCAGCCCTAGCCAATTTTGCTCAGTGGTTAGAGCGTCGGCCTATAGACTGAAGGGTTCCGAGTTTGATTACGGACAAGGGCACGTACCTTGGTTGTATGTGTGGGAGGCAACCAATCGATGTCTCTCTCTTACATCGATGTTTCTCTCTCTCCCCCCTCCACTCTCTCTGAAAAGCAATGGAAAAAAACATCCTCAGGTGAGGATTAAAAAAAAAAAAAAAAAAAATTCCAATGCTGGGACCTCAAACCAGACTGCTGAAATCAGAAAGGGGGACACGAGGCCCGAATACCTGTTTTTATAAGTTTCCCAGGGGATTCTTAGGCCTGAGAATTGAGAACCACTCTTCTAAATCTTTTCTTAAAGCAGTCTCAGAAAAGAGGAAAGGGAAAAAAGAAAAGAGAAAGTACTATAAAAAGGAAGGAAAAGGCACAAAAATGTACTATAAAAATGCAGGAAAATGAACATAAACTTGGCCTTGTTATAATTCTGTGCTGGACTAGCTTTGACCAGGAAGTTACTTCAACAAATAAAGGTAGCGGGACTCAAGATGACAATCTTGACAAGCCGTACAAAAAACCTCTGATACGAGAATTCACATTCATTCTGAATACTAGTAACCGTTCCCCCAGGGAAGATCCAGACACACATTTTATGTCAAAATGAATGATGTTAGGGGTCTCCTCCTACTCCTCAAACACAGTTCCTATAACTGCATGTCAGTACTTTAAAATCCATTCTCTTACCTTTCTAATAGTTGCGACACATATTGTGGAAAGGTTTAAAGGGTCTATAGCTTCCAATTTCATGCCTTCCTTGAACCATTCCCCACTCTGGTCTACTTCCTTTACCTAAAAAGTCACATGAAAGCACACCCACTGTTACAAATGTTGCCATTTTAATAACAAAAATGTTACCAATTTGAAAAGGTTTAACATGTGGAAATACCAAATGCCTTGTCCTACCTACCTAGTATTTTAACTCACACTTCCATTAGGGAACAGAGAGAATTCAGGCAAACAGACAGAATTTAAGACTAATTATAACCAATAGTAGTAACACCTCATGAATTACAAGGTCTTAATCCTTTTAGGTGAACATATGTAATTGTGATTTCCATAATTTTAGGAAAAAACCCACAACCCTCTTTCAAACATAATTTACAAATGAGGGTTCTTATAAAAACTTCTTACCTTAGCAAATAAATGTGGTGGTGTATCAAAATGTCCATCCTGTTTCTTTGTAATATCTACAAGGAAAAGTTACATACTAATCTGTCAGCATTTGTGAGAAGACCAAAAACCATGCTTCTTTGAAGGTTTCAAACTCACAAGGTATGTATACTCTAAAACACGGCAAATTTACATGCCTTCTACATTTATGATGAATAACCTTTAATAGTCAGTCTTTCTCTCTTCAGAGTACCTGTGCCATTAAGTACCCTCAGCCAATTAGAATGCCGGTAATTCCCAAGTTAGGGAATTACAACTTTAGGTTTTAATGTGTTTAGTATTAAGTCTAACCACATGTAATCCTGCTATTTTGATTAAAATTGAATGGAAAGGGAAAGGCTATCTTTAGATCTTTCAAATGGGCTGGATAATAAAAGTGTAAGGAAACAAATGTAGTTGTGACCAAAAGTGCATTATTTTTTATTTGAGAACAAGTGGAAGGAATTAGGACACAACTATTCCGGTGTGAAGCTTCCCTAATTAAGGTAGAATAAGCAGCCCAGTCAGCTAGAATGCTGTCTTTGACCTGTGCTACTCTGCAGAGAAAAATAACCAAGCAGTACACTTCAACCTCAGTGACACGGTCAGTAGTTCTCGTGACAGGTGCTTACCAGATCTTTTGAATCGATGGCCTATACTTCGAGACCAACCAATATGGTGGATTAACGGGCTGTGCATATGGCACCAGAAGTCATCTGTTTTATCTTCACTGTCTTCATACACTAGTCTTAATCGTCCTCCAATCACACTTTCCACCACTGCTACTCGTGTTCGACACAAATGTCTCTTGTCGACTACTTCTACTCTCATGCAAGGTTTGAAAGGATACTGCATACTTTCTGAAACCTTGAAACAAAAGCAGACAAAAACTCATTGGAATTCATGACAGAGGTCGACAAATCATGTTACCCTTGTACTATTAAAAATATTGATACTTAATACAGTTCTGGCTCACAAAAGAATTCCAAAAAACTTAGAAGTTACTTCTTTTTACAGAGCTCTTATTTGACATGTCAGTCCTAAGATCCTGTCTTTACCTTTTGTGAGAAATCGGGAGGAAGTGTTTTGGCACCAGTAAGTCGTTTCACTAGAAAAGCTTTCCAGTTTGTATACTTATGCTGAATAGCTAAAACAAAAGAAATAAGCAGTTACACTTTAGCAAAGAGTAGAACTGCTTCATAAAGTATTTGTTAAAAAAGAGCAACAAAAATAGAGAAACAAGTATGTCTAGCCAGCAAATAAGCTAGTTGAAACCAAAAAATATAATTTTAATTTCTATATCACCTTAATGTTACTATGAGTGAAACTGCATTAAAGTATGTGTATTTAAATTACGGTAAGGATAAATAAACTACTTACTTCTAGGAGGGACAAGAGGTTTTCCACTGGTTGCACACCAACCAACTGGATGGATATCAGAACTACATATATTGCACCAGAAGTCGAGAGCAGAGTCATTTTCAAATCCTTCATATCTTAAAAGGGCATTGTAACCTGAAACCAACAAATCAGTCACCACATAAGGAGAAAATGAATGAAATAAAACAGGATCTAGTTGCTGGTAATGGCTGTAAAACGTTAGTGTGCATCTGCAACAGAAACACCTGCAGGGCTTGTGAACAGACAGATGGCTAGGCCCCATCCCAGAGATTTTGATTTAGTAGATCTTGGGTGAGTCTGAGAATCTGCATTTCTAACAAGTTCCCAGTGACGCTGCTGCCAATGGTATATGGATCAGACTTTGAGAACCATTTGTACAATGTAATTAGTTTAACTCTTTTCAGAGCATAGCTTCCTCCTTAGAATATATTTCAATTTACCCATAGTTTCTTAAATTCTAAAGAAATTTGCAGTGAAAACAGGGTTGGAAAAGTTCTATTAGAATGTGTAGTCTTGAAAATGAAAGAAAGAAGATTGTATGTGCTAAGTTAGCAAAACCTTTTCAAGTCATTGAAACCCAGGTACAGTACATTTCAAAGAAATGATTTTATCCAGCTGATTAGGTGATCAACTATTCTTGGATAATTTGAATTGAGCTACTTCAAGAATCTAAATTTTCCTGTCCTATTTATTTGGAAATAAGACTTGAAAATGCTAGGTAAAGAAATTCAACAAATAGAAACAAGTCTGTGGAATCATTTAAAAATGATTATAACTAAGCAAATAGGAAGCCATATTTTGCAGAAAGAACAGAAAGTATAATATAACCTGTTTATAATTTAATAAACCTTATGTTGAAATAGATTAAAGTTTAATTTAAGGCCTTTAATGGAATAAAAGAGGCCCAATAAACTTATATTTCAGGCTGGGAGCTAAATTCAGTCAGCATTTTCATGTGCTAATATCTAATAAAAATGTATAGCATTAAACCTAGTTTTAAAATTCAGTAATTCATAGAACAATTCATGAGTCTGCTAACTGTTGCTGAGCTCTAGTTCATGATTAACATCAGGCTCACTTCTAAAACTTCACTGAAGTGGCTTAGAATACGATATATGAGGCAATTAGATAAAATAGAAATGTAAAATCAGAGATGGAAGGTAGAAATAATTCTTTGATATTAAATGCAACTGACTTAAACACCTAGGACAGAAACAATATATTGGTGCTTTAAATTACGGTGTAGAGAATAAGACGGGCATTTAGAGAATGTTTATATAGCAGGGGAACATTTCAAGAAAAAGGTGGGAACTGAACTGGGTCATATGCCAAGTACAAAGCATGGGACATTCTTATGAGAGTAAGCAAAGGTACAGAGGTGACAGAGAACATGCCGTATGAGGCAGGACAAAGATTAATCTCATTAGAACAGATCACTGGTGTTGGGGAGCAACAAAAGATTTGGTCATTGGTATATGGTGCAAACCAAAGAGCTGTACATCCTTTAAGGCAGGGGTGGGGAATGTCCAGCCTGAAATCATCTGGTCTGGCCCTGCCAAGGCCTCACCAAAGAGAAGCAGTTCCAGCCATCACATTAGGGGGGAGTTAATGAAATGTTTGACCAAATCTAGCAGGCTAATTTTTAAGTTGATAATTCTGTTTGGCCTGAGAATGATGTTATAAATATCCAAATGGCCCTTGGCATGAAAAAGGCTCCTCACCCCTGCTTTAAGGACAAAGAAGCCATTAAAGATATTTGAGCAGAAAAATGGAATTAACATCACTTTTAGGTAAATTAAGTCTACAGCAAAACACAGTGAGCAGTGTGCAGGGTGACTGGGGGAGAATTCCTGGAAATAGGACCAGAAAGAGTACACCTCTTCCAGTGATCTAAGGACAACTTTTCTTATTTGAGTGGCTGCCCCTGCTCTAAAGTACTACAGTGCCCTACACCACCACTACTCACTAAGCACCTTGTCAGAAACACATTCAACGTTTGGTAGGTGTAAGCTTGCTGAAGAAAACAAGTCTTACACTTCCGCACGCCACCTGCCTGCAGTGTCTAACACAGAAAATACCCCACACATTTACTTCATGAGCGATAAGGTAATAAGGGCCAGGTACACAAAAGTAGTGGGAATGAAGAAAAAAGAACCCAAGAAACATGACATTATCAATACTAGTGCACTTCTGGTATTATGAATCATATGTATTTCCCTATTCCAGTTGTTGTCAAACTCTATTATGGCCCACAGATCTGGCCTGATTTAAAAAGAAAATACGTTTTTATTGATTTCAAAGAGAGGAAGGGAGCAGGGGAGAGAGAGAAACATCAATGATGAGAGAGTCATTGATCGGCTGCCTCCTGCACGCCCCCTACTGGAGATCGAGCCCGCAACCTAGGCATGTGCCTGGACTGGGAATCGAACAGTGATCTCCTGGGTCCCAGGTCGATGCTCAACCGCTGAGCCATGCTGGCTGGGCTGGTATTTTTTATAAGTCTGCCATCTAATAATTTTTAATGGTTGAGAATAAACAAAGGATAGTATTTCATAATATGTGACATTCAGATAAAATTAAAATTTTGGCACCTATAAATAAAGTTGTACTAAAACTCAGCCATGCCTATTCATCTGTGTATTGCTATGTCTGCTTTCATGCTACAATGGTAGAGTTGAGCAGTTGCGACAGATTGCATTGCCCAAGAAGCTGAAAATATTTATGTCTGGCTTTTAACAGGAAAGTTTGCCAACCCCTGACCTATTACCATACTTACTTATTTGGCAATATTTGCAAAATTTACAACTATGCTTCCTTAAATGTTACAAACAATAGGCATTTTCTAGTACATTATGCGTGCTTTTCACCTGCTAATTTTACAATTCCAGCAATCCAGAAGACTTTGGTAGGTAGGCTGCAGTCTGTATTGGGAACTTCTACTCTCACATTTTCTGAGATATCACCCCAGCAGGTCCCCATAGGTGCCTGTCATATAAAAATTATTAAATTATCATCTTAGTAACATAAAGTCTAAAACATACCATTAAAAATTAAGCATTACCATCAATAATAAAAATATTAAACTAAAAATGCCATTTAATTCACTTTTCTTTAAAAATATAATTGTTATTCCCCTTTTCACAGAATTCTGTTCAGGAAAAGCCAGTGACAAGCTCAAGATGAAGAGGGTTCACATATATTAGAATAGATGCATATTGACTTCAAAATTCAATGCTGTCCTAATACAGCAATTCTTGTAAAAACTGAATCACAACTTGATAGATTTCACAGGATAAAGTTGACTTAAGAAACTCATTATTTTAAATTTGCACCGAATAAATGCACTTTACCTTAATCTCTAATTTTAAAAGATCTCACTAAAGAGCAGAAAGAAAAATAATTCCCATCAGCAATGTGGTTTCCAATAACAAAGGAGAAACAAAACTTAGTTATCTGTATTTTCAGCTTAGTTAAATTCACAGAACAGAAATATAGCCTGTTGAAACAGACATGTGGCAAAAGCACTGGGTAAAGTTATTTAAAAGTTGGAGTTGAAGAGTTTTTGGAGATGCATACTATGGTAAATTGTGAAATAATTTATTTCTAAATTTCTCATGCAGGAATTACTATAAACAAAGAGAAAACTTTCAATGTTAGAACTGGTAACCACTAGTCTCCACACCAAAAGGTTAAAATGGAGATCCAGAAAACCAATAAAATGACTATCACAAAGGGAGTTCCCAAAAATCTCACATATGTCCCTAAATTACAATTTCTACTACATTTTAATCCTTAAAACTTGAGGCCATTTACAATTATCTGGAACGTATGCAATGATTAATTAAATAAGTGAATTCAGGAATATAAATGCTGATAATACTGAACAGTCTCTGCGGCCCTTGATATCAGCTCCTCATAAAATACAATTTAGAAACTTGATCACAGAGAAAAGGATTAGGTGAGGTTATAAAAGACCTGATAATACAAACAAATCAGGAGAAGACAAAATATCTTCAAAGCTCAAAGATGAGTAAACAAAGACATCTAGGAGTTACAAGAACTAGCCAATTTGAACACCAGGCAATGTTTTCCATGTGAGGCCTCCCATACTTTCGCAAATGCTAACCCAACAGGAGGATTAGTCTAAAATAGTACTTGACCCCTATCCTCTCAACAGTTTATATGGAACTTCTGAAGGAGAGGAAGAAAATGTCAAATAATACTGAGCTAGGATAATTCTGGAACCAAACACAGAAATCCATTTGTGGCTACTGCTTCAAGTAGCAAACAATGAATCTGCCTCAGTAACTTGGAGACAGTGGCCTCTCTCAACGATTTGTGATTCTGGAAGGGTACACATAACTATCTCCTTGAGCTGTGCAAAAACAATACATCCATCACAACTACCTCTTTCTGCTTTTTAAAAATTGAAATATTGGACTCTTCAGGTTCTGCTATCTCCCCCTATATCACTCTAGACTGTAGGGCCATCCCTATTGCCAGCAGATATGATCAGAAAAGGAGAGGCTGGAAGGAATATAGGTAACATAGATTAAGCTAAGATAAATGAACACAAAGACCATGTATTCAATTCTGTGAGGATGAACCAATCAGAGCAGACAGATGCAGTTAAATGTATGTATTAAATTAAGGGAGGGTATTCATTCCTTTGTTAGGCTGCCAAATCTTATGGATTTATTTTTCATTGAGAAAGAGGCATGGTACTGCTGACCAGTTGGAGTTTATGTTGGCATACTGTTAAGTGAATTTGGCATTCAGGACTCCTTTTTGAACTAGATATGACAATGTCATACTGACTTAAAAAAAAAGCCTTAACAATTGTTTGGAGAAAATAACTTTTAGTCATATTTTATTAAAGACAACAAAGTATCAATATGCTCACTTGAAAAATTAAGTTAATGTTGACTTTAGTGGGGGAGATTGTTTTGGTCCCTACAGTCTGGATTGGTATAGGAGAAAGTAGCAGAAAGTGACATTTGTTCTTGCCTGTAAGTTTGTGGTTCTGCTAGGCCCTCTTAAACCAATCCATATGGTTTACTCTAAGAAAAAAAAGAAAAAAACAACAACAAAAAAAGAGCACCACAGTCATTGCACAGTATGTGCTCGATGTGTTAATAAGGTAATTTTATAGATATATCTGCCCTTTTGTTTAAAATGAATATTCTTAAGTGTGGAAGACTAAATGACCCAGGGCTTGACAGCCATCTTCATCCAAGTCATCTGTCTTCTCTTGCTGGCAGGAGGGATACCTCTGAAAGTCTGGATTGGCATAGCATGAACTAGCAGAACCATAATTTACAGGTAACAACAAATTTACCTTCCAGACTCAGGGCGAGAGGTCCACCTCAGGCTCCTCCCAAACCAGGAAGATGTGCTTCACCACTTCCTGCTCCAGGGCCACTCGTGAGGGCTATCTGGGAGCGACTCTCCTTCCCTGCAAGGTAAGCTATCATCAGGTCCTGCAGGACACGGCCAAATCCAAACGCTGAGGCTCCCCAGCACAAATGTACGATAACCTCCACCTCCCTGTCAGAAAGTAAGTCGGTGGGAAGCCTTATTTTCTGCACTCAAGAACATTCCCAGATAGGCCAGCAGCCCGGGACTCTCAGAGGGCTGATTCACTGTACACATGATGCTTCAGGGCAGAAACAGAGATTTCCTTCCACAGAGCTGTCAACCTGTAACTTCTGATAATCACACACAACTTTCAGTATTACAGAGTTTAAGTGGGCAGAGGTTACCCTGAAGTTGGAAATAGGTAATAATAAAAAAAATCAATTCTAATGATGATATGGCAAATGCGGAAAAAGCCACCATTAAAATACTTTTAAGACCAGTAGGCATATGATTACTAAAGCGCACCAAGTAGAAAAAGATAACATATTACTTGGCTAAAAAAAGGGAGAAAACATTACAGGAAATTAACTAGAAAGAAATTAGAACTCCTAAATACTACTTGCTAGAATTAACAGGGGGAAAAAGCTTGTTCCCTCTTTCTCCAGAAATCCCACTCACCTTTTGATACTAGAATCTACTTTTTGGGGTGGTAGTAGCAGGGAGATGGGGAGTGCATGGAGAGTACAGAAGGAAAATGGGATGCTTGGGGTGGACGATTATAATTGAGAGAATGTCATGTGTACATAAAAAGAGAAAGCAGTGGTTAGTAGTTTGAAAGGCATAAAACATACGTAACTAAAAAACATATTAAACCAGTATTGTTTAAGAGTCGGGAGACTGCAATAGAAAACCACTTCAGAAAACAGACCAAAATTAAGAAAATAATCTAGATTATTTAGGTTTTCTTTAAAACTGGTGATTTTTATTATATCATAGTTCACTGCTTTCCTGCAGAGAATCTTTTGTGGCAAGACAGCTAACTCAGATGGAGCACTACCAAGTGTCAAAAACTAATTTAAGTTTTATTGCCATTAGAAAGAAATTCTGTCACCTAGGATGACATAGTGAAGATTCTAACATAGTTAAAATGGGTGTGAAGTCATATTTACTTTCAACTTTCAATAGAGTCATGTGTAAGTGCATATGTGTGGTCAAGGCTAGGGAAAAACTTTTTTTTTTTTACTTGAAAAAAGATTATTTTACTGATAAGCACATACATGAGAAATTTTACTATAAATTATTGTTACTGTACATATACAAACAAAAGAGCTTTTCTTTTGTTAAATTTAAAAATATACTTGTGATACATGTTGCAAAGAGATGATTAGAAAATGTCATGTAAGAAATACTGAGTAATATTTGTGGAGGCAGGATGAAAAAAAATAGTAAATTCGGCTTTAATTTTATGGCACACATGTACAAAGGACCTTTTATAAAAAAATACGAAACAACTATTTTCAAGGAGAAAAAAGTAGGATGATTACATTTCCGGCTTTAGCAATGACAAGAATACACCCCAGTATACATACAGTCCAAGTACCGAACAAACAAAAGAAATGTGAGACCTGTAAATACATAACTAGAGTACAATTTTAACTTTTGTGTAATTCATGTACATTTGATGTTAGCACATTTTGCCTTCCACTGTAATACCTAGGGAAGAAATGTTTTACTTGATTTTAGAAAGCAAATAATGGGAAATAGGATTACTTCAATTTAAAAGACTAGGCTTTAAAAAAAATTCTGGCCAAGTAGCTCAGCTGATAAGAGCACTGTTCCAAGAGCACGCCAAGGTTGCGGGTTCGATCTTCAGTCAGGCACATACAAGAATCAACCAATGAATGTATAAGTAAGTGGCACAACAAACTGATGTCTCTCTCTCCCTTCCTCTCTAAAAATAAATAAATAAATAAATAAAAAAATTAGCAGTGCTTTAAAGCTAAATGTCCCCCATACACATAGATCAACTGGAGGTCCTCTTGGGTCCAAACATAAATTATTCATAGAAGAAAATAACCTGTGAATTTCATTACTGTATATATTGTACCTAACTGGCATGTGGTTCTGTATTGGTATTTTGGAGATTTTCACAGGATAGATCTGGATACTGCTTAGGGCTGTGAATAGAAAAAATATATATATTGGTCTCTGCCCCTGGTTCCTGGCACAGAGCTCTTAAAACCTTCATAATTTCCTAAGTAATAAGAGCATTAGAAGCACCTTTGGTTCTAGTATTTGGCCTTCGGCCCTGCTTCCTGACCCAGAGCTCCTAAATCCTTTGGGATTTCCTGGGTGAAGGAGTGTTTTTTGTTCTAAGGACACAACTCTCTGTGGGCTTCTAAACGCTTCAGGATAGGGGCTGGTCATCAGGAACACCAAGCTGTAATTGTAAGCTTGAAGCTTCTAGCCGATCAGATCCCTCACCTTCCAGGAGAGCGAGCGAGAGGACGGAAAGGAGATTGTGCCTGTGTGACGAGGCCTCCGTGACCATCCCAGAAGTGTCACGAGAGCTCTGGGCCCCTTTCCACACACCACACCCTATGTAGCTCTTCATCCGTATCCTTTATTATAAACGAGTATATGTGTTTTGAACCTAAGGGGTCATGGAAACTAATTTATAGCTGGTCTGTCAGAAGTACAGGTGATAGCCTGGGACTATTTTTTTTCTTTTTCTAAAGTATCTTTATTGTTGAAAGTATTACAGATACCCCCTCTCCCCACCGACCCTCTCTATCCCAACCCCTGGGACTTTTGACTGGTGTCCTAAGTGGGGGCAGTCTTGCGAGACTGAGACCTTATCTTGAGGGGTCTGGTGCTAAGTCCAGATAGTGTCAGAACTGAACTAGATTACAGGATACCTAGCTTGTGTCAGAGAGTTGCTTGATGTGTGGAAAATCCATAGATCAGTGTCAGGAGTATTGTCTGGCACTAGTGTGTGAGTACAGGAGTAGGAAGTGTTTTTCCTATAGAGGCTTAATTCAAATTGATGTTAAAAAAAATAAATAAAAAAACTTTCCAAAGCCCAAAATTGAAAATTACAATCTGGCTACTAAAATAGCAAGTTTCTTCATTTATAATAAGAGATGAATTAAATGAACTAGATGATTTTTAATAAATATTTAAAATTTTTATTTACTGACTTGAGAGAGAGAGAAAAAGGGAAGAGAAACAATGATTTGCTGTTCCACTCATTTATGCATTCATTGGTTGTTTCTTGCATGTGCTCTGACCAGGGACTGAACCTATGACCTTGGTGTATTGGGAAGATGCTCTAACCAACTAAGCTACTGGACAAGGGCTGAACTAGAAGACTTTTAAGATGACTTACAGCTTTGTGCGGTATGTTTTAGAATTAAAAGTGATATTATTGCCCTATCCAGTTTGGCTCAGTGGTTAGAGTGTCGGCCCGTGGACTGAAGGGTCCGGGTTCAATTATGACTAAGGGCATGTACCTTGGTTGCAGGCTTGATTCCCAGCCTGTCGGGCACATGAGAGAGGCAACCAGTTGATGTGTCTCTCACATTGATGTTTCTCTCTCTCCCTTCCACTCTTTCTGAAAAAGCAATGGAAAAAATATCCTCAGATGAGGATTTAAAAAAAAAAGAAAAAAAAGAGTGGTATTATCTAACTCAGTGGTTTTCAACCTCAGAGCCTGCCCAGGAAGTGGGAGCTGAGGGCCAAGGCTCCGGCCATATAGTCCCACTTCTTCTAGACCAGTCAGAGCAGCTTCCTCTTATCCTAGTTACGTTTATTAGGGAAAAGGGGAATTCTGATGACTAAAACAAACAAAAAATTGAAAACTACAACCTAGATAAAACAAAAGATATATCACAAATACGGCAATCACAATATACAGACTTCTAAATAGATATATTTAATGACAACTGAGCTTAATTTCCATTGCTAAATTATAAAAAATGTCAAACATTGTTCTAATTGAGCATAAACCACTATGCATAATTACAGCAATTATCAAAGAAAACATAGTCCTATGATACACTATGCAGAAACTTCATTCCCAGCAGACAGACCATGGAAAGAGAAATTCTACTCTTAAAATTCTATGACTTTAGGACTAATAATCACATTTCAGTGCCATTATATATAATGTGTGTACGTGGGATCCTTACTCCAGAAGAGTTGGAATATATTATAAAAGCAAGGCAGTCAAGGCTCTGACACCGCCCTCACCCCAATTGCTGGTTTAATCAGAAGAACTCTGCTACCATATTACACACTGGATAATTTAAAAAATTATGTTTGAATAAAGAATCCCCTAGGTGCAGGGAAAGGCTCCTAACCTGTGCTCAAGGTGAAAACAAAACATATGTAGAGTCTGGAGGAAGTAGGCCCTACTGATGAACCAGTGTTAGGACACATGTCAAGTCTTACAAGACTAGAAGACTGATAATATAAGGCAGGATCTCGTGTTCTCAGCTCCTTCTGACAATAGGTTTTACATAGCCAAAGCTAGTAACTCTTCTTGTAGACCCAGAAAACTCTCTGAGGGGGAGAACCATGAAGAGTCAACTCTAAACAACAAAACCAAGTGTGACCTCCTAAACCAATGGCTTCAGATGAAGATGCTGGTTAGGCAACAATGCCAACTCATTTGTCCTAAAATATACTAAGAAATTACCAATGTAAATTTTTTCCTATTTGATAAGGAGAAGGCTAAGTAAAGAAAGATGAGTGGAGCAGAAAGGCATTCAGGGACAGATGCCTCACTTCTGAGTGCAAAAGAGGAGGCTCCACAGTATTCATCATCATTATTATTTTAAAATTGGTTTTAGAGAGAGGAAGAGGGAGAGAGAGAGAGAAACACTGATGTGAGAGAGAAACATTAATCAGTTGTCTCCTGAAAGTGCCCTGACTGGGGATTAAACCCAAAACCTGGTATGTGCCCTGACTGGGAATCGAACCTACCACCTTCTGGTGTATGGGAAGGACCTCCAACCAATTGAGCCACACTGGCCAGGGCCACAGTATTCATTATTGATAACATGACTAAGGCTAGCTCCTCTATTCTATATAACAGAATACTTTAATCTTAAAAAAGCAAAGTCGAAAACAAAATCAACTGATTTCATTGAGATTTTCTTGCAAAGACTTTTAACACGGTTTAACCATTCAAACATATGGACATGAAATAAAACATGCTATTGGGACTTTAAAATGCTATTTTAAAAAGTATCCTGGCCTGGCTGGGTGTGGCTCAGTGGTTGAGCATGGAACCTAGGATCCAGGAGATCGAGGTTCAATTCCTGGTCAGGGCACATGCCCAGATTGCAGGCCTACATGCAGTTGGGGATGTGCAGGAGGCAGCTGATCAATGACGATTCTCTCATCATTGATGTTTCTATTTCTCTCTCTCCCTTCCTCTCTCTGAAATCCATAAAGATATATTTTAAAATTAAATAAATAAATAAAAAGTATCTTGACTACTTTAATAGCTTGACATAGCTTATGATATTGAAACATAAAAACCATTATTAATATAAAGATAGTAAAGACATAAAAGCTATTCAGGAGACAACACACAAATATTCCAGGAATCTGGGATGAAAGATTTATTATAACTGAAAACTTAATCTAATTCTGAGCTTCTTAGTACCAGAAGGAACTATCTCAAGAGAAGACGGTAAACGATTTGCTTAGTAGCTCTCTTTAAAGCTGCTGTTGCTGTGTATTTAATATATCTCACAAACGTGACACCACTATCAACATTACAGTAAAATAAATCATCTACTTTACATTGAGAGAAAGTATCTAAGACTCTATTTAAGTTGGTTCAGATAACCACTATGCCATCAGGTCTAAGGGCTTAACACCTGTACTTTCACGACAGAAAACTAACGAATGAACTTTAATTTCTATTTCCCCACTAAATTAATATGCTTGGCCTTGATCAAAATCCTGTACTGGCCACAAATGAATGAAAATTCATTTGGATTTCACAGCAAGGACTCAAACTCAGTTTTCTTTACATGCTGTTATTTAAAAGTACAGCCCTAACTTAATAAAATGTTAAGTGTAAACAAAATTTCATTCATTAATTCTCTAAACTCTCTTTTCTTCTTATACATGGTCAGTAGCAGATAGAACCTTTGAATATAAATTGAACTGGTAGTTAGGTTAAAAAGTATTAGAGATAATTTATCACAGATAATAGAATAAGGAAAGAATAGAATTAAAAGGAGAGAACTTATCATCAGATACATTTTAAACATAATTTTGAATTATTTCCAATGCTTTGCAACAATCTAATTGCAAAAAAAAAAAAATCTTGCAAAGGGTTTTGCATGATATATATCACATATTTCAGCCCACAATGCTGTTTTACTAACAGTTCCTTCTTTGCTTTGTGATTTTATATTTGGAGACAAAAATGAAACTGGACAATCTTTTCTCTTCTGAATTATCAGGTCAAATCACAAAGATTTAGGTAACATACATGATAGATGGTTTCTATTAGGTTGAACCATATGACATTGTCAATGTACAACTATTTTTGACATACAAAACCAGCAACCTAATATGAAAACTGGATGAGACTAGTTTTTTTTCCTTATTTAAAATAATTTCAGATTCCAATTTCTTCACACAAAGCTTTCACTTATAAAACTTATAGAAGTTATTTTTTAGCTTTTGGTAAGTATAATAAAAAAAATTTCAATTACAAGGTATAAAATAAGATCTAAGGTTAACGATGCTTAGGTGTTATTGTACCTTCAGATTTAAGCAATGAATAAGCCTTTCGATATGAGGTGAGAAATTCCATACTCACGTGTTTAAAGCAGGTAACTGGAGCTGCTATAAAGCTATTGCTATTGATGTAGTTACCCCAGCTGAAACCTTCCATGGAGACTACTGTTGAAATAAAAGAAATTCAGATATGTTACAATTCTCGAATTTTTGTTTTTCCAAAGGCTATTATTTTAAAATGTGAAATAATATAAAATTAATTTATCACCTTTACAGTTTTTCTGTAAAGATTAAAGAATTTCTCTAAATGAACATGAACTTTGGCATAAATCGTATTTGCAAACAAATAGCAGTTTAAGTCTTTTATATACAATATACGCGCTCATAAGTGAATTAAAAGCTCTCCAGTTCAAAGAACAGCTGAGAGCAGATGTGTTCACAATAACAAACATATGGCTATGGCTACTTTTGTTTTTATTCCCACACAGTTCTTACTGTGAACCTCAGGGCAAAGTCTATCCAGTATCTACCACCTAATACTAGGGATTTTCATTACCTTACGCCCTACTTACCTCCCTGCCTTTGCACTTCTGTAAAGAATCTCCTATTAGAAATGGTCCTTTCCTCTTATGACTCTCTTCTCCCCAATCCCTTTGAAGCCTGCTAAATGTCCTATTTCTTTGCCAATTATCTCCACAATGCTCCCTACCAACCAAAGCACAGAGAATCAGTACATAAAGAATAAATACTAAACCAAGTAAAAACCATTGATATTAAGGACACTGTCACAAGTGCTGGACCTTGTGAATGCAAATATCCTTCTGTTTACTGAAATCAAAATTATCATCAGGAAGACTAGTGTCATGTGTTAATATAGCACAGAAATAGCTTAGTTAACCAGAATTCAAAATTAAAATGTCATTAATTATAACTAGATGAATCAGTATACAATTATTTCACCTCTATTACATTCAACCACATTACCTGCTTTAGTCTTTGCTTGATTTTGCAAGGTAGCTTGATACTGAGCATATGCAGCTAGTTTAGCAACTAAAGGTTGTTTCTGAAGAACTTTTGCTTTCTTTGTTGGAGGCTTACCCTAAAACAAGAAGAGTTAAGTAAATAGGATTCTTTTCACCCCACCCCCCAACATAAAAAACTAACTTGATTGCATACTACTCATTCTGCTAAAGTAAACATCGAGGGTTTAGAAAATTATTAAAGCAGAGGGAACATACAAGGAATTTTAACATGAGAAATGTTTTCTGGAGTTCTGGCACAACGTAGATATCTAATATGGGTAGCAGAGCTGGCATAGACAAAAACAGCAATATGCAAATTAATATGTTAATAAAAAATTACATCCCATAAGATGTTAAAATATAGGCTGTGGTGGATACTTGATTCTTTCTTTTACTAGAAATCCAGTGGTTATTCACTCATGCAGGTCGCCAAGCATTGCTATTTGTATGGTAAGAAAAGATAACTTAACGTTTAAAGAGCAAGTGACTGAGGTTTATACCTTTAGTGCTAACGCAAAAGATCAATGACAAAATGATCATGGGCCAAATTCACAGTGTGACAAACTGCCATCCATTTGGGTACAGACCAATGCTCAGGATCTTTAGGCACTGTCTTTCTGAAATATAGAAATACATCTAAGTGATGTATTTCCTTAATTTTGGGGACTTAAATAATCCTTTCAGTGCTATGTAATGATCACAATAAGCAGTTAAAGGAAAGTAAGAAAAATGTGATCAGCAAAATAAAATATATTACAAAAATCAGATTATGTAATGCCTTTAAAACATTGTTTATATGCTACAATAGTAACAACTTAGACAAATGGTCAACTCTCCAGTCATTCTGTAGGTATTGGTGTACATTTAGAGAGAAAGATGATTTTCCTTCTAAATCATGAACGTTTACAAAAAGGTTAGTTGGATTAACTAAATATATTTGGTCAAGGTATCAAATGGGTTGTTATCAAAAGTACATAGCAAAAATGATGGGAAAATAAAACCAAAGGGTAAATCATATTCCTGCAAACTCTGAAAGTTTCTACCTTGATGTTAATCAAAAGAAAACAAGGGGGGAAAATGACTTCGATTTCTGCATATAAAATGGTATTTATTATATTTATAATTATTTAGAAAAAGGGAATTTATTTTTAATTTGTTTACATAATTCAGTTTATTCTGTATACTATGCTCTGTCTCCTTGTAATAGCTGTCAATTTTATAGACTGAAAAGACACTGGAGCTGACTATTTCCTCAGAATGTGGGGTGTAAAATGATAATCAATGGGGCAGAGGTGGAGTGCAGTGAATCACAAAGGGCAGGTAAACGGTGAAAGCCATAGAATAACAGATATAAAGAATAAGAAGGTTTCTGTACCGTTACCTGAAGTCTGGCCAAAATGCTTGCCTTCTTGGAATTAGACGAATAACTTCTTGAACATGAAACGCTGCAGAAACGCTTTGTTTTAGAGTAAAAAGCATCTCGCACACCAACCATCCCACACATTTCGCAGGTAGCTAATTAACAAAATAAAAATATTGCTGTCACGATCATATAATAAAGTCAATTTAAATCAAATTTAATTTCTTCGACTATCTAAAAGTTCCAACTAAAAAATTTTCCTTCTGCCCTGGCCAGTGTTGCTCAGTGGTTAGTGTCGGCCCACAAATCAAAGGGTCATGCGTTTGATTTCCAGACAAGGACATGTACCTGGGTTGCAGGTTCGATCCCCGGTTTAAGCACATATGGGAGGCAACAAAATTGATGCCTCTCTCACACTGATGTTCCCCCCCCCCATTCCACTCTCTCTAAAAAAACCAAAGAAAAAGATATCCTTGGGTGAAGATTAACAACAAAAAATTTTTTTCTTTTCTAACAGATAGAAAATTTCTTCTGTTATACAAATGGTAGAAAAACCTAGATGAAAGTTGGAGAAAAGACTGGTATGATGACATGGCTAGGAGGTCCAGAAGGTCTGACAGGCTTTAAAAAGTGCCAAAAGACACAAACAAATATAAATCAGATCCAACTAACATTTCCTTGGTGCTCACCAGGTGCCAGGCATGTTCATATACATTATGAGCTGCAGTGTTTGAAACAATTACAAAGGATAAAAAGTGTAACATAATCGAGGATCAATACAAAGTGTTGCATAAGCCTTTAAAATACTGCAGAGATTAAAACCTAAATATAACCAATTCTTGGAAAAATGCTAAGGGCAATACAAGGATTCCCTCAAGATAAGTTCAGAAAAAATTACATCCCAAAGGGACAGGGCCAGAGCTCGAAGTAGGTGTTCTATTATTAACTAATAAAGGGCAACAAAACTCTACTATTGTGCCTCTTGTGTAAATTAGCATAATGGAGAATAATCTGAAAGGCAGAATACAAGGTTCACAAGAACTGAAGTTCAAAAAAGATAAACAGGTATATCCAGGAGTGGAACTGCTCAATTATATAGTAGTTGTTTTTTTAATTTTTGAGAAATTGTCATACTGTTTTTCTTTATTTTTAATTGATTTTAGAGAGAGAAACATTGATGTGAGAGGGAAACATTGATCAGTTGTCTCCTGTATGCGCCCCGACTAGGGGATCGAACCCACAACCTAGGTATGCGCCTTGACTAGGAATTGAACCCGCAACCTTTCGATGTATGGGACCACGCTCCAATCAATTAAGCCACCCGGCCAGGGCAGGAATAAGACATTTTTAAGATGGCTGAGTTTAGTAAGTAAAAGGTTACTGAAGAGCTTTCAAGTCTTACACCTTGGTTTAAAAAAGATCCATCGCAAAAGCATAAGACTGGTTTAAACTGGTTTAGTTCATGTGGTCAAGATCAAACGGTTTTAATTACTTGCAAATTCAGTGTTAGTTTCAAAAAAGTTAAAGAATTTTGATGGCGTGAATGGACACACACTGTCCAGAAAAACAGGAGATAAAAGCCTGAAGCACCTTCTGCCCTAATCACATAGTGTGACCAACCATTTGCCTGAGGTATTTTCCAGAATTTGGGTCTTTCAATCCTAAATCCAGGACAGCCTCGGGCAAATCAGACAGAACAAGTTGTCACCCTATTACTACATAATCTAAAGTATCCCCAGAAGACAGTGAGCAGGATATTGACGAATTAAATCAGGGGGATACTATGAGAATGGCTGAAGCAGCTAGGGTTACTCAGTGTGCCCCAGAGATACACTAGGACTACATCAGAATTATTCTGTGTACTTTTAAAAAAGCAACATTAGGACCGAAAGACAAAAGTTAGAGCAAGGACAATTTTGATTCAATATAAAGAATACTCTTATAATTAGAGATACCCAATCACTAGAAGTGTTAAAACAGAAAACTTCTTATACGGAATTGTTACAGAGGGAGAGTCTTTCAAATCTGTAAGTGTGCTAGCCTACAGACTTCCAATTACATAGGGTTTTATTATCTAATTATAAAATTTAAGTCCACTTTAAGTTTCTCAGCTGCCTTGTTTTTATTTTGTCCTACTTGCTTTCCACCAGAAGGTGGTAGGCGGACAAAGTAAAGAGATCAGACACAAACTGCTCTACTCTAGAACTGTAAGTTTCTTCCAACTGCACTTTAAAAATTCTGAGGGGACACGACTGAAGAAACGGAATCAAAACGTAAGGCTGTCTAACAGGTGAAGCTGTTCACCGGAGGCGGAGGTCTTCACACTCACCCATGCCGGATTTACCATCTGGGTACGTGTAGACTTGCCCATTGTTCTTGATGATTGGGAGATTGGAAGGTAAAGGAGCAACTTCTTCCTCACTCTCTTCGGAGCTCGAGCTGCTACTTGTGTCCTCACTGCAGCTATCATAACCGTCAAACATCCCGAATGAGTCTCTTCTTTTCCTTTCGGGTGGCGAAGAATGTTCAATCTTAAAAGCAGAAGAAATTAGTAATATGTGACACAGCACTCATACACACCCCCTAAAAGACCTTAGAGTTCAAACTGTGGTAAATGAGGTTTAAAAAAATGAAAATCTAGCCCTGAGAAATGATAATTTTATAATGAAAAGCTAGACATTTGTGTCAAAATGGAGTCCTCCACTTCTCTGAGCACAAATTAGCTACGTTAGCTAGCAAGAGTAACGATAATGATGTAAGAACACTGACTGAATCAGGAGCTCATCCTGTAATTCAAGTTTGGCCATAAACTAGGTGTGTCACTTCTCTATAAAAGAGATTAGATAAGATAATTTAAACAAAAAATTGTGCTGGAATAAATGTAACAGATGATTTCTTAATTTGCCCTTCACTAGCAATTTTCAATTGGTGTGCTGCAAGAATTTTTAAAACATGTAAAGTCAGGGGCACTGACCTCTTTTTCCTTAGATTGTCAAATAAAAAAAATGACAACAGCCAACATAACAATAGTTGCCCAGTGTGAATGCCTTGGCTTAAACCATAAATATATAGGTCATATAATAGAGTTGTACCTTATTGGTCATGTTGCATAATAATGTCGTGTCTGATTGGTTAATTATTGGTACCAGAAATCCTTATACACAAGTATATAGGCACCTGATTTTTAAAAAAGTCACTTTGGAGCCCTAAGTAGGTAGCTCAGTTGGTTAGCGCGTTGTCCCAAAAAGCCAAGGTTGTGGGTTTGATCCCTGGTCAGGGAACATACAAGAATCAACCAATGAATGCATACGTAAGTGGAACAACAAATTGATGCCCCCTCCCCCCCCAATCAATAAATAAAATTTTTTAAAAGGTCACCTTGGAGCAAAAAGGGTAGAGAATTACTATTATTATTTTTGTAAATCAATAAAATTTATACCTGTTTTTTTTTTTTTTTTTTGTAAGATTGGCAAAAAAATGTATTTTTGGTGTGCTGCAGAATTTTAGTAATTAGCTTGTGTGCCATGAAATAAAAAAGGTTGAAAATCACTGGTCTAGACTGTAATAATTTAGAGCATACGGTAAATACGTGGATGCTTTTTAAAATCACTGCTAAGAGTTCGAGAAGGGTTAATTGAAAATTTTAAATATTAGGGACAATTTTTAGACAGTAGCTATTTCAAAACTTATAGAAGATAACATTTCTACATATGCAACCCTATTTCATTGTTTTCTTTAACATAAATAATGGTTTAAAAAAACCCCAATTATTACAAGCTAAATATTTTCTTTTCAAAGGAAAAGCACAAAGACACTGTATCTTTTGCATTGAATGCTACTCATGTTCCTCTAAAAAATATTCCTTCACTCAAGCCACAAAAATACCCCCCAAAACTAATATACCACTACTCCAACCTTTCCTGAAATAAATCCCAAAACTTTTATTAAGAAGAAAATAAAAATAAAATAGGAGATAAGAGAGAAAAAAATATTTGAAAGAGGAAAAAAAAGTCAAACTGTCATTAAACATGTAGTGAGCATCGACAAAAGAATTTTTAGAGTTTGGCACCTATCCTTATTCTTTGGCTTTAATCATATATATATATATATTTTTGGTATCAACTTACACTTCATGCACAATTTCTTTTCTGGTTAGTTAACATGACCAATAACAAAGCTGGTTCTGTTAACTAACTTCAAAATAAAACTGGAAAATCATGTTAGGTGACTAAGGCCTTGAATATAAGGTGAGGGATGACTGCAGGTGAGGAAACCTCACTTAACATTTGGGCGTATATGGTAACTCTTCATCCACCACAGAGAAAGTCGAAAGAGAAGATCTAAAAAATTCATGCACTGAGTAATATGAACCTAATATTTAGAATAACGGAGGTAGATACTAGATAGAAAAGCTAAATGAATTAAAAGTAGTTATCTCATGAGCGCTGAATTGGGAAGAAAAAAGGACTGCTGCAAAGAATACGTTTTTGGCAGTATTTTTATCATTGTTTAACATTGTACAAGCAAATGTATGTCTTTTACAAAAATAAATGTTAATTTTTATAAAGTATAAAAATTCATAAAACTGATAACATCTGAGAGATGATATCTGGCATTGGCAAATTTATGCCATCTTTTTGGAACGCAATTTGACATTACTTATGAAAACTTAAAAACGAAAAACAGTATGCCTTTTGACCACGTATTTCCACTTTTAGAAATCTGCCTTTCTGAAACACTCACAGGACACAAAAATCTATGTGCAAGGGCTTCTTGCAGCAATCATGTGACAGTTAAAAACTGGAGGCTGCCCCGCTGGGCGTGGCTCAGCAGTTGAGTGTGGACCCAGGATCCAGGCGATCAGGGTTCGATTCCCGGTCAGGGCACATGCCTGGGTTGCAGGCTCGATCCCCAGTCAGGGGCGTGCATGAGGCAGCCGATCAATGACTCTCTCATCATTGATCTTTCTATCTCTCTCTCCCTCTCCTTTCCTCTCTATGAAATCAATAAAGAAATATTCAAAAAAACACCAAAAAACTAGAGGCAATCTAACCATCAGTAGGAGAATGGTCAGCAATAGGTAAAATAGTGAAAGATGTAAATTGTAGATTATTAGTATGACTCATTTTTTATTAAAAGAAACAATATATACTGGTGTATGCACAGACTGATATATCTATACTTGTTTATATAAGCATTTACAAAGATCGTACAAGGAACTGCTACACTCTTAACAGGGTGAGGATGGGATGGTAGAATGACTTAAACTTCTTTATGGTTTTCATTTTCTTTTTTTAAACAGCAAACATGTAATACTTCTGTAATGAAAAGTAAAACAAAACAGAGGCTTTTATAGTGGCAAAATGGAAGGAGTCATGAATCAGTGGAGTTTCATTTTCCTACTAAAACTGTCACCCTGATGAACCTTTCTCCCTATAAAGTAATTAAAAGGTACAGTCATTAACTTGCTGGTATAATCAACCAAAAGGTCCAATGAAAGTATAAACTTTTCTATGAGAAATTTTACAGAAAATATTTGAGATTCCAAATGCAAACACGTATAAATATGCAACCAAGTAATAGCGCAATTTTGATATGAATAAACTTAGTAAAAGTTAACGACTCTCCATTATCCACACCAACAGAATGACCCACATAACTTTCAAAGTTTTATATTTAGTCACTAAATATTTAAATTTGAAAGCTGTATGTGTGAACTTACAAAATTCAAAATAAAAATAGATACGCTCTGATGACTGGACTCAGTAGGCACTAAGAGCTAACTCGGCTCTTACTGGCCTCTTCCTCCTTCCACCATGGGATGGGTGGGAAGCACAGTCTAGCAGAGGGATGCGATTCACTAGTCTGGACAGACAGGCCTTCTTTCTTTCTAAGCTCACCATGAGGAAAAAAATTAATGGTAAGAATTTGGGATGACTGAGTTTTTGTTTCCCATGAGTTCAATGTGAGAGAAACAGTAAACTTAAGTCAATGACACGATCAGGAGGAAAGGGAAAGTAATAATATCCTGAATAACTCACCCAGGGAAACTAAGAGGTACCCAGGGAACATCAGGAAAGGTGAATATATTACATAACTATATTCTGAAATTTAAAGTAACAGTGAGCAGAAGGAAGCTATTCTTTGATCTATAAGAAATACAAATTTCTACCTCTTTGGGTTCTGGTTCTACCACTTATGACTTGGGATGTAACAATTACTTGGGTCTCAAGTTTCCCTCTCTTCTAAATAAGGAAAACACCACTTACCACACAGGAAGGATGTATGATAAAATAAATAATTCACATGAATGGGCTTTCGGTTCTTCAGAAGAAAGCTATGAATCCTTAAGTATGAACCTGAAAAGCTATTAAAAATAAGACGACCATGTCAAAATTAAGTCTGAAACACAGTAGCCTAGAGGGTCTTTAAGATCATTATTAGCTATCAATTCTACCCAAATAACAGAATTCATACTAATGCTGTAGTACAAATGTAGGTTGAGCAATCAATCAGTATCATTTATTAATATGTTAGTATAGCGAAAAAAAGTTAAATAGGTTATTCGGCATCATGTTGATTTGATACAACCTAAAAGTATTAATGTAAAATGATGACATTTCTTGGTGTTCATCTTTTAAAAACATATTTGGAACTAGTTGCTGAAAATATATATAACCACTGAACAGTAATATCTGTAGGGTATTAATAACGAAACAATTGCCCTGTGTGGCTCGATTGGTTGAGCAATGACCCCTGCACAGAAGGGTTGGCCAGTTTGATTCCCAATCAGGGCACATACCCAGGTTACAAGTTTGATCCCTGGTTGGGGCCTGTACAGGAGGCAACTGATTGATGTCTCTCTCTCTCTTTCCCTCACCTTTCCTCTCTCTAAAAAAACCACACAAAAACAACAACAACAAAAAAACAAGAACAAAATAAGGTTAAACACCTATGTGTACACAGGGGGTTATTTCTCTGGTGTATAAAATAATCTGAAACTAGCTAATTAAAGTTTTGAAATCTAAAATTAAAGTAATAGGTGGTATTATCCAATATTTATTGAGCAACATGTACAAATCATTATGCTAAGCACCAAAAATACAAGAAAGTGTTAGGGTTAATATGCCCTAAGTGGCCAAATAGTGGGAGGACAAGAAATTACTATATTAATTAAGGACTACTGTATACAACCAGTTCTTTAAGATTGAAGTAGGAATTGGATAACACAGTGAAAAGAGAAAAAGAAAAAGGGATCCTGGGAAGATAACATTTAAATGATCATTTATAGAAGCTTACATTTTCTTACACAGTGGTCACCACATCCGATTGGAGGTTTACAGAAACCTTGGGAGGGGGAGGGAGGCAGGGCTGATACTCAGCTCATATTTTAGATAAGGAAAATGAAGCTCAAAGAGATTAGGCAACTTGCCTAAGATCAGAGGTCAGGAGATAGCAGACCTAGAGCCAGGCCAGTTTGCCAACTCTATCCAGAGCTCATTTCTACTATGCTAAGTTATCAATACTGAAGTGAGAACTAGAAGGGAGCTCAGAAATCTTCTCATGCACTGTTTTTCTAACCAATGAGATAAAATACTTTGTGGGACATGCATTAAAAACATAGACTCCCAGAACCCACTAAAGACCTACTGAATGATAATCTCCAGGAGAGAGGTTTTGTATTTTGTACAAGAACTCTAAGAGGTGATTCTAGTTACTGAGCTTGGAAAACACTGTTGCATATCTGTATGCCCAATATGGCAGACATGTGGCTATTTAAATTATACTGATTACATCAATAAAATAAAAAATTGGGTTCTTGTTGCATTACCTACCTTTTAAGTGCTCAATAGCCACATGTAGGTAGTGACTACCATACTGGACAGCACAGATATATGGCATTTCCATTACTGCAGAAGTTCTATTGGATAATGATGGTTCTAGACCAACCTTCAACTGTGAGGATAAGAAAACAGAGGCACAGGATCTTGTCCAGTAAGTGCCATGAAGCTAGTTAATGGCAGAATCGAAATTCTAACCTAACTCTGCCAATGCCCCTCTTATTACAGCACTTAATCTCATCTCAAACTCTGGTTTTATTTGAATATAATTATTTTCTTTCCACCCTTTCTTGTGGGTTCCAGCAAAGCAAAAAGAAAAATTCTAAATTTGTGTGTGTGGAGGGGATTTCTTTAAAAACGGTTCATTAAAAACCCCCCAAATCATGATTAAATCTAAACCAAGGTGCAATCGTTGCATAAAATTAAAAGTAATCTTAGACAGTTAAGAATATCCTGGTATTAGGAGGCATAGCTTAGCTTCCTTTAACTGTTTTAAGTCCTTCTTCAATTGTCCTGATGTTTTTACCATTCTTGGATTTGAAATTCTGAAACTAATGATAATTTCAATTGGCTTACCTTAAAATTACAAATGTAAAACGGTTAAGTCTTATTTAGCAAACAGTTTTAAAGATGAAAAACTGAGAAACAAGTAGCAACCAAAACAACAGTGGCTAGTCTAATTTTATACTGTGGTCACTCAAACCACTGAGCACCACTGGCTTATAGTAATTCAGAGGTTTAGTATTTATGCCTTAATACATTGTTCTCACTTCTATGCTATAGTTTTACCTTTTGACTACTATGTCATGTTTTAAAACAATTTAAATTGTTTTAACTTCCAATGTAACTGAGGGAGGAGAAGCACCTGCACGTCTAGGAAGGTTTAGACACTAATTAGGTTAATATATAGCCAGCCATAAAAAACACAGCAATGTCTTCAAAATAAAACCAGTTGTTCCTGTCTAGTATGTTTAGAATGCAAACGTCTCCAAAGTCAGTCAACTTAAGTCGTGACAGTTCATGCTTAAAGCAAGCAGGAAATAACTTGGAGCTCCATATTACAGTATTAAAAAATTTAAAGAGAGAATTATACAGCTTTAGCAATTTTTTCTTAGTACCTAGTATTTATTGCCACGTCAAATTCCAGTGACCACATTTAGAGGAAATATTGTATGTCAAAGTTTGTATAAAAGTAAAAATTAGATGGTTAAAAAACATGGCCCAAATAAGATATTTATGAACTGATACTTATTTAAGACAGTTTGTGCCATAATTTGCAAGGCATCTAGAAGTCTGGGATGGGGTTCCATATAAATAGAAGCAATGTGTTATTCAGAGGAGGTGGTGCAAAAAGGTGGCTATTTTCTTTCTAAACACTGTTTTGTGTAGAGGTAAACAAATGAAAAAAACATACAGCACATTAGAGCAGAACAGCAGTCTCTAACATTTTAAACAGGACTAGGAGTTTAAAGTGAAATTTATTCTCTGGCTTTTAGACCAGGTTTATTACTTCTACATTTTATCTGTTATGCCTTGACTTCCATTTCACCACATTCAGAAGAGGAAATCATGTGCCCCCAAGATTCTTATGCCAACAAAACTACTTTTGGTGGGCAGTATGGCTCACCAAGTGAAGGAGAACATTAGCAAAACGCTAAGTGACAGACAATAGTTGAAACTCAACTCTCAACTACCAAGCACTAAGTACGGGTGCATACTAATGCAACGAGCATAAAAAATATTGCAAACTCTAAGCAAATATTAAAGTGTTGCAAAAGTTTCAAATCTCATAAAAGAGTTGGGAGAAAACAGAGAATGGAATGAAAGCATTGTGTAGGAGGGGCCCTGAGGAGGTCAGCTTGAAAGGAACACATAGGTCAAAGGGAGGGGAGGAAAGGGGTTTTTTGATCATTCATCTACCAGAAGATGCTTCTAACAGCTTCAGTACTATTCCCAAGGAGCAATTTTAGGCATCCTTAGGGAAAGTGACTTAGGCAACAAGCAAAGGTGCTTTGAGACAGGAGAACTACAGAGATCATGCTAAAATTTCTAACTTCAAAAAGATGAACTATCAAGAGAAAACAGCCACAAAATCCCCGGACCGTAATTCCCAAGCTTCTTGTAGAAAAATATCAACCATTCTCAGACATATAAACCGGCACTTTTGTGAAACTGACCCAGCAAAGTTTTCAGCTGGCCCTCACTATCTCTCAAACCCTCCTCCCTCCACTTCCCTGCTGTTCTTTCCTGGCACACAAAATATAGGCCAATGAGCTGTGGGTGGGTGAGGAGGATGTGAGAGAAAATTTGAGAAGTAAAAAAAGGGAGCAACTTAACAAGGGCATGAATGAGACGACAAGGTCTATTAAGGGTAGGCAAACAATCAGAGCTACTGAGAAACGGAAAGGGCTTTCCTGGGCAGCAGGGAACGCTCAGTGTGTTGTAGGGATTTAAGCAGAGGCCAGGCTACCTACCACTTGTCACAGAGGCTGCAGAGGGGACGGCTGCTTTTGGGTGACCTCTAATGTCTCTTCCGACTCTGAAACGTTAGGATTCTTTAGTTCACAAAAGAGAACGCAACGGTCACAGAAGCCCACCACTTAGAACCCTTTTAAACTAGAGCAGCCTCCACCGCGGCTTCCCAAACACCACTCCCACCTCTCCCTCCCACACGTGCCCACCCCGCCCCCTTTCAATATCCACCTCCACGTGCGAAATGCCTCGCGGCCCCGGCCCCGAAGCCGATAGGCTCCTTCCTAGGGGCAGCGCCACAACTGGTCCCCCCGGGGAAGGGAGGGCTCCACTCTCCCACCCCGGGCGCTGGGAAAGTAAAAGTCTCAAATCCAGCCTCCCTGCCGCACCAGCCGGAGCTAAAGGGGGAGGGGACGGGGCGCAGAGAAAACTTTCTTCTAAATTTTTTCTCCCAGAGAGTGTCGTTAGAGTGAAGAGAGAACCCCGGGACAGAAGGGGTGGGGGGAGGGGAACCCCCTGAATCGTTTAACGGCCGGTAGGGGGAGGGGAGCTCCGGAGGTTGAGGGGGCGTGGGATGGAGAAACAGGCCTGGGAGCGGGGTCAGGGAGCTGCAGGGGCTCCTGGGGTCGGGGAGCTGCAGGCATCCCCCCCACCTGGCACACAAAGCGGCTGCCGCGCTCGGCTCTCACCAGATCCTTTGTGTTTTCCATCAGGGCCTCATGGGTAGGGGCTGTCCGTGCTCCCCGGGCCCGCGGCGCCCCCTCCCCGAGCTGGGGGCAGGCACCTCTCCCCGGGGCTACGGCGACTAGAGGGGTGCCCCGGCTGGGCCCAGACCGGTGGCGGCTGCGGCAGCCCCCGGATTTCCCCCCTTTAACTAGGGTGGCCCCAGGATATCAACAACATTAGCATAGCCCTCCCTCCCCAGCGCGCCTGCGCCGTGACCCGCGCCCCGATTGGCCCACTTCCCTACATACCCTCCTTGCTCTCTTCCAGCGTGGGACCCTCCGCAGGCTCCGTACTCCAAGGGCCGTACCAAGACGGCGGGGTGGGAAAAGCAGTTGGGGCTCCAGTCGAGTAGAGCGGTTAGAAAGGCAGGAGGAAGAGTAAAAGTTTCATTCAGCCATCTCAGTTTATACTCTGGCTTGCTTGTGCTCCTTTCAATCAGTTGCAGCTGCTAAGCTGTGCTGGGAAAAATTTTCCACTCCAGTCACGCCGCCTCCCCCTCCACCCGGAAGATTGGTCCTCCCGGAGGAACTCCCACACGGGAGGGGCTCGAGCGGGGAGTGGGCGTTACGTAGGGCGAGAGTGTTGGTCACGTGCAGGCAGGCGGCGCAAGCTCCTTCCGGCACCCCGGGGCCTCAGGCGCCGCGGACTCGGCGCACGCGCAGTGAGGTTCCACGTGGGCTCCTGCGTTTCTTCGCAAACCCAACGATGCCACCGGAACGAAGGGGCCGAACGAGACCGGAGCTGAGAACCGGAGCGAGGCCGAGCCGGAAGAGCCGAGCGAAGCCGGACAGAAAAGCCGGAGCAGGGCCGGGCGGGCCGCCCCGAAAGGCTGCTTATTCATCCCAGCGGAAACCGCCGGCCCGACCGAGAGCAGCGGCCGCTGCGATCGCAGTCGCGGCGGAGGAGGAGAGTCGGCTCAGGCAGCTGAACCGCCTGGCGCTGGAGGAGGACAAGCCGGCGGTGGAGCGGTGCCTGGAGGAGCTGGTTTTCGGCGACGCCGAGGACAGCGAGGACGCACTGCTGCGGCGTTTGCGAGGCCCGCGGGTGAGAGAGGCCGCGGCGCGCGGGCTGAGCGCGCTCGGGCGGGGCGCGCGGTAGGCGGCGAAGCTGCGGGGGCGGAGCCTGGGCGACCTGCGGCGCCGGGGAGCCCCCAGGTGGGAGGGAGCGGGAGACCGCGGGCGCCGGGGGGGCCTGGCCGGGCGTCTCGGGAGGGCGGAGACCTCGCCTTGCCCCGCCCCCGTGGGGGCCGCTGGCCTTGGTGTCCAGCGGGCGCCCAGCGCAGGTTTGCGTAGCGAGCTGTAGCCGTGAGCATCTTTCGTGGCTCAGCCCCACTTATCCTCACACGAACGCAGTGCTTCCGTGGTCTTTCGATCTCCTGCCTCCAGTACCTGGCAGTGGCTCAGGCCTTGCACCTGGTTTGTGGCTTCAGAATTCGTGGGCACGGGCCTGGGCATCTGCGTTTTAGCACTTCTTTGTGGTTAACTCGCCAGTTTTGAGAATGGGAGCACGTATTGGTCTATTCAGCAAATATCGTTGAGCCTGTCGGATGCCAGATGTTTTTCCTGGCATTGAAAACCCTGCGTGATTATAATTTTTGCACACTTTTAGGAAAGTCATCTCTTTTGTTACATACTGGGCTTTTTATTCGAAGATAGGGAGTCCCAGGCATTGCTCTGGGTACTGCAGGAGAAACAGCAATGGGAAAAAACTGACAAAAATCCCTGCTCTCTGGAGCTTATGTGGCAGAGGCAGAAAATAAAGGAGATAGTATTACTGTAAAACTCTCAATGACAAGGGAGAAAGGGAGATAAGTGTGTGTAGAGAAGGCTTGTGAAATTTATATAGGGTGGCCAAGCAGAGCCTTACTGGTAATTGCGGTTTTCTAAAACTTGGACTTAGCAAGTATCAACTGATTGCCAGAAACTCATTTGGGAGAAGCTGCAGGAATCTGGTAGGGAGATAGAGAACTACTATTGGAAAAATGCTGAACCGTGTGACTTTCCTAGTCTGGAAAAGAAACAGTCTATGTGAAATGGGATTTATCCGGCTTTGAAGGGTCATAGGCTGGTAACAGCCAGTAGAAATCATTCATTTCTAACATGTGATTTGCGGAAAGCTCAAGCTCACTTCAGGGGGTAGCCTGTGATCTAGATTTAGCTTTGATAAGTACAGTATAACATTTATTAAGAAGGAAGGGGGTCAGGAATGACAAAAATGGAGGTGTGTCTAAGAATGTGAAATATGAGTTAACTGTGACATTCAATCATGTTATTTTCTCTTTGATGCTAGTCTGCCTCTGGTCCCATAATTTCTGTAGTTCTGGGATTTTTCCTGTTCCTTTCTTCATCTGTCAATTTACCTTTGTTGTTCTTGTCTTACTTGGTCTTTTCCTTTGAGCATGTTGATGTTCTCTCCCTGACTGTTTCATCTTACCTCTCCTCTCCAGTGTGTGGTACCATTCTCTGTCTTTTTAAATATGTCTTTATTGATTTCAGGGAGAGGGAGAGAGAGAAACATCAGTGATGAGAGAGTCATTGATCCACTGCCTCCTGCATGCCTCCTACTCTACAGCCATCCAACGTATGTGTATCTGCCACTATGGGATATGAAAAACTCAGTGCTTGAGAGTGCTTTGTCTTCTCTAGGTTCGGGCACAGGAAGACTCCAGTGACTCGGAAGTAGAGAATGAAGCAAAAGATAATTTTCCACCTCAAAAGAAGCCAGTTTGGGTGGATGAAGAAGATGAAGATGAGGAAATGTAAGCTGCCAAATTTTTTTTCCAGAATTTCTCTGGATACTTTAAAAGTGATATTGCAGGTTTGAAAAAAGTTCTCTTTATGAATATGTGATTATGTGAAGATTTGATAAATGTTGGAAGGTATAGGAAAGAAAGGAATGTCATTCATGATCCTGCCACCGAGGTTAAACCACTGTTAACCGTTGGTATACTACCCTACCTTTCTCTTCTCTTCTCTGTTGTCTAGACCTGATTTTGCCTCCTAATTTGGCCAGTTCCTAACTGATCATGGGCAAGTTTGGAACTACCTCTTCTCATTTGTAAAATGGAGATGATAGTAACTGTACCAAAAGGCTCTTGAAATTAAATGAAATAGTTTATGTAGAGCTCTTAGCACAATGCCTGAAACTGAGAAAAGGCAAAAAAAACCTTAGCACACAGAATATGTGCTTCAGTAGATGAGAATGATTATTGCAAGCATTTTCCCCCACTTAAAAAACCCCACCTTCATAAACATTTTTAAAGGGATGTATTATAGTCCATTGTATGAATTGACCATAATTTCCATAGCTATTAATGGATGAATAGTTTTTTAAGTTTTTCCTTTTAATACATTAATGTTGAGATATACATTTGTGCATAAACATTATCTCTCCTAATTCTTTAAGAAAGGTTACTTATGGTACAATTATTTAATCAAAGAGCACAGACATTTTTAAGGCTCTTGATAAATACTGCCAGACTGTATTCTCTGTTATGTCTTTGCTTATTTCTCTACTGTAGACTTCATTTTTTTTAGTAAAAATTTATATATTTAAGGTCTACTGTATTTTGTAGTACATAAAATGATTACCAGTCAAGCCAGTTAACATATCCGTCTCATATAGTTCGGATTTGTGTGTGTGTGTGGTGAGAGCACTTGAAATCACTCTTAGTAAATTTCAAGTATATAATGCTGTATTATTAAGCGTAGTCATTATGCTGTACATTAGCTCTCTAGACTTATTCATCCTACATAACTGCAGTTTTGACCACTATCTCCCCATTTCCCTCACCTCCCTACCCCTGGTAACCACCATACTACTCCCTGCTTCTATGTGTTCTACTTTTTTTTAGATTCCACATATAAGGAGATCATTCAGTATTTTTTTCTCTTCTGTTTGACATATTTTACTTAGTATAAACTCCAGGTTCATTCATGTTGTCACAAATGGCAGGATGAGACTGTTTCCTAATGGTCTTGCTATGTCAGCTCCTTTCATACTAAGAATTTTTCAGACCTTTATATGTCAAGTTTATTGTAGGTTTTTCTCTGAGATTTCTGTTTGCCTTTTAATTTTGTTTTTAATGTCTGACAATATTTAAATTTTTATATAGTCAAATCTATGAATCTTTTTCTTCTTTTTTATATAATTAAAAAATGAAAAGTCCATCAGAGAAAGACAAATGTGTGCCTGTATTTTTCCTTCATAGTATTTTAAGGTTTGGTTTTTATATATTTAACTCTGTTTTACCTCGCATTTATTTAGGTGAATGGTATAAGCTGTGTCTAAAGTCATTATGAATTTGAAATATTAGCTCTTCAGAGGGTAAATTGTATGATCTGAAATATTGGAGACTTTTTTTGTTTGGGAAAATGGAGAATGTGCATCTGAGATGTTCCACATCTTACGGATCTTGACCTACATTCTTCAGTTAAATTAGGTTTCTCAAACTACTAAAGGCAACAATTGTTTATGTTGGTTCTTTAAAAGTCAGTTAAAGCATGCTGTTATGTTTTTTATAGGGTGGACATGATGAATAATCGTTTTCGGAAAGATATGATGAAAAATGCCAGTGAAAGTAAACTTTCAAAAAATGAGCTTCAAAAGAGACTTAAGGAAGAGTAAGTATCCTTTTTCACATGATTTAACCAGGAGGTATTTATAATCAGTAGTTTATTTTGATTTGCTTAGTCTTTGGCTATAATAGCTTCTTGGGTAGTATGATTTCCATTTTGAAACAGTACAAGCATTGCTGTTGGAAGAAACGATTAATTTGTAGTATTTTGGGGGAAGAAGGAATACAAGTACAAAAAAAAATTTGGGCCCAGCCAGAGTGGCTCAGCAGTTGAGCATTGACCTAGGATCTAGATCACGGTTCGATTCCAGGGCAGGGCACATGCCTGGGTTGTGGGCTCGATCCCCAATCAGGCGCGTGCAGGAGGCAGCCAATCAATGACTCTCTCATCATTGATGTTTCTATCTGTCTCCTTCTCCCTTCCTCTTTCTGGAATCAATGAGGATATATTAAGTAAATAAAAATAATAAAAATAAAATAAAAATGCCTTCGGGAAAAATCATGGTGATGGTAGGACTTATCTTGTTATTTCTCTTCTCTCAGGAACTGCCGTTCTATGTTGCTTGCTGTCCAATTCCCAGAAACAGTTTTCATGTATTTTGCCTAGTTTTCTAGTTTTTATGGCTAGTGGGCTCAGTTTTGGTGGACTTGTCTTTTCTTCTGTATTAAACAATTAAAATGACTTACACTCTTCTAGATATCAGCCCTTCAGAATATAACTATCATGCTTCTCCTAATGCTTACTTTTTCCAGAGTGAAACTCTTGTTTTATTCAAAGGATATATGGCGGAAGTTTTGTATACTGTTAGCAGTCTGTTCATTTTCTTTCAGACATGTTCTATCATGTACTCTGTACTATAGTATTGGTTTATAAGCGCAAAGAGACTTTTTTTACTTAGTTCCAAGATCTGGGATGTGTTGAAATGAACAAGTAAGACAACCATGTAACTAGATGTAAATAATTAACAAATATGTATCCAGGTGTCCTGTATCCAGGACTAGTTTAGATAGTTTGAGGTTCATAAAAGTTTCTAAAGTAAGTATGTTGGGACTATTTTGTGTGAGTAGTCCTTCTGTTCTTAAAGGTAGTAATCTCTTTGGAAGAGAATATATACATGTTCTCAAGGATGATCTAACCTATATTCTTTAAGTGTATCAAGCTCTATGAACATACAGTGGTTACCATCCAAATTTTCATTTTTTTGCTTAGATTCCAGCATGCCATGGGGGGAGTACCTGCCTGGGTAGAGGCTAATAAGCGGAAAACATCTTCAGATGGTGAGTGTTCATACCTTTAAGTTAGTAAATAAGTTCTATTCCTGTTTTGTTATTATTTGAGCTTTCTCATGAGGCTCATTAAAACCTGATGTTTCAAATATGTCTTTTTTTTTTAATATCTGGTTTTGAAGTCTACCGTTTCTCTGAGGGAAGCCCTTTTACAGTAATATAAGACTTACTTAACAGCCTATTCTCTCTGAGGACATAATGGATGGATTTTATGATTTTTTTCCTCAACAGAAGTATGTTGCATTATGGCATAGGATTAATGAAATAATGAGTAGTAGTTACTCTTTGATTCAGAGTCCCTTCTGCAGGCTTTGGCAGCTAAGCTAGCTGTCCAGTAGGAAATGGGATGTCTTCCTAAGGAGCGCCTGTCAGGTCAGGCCCAGATGATTAGTCACTTTATAAAAATGTATTTTTCTACTCCAGGTTTCAAGTTTGGCTTGTACCATAACTGTTTTCTGCTTTTCAGGTCCTTGAGTTTAGATACAATTATGAATGGCTTAGCCAAGATCTAATTTATGTGCTCAGAATTATATATTTTAGACTTGGAAATCCTTGGGGTCCAGAGCATGTCCTCCCACATAATTCAGGAGCTCCTTCCTTGGCAGCATTGATATCTGATGAGTTTGTGTTTGGTTACCACCACCGACCTCTTCCTCCTGTCGCCCCACCTGTCAGTCCTCTCGGTAGTAAAGTACAGGGAGCCCATACAAGGGAGCTACTTGTTTTATCTAATGCTCTTGGAAAGCTCAATCTGTTTTTAAATAGAAGTTTATTTTCTGGTATCCAGCCAGATACTTGTAGAGGTTGAAGGAATCTTAGTGTTGTAGCCTCACTTTGTGCACTGCAAGAACCTTTTTTACAGCATCTGTCGATGATAATTTAGCCTCTGCTTAAATATATCACATAATGTTGTACTCTTTCTTCCCCTTCTCTTTAATAACTGTTAGGATTTTTTTTTCCTATTTTGAAATTTACCTCCCTATATTCTGTAAGTCCTACCTTTTGAAGATACGTAATCTTGCCTCTCTTTCATATACTTTTCTGTTATTTGAGAAATCTCTTTCCAAGTTTGTTTTTTAACATGTTAAATATTCCTTGTCATTTAACCTTTTTTTCTTACATGACATAATTTCTATACTCTTGGTAACCAGTTTGCCCTCCTGAGCGAAATATAATTTCACTATCTATATTAGAATTTTGCATTCATAGTATCACAACATTTTAGATCCATGTAATTATAGATACAATTGTGCTAGCTGTTTTCACCTCCCTGGTCATAGTGGCTTAATCCAGTAGAAGTTGGTTTTTTATGTGAGTAAAACTGAGGTGGTGAGAAGGTGATTATCTACTTCAGGGACCCAAGTTCATCCAGGTTCTGTCATCTTCGGGCTGGTTCTTTCACAGTTGCCCAAGATGTTTGACATCTAGTTGGCTTTATAGGGGAAGAGAGAGAGGCTCACCCAAGGGAGGTTTTTATTGGCCTGCCCTGGAAGTGGCACGTAATACTTTTACCTCCATTTTATTGGCCAGAGCTCAGTCATGCACTGACTGCATGGGATACCAGGAAGTGTAGTTTGACTTTGTACCCATTATAAAAAGGAAGTAGATTCGGTCAGCCATTAGCCAGTCTGCTCCCATCTGAAATATCCTAGTTTAGTTCCTTCATTTTACAGATGAGAAGAGTAAGGTTTGAAGATAAAATTAACTTGCCTCAAGTATATTTCTTATATACTTTGTGGTTACTAGAACCCACTGTCACAGTTATTTCCAACTTGTTATTTGTTATTTCTTATCTACAAATACTTTATTGAGTATCTTTAAAAGAGAGTATTCCCCCCTTTAAACATAACTACAGTGCTGTATATCTGAAAAAGCATTAGTAATTCCTTAATATTATAGATTGTTTTATTGTTGCTGTTTTAATTTATCTGCCCCCTGCCCCCAATCTTTTTAGCTTGATTGGTGTTCTGCTTGGTCTTTATAGTGCTTTTGAATCTGACTTGATGTCTTTTTTAAGTTTTGGAAATTCTTACCTATTATTTCTTCAAATACTTCTGTTCCAGTCTACCAATTATGTGTATGTTAAATGTTTTTATTTTTAATACATTCTGTGTTTTTTGTTTTTTTTTCTGATCCATTTTCCAGACCACTCATTCTCCAACTAATTTTAATGTACTGTTAAAAAAAATCCTTTGGGATCTTAAAGTTAATTTCTCTGGCTCAATTCTGAATCTTGTCTTTCATTATTCTTGAACACATTAAACATTATGCTTTTAGTGTATGTCTGATAACCCCATTATCTAAATCTCCTATGAGGATTGTGTATTTTTTCTTAGATTTTTATCATGCTACCTTATCTTGACCTACTTACATTTTCTTGATTGCTGGACACTGTTTATGAAAAGTAGTATTGATTAGAGACCTAGGACAATTATGTCTTTCTCCAGTGAATTTGTATACAGCTGACCCTTGAACAATGCAGGTTTGAACTGTGTGGGTCCACTTATGTATAAATGTGGACCTTTTTCAATTGACCTAAGCAGTAGTTGACCCACAAAGTTCAAACCTTTGTTCAGGGTCAACTGTATTTTTTTCTGGGTAGTTGGCTGGGCGAGGGGCCCTAGCAGCCTCTGAGCTTCTTATTCTGGTGAGAGATAATGAGGATTCAGAGCTGGGTTTTAGTTCCTGGAAATTTTTCCCATAATTCATTGATTTCACCCTCAATCCTAGATGTTGTTTTTTGTGTCCCCAGTCCAAAGCCTGGTGGTTTACAAGCTCCCCCCACACAAGAACCTTAGAGGGCTTTTAGTGCTATTTCTTTTTTTACCCCTCTTAGTCCCAGGAACATTTTTTAAACTCTGCTCAGCTTCTCAGCTTTCTTTACTACAATGGTCACTCATCTCTAGGGGGGAAGCAGCCCTGTTAGCTCTCTTTGAAGCTCTGATACCTAGTTTGCTGACATTGATCTTTCAGTCAACTAAAAGTTCTAGTTCTTTTTCATGCGAGCTGTTAAGCTAGATCTGCTGTCTACCCTGTTGCTAAAGAACTCAGTTATGAATTCTCTTTAAATTAAATGGTGACTTTATTTCAACTTCATCTTGTTTTAGTCACTGTCTGTGAATGTGTGTCTTTTACACCAGAGTCAGGCTTTGATTTTGACCATATATATTGAAGTCTGTGTCATCGTTTTTCTGTTTAAAATTTATTTTGCTGTTTTACTTTTCCCAATTGCAGCTTAAATAAAGTAGTTGCGGTTGGGAGGCTGGGAAGGGAGTTGAGGTTCCAACGACAGCCACTTGGGGTGGGTAGTGGCCATCTCACTGATTCTAAAGACCAGCCTTGTGGGTTTGTCTGGCTTAGATGGAAGTGAAGAAGATGAAGATGATTTGCTGCAAAGGACTGGGAATTTCATATCTGCACCCACTTCTCTTCCTAGAGGAATCTTAAAGGTGAGAGTCAGTGAAGGTGGGCCTGTCCAGCTAAGTACCTCTGAAATTCAGTGTGCTTCCCAGTTACAAATGTATGGATTCCTTTTATCTGTGGGATTACATGTGCTTGCTGTCATTTCGCCTTGGTAAATACTTACGCTGTTTCTTTTTCCTTTAAAAAATGGTCAAGAAAATTGTGTCCCTAGGAACCTTTTAGGAATCCTATCTGATTTCTCTTTTTGCATTTCTCTGTATTTTTATTGGCACCAGTCTAGTTCATACTGCTGTCACCTGTCACCCTGTTTACTGCAGTAGCTTTGTAACTAGTCTCCCCACTTCCACTGTACTTCCTCCTAAACTGTTCTTTATGTAGTAGCCAGAGGAATATTTTAAAAATAAAACATCAGGTCATGTCACTTTTCATTGCTTTTTGAAAACTTTTAAATTCCTTATCATAGTTTACACTGCCCTTCATGATCTGGCTTCTGCCTACACCTGAAACTTCATCTCAGACCTTTCCCCCATATTTCCTATGCAAGCCACGCAGCCCTTCTTTCTGTTTCCTGGATGAGCTGAGTCCTTTCTTGCCTGAGAACCTTTGCTCTTGCTTTTCTTTCTGCCTGTCTGTTCTTCAAGCACTGCTAATAGCCAACTCATTATTACCTTTCTGTTCAAATGACACCTTAGAAAGGTCTCTCCTGGCCACCCTATCTACAGTGGCCTGCACTCATTACTTTCTAACTCATCACTGGTTAGCTTGTTCATTGGGGTAACCAAGTGCCTACACAGTGCAGTGCTTCAGTTAAGTATCTGTCAAATGGACAGATCTCTCTCTCATGGATATCTTTCCCCATTATGAAATGGTGTTATGTGTATTTAGATGGGGAAGGGGACCCTATTATGGTAAGTTATTAGGAAACAGCGATTCTGTCTCCCCTCATCTTAAGAAGACAACTAATTGAGCTCCTCATAGGGTGACTTCATCTCCATTGAAAATATAATCACCATAAAAATTTAACTTCAGTGGTTACAAACAAAGCATACATATAATACTTTGTTTTTATATAATTGAATTTTTAATGCAGAAGGAAAGTCCTATAAAAACAAAGAAATAACTGAAAATAGTTCAAATGATGCATGAGATTGTCATTACTTTAGCAACCATGTACCCTGGAGAACATAAGTCATTCATGCCAATCATAGAACCATGGGGACGACCACATAGTGCCTGTTATTTTGTGCCATGAATGCAAAGATGCTGGAGTAGGAGTTTTAAGTAAAATTTCCCTGGAAGTCAAAGTCTCCTAACCCAAATAGAATGTATCCCAGAATGTTGCGGGTTCGATTCCTGGTCAGGGTACATACCTGTGTTGCGGATTCAGTCCCCCATTGGGGAACATACAGGAGCAACCAGTCGATGTTTATCTCACATCAGTGTTTCTCTCTCTCCCTTTCTCTCTAAAAAATCAATAAAAACAACTCAAGTAGGGTGTGTGTTGGGGAAATGACTGTATCCTTGTGCTCCAAGACCTTAATGATTTAATCCTCTCACTTAAAAGATGGTAAAAATGGGTTATTGTGTGGTAAAATGACTTGCTAGTTGGTAGCAGAGCTGTGATCTTTTGATTACCATTCCAGTGGGCTTGGTCTGCAAATAAACCACTTTATAATGTCTTTCCTTCATGCTCTAAATGAAATAATGTTAACCCATTTGAGTTGATAAAATTCCAGCTTTATTTTTCCGTAGATGAAGAACTGCCAGCATGCTAATGCGGAACGTCCTACTACTGCTCGGATCTCGTCTGTGCAGTTCCATCCTTGTGCACAGGTGGTGATGGTCGCTGCACTAGATAACTCTATATCACTGTTTCAGGTATGCTTTTTTTTAAAATATATCTTTATTGATTTCAGAGAGAGGAAAGGAGAGGGAGAGAGAGAGAGAGAGACAGAAACATCAATGATGAGAGAGTCATTGATCAAGCCCACAACCGGGCATGTGCCCTGACCGGGAATCGAACCCTGATTGCCTGGATCCCAGGTCAACGCTCAACCGCTGAGCCATGCCCGGCCGGGCGGTATGCATTTTTAAATGAAGTCGTGCAGTGCAAAGTGTTTACTGCCAGGAATCAGGGCCCGTGGGAATAACCAAAAGGAATGTTTTGTACTTCCTTATAGGTTGATGGAAAAACAAATCCTAAAATTCAGAGCATCTATTTGGAAAAGTTTCCCATCTTTAAGGCTCGTTTTAGTGCTAATGGAGAAGAGGTTTTAGCCACAAGTACCCACAGCAAGGTGCTTTATGTCTATGATATGCTGGCTGGAAAGTTAATTCCTGTACATCAAGTGAGAGGTAAGATTTCTGTTGGACACATAGCTGGTCATCACCCCACTCCCCAGCCCACAGCTGAGTTCATTTAACAGTATTTACAGCCACTTATTTTCCTCCCCATAGGATTTTCTTTTTTAAGAGAATTTTTTATAAGCGTTTATTTGAACCAAACTGATGATGTGCATCAGGGAGGAGATCTCAAATGCTCCCTCCCTATAGGATTCTTAAAAATATGAGTTGCTTTAATTTTAGTATTGTTTAGAAAATGTCATTGCATTGTTGAGATAAGATGTTTGAATGAAAACAGTGAACTCACTTCACATCAGGCACTGATGGAAAAATCATAATTTGTAAATACATATTCCTCTAGGATAGAAAAGCAGTTTTATATACTTGTCTGTAAAATTAGCAATTAATGTAGCGGAAGGAGCATGAGCCTGGAAGATAGAAGACGTGGGTTTCAGTTTCTTAGACAAATTATTTCACCTCTCTGCTTTTCAGGAAATTTGGTTACCCTCTAGTAATAGTGTTTGTTACAATAGAATTTTGGTTTACATTTAAAGGAAGTAAAGCACTGCTTTTAGAGGTTGTAATGTATTTTAAAGCATGAACTACTTAAAAATTAAACTTTTTATCAGATGTAAATTTGTTTCCTCTGCCTTACCCATTCTTCCCCTGTACTTCCCAATCCCATTACCACAAAACATAGTGACACCTTCATGAATCCTTTGGGAACCAAAGCCCTTGTAATAAGGTTAGTTAGGTTAACATAAACCCTGGGAGGTGGTGTTGGGCTATGCCGCAGCTCACCGGCAGTCTCCCTGTCGGGGGAGCTGTGAAGGATGGGGTAGCTCTCCAGCCTGTTTTCTGCTAGTGGTTGAGAGTGAGTAAGGCCAACTTCAGAAACATTTATGTTTCTTCTCAGATTTTCTCTTTTCTGTATTCTCTGACACCTTTAGTGATCCTTTCCAAGTAGGTTCTTAGTTTATCTAATTGTGCTTTAAACTATTGATGTGTGTGCGAATCACCCGGGGATCTTGTTAAAATGCCGTTCCTGAGCCTATGGGTCTGGGGTGAGTACTAATTCTGCATGTCTGACAAGCTCTCGGCGACACTGCTGCTGCTGGTCCCTGAGCCTTACTTTGAGTTGAAAAGCCCTAAAACCACCTCCCCATATTGAATTAGAAAACACTGTATAGGAGTTATTATTTTCACATATTCTGCTAATCAAAAGGAATGGGCTTTGGTTCTTCCTTGCATCCTCTTGAGAAAAGCAAACCAGGGGTTGGCTAAGAAACAGGTAGTGATGTTTACCCTGGATCTGCAGGTATTTATGGGTGTGTATCATCAGATCATTGGCTTCTAAGACACATCATTTATCTTTTCCTCTCGATATTTTCCCTTTCCTTTCCTCAATAAGCATAGGTTGGTAATGATGATAATAGTAATGATAGAGCAAGTGTATTTTTGTGGTGGTCTGCTGTTGAACACTATTCTGAGTCTCATCATTATGAAACACTATAACTCAAGAAATTAATTAAGGATTTAGAATAAGGGGGAAATGGCTGACTAGTTAGGATATGAAGCCTTATACGTATGTGGATTTGAAAAATGGAAACTGCAGGATTGATGCAAATGGTGCATTTGTTCATGAATTGTTGGGTTTCATAACCTGGAGTTCATACTGTGGGATCCAGGGACTTTCAAAATTCCCTGGATAGAATTCAGGGGCCTGTGAAGTTGAGTGGGAAAAATATTACTTTTTTTTTTCACTAGCCTCTAACTGAAATTTAGCATTTTCTTCAGTTATGAATGACTTGTACAACCATTATTTTGAGAATGGGACCGTATGCTTCACCGAATTGCCAAAGCAAACGGCACAAAAAAGGTTAAGAACCCTCAATTACTAGTTCAAACTCTAGAATTTGACCATTTTGGGGGAGTCAGATTAATTGGTCAGGTAGCCACCATTTTGATTATAGACATTATGGTAAGGTAAGTCTCTGAGCCGTAGTTTTCTCTTTTTGTAAACTCAGAGTGCCATAAATATTAAAAGAGATAATTTTTTATAGCTCCTAACTTAGCACCTGCCAATGGTATATGCTCAGTGAATGTTAGCTGCTGCCATTGTTAGGAATAGCATAATCTATCTTTTGATTGATCACAATCTGTGGACCTGTGGAATCACACTCTACCTTGGTTAAATAACCTCGGTACTTGAGTTCTGGCTAAGAAAGAATTCAGAGGGAAGACTCAAACTGTAAGAAAGTTTATTTAAAAAGTTACAGAGGTAGAAGTTAGCTATAGAAGGAATGGGCTCAGGAAACAAGTTACAGAGGCAAAAGAAGGGCCTTTGGAGCTTAGGAGAGAGAGAAAGGAAAAGGTAATGTGCCTGGGGGAAGAAGAGGGGGAAGGGAAAGGCTTAGGCTTGCTCCTGGGAGGGAGAGCCCAGCTGGGTCCTTTGCCCTAAGGGTAGGGATTTTAGGGGTGGTCCCAGGGTAGGCTCTCAATAGAATGTTCGTCAGCTATCCAGGTATGCTCTTTTACGTTGGTTAATGCATCTCTTCCTGATGTCAGCCATGGCATCCCTTGTCTGGTTTTGCTGCTTTTCTGGTCCTGGAGCTGAAACATAACTGAGGCCTAGATGTTATTCCTAGGGGTTAATGCTTAAGGGAGTGGTCATGTAAGGTCCTGCATGGGAGTCCCATGAGACCTCTCTTCAGCCTCTAGTTCCTTCTCCAAGTGGGGAGGGGGTCTGTGCATGACTAGGGACATTCCAGGGGAGGAGAGGTCAGGGGAGGATCTGAGTTGCATGACCAGTGATGTGAAAGGTCAGGGGGGTCTAAACCACATGATCAGAGATATGCTAGGGGAGGAAAGGTTACCCTGGGGCAAGATTCTTGTTTTTCCAGTTTTGCCTGTTGCTAGGCCTGCAGTACTTGCCACTCTGGCGACCCTCTGTACCTGGCCTATTGTCCTTGCTGTGCTCCTGCCAAACTGCCTACCACGAATCCACTTACTGTACTATGGAGTTTGGCTACATCCTAATTAAACTGGCCATTCCTTTTATTTTTAATTGTCAGCAGTTGACCTAAAAATGTTATTCACAAATGGATAAAACGATTTGTATTTGACATCTTTAAAGCATTGTATCGTCTTTCCTTAGGCCACATTATAAATTTTATCTGACTCCTACCTTGAAATGTCCACCGTTTGTAAAGAGCAATTATAATACTAGCATTTATTATCATTGTTTTTTGTGAGGTTAAAAGCAAAATGCTATATGTGTACATATAACTAGTATAATACACTGTACGCTTTGGATGAAAATCCAGTTATCTTATTTTTCTAATTAATAGCTAAAGCAACCCACCTGTCCTTATTTGTTGGAATTCTATTTCCTTCTTGAAGACAACCTCTCCTGAATTGCTCCCAAACAATAGGCTCACTCAGGCCAAAAGCGCCATGTCTTCCAGCCACCTGCAGGCAGAGTGCAGTGGCCTGAGTGTAATGAGTCCTCTGGAACTTTGCCTCTGTTGCTGCTACACTGTTCATCGTGGTCCTGCACAGTAGGAGGGAACTTTTTTCACTGTTACTGCGTTGATACCTGTGCAGTCTGTTCCCTGCAGGGCCGCAGTGGTGCCCAGCTGTAGGCTTCAAGGTGAACACTTTTTAGTCTTCTCTCGCATCCCCTCTACCTGATGCTGTGCCATTAGGGTTAGGTCTGCAGGGGTTTCCGGCTGTAGCCTCACACTGTGCTAGCAATAGCCTCCCTTCCCTGCTTCATCATGTAATGATGTTCTCTTTATGTTTGGAGCTGTTTCTTTATACTGCAGGACAGTTTGCCCAGCATTAGGAAATTCTGAAGACTTAGTAGGAGTAGAGTCATCGTGAAGGAGGCTGGTCAGCAGCAGAAGTAACTCCAGTGACTAGAAATAATGTGTCTAGACTGATTCCCATCAAAGGACCTATAGTGTCATCTCTGGGGGCAAGACTGGAATGGGAGGAATAAGCTATAGCAGTGTGAACCATCCAGACAGACTCTTAATAGGATAGAGACTGTCTGTAGGAACCTTAACCAGCATTTGCCTGTAGAGGAATAAGGGTTCTTCACTGGATTTTTCTTAATTCCTTCTCTCTGATCAATATTTTAACTTAGCAACTTGATTTTTTTTTTTTTAAATAAATTTTTTTTTGGACCAGGCTGTCTGTTCACAGGGTGCAAAAATCCAATACTTAGAAATGGATGGATAGTGAAAAGTCTCTTCATTTCTCTGGCCGCCACCTTCTATTTCCTGGGAGTAGCCGGTTATGCCCTTTCTTACGTATCGTTTTTATTAGGCAACTTTTTAATGAGTAACTTGACTTGCTAAGCAATCTAATATCAGAGTGTCCTGCATAATCAGTATGAGCCTTTTAGGCATGGGAAAGGGTCGTGTCCCTTTGTAAATAAGTTAACTGACTCTGGTTTATATACCTAGCTCATGTGACTTGATTACATGGGTCACATCTTGAGAAGCTAATCAACTTTTGACTACACTGACAGCTTGTGTTTTCTTTTTCTTTCCTTTTCTTTTTGTATCCACAAAGTTAAAGATTAGACTCCCAGTTCATTGTGGGGTGTTTAGTGGGTGGCCAGCAGCTACTTTCTATGTGCTGTTATGTTTTTGGCTTTCTCTAATGTCAGTGTATTTCCCTTCTGGTAATGAAATTTATGACAGAAAAGTATAATTTATCCATTTATTCAATTATGGATACTGCTGCTTACATTTAGAAAATTAGTTGATAGGTTTACTGTTTAGAGAGCTGAGTCTCTGGCCTGCAATTAAAATGGTGAATGTTAACTAAGACAAAGAAGAGAAATTTGCTAAGCATTGTGATAACCTTATATTTGGGCCATACTCAATGCATGGCGTCAGACTTATTCAATGTCTGAGCCTAGGTTTTGTTTAATTTGAGGCCCTTAGATATTTTAAGAGGTCAGAAACTCAATTGTCAATGAAAGAGCTTTCTTGAAAACCATATTAATCCTTATTTAATTGATTCACCTTTTTTCCTTAGGTTTGAAAGAGAAGATAGTAAGGAGTTTCGAAGTCTCCTCAGATGGGTCCTTCTTGCTCATAAATGGCGTGGCTGGATATTTCCATTTGCTGTCAATGAAGGTGGAGCATTATTAGCTGTTGCTTGTTCTTCTAGGATAAGACATTCATGCCGGATTGGTCTTGACCCTTAACTCACGGTGTCCTTAAATCTGCTCCTCAAGTAGAGGAGCACAGTGGCACCCGGGGAGAAGCGGTGGGCAGTGGGGGAGAACCTCGGGGTAAGGGAAAAACAACATCAAGCAGGGGTGCTACAAAATGGAGACTAGGTTGTTTCTGTTCTACGCAGTGTGATGCTTCTGTGCGCCTCTGAAAATGATTTGATAGGTACTATTTATTATTTTAGACTAAAGAATTGATCAGTAGCATGAAAGTAAATGGAAGGATTGCAGCATCCACATTCTCTTCAGATAGTAAGAAAGTCTACGCCTCTTCGGGTAAGTTAAGTTAATGACACGATGATCAGAAGCTTCTTTAAAGCTTTGAATGTGTTTACATTTCAAGTTTAATCAAAAACTGTGTTTGATTTTAGACTCTTGTTTTAGTAAGCAAATCTGTTTTATTTTTAGCATGCATTTTTTGTGGCCATTGGCCGCCTCATTTACCAACTAGTAATAGTGAAGGGCTAACCATTTAACATACACCGCTAACATGATTGGGGAAAAGATGGAAAGTAAATGCTTGTTTGAAAGATGAGTCATTCTGAGACGGTCTTTCTTTTTGAAAGTTACGTAGCCGTCACCCCTTCTCTTTTAGCTCCTGTTTACTTGGATAATGTTTCACGTTTTCATTATTGTTGACTGAAAGCAGTTCAGAGCTCATCTCCCCTGACATTTCCGTAGTGCTGTTGGCCAGCTCTTCATCGTCCCTGGTGGTCCCTGATCTCGTGCCTGGCTGCTCTTCTGCCTTTCTCACCGCCCAGTGTTGTCCTTGGTGCTTGCTCCCCTCCTAAAGGGTACCGAGGGCCCCACATCTCAGAGTAGCGCGTGCTGCTTGGTGGCGGGAGGCATTTGAGTGGTTCTGCCCGTGAGCGGTGTCTTACAGTCTCTGCAGGGCCTTTTAGAATAGTTTTTATTTTACCTCAGCAAGGATCACTTGATAATATATCATAAATTTAAAAATATATATATATCTTTATTGATTTCAGAGAGAGGAAGGGAGAGGGAAGGAGAGAGATAGAAACATCAATGATGAGAGAGTCATTGATCCGCTGCCTCCTGCACCCCCCTACTGGGGATCGAGCCTGCAACCCGGGCATGTGCCCCGACCGGGAATCGAACAGTGATCTCCTAGATCCTAGGAGGTGCTCAACCGCTGAGCCACGCCAGCCCGACTATCATAAATTTTTTTAAAAGTTTTAAAAGAGGATTAACTTTACAAAGGGGTTGCCTTTAGCATTAGCTTCTATTTAATTTTTGTCTTGGTTTCTGGTATTTTGCGTGTTATCCTCCCCCGTCCTCGTCTTCGTCCGAAAGGAGTTTATGTGATCGGTGTCGTTGTTCCTCTGGTTACATAGAAAGAATGTTTTGAGATAGAAGGAGAGTTGAAAAAAGAATTGACCTTTTATTTTTTCAACTTTACCGGTTTTTTCTTTTCCTCATGGATTCATTGTTGCCTCTTTTACCTTAAGCCCTCCTCAGCTTGTGAGCATTTAGGACTTGCCTTCCAGATGACCTTCTGCCCTTGATCCCGTCTCCCCCATTTCTGTCTACTGCTAGCTAATCTTTAAACACCTTCCTTCATCGTACCATTACCCGGCAGACAAAGTTTTGAAAAATGACCCTATTAAATTTTTCCAATTATGTTTCACTGCTCCCTAACCTAAACCCATATGCCACCTGGGAAATTTTGTTAAGGAAAGAGTTGAAACAGTGAGATTTATTGAATTCCCATTGGGGGGTTAAGAGTATATAGAACAGTGAACTTGGGAGCAATATCCACAGAAAAGGAAGAGCTGAAATAGGTGAGTGAAGAGCCACCTTTGAGATGCATGTAGGGTCATTATAGAAATAAATCGATAATGGGCGTGGAGAAGAGGGTGGTCATCAGTCTCTAGTGCTGTAGGAGTGAAAAAAAATTAAGGACTGATTTTGGCAGTTAGATAGCCATTTCTGTTATGAAAATATTTGTGTTCTCTTCAGATTTAATATTCTTTCTTATCTTGTACAAATTCTCCCTCTCAAAACTATTTATGCTTATTCATATTTAGCATTCCTTATTATTTAAATTATTTGGTAATAGGTAAATTGTGTGTAGCTTCTTGATTAAAATATAAATTCCTTGTCATCATCAGTCTGACATCTAGGTGCTCTAATACCTGTTTGATAGATGTTGGAAGACCTGTGCTAGTGGGTATTTTATTTTATTTTTTATTTTTTTCAGATTTGCTCCAGTAATCTGAGTTAAATGTAGAAGCTGTTTCTAAAAGCTCAACTCAAGCCAAGAGTTTGTGATTTTCACTCTAAACCTAAAGATACTATTTATTAATGACTAAATGAGGATGCAGTTTTCTATATGTGGGAATGTATGCAAGAAATATTTTTAGGCCAGTTTTGTAGACCGAGGATATTTAGGGTAGGTTTTTATTTGTAGTCCCTTGTACTATCAAAGAGGGACTAAGAATGGTCAGTTCACTTGCCTTTTAAGTCCAAAGCAAAATTAACCAAACCTTCTTTGGCTCTTTCATTCAGCGGATGGGGAAGTTTACGTGTGGGATGTGAACTCTAGGAAGTGCCTGAACAGATTTGCTGATGAAGGCAGTTTATATGGATTGAGCATTGCAGCATCTAGGAATGGACAGTATGTGGCTTGTGGGTGAGTAAAGAGAGGTTCTTGTAACTCTTAATCACATTGTGCTAATGAGAAAATATTAAAGAATTGAATGTACGAGGTGGTGCTGAAGTAGTTCTGTTTAAACCCAGGTCCTTTACTTTTTGTTGTCTTAATGCAGTGTCTAATAATAATATTGGTGGCTTATCCGCTCTTTAGCGAAGAAAATACTGGACTGCCTTACATCATTGTATTTTTCTTATATTTGAAATATCCATTTGGTCACATCAAGTTTTCCTGTTACTATTTTAGCTGCTTGCCATTGATGAGGAAATAGAATAAGGCAAGCTTTGGGTTTAAGTCTTAAGATTCTTAAAGCTTTTTTGCCTTCATCTGGCTAGGTGATATAAACCAAACACATGTTCTTTGGAAACACTGTTTGTTAGTATTGTAGACATACTGAAAATATTACCTGGGAAATGGTTATTACACTGGGGGAAAGATGTCTTTATTTCCCTGCTTGATTCTAAGGATCCAGGGTGGGAGGAAGAAGCATTAGATAATTACCTGTAATGCGTACCTATGAAATCACTAATCAGCATCTGTCATTTTAGAACTTTCAGAAGTGGATTTTTATGACTTTCTTAGCCTAAACACAGTTGATCTATAAAGAGATTTCATTCACATCCTCCCTGGGTTGGGAGGTCAGGTGGGTCTTGCTGTCCAGAAACATAGCATACTTACCATTCTTCACTTTGCTCCCTCCTTTGAGATGGAAATCGGGGAAGTTGCTTGTAAATGTCCCTACCACATTTGAAAATTGTTCAGCTACTACTTTTGGGGTCTGGGGGGGAAGGAAAGTAGAACTAGGATGTGGAGCTTGGAGACCAGGGCAGCAGCTTGTGATCTGCCATAGGCAGTAGGACCGTAGCAGGTAACTTGGTTTGGAAGTGCCTGGTTAAGTCCTCCTGTTCCCGTGTTACCTGTAGTCACCACAGCTATACCGAGCCTGTAGGGAGGGACTCCTCAGTGTTTGCCGAGTTGTGTGCACTAAGGCAGCAATTCACAATTAGCAGAACTGGGAAAACAGCTCCTGGCAAATGAGGACTGCTGTTTAAACTAATTACAGCTAATTTTAAGCAGAACCCATTTTGCCTCGGTGGGGAAAGAATAAGTGCACAAAATGACCTTTACTCAAATTTATGAAATTAGTCTTTTTCTGATCCTTGCCTCTCCTTTTCCTTTCACTTTTATTAATCCTCTTTGAAGGGCCCAAACAGGAAAGACTTTGATATTAGTAGTTTAAACTCATTTGATTTTAATTGCCCTTCAGTATAATTAAATTCTGATGTGCTTAGGTAAAGAACATTATTAGATTTTTATTGTTAAACCTGTAAAGAAAGGCCTTAATGCTGGTTGGCTGGGTGCTGACTCCCTTCATTCCTCTCTCTTCCTCTCCCTCCCTGTCTCTCAAACTCCCTCTCTGCCCCCCCCCCCCCCCCCTAGTTTCGGTATGAAGCCCCTCTGTCTTGTCCTCTGCTGCTGGGAATTAACTCCTTTGATTTCAAAACTCACCTGTTAGTATTTAGCTCTTCTCATTCAGTGTCCTGTCATAAAGTGGATGCTTTCTGTTTGTAATTTTGCTCTGATAAGAAAATTGGGAAGCTAAGAATGCTTTAAATAGAGAGCTCTTTTCATTCTGTGCTTCAGCTTTTACATAGCTTTAACTTTTATCTTTTTAAATCTCTGAACCTAGGATTTCTGTTTTTCCTATGTAAATCTGGGTTTTAAACCCTTAGCTTAAAACTTCAGGATTTTTGTGATTCCAATAACCTTCCTGGATTTGGAGAATGGAAGTTAGTCTTCTGTAACTTAAAGCTCACAAGAAGTTTCTTTTTCATTTTTGTACTGTAGGTTATTTTCAGTATTAGTTTATTCTCATCATGACTGTCCTTTTCTTGTTATCTCTCCATTTGTTTGTATATCTGTTTTTTTTAATTTAACTATCACCTGAGGACATGCTTACTGAGTTTTAGAGAGAGGGGAAGGAAGAGAGAGAGAGAGAAACATTGATGTGTGAGAGAAATATCTATTGGTTGCCTTCCTGTAAGCACCCCGACTTGTGATTGAACCCACGACTTTTCAGAGCATGGGATAACTCTCCAACCAACTAAGCCACACCGGCCAGGGCTGTTTGTATATCTGTTTTTTAAGTTTTAGATGGTGTTTTAGTCTAATCCTGCATGTACATCACAGTAGCCATTAGTCACATACAGCTATTTAAATTTGAATTAATTAAAATTTAGTTTCTTAGGGACACTAGTCACATTTTAAGTGTTCAGTAGCCACATGTGTGTAGTGGCTCCCATATTGGGCAGCACAATAGAATATTTCCTATCCAATCAATTTATGGTAAGGAAACAGGTCATTTAGGTGTAATTTAAGTTTTGTTTATTGGTTGTTACTCATTAAACTGGTTATTGACAGCTGGATATGGAGCTTAGGTTGTCTGGTTCCCAGTTTCATCATCTTTCCACACTACCACCCCCAGATATTTTTTATTTCAAAAAAAATACTGGCTAATTCAGGGCTGTAGAAAAGTGTAAGATTCATTATGATTTAGGGCCTGGAATTAATAGTCTGTTAATTTTAGCACTCCTGAACATAAAAAAAATGGGTTTTAACTTCATGTAGGGACCCTTCAGGACATGTATGTTTCATAATGCAAGAAAAACCTGTTATTTTCAGTGGTGTGTTTGCTTTGGTTTTCTTATTCATAAAAGCATTTCTTGAGCATTGAACTAGGAATTTGATAGAAGAGCAGTGCGTCATCGCCGTATAGTTCATGATCCCATGGTGAGGACACGTGTATATGTATCTCTATTTACAGGGCTGCATAATGCCTGCAGTTCAGATAGTGCTTTTTAAGAGTATAAGGAATGGGGAAGGCTGTTATAAATGAACATCTGGGAAAAGTTTTTGGAGGTATTGGCACTTGAGCAGGGCATTTTGAGGTCAAGTAGGATTCAGAGAATTCCTACATTTGCAGGCATTGCAGATAGTGGGAAGGGTAAGAGAATTCAGATTTGTGTTCTGAGTGGAGTGTAGATGGGATGACCCCTAAGGGGATTAGATTACAAAGGTAAGCAGACAAGGGGACAACTTACAGAGATCTTTCATGTTGTGTTGAAAAGTGTGGACATTATAGTGAGTGAAAAGAGAAACCATCAAGGGTTTTTAAGTGGAGGAGAAATGTCATATCTGAACTTCAGGGTGTGAAGTATGTAATTCTCGTGACAGCCCTTAGTAGGGCAACAGAGGCACAGGGAGATGAGCTTTCCCTGCCCTGGTGTCATGAGCAGCAGCTGAGGGCACGGCTACTAAAGATAGGCTGACGAGGGATGAGCTGGTCAGGTGAGATGTTCAAATAGGCTCGGGAGCATCTTGGCCCCTTTGGCTTCTTTTTTGTGTGTTTTTGTTTTGGCTTGTTTTTAACCTGTTGTATTCCCTTTTCTCTTTGCAGTTCTAATTGTGGAGTGGTAAACATATACAACCAAGATTCTTGTCTCCAGGAAACAAACCCAAAGCCGATAAAAGCTATAATGAACTTGGTCACAGGTGTTTCTTCTCTGACCTTCAATCCTACCACAGAAATCTTGGCAATTGCTTCAGAAAAAATGAAAGAAGCAGTCAGATTGGTAATATTTCTTTACCTTTTCCTTTTATCATTGATAATTTTAAAATTTAAGCTGAAGACATGGAAAGGTAACAGGAAAGGAGAGTGTTGGGTTATTTCTAAAAGAGTAGCTTCTTTTGATGGAGGAATTGCTAGTATTGTAGCTTTGGGGTATGGTTGTAGAAAAGATACACAGTGGCCGCATGAAAGCATGGCCCTGTGTGCTGGTGTGTAGGTTCTCTGTTGCGTGAAGGCCCATGGCCAAGGGGTTGTGTGTATATCTACCACAGTATTTTTGGCGCTGGAGTACTTGGTATGACTTTGCCTAGGCTTCAGTTACATAAAATGAGACTCTTCATAATGTTTAAAGTATCTGTTCCCTGTGACAAATGCTCGGATTCTTTACTGTGGTCATAAGTTAGAGCGTTAATGGTTATTGTAGTTGACTTTTCACTTTAGTTCATCCATTCATTTATTTGGCAAACATTTGAATCTCCCAGGCACCATGATGCTGCATTTAAAACATCAAGAAAACATGTTTTCCTCTTCTTGCCCTTCCCTCTCAGTTAATAGCACATTACAAATCAAATTTTAATTTTTGAATATTTTGCTACATTAATGTGTACTACAATCAAAGTAAATTTTTTGTTTCAGCTAAAAGACAGAGTATAGATTAAAATTTAAGAAAGCTGAGTTCCCAGTTGTTACAGTTTAAAGCTTTTTATTATTTCCCTCAGGTTCACCTTCCTTCCTGTACAGTGTTTTCAAACTTCCCAGTCATTAAACAGAAGAATATGTCTCTTGTTCATACCATGGACTTTTCTCCAAGAAGTGGGTATTTTGCTTTGGGGAATGACAAGGGCAGGGCCCTGCTGTATAGGTAGGTATTTATATTTAAAGGTCAGAAATACCTATAGGCTTCTTTTGAAAATGTGATGCTATTGTTACATTTCCGATTCTACAGTTATGTACAGTTTGTTAATTCTATAACTTACTAATCAATTACAATAATAAGTTATTAACTAGTAAGTCGTAGAGTGTAGAACTTGACATCTCATCTTTATTGTCTAACAAAATGGACATTTTCCTACCGTAAAATGTCACTATCAGAAAGGTTCACCTGGGGAATTTTTTTTTTTTAAGATTTTTAAAAATCTGTATTTTGAGATTGTAAGGTTGAGGGAAAGTAGCCACTTTAATAATAATGCCATTTTCTTGGTGCCTTATGTTTAGATTAACCTTTGTTGATTTGGCAATTTGCTATTTACTCCATTAGATTAGAATGATTTTTTAAAAAAGGTGTTTCTCTGCAGCTGTAAGCTATAAATAAGGATGTTAACCGCAAAGATATCCAAAAGTTATTCTCTGTCCAGGCTCTTTTCTACACTCAATATACTTGGCTATAAAGCAGGAACAAGTGAAATCTAATTTGCATTATTGCCCGGAAATATAGGTGACAGGTGGTTCTTCAGGGAGAACCTAAGAGCTGGAAACCTGCCGTTTAAATCACACCCCCTCTCCTTGCTCCCTTGTGTTGGTAGTGAATGCTGCATAAAAGGCTGTGTTTATGTTTGTGTGCTTCTGCTTTCGAAATAAAATGGAATCTGGAGTGAAGAAAAGGAGGCGTGTAAATTGATTTTGAAGATATAGTTGTGAAAAGAGAATATAGGAAACAATAATATGCTTTCAAGTTCAGCTTACTTTGAAAGGAAAATGGGTTATACCTGGAAAATCATTCTCATTTCAGATCATTTTTGGCAATTCTTTCAGTTCAGATTTCATAAAAGAATGCAGAGTCTTACTGTACTTAGAAATTCTCTTCCAACGCTTTGGTTTATTGTAACTGAATTTTTCTTTAAGTTAGCCCCAAAGGCCGTTAGAGTTTTCACCAAAGCATTGCTCTCTAGTGAGAGTTTCTAACTAGTAGGTTGGATTGACAACATTTCTATTGGATGTGGCTGATCAGGTATTTCATAGACCCTGATATGATGCTTTGGGGCAAGCCTGAATGCTTTTATCTAAAATCTGAGGTATTAGCACTAGGCTTCTTTAGAACATGAGATTGAGAAGTCTTAACCTAGTTGCCTGGTGAGAATGATTGTGATTATACTCCCTGTCGCTCCTTAAAATATTCCTGAGTGCCATTCTGTGATCTGATTAACAATACTCTGGGTAATGGAAAGGCTGTTTAGATGATTTGTCTTTTACTTTTTCAGGTTGCACCATTACTCAGACTTCTAAAGAGATTATTTGAAGTAAGAAAATCCTTTTAAATTGCTTCTTCAGGTTTAAGGTTATTCCCATGGCTGTCAGTGGTAGAGAGGGACCACATTAGCTGGTCTTTGTTTCTTTGCCCCTGGGTTGCTATATGTTCATTTAGGGGAGTGGGGTAGAAGTAGATCAGGAAGAGCCTGGTTGGACTTGTATCTTCCTTGGGAATTTCATATCCCAAATCACAACAACCTGGCTTTTTTTTTTTTTTTTTTTTTTATGAGGTCAGCTCTCTAACGTTGTAATCACTGAACATTTAGTCCAGAAAGGGGAATAGACTGAAGAGTGAGAGATAAGTATCTTCAGATGCAATTAAAGCTTCCATGAGCTCAAATCCTCTTATTTTGTGCTATATGTTTCAAGAGAGATTATAAGTGGCTTGCCCTGTAGGTAGTTAATAGTGGCTTGTCACAGACCTACTTAATGTTGGTCTACTTAGTTTTGCTGCCCCAAATTTAAAACAGTAAGACATGCTGCTTCTTCCATGGCTTGATCTTTGAACTGAGACATGGTGGTAGTTCTGATGTTGAACTTGGTAGTGGACCTGTTCATCACAATTGACTGATTTGGTCTTTGAGATTCAGACATGCTGAGGAGTGGCTGGGAGTGCATGTAGATCTAAATAGAGAAAAGACTTTTTGAAAGGAGAAGAATATTGAGCAAAACATTAGCTAGGAGGGGAAAGCAGTCCAGCTACCCTGCCTCCAAAAATTACATTGCCAGTACACGTTTGTAGATGCTCAGCAGCTATAAATCAAGTGTGTAATTTCTTCTTTTCTTTCCTCAGAGTCAATTGAGTCACAAGAAAAGCCTGTCCTGATAGATCTTCTCGGAAACTTTCCAGAATGCGTGATGATGTGTGGATAATGACTTTTTGAGCCAACTGTACATATTTAAGTTAATAGAGATGTTTAATAAACACATGGCAACCTTCATTTGAAAATAAATGTATGTGGTTTTTCCCTCCCCACCTGCACACAGACGAACTAACTTGGATGCATTTCTTTTATGACCAAACATGAAAGATTGGAAACACCTGTCTGTAGGCAGATGTTCATATTTTACACTTAACCCTGATTAATATTTCCCCCTTTTCCAGCATAGATCTCTCCATGTTTCAGGGTAATAACTAACAGTCTCTGATGGGCTTGACTTGAGAGCGATGAGATCTCAGAATGAGTTTCAAACTTCCAAGTTGTCCTGGACGAGTGATTATGGAAATGAAAAGAGTTTTCTGGGCTTAGTACTTAAAATGGTTGTGATTGTTTATGTGAGAGGACACACATGAAAACCTTGTCCTACTAATCACATTTGTCCTAACTATTAGCCATTCCCCTTCCTGGAAAGTGATTACCCCTACTTAAATGTTTCCTTTGAGTTCCAGTGTTGGCGACTGATTCCATAATTCTTCGTAGCGTAACTTTGCTTTAGACTGATCCCTACATTTCTTAGGAAAAACTGACACTATACCATGTATTTATGAAGTATTGGTTATGAGAAGTAACAAGTAGGTCTAAGAGCTTTCACCCCATCTCCTGCTAAAACATGGACACGTCAGGTGAGAGGAGGAAATTTTTCCAGGGACAAAACCCAGCTCTGCCCAGCTAAGTAGTAGATCCCACTTAACTATTCAAACAAACAGGTCGATGGAGAGGGTATTGTCAGTGTCTTCAAGGCCCTTTTGGGTCTGTAGGCGATGACTTAGAACAGCCCTCTAGGTGTGGATTGTGTTAACATAGCCCAGCATCTTTCTGAAAGGACATTTTCTGTTAAGATGGGCTGTTGCTGTATAATTATGGAGGCCCTCTGTCCCGTCCTTTTGTAGCAACATCTTCCATAGTGAACATTAGTGAATATTAGTGCTGAACATTTCAGATTCCTGACTCCATTTGGCTTGTTAGTGTTATTTCTCTCTCGAGTTGCTAGAGGGCAGCATTGGATTATGGGAGTAACTGAAGGAAGGCTTTTTATAGATTTTTGCCACCTTGTCTTCAGCTTCTGCTAAACCATTGTTTGTTTCAGAAACAGACACCAAGCCTTACATGTGCTTATTTTGTATATGGTTTTCAGAGGGTGAAAGATTTACAGGAAGTTATTCTAGAGAAAATGATGGAAGCAGAGTTTAAGTTTTAACTCTTAACATCTCTGGGTTGTTTTTATACTCTTCTAGGGACAAAGAATTCCCAATTCTAATCTCCTACACAGATAAATGTGCTATTTGTTCTACAGACAGAGATGCTACCTAATCCTGTATCTTGTCTTTTAGTGTCTTTTTTTTCACTCTTGGGAAGTTGGGAATTTGAGTCAGGTTTTTACTGCTTTTCTTTGAAACCAGTGCCAAGTTAACTTTTTAAGGAGATGAGAGCCACAGTCACCAACTCGTTATAACAATCTCTGTTGGTAGTTGTTAACACAAATGTAGCTCATATCTCTGGGTGGGGGGTGGGCGGTACCATCTTGAACTGTGAGGTGATATTTTGCCATCCAGAGCTGCACAGGCTATACTCAGGTTTATTTGCAGTGATGAGATGATAAATTGAAGTCTGGTGTATCCCTCTCATCTCTCCTCCCATTCCCACTAATACTCATTACCCTAAAGAATTATTAGTCTATGGAACTTTCATCTCTTTGAGCAAATTACAGGGGAGAAGGCTTGCCTTACTGTGTGTGTGCTGGTGAGGATGCATAACCCTTCCTGAGCCTGCACAGAAAGAGGCGACGAGCTGCAGGGACTGTGACCAGCAGTTTTATACTTGAGCTTGGGAATGGGGTGGAGGCAGCAGATGCCCACGAAAGTGAAGTGCTTGCTTACACCTGCAATCCACTCCTAAGCTACTTGGGATCTCACTTAAATCCATCTCCAAATTCATCACACACAGACAAAAAGCATTGTCTATTCTGTTATCTGGAGGAAATGGGGGCTGCCGTCAGAGGTGTGGGGAGAAGGGAGAATTCAGGTCGGAACAGTGTTTCTGAGCCCCCAGGGCTGTACTGTTCCGACATCAGGATTGCAGGAAATTCCCATTGTTCCTCTCTGAGGAGAGTAATACTGTCCTTTCACAGGGAAGCAGATAGAGGGTCAGAGAGGTTGGACACCCCAATCTTCAAGCCATCGTCCTTATGCAGTTGAGAGGTCCTCAGAGTAGGGTTTGCATACTCTTTACCTTTATTTTTCAATTGCAGTTGACATTCCATATCACTTTGTATTAGTTTCAAGTGTACCATACACTGGTTAGACAATCATATACTTTACAAAGTGTGCCCCTGATATTTCCAGTACTCACCTGGCACCATATGTAGTTATTACAATATTATTGACTAAATTCCCTATGCTGTACTTTACATCCTGTGACTATTTTCTAACATTTGTACTTCGCCTTTTTCACCCAGTCCCTCAAACCCCCTTCCCTCTGGCAACCTGTTTCTGAGTCTGTTTCAATTTTGTTTATTTTGTTCTTTAGATTCTGCATATATGTGAAATCATATGGTATTTCTCTTTCTCTGATTGACTTATTTCACTTAGCTTAATACCCTCTGGGTCCATCCATGCTGTCAAAAATGGTAAGATTTCATTCTTTTTTATGGCCAAGCAGTATTCCATTGTATGTATGTACCACAGCTCTTTTATTCACTCATCTGTTGATGGACACTTGGGTTGCTTCCGTATCTTGGCTATTGCAAATAATGCAGGGTGTGCATACTCTTAATGGTATGATACAGCCCACTAGAGTGTGGAAAGGAAATAGAATTTGTATGCTGTGCAAAAGTAATTTTGTTTTATAATGTATTTATACTATATAGATCATGTGGATAATTTATAAACAAACATATTTATATTGGGGGTGTATACTCAAGGGTTTTCTATGAAAGGGCCACAGATTTGGAGGCCTAACCTACTGCCATTCAGGCTCAGCACATCCAAAACTGTTTCCCACGCCCTTTCCACTTTCTCAAACTCATATCTATATTCCCTATAATGTGAACAGCTCCTCCATTGGCCTAGTTCACGTAATCTAGGTACCTAAGACTGACTTTAAACCTGAGATTATTTTCTACCCCTAACCTCCACCACAAAGACTAGTTACCAAGCAATTTTTTTCTCAAAAAGTCTTTTTTCCCTGTCCTGCCATTTCCCCATCTTTTATCAGCTCTCACGTGCTCATTCCCTAACTGGTCTTGTTATTTCCTATTTCACATTTTCCACTGGATCTGCATATTAACAGCTAGAGATTAAAAAAAAAAACAATTTATCATGGGAAACTTCAAACATACAAAAGAAGAGAGACTGCTCTGATAAACTCCTGTGAGTGCATCACCAGTTTCAGCAACAATCAGCTCCTGGGAGTCTGTCTATATTCCTACCTACAAACTGGTTATTTTATCATTTGATCTATAAATATTTGAGTATGAATAGAGATGTGCTTTAAAAATACAAATCTCAACATGCTACTCTTGCTTAAAACCCTTCCGCAGTTCATCTCTCCCAAACTCTTCGGTTTCCCCGTTTATGGAGAGAGCATAAAAATAGACCTGCCTTGTAGGACTAGTTACCAGGTTCAGAACAGCACCTGGCCCAGAGCAAGCTCTCGGTGAATGTTAGCCGCTGTCATTGTCATCACCGTGACCACGGCCAGGTACAAGATGATATTCAGGCTCCTTCCCTTGGTAGAGAGGCCCATTATTTCTGCCTCTTCCCATCTCTTCAGCTTTCTCACCTCATGCTCCAAAAATCTTGAGCTGTGTGAAATTTCCCTGAATAAGCCAGTTGTTTTTCTTCCCCATGCCTTTGTTTTTATGATGCTTCCTTTTTTTTTTTAATTAGTATAACCTGTTTTTATAACTTATCTTTATTGCCCAGCTGATGTGGCTCAGTGGTTGAGCATCGACCCATGAACCAGGAGGTCACAGTTGGAATCCTGGTCAGGGCACATGCCTGGGTTGCGGGCTCGATCCCCAGTGGGGGTGGGGGGGGGCGTGCAGGAGGCAGCCGATCAATGACTCTCTCATCATTGATGTTTCTCTCTCTCCCTCTCCCTTCCTCTCTCTGAAATCAATAAAAACATATTTAAAAGAAAATTATTGTTAAAAGTATTACAGATATCTCCCCTTTTCCCCCCATTGACCCCCTCCCACCTCACTCCTGCCCCTGATGCTTCCTTCTTGCCTTTTCTTTTTCTGCCTTTTAAACTCTGCACATCTAGCAGGACAGGGATGGACTTCTATTATGGATTTATATTTTATGTTGCATTTGTTTGTTTATACAGTTTTCCTTGTAAGATTTGAAGTGGCTTCCCCCCCACCCAAAAAAAGAGAAAAGATACATGAACCAGGGCCTGGGGAAAGAGGGGAAATTAGAGCCTAAATACATAGGTCATACATGGTTACTAAAGCTGAGCTGTATATCCCCCCCACCCCCAATTTTTGGCCTTAGCAATACTCAAATATATTTTTTGGAAAAATGTGTTTTTTTAGAAAGTGGAAGTCCTCTTTTCCCTCCCTCCCCATGGGAACCTCTATCGACAGTTTGATGTATATCTTGCTAGAAGGTTTATTTTTATTGTTGTTGAGTCAAGTATGTGTTTAGATGCAAGAAACAGAACCTGAAAAATTGTGGCTTAAATCACAAGGACGTTTATTGTTTAAGAAGTCTAGAAGTGGCTGACTGGCTTCAGAATCCATCTGGTGGCTCAACGATGCCCCATCTCTGGTCGGTGAGTCTGTGGTTCTCTTTGCCAAGTGTCCCATGGCTGCAAAATGGCTGCTGCACCACAAGTCCCACATCCTCACACGACATGAGAGCATTCCTCATGGAAGGAAGGGGACAGGGAGGACACAGCTTCTTTCCTGGCAAGGCTTTTCCTTTTGATCAAAGGAGAAAGTCTGTCCTAGAAGTCACTCTGCAGACTTGCCCTCATGTTTCCTTGGCAAAGGGAACCGATTTCCTGTAAAACCAATTACGCTTCATCCCAGGGGCCTGCTGGCCCTGAGCACATAGCTATACGGCTGTTGCTCAAAAAAATTCTAGGCATTCTGTTGGCAAGGAGGAAGGGGGAGTGGGGAATGGCTGTTGGGGAAAAAACAACTGTGCTTACCACAGGTACATGCAGGAACGAAAAAAGTTTTTTGTCTTATTTTTTAGCAGCAATGGGCTGAAATTGTATTATTCTCCAACTCAGTATTTTCACTTAATTTTACTTATCCAGTGGTTATGGCAGTACATACGATTTATCTCCTTCTTTGTAACGATTGCATAGTATCTGGTGGTTTCCTGTCTTTTACTATTAGAAAGAATGCAGCCATTAACTTTCTTATACAGGTCTCTTTGTACATGTGTATTTTCTCCAGGGGAGATACCTGAAAGTAGAATTGCTGTATAAACACGTTGAAAAATTCGATTACAATATTTGATAAAAATTGTCCTCCAAAGAGTCTATAACAGCTAAGCAGTGACAAAATTTCACCACTAGATACTACTGTTTGTAACCTAATGAGTGAAAAATGATATCTATTATTGTTCAGTTGGTTATACTCTGATTTTCACTCTTTCCATTGAAAAACAGACAACAGAAGATATATGATTCACATTTTCCATGAGAGAAGTTAATGCTTGTTTCCCTGGGAAAGCAGCCCCCCTTCAAATATTGACAGTGTTTGTTAACACTCTTCTCTTGCTAGGACCTGACTCAGTTTTGTATCTCCAGCACCTAGTTTAAAGCTTGCTCCATATATGAGATGAATAATTTTATAAGCGTAAAAAATCTGACTTGATAACAGAGAATACAAGGGGTGAATCTGGGGTAACAATGGCCAAGAGCAGCTTTCCTGAACCCCACGTTAAGACACATGGGTTGCCTAAAGGTGTGAGCAGCTGTCTTGGAGGCGCAACATGGATGTAGACTGACAGGCTTCTGACGTGTTTTGATGATTTATACAGACAGCAGGTCAGAATATTTGGAATTGGGACTATTCTGGAGGTTAAATTGTAAAGGAGCTTAAGAGGGAATGCTGAGGCATAAGAAAAGATGCACTGTATGTAGCCAGAGGCAAAACTCGAGTGAGTAGCTTTTTAAAATAGATGATGAGTTGAAAATAAACTGTGAAACTTTGAGTCAGCCAGCAGCCAGCAAATGCATTTTCTCATTGACAGCTAAGCGGTGATAAGATTCCCTCATGGTAGGTCCCAATTTCCTTTCAGAAAGCGTATATGAGCTTGGTGTAGTAAAAATAAAATCGAATTCCCAGAAATTCCAGTAAAGATGATATACTGTTATTTTTATATGCCTCTCTTCTCTCTCAAACTCTTGCTTGCTTCCTCAAATGTGACATCCCCCTGTTTCCCTCATCTGGATTTTCAAATCCATCCATCCATCCATCCATCCATCTACCCACCCATCTACCCACCCATCCATCCATCCATCCATCCATCCATCCATCCATCCACCCACCCACCCACCCACCCACCCACCCATCCATCCATCCATCCATCCATCCATCCATCCATCCATCCATCCATCCATCCATCCATCCATCCATCCCTCACCCACCCATCACCCATTTCATCCCATCCACCTGATGAATGTCAGTCGAGCGCCTGTGTATGTCGATCCCCAGCACTCATGAATGGATACAGCCCCCCTCAGGGAGGGAAAGTCACACATTAAAGACAGTGCACCAAGTGTGACGAAGGGGATGGGCAGAGAGCTTTGGGAACATGGAGCAGGGAAACCTGACCTGGTCCAAGTGTCCTGGAGGCTCCCTGAGGAAGCCACGCTTCAGCTGAGTTCAGAAGAGTGAGCAGCAGTTACAAGGAGAAGCATCTCATCCCAGTCCCTCCTGCCACCTCGCCGTTTCTCCCGGACGCCTGCCCTCGGCCCTGCTGTATGGAATTCCCCACCCTACTGTGAAAATGCCCTGGCATCCCTGAGTGCTTCTCTTTATTGGGAACTCGGGGTCCTCTCTGAAGCCCCTGGGTCCCCAGGGGACCTCCCTCTTCTCTTTGGTGGCTCTGCCCCACCCAGCCCCTCCCCCCTCTCAGTTGGGCGAGAATGATCCAGTCAGTGACTCTTGTCTGGCAGTCCTCTAACGTGACTTGAAAGGGCATCGAGAAATCATTTTGTCTTATTTCCAAGTTTTGGGTAACTTTTCTTACCATAATATGTATAGGGCACTTTAGCACCAGGTCCAGCACAGACGAAACTCTTGACATATGTTACTACTATTATTATTTTTAAAAGACTCTGACAGTACATTGCACATAATAGGCACTTCACAAGTGCTGAGTCCCTTCTTCTGTCCCCATGCCCCAGCCCGGGCTGGGCAGAGGAGTTAGAGCCATAGGAATTAAGTTTCCTACTTAGAGATCACTTGGTCCCGACAGTAGAGTGATTTGTTCAAGGTCACGCAACTTGTCAATGTCAGAGCTAGACTTGGAACCCAGGTCTTGATACTCAAACCCAAGTGTCCCGACTTGCACGTTAAAGCTCTTTCTACTACAGTACTGCATGCTCTCCGCTCGCTGTGGGGACCCTCGGTGGAGCTCGCTGTCTCTCATCACCAGAAGGGTGACGAAGGCCTTGAGGCTGTGCTCTCAACTCCTCTTATCTCCTCTGCAAAAAGTGGATTGTCTCCTGCTCCTGGAAACTCCCAAGGAGCATCTCTGACTATCAGGGAGCGGAGTGGGGCTGGGGAGAGATTACAGTGGCCCCTCCTGCTAGTTCCCAGCCTGTCCTATCTTGAGGGTTTGGAGGACCTATATTCCTGAATCTCCCTGCATCCCTCAGTCTTTGCCTGGAGATGTCCTTGAAGCGCCCCTTCTGCTTTGCTTGTGGAGACATTGCCGTGTAGGTGCCACGTGGTACTTACTGTACATCTTCTGTTGTAAGGACGCGGGGACCTTTTAGAGACGTGCTCCAGGAGGCAGTACAGCGTCATAGTTCAGAGCACAGAACCCAGAGTCAATCTACTCGCTTTTCAATGCCAGCCCTGATTTGGACAAATTATCAGTGCTCTCCAAGTTTCAGTTTCTTCACCTGTAAGAGAGGCACCTTAGAGGGTACTCCAGAGGGCTGCTGGAGGAGTAAGGGGCACTACAGCATATAAAGCACGTGGCCCATCCCTGGCACATAGCAAGCATTCAATAGGCGCCAGCTGTTATTATTTTCTCATCTAGTCCCACTGCAGCCTTGGAAGGTGGGCAGGGCAGGTGCTATTAACCCTTTTAAACCCCTGGGAAGGCTGAGTTCAGAAATGTTAAATGACTTGATCTGAGGTCACAAATCCGGTAAATGGCAGTCAGGACCCCAGGTGTCCTGACTCTGAGTGCAGTGCTCCTTCCACTCTCAGAGTGGCCTCTGGAATGAATGGCATTTCCCTTGGGAATCTATCTGCCCGATTGACTTTCATGTCTGTGAATTCTCTCTCCTTCCTGCTGCCCCTCCTCCTGCCAAAATTCTGGCTGGTGCCAGTCTCCAGAAACCCATGGACCGAAGTTCTCCCTGTTGCTCAGAGGCCACCGAGACACAGGTCTGTCTCAGGAGGGATCAGGGAGTGGCAAGGTTCATCCATGCGGTGGGTAGTCGTGACAAAGAGTGACCAGCAAAACCTAAAATATTCACTCTCTGGACTTTTACAGAAAAAGTTTGCCAACCCTCTTCAGACAGATCTCCTGACACCCAGAATGACAGAAAAAGAGATGAACTGAGATCAGACATGGGTGCACACTTTATTGGCAACTGATGCTGTTAGACATAATCAAGAGCTCACAATTTCAGAAACATAAAACACTGTTTCCTCTCCAGCCAGAAACGGCCCCTCGAGGGTTTTAGGGTTTATCCGAGCCATTAAATATTACTGTAGAGATTGTCCAGCCACTCCAGTGGTTTTCCTGGAAGGTACTTCACATTTTCAACTGAATGCCAGGGGTGGGGTTGTGAACGTAGCTGGAAGAGTTTGCTGATTTCTTTGTCCCCTGGTGGTTACGTGTGTGTGATTATTACCAAAAATATTTACTCTCCCCAAAGTTGCTCAGCTCGGGGTTTGTGGCTCATCTAGCATTGCGGGTGGTATAGATCGAGTTTTCCATTTCAGGTAAAAGGAAAAGCAAAGGAAAAAAAGAAAAGAAGACTACCCATTGTAGGCCCTTACCAGGTTACCGGTTTTATCACAACATGCTGTTGAAAGAACACGCGTGAGCGAGTTGTCTCACTCTCCAGTCCAAGCATGTTTGACTTCTCCGTGGTGACAAATTCTCTGATCTGATGGAAAACCACCAGAGAGGAGCAATAGGGCTCCTTTTCATTTAAGAAAGCCCTCTTGTCCTCAGCATCCTGTTCTCTACACTTATCCAGGGGCCTTCTTGAAATGCAAATCTAACTGTCCTGGAGCCCCCACTCCAACCCCACCTTTAGATCTCATATCAAACATCATTTTCTTCAACCAGGTCAGGTCCTTGTGCTATTAAAGCATCAAGGACTGTTCCTTATCTTGGTTTTTTATTATCTATATTTTTTGCATGTCATTAATTTCTCTCTCTTCCACTAGACTTTGCATTCTACAAGAAGGACAGCATCTATTTTTTGCTCCTCTGTGACCGTGTTTCCCAAGCAACCAACACAGTCTGTGACTTGGTGATTGTTAAATAAATAACTAAATAACACATACATTTTAGCGAATGAGGGAATTAACAAACAAGTGGATGGCCTCTGTGACAAGGAGTCACGACTCAAGGCAGCCTGCTGTGCAGGTATCCCAGGGAAGACAGGCCGGGACTCAGCTAGGCTGAGGCCTCTCGCCTCCTGCAGGAAGATGAAGACTCGTTTTGGAAACACTTACTTGGAAACATGTTTCATCATTCTAAAGATGCTTCCCTAAATAGATGTAGAGAACCGAAACTGGGAATCACAGAGTGTAATCTGCCAAAAATTAAAGCAAATTGGTTCCCATCTAAGCAAAAATAAACAGGCTAGAAATTATAATGCATAGTCCGTGGATCTTTGAGAACAGAGAGGAGGGAGAGTGAAGTAGGAAAGGCAAGTGTATTAGATGAGCTTGTACAGTCCAATGTGAACTTCCTTCGGCCACTTGGTGCTTGATGGTTTTGGCTTTGGACCCCAAGGACTTGCCTCACTGCGCCGCTCTCCCTAGAAACCACTTCTTTCCCAACTTGTGCATCTCCATCCAGGGCTAGTTGCCTTCAGGGATGGTTGGTTGAGTTGACCACACTTTACAGATGGGACCACGGAGGCTAAGTGACCACAATTACTAAGCCAGAGGCAACTAAGACATGCCTTTTCTTTAGTCCCAACCCCTTTTCCCTCCAGTGCGTATGTACCACTTTGTAAAAAAAAAATTCTTAGCTATAGCCAGGAATCCATCATTTCTCACCACCGATGGCGGAGACAAACACTCACTCCCCGACCCCACTCTGTGTGTTGATGCCCAAATGACCAGTCCAGCTTCTGTCCCCGTGTCAGGAGCGGGGAGTGGGGGTGAGGTGGGGGGGGTGGAGGGCAGAGAGGTGGGGGTGGGGGGAAAGAGGGCCAGAGTGTATCAGTGAGTATTGGTGGTGTGGTGCAGAGATGCCAGGATTCAGAGTCAGACACAGTCAGGTTCAGATCACCCCCAATCTCACAGCAATTTCTCATTTCTTTTATTTAAAATTTTTTTTTTTTTTAAATCCTCACCTGAGGATATGTTTTTATTGATTTTTAGAGAGAGGGAAAGGGAGGGAGAGAAGGAAACATCTTGAAAGAGAAATATGGCCTCCCACACGCACCCCAACTGGGGATCAAACCTGCAGCCCAGGTATGTGGCCTGACAGGGCATTGAACCTGCGAGACGATGCTGTGGGGCGATGCTCCACCCAACTGAGCCACCCGGCCAGGGCACAATCTCTCTTAGTCTCGTCTGCGAAGTGAATATAATAATATCTGCCTTGCAGGGCCGCTGTAAGCATCGAATGTGTCAAGTGGCCGGCACAGACACCCTGCCTGCGGTTGGGACCCATGAGTTGGTTCCCTCTCCTTTCCTTCGTGTCTCCTTTAGGGAGCAGCATGGTGCAGAGGGTGAGTGTAAGTTTTGCAGCAAAGGTGAGATCCTGGCTTGGCCACAGACGTGCTGTGTGGTCCTGCACAAGTAGCTTGCACTCTCACAGCCTCCCTTCCCTCCTCCGTATCAGGTGAAGGCAGGTAGGGGAGGGTCCAGCTCTCAGGTTGAGCCTCACACAAGCTAATGTACCTGGTGCAGAGTTGAGGGGGTGGTGGTGGTGAATTCATCACATGCAAATTTCCCTTCCAAGTTCTTTTGTGAATTGATGAAGTGTTTTATAGTTATTTGCCCATCTAGGGGTGATTGAGCCTTACAACACACACACACACACACACACACACACACACACACACACACACACACAGAAGGAAATGTGAGCCCAGGAGTGGCCCTGCAGAATATTAACTGAGACGGCTGCTTTCACCCCTTGTCTGTCCAAAGGGCTGTTTGTGGTGCCAACAACGTGACTTGTACAGGGCAGAGCCTTTGCCGCGGGTGCACTCAGCTCTCAGTCTGAGCCACGAGGCTTCCCTGTTGTCCTGGTTACAAAATTCCCTCTCTGTTGCCTCAGGAAGTGGAGCTCCTTTTGTTTTATTTATAAAAATGGCTATTAAAAGGAAACCTGAAACTCATATCCTAGGCTAACCCCAAGGGTGTTTTTCTACATTTGTCCACAGATGAGGCAAAACGTTCCCTTTCTAGAGGTGTTCTTAGCACCCGCCAAGGTTTTCTGGAATGTGGGCAGGGCTGAGGGTTTCCCCTGCTGGAGAGGGAGACGTCTTGTTGCTAGTTCTCTGAGAGCTCCCAAAAATCCATTTATTTTTCATCACCTTTAGGTAAAAGGCAGAGAGAGGCGAGAGGGTTTCTATCCAAATTCTATGTACTTACCTTGAGCAGATGCCTTATCTTTGTGAACCTCGGTTTTCTCATCTGGGGGAGGGAGGGAGAGTCACCCCTCATAAGGTTGTTAAGAAGATTAAACACTATAATGTAGGCCCGGCCTCCAGCACGGACCCCTGTAGCCACCGGGCAATGCTCCTCCCTCCTTTCCCTCATTTTCTTTAGTCTGTGGAAGAGGGAAGCTAATTAGGTGGGATAAGGCCAAGCTCCCTCAAATAGGAAGTGATTCTAGACGGCCACCGAGCCTAGGAGGGCAGCAGATCTCCAGGTCACTTCTGGGCAGCACTTTCAGGGCCTCGGGACCCGCTGGACCAGGCAAAGCAAGGCTTGTAGGAAAGTCGGCTGGAGGCTGCGCTGTGTTTTGCTGTGTGGGCCTCTCCAGCGTGGGCAGCCTGCTTCCTCAAATCCAGCAGGGAGCCAGCCTGCCAGCAAGTCGGAAACCGCGATCTCACGTAGCCTAGTCATGGAAATGACCGCCTGTCATCTTTGCCGTATTCTCCTGCTTAGAAGTGGTCACTTGGCCAGCCCACCCTTGAGGGGAGAGACTGCGAAGGGGCAAGAATGTCAGGAGCTGTCGGGGCCACCTGAGAGTCAGCCTGTCCCATGAGTTGTGATTTCGGGCAATAACTTACACTGTGCCTTAGTCTTCTCAGCTGTAAAGCTGGGGTGACAATGATAATATCTTCCTTATAAAGTTGTGATTAAAACAGTTAACATATAGAAAAAAGTGTCTGGCAAACGGCAGGCACTGTGTAAATATTTGCTTTTCTACAAGTACGTTTTTATTGATTTTAGAATGAGAGGAAGGGAGAGGGGGGGAGAGAGAAATATTGATGTGAGAAATACCAATTGCCGCTTCCTGCACATCCCCTACTGGGGACTGAGCCCACAACTCAGACTCGTGCCCTGATCGGCAGTCGAACTGGTGACCTTTTGGTGCATGGGACAGTGCTCAACAAACTGAGCCACACCAGCCCGGGCAATATTTGAGTTTATTATTACAGAGACCAGTGTCTGGCACACGGAGGAAACACAGTCATCACTGGTTGAATTAATGAATCAAGGAAAGGGCTTGCAATGCACGGGGCACGCTTTGGGGAGAGCCGCGCCATCCTTAGGAATGCCGCAAGGGTTAGAGGCCACGGGCCATGTGACACACAGGTGCATCCAGGTCCACAGTCATCGTTAGTTCCCTCTCCATTTCCAGGTTTGTATGTCTAGCCTCAGGTGTAAAGCCCCAGAGAGCTCAGGCCGGTTTCCCCTTCTGTTCACCTCCCCTCCCCTCCCCCCTCCCTCTCTCCCTCTCACACCAACGGTAAGTAATTTCCTGCGTACAGTGGCTGGCATGGTGCCATGGTGGTTAAATGCTTTGCAGGCGCTCTGGATGGGGCTGGCAATGACAATTAAGTGCACTTGAGGGGCCCGAGCAGCAATGGAAGTGAGGCGAGTGGGGGGAAAGAGACAGGAAGGGCCACTTTGAAGAGCAGTGCTGTTTTGTTCTCAAGGTACCTAAGAGTTTGAGGGGTTTTAATACCCGCTCTCAAAATCTTAAAAACACTGTCCTAGCCCTTTTGCCATCTTAGCCGCTCTTTGTCACTTATTCGAGGCAGGAACCCCTTCCCTGTCCTCTCCTCCGCAGACGTCAGCGCGGCAAGTGCTTCCAGCCGGTTAAAGTCGACTTGCTTGGCAACTTCACGGTTCTTCTCTGGCTAACACACACACCGACCCCTGCCCGGTGCTCTGCGTTTGCAAAGTGCTTCCATAAACGCTTAGCCCCTTCAGGCTTCGAAACAACCGCTGCCGTTGTCTTCATTTTCTGGTGGAGGGAAACCTGGGCCCCTGGAGTGAGGGCTGCCCCGGGGCATCCAGCTCCAAGCCAGGCACTCACCCCACTGCCGTCCAGGCTGGCGGCTCCCGACGGGAGGCTGCTCATAAACTGGGGGGCACGGACTGGGAACCTTGTATGGCAACGGCGCCGGTTGGTGGCCGCTGGAGGAGCCCTGAGGCAGAGGCCTTAACCCCCTTCCGCGGCCTCCCCCCCCCCCCCCCCCCAGGCTTGCAGGACGCCTCCAGTTGGAGCCAGCTTCCCTCAGACAGCAGAGGAGCCGGCAGGGCAGGGCAGAGGCTGCCCAGGTGGTTGCCTCGGCTTGCGGGGGAGGCTCCCGACGTCTGTTGGCTTCTGTCCCCAGTGCTGGCTGTCCTCTGCAGGGCGCATGGCTGTGATGCCAGCCACCGGGCAGCAGGTCCAGGGACTCGGGCCACTCGCTCCCTCGGTGCCCAGTGACAGTAGCCTCTGGGTACACCCCCTTTGCTCTCCGGGCGAGGCCAGTCCGGAGCAGCTCTCTCTTGGAGATGTGCTGGTCCAGGGCCTGGTGGTGCCTCCTCTCCATGCCCCTTTACCTTTAGTCCGGTTCTCAACCAGGAGTAATTTTGCTCCGCTCCCTACGCCCTGGGGACCTTCAGCGATGCCCGGAGACAGCTTGGGTTGTCACAACTGGGGGAAAGGAAGGGTTGGCAATGGCATCTAGTGGGCAGAGGTCAGGGATGTGCTGAGCATCCTACAGGACAGCCCACAACGAAGAATTACCCAGCCCCCAACGGCAGTAGTGGGTAGGGAGAGAAACCCTGTTTAGGGCTGTTCTTTCAGGAGGGCCGGTGGAACGCGGGCCCCGGTGAACGAAGACCGCAGTGGCGGGGTTGTCGCCGCCTCCCCGGTGTCCTCTCTAGGTACCTGTCCAGGGCGCCCGTCACTCCCCACCCCCTCCTCGTATCTAGCCCTCCCCTGCCTGTTTTAATTGTTTGAAACCAGTTCCGTTGGACAGGGCCGGAACGTCTCCTCTATGCCCGGCCTGCCTTTGGCCGTGGCCTTGATGGCCCTGGTTGGGAATTCATGTCACTGTTTGGAGAGAGTCATATTTTTTTTTTACAGCAACACAAGCCATTTTACCTTTATAGTAATTGTTTTGGAATCAGAAGTAATCATCCAGGACTGACCACCTTGCTTTACTAAGCACTCCTTTCTCACTCCTGGCAAATTGCTCTGAGAATTGAACAAAGCCCGGCTCAATCATGCAGGATATCCATTCCAAAGGATGCCGGGGAAGTAAATCTCCGTTAAGCCAGCCCCAGTCCTGCCTCCCCCTCCCCCTTCCCAGGGCTCCGACCGTGAGCCCGAGCTTCATTCAGCCTGTCCCTCGCCTCCCCGGGCGGGAACCTTAAGCCTGGGGCTTGACCAGGGCCTTTGCCATGCTCACGGGGCTGCACAGCAAACTTGTAGCAATAGACTTTCCATTAACGAGCTTTCGGTCCTCGGGGCTCACGTCCGAGTCGGCTCTTTCCACTTGGCCGTTGAAATTAATTTACGGCAGGATCCCCTGGCTGGGTTCGGTGGAATGATAAAGAGGTGTCGCAAGAAGGAGTAGCCACGTGAGTGGAGAATCCAGGTTCCTCAGCGCAGCAGGACTCCCCAAGATTTTTTTTTTCTTCTTTTTTTAAATTTTTTTTTTATTTTTTAAAAATATATCTTTATTGATTTCAGAGAGAGGAAAGGAGAGGGCGAGAGAAAGATAGAAACATCAATGATGAGAGAGTCATTGATCGAGCCCACAACCCGGGCATGTGCCCTGACCGGGAATCGAACCCCAATCGCCTGGATCCCAAGTCAATGCTCAACCGCTGAGCCACACCCGGCCAGGCAGGACTCCCCAAGATCTTTACAGTGATACGAAGCTGTGTGAATTGTCTGGAGGAGGGTGCAGCACGCGGTATTCCTCTAATTTATTTGTTCTCGGAGCTCTATTTTTATGGAGTATCTTTCATGATGAGTGGCCTGCAGAACAGGATTTTGGAATATTGGAAAGGGAAAGGGTTAAATCTCCTCTCCTTTTCCCCCCTTCCCTCCCTCCCTACTCCTCCCTCATCTCTGTCTCTGTCTGTCTCTCTGTCTCTGTCTGTCTCTCTGTCTCTGTCTCTGTCTCTGTCTCTGTCTCTGTCTCTGTCTCTGTCTCTGTCTCTGTCTCTGTCTGTCTCTCTCTCACACACACACACTCAGTTGGAGGAGGGACTATGCCTCCAGAAAATGTAATGAGTTTTTGGCTTGCCTTGAGCTCCCTTGGATGGCTATGACCCAAGGTCATTGTTCTGGAGAAACCCTCTTTTCATTCATGTAAATGGGGGTTTGCAAGGCCAATGGCGACACCATAGGCTTCAGGGATCCTGCTGTCTCCCCTCTGTCTTTTGACCTGTTTGCCCCAGGACTAAACGATTCTGTTCCCACCCCATGCCTGACCAGAGGGACAGCCTCATGGTCCTGTGCGTTCTAAGGTCTAAATTCGGGGAGGGAGCAGGAGGCCTCCACCTTGGCCTCAGTCCTATTTGTGTTTGGCCTTCCAGATTTGTCAGAGGGTTCATCTTTTGAGGGGTACCGGTGCAAAGCTGGCCACGGATAAAGCCGGTACCCTTATTCCTCTCGTGATCTTTGGTGGCTGGTAGCTGGAGAGGAAGAAGGCCTGGTGTCAGCATTCTGGCTCCGGCTCTACCCAGAACTCTAAACTTAGAGGAGAGAGGGTAGGGGGCTTGTGCAAGGTCATGGGGGCTGGTGGCAGATGTGGGACTTGGACTCTGGTCTTCGGACTCTGGGCCCAGTGCTCTTCCCTCTACATCTCTCTTCTCAAATGAGCAGAGCTCACCAGGAGTTCTCTGTTGTTGAAAAGAGAATACGGCCATGTAGACACAATGATGAAAAAATGGGCTCTGGACCAAAGAGAACTGATTGAATTTCGAATTCCCCCTACGTTTTAGTTCCCTCATCTGGGAAGGTACCTTCCTCATGGGGTTTGATGGGCATGAAAGGAGACAATCCACTTAAAGTGCATAGTCTGTGCCTGGCACAGAGTAGTTGCTCAATAAATGTTACTATCTTTATTCAATACCAAATGAAACAATAAAAATACTTCCAAGCCAGAAAGATCTGTGCCACGAAAAGGAAAACAGAACCTGGCCGCTGTCAAGTCCTAGCTGAGGTATTTTCCTGATGAAGAGCGAGTGTATCAGCTTAAGCTTTTGAGGAACCTGGAATTCACTTGGGTATTGTAACTGCTCCCAGCTGGCTGCATAGCCCGCGCTGAGAGCTCTCAGTACATACGTCTAGAGCACCACAGGCACTAATATCTATAAATAGGGAGGAAACCATAAAAGAGAGTCATTAAGTTCTTACTGACTGCCGAAAAGTAAATTAGAAAAAATAAACAGAGCTAAACATTTGTGTAAACCTCAATCTTTTTGATGTTTTTCAATTAGCAGAGCCATTTTTCATGAGAGAAATTAATAGCTGTCATGTGCCACCTGGCTATAGAATCAAGTGACACATTTGTTTTAATGACCACTGGCATATCTCTGGATTTAGCTAGGTACGACCAGTTACAGGCCAGCTGGGGTGGGAGGAGGCAGAAGGCAGGGAGCTGGCCTTTAGGGAGCACTCCAACGCCAGATACTTTGGTAGCCTCAGGGCGTACACCATTCCTTGAATTTCCTCCAGGGCTTGGGGAAGCTGTTATTACACTCATTTTAGAGATGAGGTTCAGAGAGGTTAAGGAACTTGTCTAAGGTCACACAGATAAGTGGAATAAGATCTCATTCCATATATAAATGAGATCAAGTATTTGTCTTTCTCTGTCTGACTTGTCTCAGCATGATGCCCTTGAGATCCATCCATGTAAACAGCAGGATTTCCTTCTGCTGAATAATATTTCATTATGTGTGTGTGTGTGTGTAAAATCACACTTTCTTATCCATTCACCCACCGACAGGCACTTAGGTTGCTCCCATATCTTGGCTCTTGTGAACAGTGCTGCAGTGAACATAGGGGTGCAGGTAGGGAGAAAGCTTTTGAGCCCCCCTTGGGCATGAATGCCTTGTGACTCTTCTTTCACTCTCAGCGCAATTCTTTGCTTTTCATATTTAAATAGCCCCGCCCTTGCATCTCTTTTCTCTTTTACCCCATCCAGTTGGCATCACCCAAACTTCCTTTTAAGACTTTTTGACCTTTCTGAAAGCATTTTCCAAGCCCGATGAGCTCTCTTTGACCAGCCTTTGTGTGTTTGTCTGGCGGTGTGGGCAGGGGGAAGCGGCCGCTCGGGGTGAAGGCTTCCCTCGGGGCGGCTGACCGCGGCTGCGGCCCCGCAGGGGCGTCCCTGGCACCGCCGTCTCTGCAGACGCAGAGTTAGGTTTTGATCACATCACTCTGGTTTGAGAGCAGTTGTCCGGCTGCTCATGGAAGGAGGACTTTGAGTTTCTCTATGTGTCACCCTGCAAGGAATTTTCCTGCCACTTCACAGCGGACCCTGAGCTCCTGGAAGGAACGCTGGCTGTAATGCTGTCACGTCTGAGTGCTGACGAGAAAGACTAGGAGATCAGAAATTGGGGCGCAGGGGATGGAAGCCCTGCTTTATCGATACCTCCTATTTGTGGTTCGAGTCCTAATCCTTGAACCCCACTTGTATTTGATTCTCGGGGCTGCAGTAACAAAGCTGGGGGGCTTAGAACAACAGAAATCAAGGTGTCGCAGGGCCACACTCCCTCTGAAACCCGCAGGGGAGGGTCCTGCCTGGCCTCCTTCTCCCTCCTCGTGGTCTGCGGCAGTCCTTGGTGATCCTCAGCTTTCCGCTGCCTCGCTCCAATCCCTGCTTCCTTTGCCATGTGGCTTCTCCCCTCACTTGTCCATGCTTTTCCGTGTAAGGACACCAGTCATATTGGATTAAGGGCCCATCCTACTGCAGTATGGCTTTATTTTAACTAATTCATCTGCAATGACTCTATTACCAAATAAGGTCAAAAATTTCTGTTCCTGAGGGTTTGGACTTCTATATATTTTTTTCTACACTTTTTTTTTTGGGGGGGGCACAGTTTAATGCATAGCATCACTGTAAGTGAGATCCTGATTTTTATAGATGAGAAAACAGGCTCAGAGAAGTTTGTGACTCCTGTAAGTTCATGTGCATGGTAAGTGGAGAGCCAGAATTTGGGGTGCAATTCACCTGGTTCCCATGCCTATGTGCTCTCCCCGGTGACAGCATTTCCACTCACAGCCTCTGGACCACAGGGGGCGGAAGCACCCGGGGCAGGAAGTGCTTGCTGAGCGCACCTGGGCCTGGGGAGTCTGTACTTTCAGTGAGCGGCCCAGATGCTTCTGGGGCGGGGTAACGCTTGGGCGCTCCTGCACTACATCTCGGTTCCTGTTTCGGGCTGAGGGAGGTGCTGAGTCGAATAGCTAAGCTGCTGGCTGTCCGGATGAAAGTGGTAGTAAAAGCCAAAGTCAAAACTGGTGGTTTTCAAACTTTACTGGGCATCCCCTTCTGGGGATCTTGTTAAAATGCGGGTTCAGATCCAAGAGGTCCGGGGCAGGAGCTGAGTCCTAGGGCTGTTGAGGTGGTGCAGATAAAGTGATAGGACAGAGCCTGGCACTTATGGAGTATCCAGTCTCCATTAGCTGTTATTACTGATGGCAAACCCCACGATACCCTATAAGACTGCACATCGCCTTTAACCCCACAACTACCCTATGAGCTGGGGGGTGTTACCTCATTTCATAGACACGGACACAGAGGCTCAGGGATTTGGGAACTGGCTCAAGGTGGAGCCAAGACCTGAATCTTGGACTTTCTCCAGGAGTTCTTAATCTCAGTCCAAGAATACCTTAGTGGATTACTTGCAGGTTTCATTGGGTTTGGGAACCTTCTGGAATTGTTTCAAAGGTGAGTGTTTGTGTTTCCAGGGGCAGGCTCATTCCTTCCTTTAGATCCACAAGATGAACCACTGCATTATGCTGACTTTCCTATAAGACAGAAAAATTGTTTAATTAACTCCAGATATTTGAAACTGCTATTGCCGAGATCATGCAAATAATCAGGCTCTAATGCAGCTGGAATCCCAGAATTAATAATTTCCACGTTCATGCTCTGTGCATGCCACGTGAGTGCCTCCAGCGCTGTGTTGGCCCCAATGGCTCTGGGAAGTCTGAGTCAGAGGATAAGGTGACCCGGAAAGCCTGCAGGGACCCCTGTAGGCAGACCCATGGTCCTGGGCTTCACTCCCAGCTCTGCCTCTACCTCCCAGGGCTTTGCCTCCCTTGCCCGTAAAGCACGGGGGTTGCCCATATGGTCTCCAAGTCTCCCCTGACCTTCTGTGGGGAGTAAAGATGAAGGTCAGGAATCTCCTTCCTCAGTCAAAGGGCAGGCTCCTTTTGGGTAGAGTAAATGGAAACACAGCCAGTCAGTCCTTCATTTGCTACAACTGGGGACGAGCTAAGCTGAGCAGGGGCCTCGTGTATGGCTCCTCCTTTCTCCTTCGTGGCCACCAGTGAGGACTGTAGGAGTTGGAAGGGGCCGTGGAAGTAGCTCTTAGTTCAGCCTCTCATGCTCCTGAGCAAAATGAGGCCCGGCGATGGGGAGTGTCTTACATAAGGTCACATGACTAGTAAGTGGCTGGGTTGGGACTTGACCCCCAGGTTTCCTGTCTCCAAATCCAACGTCTGTTTACAAAGCCAAACTAGTACACAAAGTGACGTAGGCTCACTCTTAGGATGGCCCAAATGTGACAAATCTGCGCACACATTTCTGGGAATGCTGTGCTCCCCCAGCCCAGTGCCTCACCATGAGCGTGGCCTTCCACTCATCGGAGGGGAGGCAAGGATGGAAGGGGATTATTGGCCCTGGGGTATGTGCATCTGTCCTGGGCATGTGCCCTTGGCTGGTCATCGCTGAGAGCATGTTTCCAGCCTGCCAGCCTACTGAGGATATTTGGTACCAAGATGCCTGTCACAGGCAGGAATGACCCTGGATTTCTCTCCGCCTCCTCAGTGGCTTTGAAGCCCCTGGACAGAGTAATGTGTGGGCGCTGATAGACTTGCTTCCAGACTAGAGCATGATTCCCTGAAGGTTCGTCTCATATCACTTTGGTTACTCTCTGTCTCTTCTGAACAATCACCAGACACTGGGTGAGCGCCTACTGGGTGCCCATGAAGTTTTCCTAACTGAAAGACGGAGATAATAATATCTAACCCAGAGGATGAAGTGACTGGTGGTTGCGAGGTGCTCGCTGCTGGTATTGGTGGGAGCTCTCCATCCTTGGACCACGCCTGTTGTTAGGAAGCAGGAATTCTGCCAGGGTGACTTCTCAAGGTGGGGCGTTTCCTGGGAGTGGCTCTTTAGGCCTGGCCTTCCAGGCCCACCTGCCAGTCACTTATTTCTCCAATACAAGTGACAGAGCATCCATGGCAAGCGAGGTGCTGAGAGAGGGGCTGTGGGAGAGCAGAATCCTCCCTCGGGGAACTCACGGATGTGTCAGCAGCAGGGCGGGCTTTCTCTCCTGACTCAGTTTCTCCCTGGTTGGTTGTTAGCACTCGTTCCTGAGTGGGAGCTGCTTGGACGGGAACAGTTATGCTGGCGGCGGGGGATTGAGAGCCGGCCAGGTCACCTGTGGACCCCAGAGGATTTAGCTGCTCAGTTCCCAGTCTCTCCACTTATGGATTCCACATCCCGTTTATTTTCATGGCCTGTACATTAAAAACAATCGTAGTATAATTGGCGTAGAAGGTTATATTAGTTTCATGTCTACAACACACTGATTCGATATGTATATACCCTGTGAAATGATCACCACATCAAATCTAGTTAATATCTGTCACCAGCATGGTTACAAACATTTGTGTGTGTGTGTGAGATGAGAACTCCTAAGAGCTATTCAGAGCAACCTTCAAATATGCATTACAGTATCAACTATAGTCGCCATGCTGTGCATGACATCCCCAGGACTTATTTCTCTTGTAACTGGAAGTTTGTACCTTTTTGACTCCCCCACCCTGGCAACCACCGATCTGTTCTCTGTATCTATGAGCTTGGTTGGTTTTAGATTCTACATATAAGTGCGATCATATGGTGTTTGTCTTTCTCTGTCTGACTTATTTCACTTAGCATAATGCCCTCAAGGTCCATCCATGTTGGGCAAAGGGAAAGACTTCCTTCTTTGTTACGGCTGAATAATATCACATGATATATAATATATAACACATTTTCTTTGTCCACTCATCTACTGATGGACACTTGGGTTGCTTCCATACTTTGGCGCTTGTAAATAACGCTGCAATGAACATGGCAGTGCAACCATCTCCATTTTCTTTGGATAAATACCCAAAAGTGGAATTGTTAGATCATACGGTAGTTTTAAATTTTTATGTAAAAATAATATGCACAGTTAACTACTCTTCTCCTAAAAATGTATCATGCTGTTCACCCATCCATTATAATAGTGGCTAACTGTGAAGGTTTTCCATGTGCCAGGCACTGTGCCGAGTATTTCAGAGTTGAGTCCTCACAGTAACACAGTGAGGGAGCTGCCACTATTACCCCGGTTTTTAAGACGAGCAAATGAAATGTGCGGAGGTATAGAAACTTCCCAAAGGAAGTGGCAGAGCTGCCCAGGAAGCCCTGCAGCCTGGTACTCAAGCCCACATCCGGAACCACTGGAAGCCACGCTACTTCTCTGCTTGTGGGCGGCATGGGGGCAGCTTACAGGGACTTGTCTCAGGTACCTCAGGCTATTTCTGAGTGGTGAACTCAGGGTCATTTGTGACTGTCTTCTTTAAAGTCTTCAGTAGCGTTTTCATTTTTAAATGATGTGCATGTATCATTTTCATAATTATGAGATAAAAGAGCTGGTTGCAGATAGTCCCCAAAACAAATGATTTGCAAGAGTCGAAACAGAAAACAGGGATTTTTAAATTTATTTTTTTGCCAGGCAAAAGAAAGGGCTTTGAGAGGGCGTGGGAGGAAGCAACTTTGATCTTGACCTTCATTTTCTGGTGCTCTTCAGAGGCTGAAAGATAGGGTCCTCTTGATGCCTACCAGGGATGCGCCACACCTCATCTCTTTCTGCCACTAGATGGCAGTCACAGCACAATGACGGACCAACCTGCAGCCTGGAAGGAACACTTGAGGGTCTATTTCCCCTCTGCAGAGACGCTTCCCCACGCACGGTGGGAGGAAGGGGCTTGGAGAAAGGGCCTGCAAAGCGACAGCCCCTGAGGACCCAAGCCCCGGGCAGCCGGGCAGATGCTTCCATTACCAATAACCCACAGCTCCCCCCAAACGGGGCTGCATTATCTATTTTGCTTTCTGATGAAAGAGACAGAGACAAAATGACAGAGAGGTTTCTGGGCGTGGGATGCATGCCAGTGAGCCTGGAGAATGAGTTATTTATAACCTGTGGGGTTATTTATCCCGTGACTTGTGTAGATTCTTTTTGCTCCATGGGAAGAAAGTGGTGTTTGGCCTCCCAGGGGCAGAGGGTATAAGGCAAGCTCCAGGGCAGGAAGCTGGCAGCCTTCACCGGGGTCTTTCCAGGTGAGTAGCTGGGTAGGACAGCTTCAGCTAAGGCCCAGCTTTTAGGCCATGGAGGAAGACTACCCAAAACAAGACTGGGTCCTGATCCTTGTGATGAGATTGGGGAGTGCACAGGTGACTGGGGAGGGAAACTTAGAGTGGGGAGTGCACGGCACTTCTACCACCTGAGATGCCCAATAGGGACTGGATTCAGGTATGGGAAGTGGGGGCAGAATTCCTAGATCAGTTAACACGAGCTGTTATGACAGATGTGACTTCAAATCTCAGTGGCTTAATGTTTAAGGTGGCTGATCCTGACCAGTGAGCAGGAAGCTCTTGGTGTTTCGGGGACCCAGGCTCCTTCTATCTTGTGGCTCTGCCATTTTCAACATGTGGCTTGTAAGGACTCTTAGAAGAAGAGGAAAGCTCATGGAAGAACATGCCTGGAAGGTTTTTGGGCTAGGCCCAGGCCTGTGAGGCATTACTCCCACTTCCATTCCATTGGCCAGAAACGAGTCACGTGGTCATACCTAACTACAAAGGACGCTAGGAGATGCAGTCTAGTGTGTGCCCAGGATGGTGAGGAAATGAGTTTTGTGCATAACTGGCCAGTCTCTGCTCCAAGACTTATTATTGGAGTAGTCGGACTATAGAGTTTATTCCAAAGACAGAATCAAATTTGCACACACAGATCTTCATGCACGAAGGTGTTCATTGCTCTGTCATTGTAAAAGTAAATATTTAGGATCCACTTAAATATTTAGCAATAAGGAGTTAAAGAATTCATGGCCTATTTATGCTGCCACTAAAAATTGTGCTATAGAAAGATGTGTTTTGGCCCCACAGTCATCATAGGGCTTTATTAAGCAGAAGCCCCAGGAAGGCCCAAGTCTCATGCGAGTCAAGGATAAAATACAATCAGGCGTCTATTTTTATTTCACTACCCTGCCGCTAGAGTCATACACAAAACATTTACTAAAATATAACATTTAAAAATATTCTCTCCAAGTTTTTAGGAACATGTTTCCTCAAAAGCAAAATTTACAATCGAATTACACTGCAGACTTTATAGGAGACAATTTCATTAGCTCCCAAGTTCACTGTGTGACCCCCACCCTGAACTGTCAGCCTCACAGGGGGCAGGTTATGCCAGGCTTGTTTATTGGTCTGGGCACAGTGCAGGGCCAATAGTAGGCATTTGGTAAGTATTTTCTGACTCAAGTTGAATGGAATGGGATGACGCCAAATGAAAAACCAACTTGAGTGGGGAAAAAAGCAAGAAAACCCCCCTGAATATTTTGTGATGCCAACTATATAAAAAGAAGTTGAGAGGCGTATAAGAAGGCTACAAGAGAACATATCAGCATAATTGCATTGTGTCATGTTCTTTCCTTTAGAATTTTCTCTATTTTCCATTTTTTACGGCGTCTCATTTGTATAATCATTCACATCTATCATTTGCATAGTCAAGATAAAAAGATACAGTTGTTCATAAAAAAGGCTGCTGAAGGGACCAGAACTGCAGCTCTGAGTCTGTACACAGTACCTCCCGGCAATGATGGGTGCGGTGTGGGGAGCTACTGAGAATCATTTATGCCCAGATACTTAGTATGGGAGCTGGGACGGAGCCCAGCCTGGGTGCAAGGAGGCAGGGGGTGGGGAGGGAAGCTGACACTTCTCTCTTGGGTATCCATCCTGAGGTCTTGGCATTCCCTCAGAAGGGTGGGCATTGTCATAGTCTGCGCTAAGAGTAGTGTGGATTTAGCCTCTGTGGAGAGGGGTGTGGGGTGGAAGGACATGTCTCCTAGGCCACTCAGTTAGTTCTGTATACTCTCCAGGAGCTTCCCCACCAACCTGGGGATGCTAGATAAAATACAGGACCCCAGTTAAATTTGAATTTCAGATAAACACCAACCATTTTTTTAGTATAAATATGTCCCCAATATTGCACTTTTCACATAACTCTACTGAGCTTAGGAGCCTTGTTTTGGTGAAATGACTTGTTTTGTAAGAAGTGAGGGAGTTGCATAAGCCCCCATCATGGTCGGACCCAAAGCCCAGTAAAATTAGTCTCCTGACGCCCTTTGTTTATCTCCTTTCCCTCCTCTGGGCCCCTGCCTTCCTCCTGCGGGAGGGCGAGCAGCGATGTCCAAACCCAGGGCGGCACTGCCAGCCTCAGGCCGTGTAACTTCAGGGCGTTTCCCTGGAAAAGCCCTCCTGGGATGAATCTGACCCTGCAGACTCTTCTAGGTGCCCTCCAGGGCTCACACCCTTCAGCAGCCCCCTTCTTCTGGTGACTGTGTCCCTTTCTGGGTTGCCGTCTCCCAGGTCTCCGTCCCCCGGTCCTCACAAGGCTGTGAGGCTCCCAGCTGCCCCCTGACGGCAGCATGCCGCCTTTCTGAGGTTTTCTCAAGACTGCTCACAAGTGGAACAGGCCTGGATAAAAATGACAAGTATTTTCATTGTAATACTTTTCCCAGACACCTAAAAAGATTCTTAAAAGCCGCCCATGGTGTGCTGGCACTGAGTGGGGCAGAGCAGGGGGGCCAAGGAGGTGAGAGTGTGTGAGGAGGGGAGAGAAGCCAGGGAAAGCCACGTCCAGTCTGAGATCTCAGGTGGGGCTGGTCCCAAGTCCCGGAGGTCTTCAGGGAGCAGAGGAAGTGCCCGGGTTCATGACGAGGAGACAGGAGCAGGGAGCAGGATGATCTCACCAGCAAATGAGACAAATGGGTTCAGGGCAGAACATGGGAGGGCCTGACTTGATTCCAGCAGGCGATGCCTTTGAAAGGGCCAGCGGCGAGCCCCGCTGCCAGACCGGCGGGTGCGGGAGCCCACAGGAACAGGAGCCCACAGGCACGGGGTGACAAAAACCAAGGCCCTCCTCTCCCAGGCCTCTGTCAAATAAAAACCAAACCGTTCTTTCGGGTTGCTTGTTGGTTTTGAAAAGCAAATCTTCAGAGGAGGGTTGTGAATAAATCATCCACAAATATGGATGGTTTTTCAAAACATCAGGCTGAACCAGGTGAAATTGCCACCACTTCCCTTCTTGGGACCTACAAAACCAGCGAGCTATATCTGCCACGATTAGAACACTACACACATGCTCAGGGAGACGCATGCATGAAACATGTACTGTCTGGCACAGGTAGGCTTTGGTCACTGGGGGCTGGCAAACAGGCTCAGAAAGTCCAGCCCTGCCACAGACAACGGATGCGGCTGATGCCCTCGACAGACCGTCTCCTGGAGTTCTTCTGAGAATTGTAAATTGAACTGGACGAGTTTGAACAATCTCCTGTTTATTTGGGGACCTCCTTCGGAGAAACTGCTTGGCTTCTGGCTTCTCCAAAAGACCCCCAGTTTTGGTGGGATGGGCCCCTCAGCCTATCCCAGGGAGCCGGGCAGAGTCCTGCTGGGTGAAGTTCTCTTCGCTGTGAGGCCCACAGTAGTTTTGAAAATGTAGACCACACACTTAATTATTGTGTGTGTTGCTATTGTCCACTTATATATTAGCTATAACTCTCCAGGGTGGGGATTTGGTGCTTTTCAGCCAGAGACCCTGTGACCTTGTGACCTCCTGAGGTGTCCACGAGTGAGAATAACAGGAGACTAGATGTCCCTCGGAATGTGGGCAGGATGTGGAAGCCCTGCCCAAGATGGTAAAGCAGGGTCAGGCCCATGCCAGTTAAAACAGCAGGAGGCACGGAGTTTCAATGAGACTGATGATAGAATCATCTGGAAAAGTCCAGAAACCGGGGTAGCAGAGTGTTTGGTCTATGAGTATCCATGTAGGATGCAGTCTGTTGTGATGAGGTGGTGTCTTCTTTAACTGTCTTGTAGCTGTGTGACCTTAGGCAAGTTACTCAGCCCTCCCGAGGCTCAGTTTCCTCATCTGTAAAATGGAGAGGATGATTTCTACCTCGTGGGGTGGCAGTGAGCCTCTGACCAGAGGGAAAAGTTGAAGCATGTTATAAACTGTGAAGGCTGTGTGTGAATGTCACATGTGGAGGGCAGGCAAGGGAGGGAGGAGATAGTTTCTCTGCGACTTGGAGAAACAGACCAGCAGTAGTCTACGGAGGGAGAATGGACTGCAATTCTGAGTGGGTGGACAGGGAGGGAGCGGGGTTGCTAGGGAACCAGTGTGAGTCCTGCTGGGATGAAGGATGCGGTGCAGGATGCCAAATGTTCATGATCAATTCAGGCTCTTCAGAGCTGCCGGCGACGGGGGGTTCTGTTGCCAGGACCCTTGTCTGGCTTCAGCCTGCTGTTTTCTCAAGGATCTGGCAACACAGAGGCCCCAGAGTGTCTCCCTTATAGACTGTTTTCCAAGGGCCTATAAATAGCGTTGTTTTGGTGTAGTGTTTCCCAAGCATCAATGGCCATGAAACATTTTAGAAATCATAATGCAGCAACATTCAGCAACAGCAGTTTGGGCACCAATGCTCAGTAGTCAACCCTGAAATCGAGAATGTACATGTAAATCACAGGACAAGTTCCTCATATAACCTGCGATCTCCTGACAGATGCTCCTGCAATGCACTTCCGTGGTACCGGCACTTCCCTGTCGCAGCTCTTGTCCCTGCAAGGAAATAAAAGTGATGGAATGCAACTCAAAGTAGCTTACGCCAAAAAAGAACTTCTTGGCTCAATAATTGGAAACATCAGTGGAGCAGCAAATTTTAGGGCTCTGGGTCTCTCCTCCCCCCCCTCCCTCAATTTCTTGGACCAATTATC